>NC_064277.1:7395000-7995000 GCF_003254725.2 Canis lupus dingo
CAAATCAGGCCTTTTCTGAGTTCCTGATATCTGACAGGTTTTTTTGAGAAACACAGCCTTCTATTTAACTTGCTGCTCTTCCCTTGTACCAGAAAGAATCCAATGTGAACCGTGTAAAAGAAGACACAGACATTAAACAGTACTCAAAATCACCTCTTCTTTCCTTTCTGCGCCAAGGATATCTCACTGACTCCCTTTCCTTCGGAGGACCGATTTCCAGTGAGGAGAATGCTCATTACAATTAAAACAAGATTCCTAGTAGGGCTGCCTCTCCAGTTCTCAGGACATGTCTAGATGTAGCCTGAACCAGTAAAGATAATCCCGTTTAGGCTTAACCTGGGACTGCCACACCAGGTATTAAATGATTACCTAGTGGGTTTTATTTGGGACTTGAATTTTAGATAACCAGCTACCAAATGCTTATCCGGGACACATAAAGTGTGCCTCTTCTGGATGTGACCGCTGTACAGAATTTAGGGAAAATAAAAACATACAAATAGAAAACAGACATATGTGACTGTCCAATTGGTATAAAATATAAAAGGTAGTTGTCTGCGGATCAGGGAAGTAAAATATCCTGATCTTGGTGCTCACAAACCCTGTATTTATTATGATCTACATTCTCCCTATAATAAGCAGCTTTCCTTTGGTGCCCACCCAGAGCTCTCCCACTTAGTTGGTTCCAAACCTTGATTCATGGAATTAAGACTATACCACTAAGGTAAGGGGCACCATTGGCTCAGTCAGTAGAGCATGTGACTCTTGATCTCAAAGTTGTGAGTTTGAGCCCTACGTTGGGTGTAAAGATTACTTAAACATAAAATCTTAAAAAAAAAAAAAGAAAGAAAGAAAGAAAGAAAGAAAGAAAGAAAGAAAGAAATGCACCTACTAATTTAGTTAGATCTTTCCAAATATTTCCCCATGTTCTCCCTGTCTCTTACCTCTGCACCTATCTCTCTAAAGATATTCATTTTCCTGGAATATACCACATTCTGGTTATCCTCATTCATATAGCAAATTCACCATTGACTTTCCACTTTTGTCATTTTATTCCCTTGGAATTTGTAGAAGCCGGGCCTTTTCTCCCTCTGATTATTTAAGAGTTCTCTCAACATTGTTGGCAAATGGGATCATTAAGCACCGTTTTTTGTTCAGTTATATTCCCCCAGATTACCACATAGCTAGGAACTTCCTCGTGTCTCTTAAACTTTTGCTCAACCGAAGCAAAAGCCCAAAGTGGGGCTTAACATCACTGCCTAATTTAAAATCACAATTCTCCAATCTTCTCTTCCCCACTTCTCCATTTCCTTCTCTCTGTTCTCAAGACTTCATTTTTTTTTTTTTTAGGATTTATGTATTTATTCATGAGAGACACAGAAGGAGAGGCAGAGACACAGGCAGGGGGAGAAGCAGACTCCCTGCGGGGAGCCCGATGGGGGGACTCGACCCAGGACCCCGGGATCATGCCCTGGGCCAAAGGCAGAAGCTCAATCACTGAGCCACCCAGGTGCCCTCTCCTTCATTCTTAGCACTTGTTACCTCCTAAGACAATATATCGTTTATTATGTGTCCTCTCTTAAACATCTTGAAGCCAGGGATTTTTGTGCCTTTGAGTCAATGTTACAGAAGAGTACTCTGTGTGGTAACTCAGAAAATATATGTTGACTTTATTGTATTGTCACTGGTGACATTTTTTTTCTCCACATATTTGCAACCTCAGTTTAATTGTAGGCTGAAGAGAAAATGGGAAAAAAAAGTTGTGTTTATTACAATGCAAGCAAAGACTTAAGTGTTCTTTCATCTAGCAAGGGCTAAAAGACAAGAATTGGGTTTTTTGTGCTATAACTTTACCTCTGAAAGAAAATCCTCATGAAAAGAGGGCACTGCAGGATAAAGAAACAAAGTAAGGAAGACTTTCAAAGGAGTCCTGGCCCTCTAGCCAGACTCCTCACTTGGAAGGCGGTCCTGTATTCCCTCCCCAGCCCCCTGGGCACTCTTCCCATCTGGTTCCCTTTGCTGCACAATTCGCAGACCTCCCCAGCTCAGATTTCCTTGGAAAGAACTGATGGACAAAAGCACAATCACCTGATCACTGGACACAAAACCTGCCGCTTCCCTCCATCTGTACACTTAGGCTCTGCCCTCCTTTCTGTTACAATAAAAAATGTTTATAGGCTCATAAAGGGCATCCACCATTTGTGGTCTGCATCCTATCTCCTGCTCAAAAACGTGTGACTCTGAGAATAGCTCTTTCTTCTCCACCTCATAATAACTTTCTTACCTCTCCAATTCATCTTTCCCATCAACATACAGACATACTGTAATATTGCCCATCTTAAAAAACAAAACCCTCTGTCTCCAGAAATAGTCTCATTTCTCTGCTCTCTGACAAGGTAAAACTTCATTAATCTCACCTTTCAATTTTCTCCTCCACCTATTCCAAGTAGGCTTTTATTTTTACCGCGAAAACATCTCCATCTTGCTAAATCCCAAAGTCCTCCTCAGAGCCCTGCCCCAGTCCTTCTTTCACACTTGTTCTAGGCTCAGAGACAACTTACTCTCCTAGTCTTCTTTCCATTTCACCGGCCCCTCCTTCTCCTCTGCCTGGCCCCTAAAGGTAGGCTTGTTGGAATGGATATACCATGTAAGGCTGGAAAACTCACCAGCTTCCATTCTGCGAGAGGGCATGGAGAACACTCAATCTACCAAAATGGTCCAGCCTCGCTGAGACCAATGGTGGGCTGTCCTCTGTAGCCCAGGCTGAGGGTTAGAGATGCTATTACAGACTGGGGCTGGTTGCAATGAGGACCAGAGGATAAGAATGAAAGGAAGCCAGCTGGCACCGCTTAACCATCAGAAACAAGGTGGGCTCAGTTATCATCATGGCTTGCAAAGTCTGAACAAGAGCGAGGAATGGAGAACGGGAAGGAGGAGTAACCTGGAGAGAACCATGGCAATGGTTAATAAGATTAATAATATTACCCACCTTAGTGTTAATTTATACCATTAAAGACATTAAGAAAGATCAGAAGGAGGTAAGACAGTCACCCAGTAAAGTCACAATCCCCTCCTCAGCTGGGCCTGAGCTGGTTCTCAATTCCAGAGCCCAATAACTGAAGACAAGCCAGAGTGCTGAAAGCCCTAAACACCTCAACAATTCAGTAGTGCATCCCCCATCCTTTTTCAATGGGACCTATGGACATTTAATCACAGTAATCATGCACTGAGAAAAAGGGAACACCGGCCTGTGGAGGATTATTGGACACTAGATTTGAACTGATTTTATGTCGAAGACCTAACTTGCCAACAGGGCCTCTTTTTAGAGTAGGAGTATAGGGGAGCCAGGCAATAAATGGAGTCTCAGCCTGGGTCCAGCCAACAGTGGGTCTTTCAGATTATCAGACCCACCCATGTCTGGTCCCTAAAAGTAAAGATAGAATGCACATACTTAGTGGTTGAAAGAACAGTTACATTGGTTCCTAGGGGACATGTCAAGAGTAATACATTGGGCATCTGGGTGGCTCAGTTAGCAAAGCATCCAATTCTTGGTTTCAGCTCAAGTCATGATCTCAGGGTTATTGAGATCGAGCCCCACGTCGGGCTCTGATCTCAGCACAGAGTATCTGCATGGGGTTCTCTCCCTCTCCTTCCATGTGTTATAGTTTAGAGAAGAGTGTGCTAAATACCTTTAGAAAGTCTCAAATAAAATAGAGGAGGGGCATCTGGCTGGCTCAGTTGGTGGAACGTGTGACTCTTGATCTTGCGGTTGTGAGTTTGAGCCCCACCTTGGGTGTAGAGATCACTTAAAAATAAGATCTTTAAACAAATAAATTGTGTTGTTTTCAGGTAAGGAGGAGGGTGAGATTTAAATTAGGCCTTGAAGGGTACAAAAGTGTCAAATATGAAGAACTTGTTGGTGGAAGTGAAGGAACGAAGTTTAGTTTAGTTAGGGCAGGGGAAGGGCATTCCTGGAAAAGTCACATGATAGGCAAAGGCATGCAAATAGTGTGGGGCTGAGCATGTAGATCAACAGATCAAGAGCATGTTTGTGGCTACAAACATCTATGGCTACAAACTGTGTCCTTAAGATATATTCAATAAATTAAAAAAAAAAGATATATTCAATAAATTGTAACACACACACACACACACGTATACAATGCATGGAATATTATACAGCCTTTAAAAATGAGAGTGGCAAAAAAAAAAATGAGAGTGGCATATTGAGACTGGCAATATGGAAGAGTATTCATCAGAAACACTAGGAATTGGGGGATCCCTGGGTGGCTCAGCAGTTTGGTGCCTGCCTTCGGCCCAGGGTGTGACCCTGGAGTCCCAGGATTGAGTCCCACATCGGGTTCCCTGCATTGGGGCCTGCTTCTCCCTCAGCCTGTGTCTCTGCCTCTTTCTCTGTGTCTCTCATAAATAAATAAATAAAATCTTTAAGAAAAAAAAAAAACACTAGGAATTGAGATGCCTGGTTGGTTAAGGTGATATGTGAAAGTGCTTTGTCAACTATAAACCATTTCCCAGAAGGGATAACGGGGTGTGAAAAGAGAGCAACAAAGATAGCTTTAAGAAGAGAAGAGGGGATCTCTGGGTGGCGCAGCGGTTTAGCGCCTGCCTTTGGCCCAGGGCGCGATCCTGGAGACCTGGGATCGAATCCCACGTTGGGCTCCCGGTGCATGGAACCTGCTTCTCCCTCTGCCTCTCTCTCTCTCTCTCTCTCTCTCTCTCTCTCTGTGTGTGTGTGTGTGATATGACTATCATAAGTAAATAAAAATTAAAAAAGAAGAGGATTGCAGGAAGAATTTTTTCTGGCGAGAGCAAGAATTCAGTGCAGAGTAAGAGGGGGGAGAGAATAAAAACAATTGATGGGGCAAGTCCTCAAGAAGATGCGATGGGTCAGAATCAGGGGAATGAGGAACCAGACGGGAAGGAGAAGAAAGTGGAGATAAAAACAGAAATTGTGAGCCGGAGAGGAAATTGTACGTCCTTGTCATATCCTGTGGTGAGAGCCAAAGCTTTGCCATGTGAAGGCAGAGGCTGTGCCTAT
The DNA here is from genome assembly GCF_003254725.2 of Canis lupus dingo. Lineage (NCBI taxonomy): Eukaryota > Metazoa > Chordata > Mammalia > Carnivora > Canidae > Canis > Canis lupus. Next base: position 7,400,057 of record NC_064277.1, read on the forward strand.
TTCAAACCTTCACCTCCAGCCTCCTGCTGCAAGAAGAGAGGGAAGCTTTCAGCCACGAGCTTCCACCGACCATGGCACAGCCCTAGCTGCCCTGAGCATGCTTGTCCTGATTTCCTTTCTTCCAGATTCAACAGAGGAGGTGTCTCTGTTTCTACGCTGTGCTGGGGAATCGAGTCTTTCTTCCCCTGACACCTTGACTCATCAATTATCCCTGCTCTCCCCTCTATCTTCAGTCCCTTGTCTGGCTACTGGATCCTTCTCAGCTTGTATGCCACCACTTGTTAAATATCTCCTGGATGTTTCAAGGCAATCTCACACTCATCCTCTCTTTCCCTGCAAACCAGCTGCCCCATTGTGTTCTCTATTTCAGTTACGACAACACACCCAGAATCCTGCTAGGCTTCCCAGGCTCCTCTGTCTTCACCCCAACAGTGAACCAATTACCGAATCCTTTTCACTTTACCTCTGACATCAACCTGGCACGCCTATCTTCCTCTTCATTTTCACCACCGCTATTTTAGTTTCTGGGATCAGTTTTCCTCGCCTGGTGCATTGCAGCCGTATCTTAACAGGTGCTCCTGATTCCGGCATCACCTACCATCAAACCTACCCTTTACATCACTTTTCGGGTGATCTTTCAAAATATATATCTGACCACATCGCTCCTATACTTTAAATCTTTCAGGGCTTCTCATAAGGATACAGTTCAAAATTTTTGGGAAGGCATGCAATGCAATTCCTCATCATTTTTGTCTCCTGCCATAGGAAGAACGTAAGTTTTTGGTTCAGGGGATGTAACGCAGCGCCTATCAGGCCTCTGTGCTTTGAGTGTGCTGTGGCTCCTCCCTTCTGTCTGGGGGATACTCAGTCGGTGGTAGATCTGGCCCAGATATCATCCTCTCTGGAATATCTTCCCTGAGTTTCCCGTGCATAGTCCTGGGCCATTTCATCTTCATGTCTAGAGCACCCTAGACAGGTACACTGACACCCCCCTCCAGAACAGAGTTTATCTATCTCCCTCAGTAGGTTATATAGTCCTTGATGAACTTTGCCTGATTTTATATTGTGTCCTTGGCACCTAACACAGAGGTTGTCATATAGTTTATTGAAAGTCACCAAATGTTTATCGAAACAAGTATATGCTTAGACTCTGTGTTCTTGAGTCATGTACCAAGGAAGGCACACTACCTTCATTTTGAGACAACCTGCAGGTAAAAGATCATAAATGTCTAATAATACACATGGCAAATGTAGTGCTTATGCACATGCTCCTGTTTGCAGACCACCTATTTTAATCTTTTCTTTCCAATCACTTCATGACAATTGTATGCAGCTTCCAGAACTGCATTAGCCATTTCTATGCTAATATTCATCTTTCTCCTACCATATGTTAATTTTCCCTCAAAAATCCCCCTAAAACTATTAGTAATAATATCTTTTTAAAACTTGAATCACTTCCAAAACTTTCAGTGCTTAATTTTCTGAAACACAACACTGTTATAGCTGCAACACACTGTGCATTTCTCATCGTTTGCCTTAAGCGATATTGCAACTTGTGGAATTTGAGAAATTAAATTTCCTGTTTCAAAATTCATGTAAGATTTGTCTTACAGAATTCCTCCGCAAAAATAACAACACTGGTACTTCCTAAAAGGCCAGATATAACTTCTTCATGTATTTTCATATTGTATTTATCTGAGTAATATAAATGCAAAACTAATTTCAGTGAACTGAAATAATTTCTTCCCTTCCAATAGTTGATTCAACAGCTACATCTCCATCCTGGCTCTGGGATTTATCAAAAGGATAATATGCATGTATGTACATTTGTTTTTCTTTTCTTTTCGTTTCTTTTCTTTTCTTTAAGATTTCATTTATTTATGAGAGAGAGAGAGAGAGAGCATGAATGGGGCAAGGAGGGGCCAAGGGAAAGGGAGAAAGAGAATCTCAAGCAGACTCCCTACTGAGCAAGGAGCCTGATGTGGGACTTGATCCTAAGATCTTGAGATCAGGCCCTGAGTCAAAGGCAGATGCTTAACCAACTGAGACACCCAGAAGCCCCTACATTTGTTTTTCTGATACATCTCACAAAAGAAGCTGTCTCTGGTTCCTTTGTTTAAATTCAGAACTAGGGGAACCTGGGTGGCTCAGGGGTTGAGGGTCCTGCCTTTGGCTCAGGTCATGATCCTGAGGTCCTGGGATTGAGTCCTGCATTAGGCTCCCTCTGGGGAGCCTGCTCCTTCCTCTGCCTCTCTCATGAGTAAATAAATTAAATCTTAAAAAATATAAATTCAGAACTAGTTCCTCAAAACTGTGTTAAAGTAGAAATTATAAGGATTCCATCTCAGAAGACCAGTCCTCTCCTGTCATCTGGGGTTTAACTCCAAAGGACTTCAGAATTAGTGTCTTAATATTTGGTTGGTAATAGGAAGAGCCTGCCTATTAAGAGAGGAAAAGGATGTCACACAGGACTTCAGAATTAGTGTCTCAATATTTGGTTGGTAATAGGAAGAGCCTGCCTATTAAGAGAGGAAAAGGATGTCACACAGGGGGAAACAAAAAGTTGAAATGACACACGTTACTATTTTTATGTGTCATTAAAGGCTTGATAATATGGAAGTGGTATTCTGTGTGAATGAACATTTGGACAAGAAGCCACTGCATTCCTCTGTTTATGCTAAAGTAGAATAGATTTTATTGTTCATGGGAATAAATTAGAAGAAAAATAATCACATTTTTTGGAATGTAAAATTTCATCATTTATACAGATTTTAATGTATCATTTGTATGATCAGCCTGGGTATTATACTTAATAATGACTCTGCTCCTGGATTGGTTGACAAAAAATGATTAGTGTTTAATATTCAGTCCTGTTTAATCTAAATAATTTCTATTTCTTCTAAAATATCTGGCATCTAAAAATGAAAAGAAAAAAACGTATCTAATTTTTAGGAAACACATTCAGTGACAGAGCAGCTGATTCTTGATTACATATGGAATTCTTGATTACATATACAATTATATTCCATAAACAGCTAATTCTTAAATACACATGGAAAAGGGGTACTGCATATAGATAGATGAACTTCACAGGCAATACCAATACTGTATTTTAATAAATATTTTTGTTTGTTTCAGTCTTTTTCCCATTAAGGAACATGACAAGGAACAAGGATGGTTGAGTTTCATCTTTCTTGGTCTGGTTGCCGGTGGACAGAATGAAGAAAAAGGAATAGAAGCAAGAATCTAAGGGGCACTTGGGGGCTCAGTTAGTCGTGTGTGTGCCTTTGGCTTGGGTTACGATCCCAAGGTCCTGAGATGGAGCCCTGTATCAGGCTCCCTGATTAGTGGGGAATCTGCTTCTGCCTCTGCTCCTCCCCTCTGCTCATACTCTCCCTCTGGCTGGCTCTCTCTCTGTGTCAAATAAATAAAATCTTAAAAAAAAAAAAGAAGAATCTAAATAATTCATGAAGTTATTTACCAGCACAGTATAACTAAAAATCGGTAATATTAAGGTGTTCTCATAACTCAACTATTAGAGCAGCGGGGGCTCATATAGAGACATGGCCTTTGATTGTACCCCCTTTCCACAAAGCTATATATAAGCCATGGGTTTTCACGAATACATACCTTTGGCCCAGGGTGGGAATTAAGATTTATTATGATTTTTAAAGATTTTATTTATTTATTCATGAGAGACACAGAGAGATATAGGCAGAGGGAGAAGCAGGCCCCATGCAGGGAGTCCAATGAGGGACTGGATCTGGGGACTCCAGGATCATGCCCTGAACTAAAGGCAGACGCTTAACCGCTGAGCCACCCAGGCATCCCAGGATTTAGTATCAGTGGGAACTAGGAATTAGTAATTCCTTCTATTAGAAATTACTCCAGCATGGGTAGCATTGGTCCTGGGTCCTGAGTCTGTCTGACACTTCTTCTTATTTTGTACCTATTATGGGATAGGTACTTGGAGATAACAAAATGAATATGAGGACATCCCTGCACTAAAAGGGTTCTAGTCAAGTCAAGGGACACATAAGCAGAGAAGAGTGATAACAAAATGTTGCAGGTGCTATTTTGTCAAAGGGTACAGTGTGGGCACCTGGTAGGAAGCTGGTCAGTTCCGTCTGGGAGACAGGGCAGGAGAGGCTTCATGGAAGAGCTGGAGCATGAGCTGGCAGGGAGTTTGTGAGGTGGGAACTGAAGTTAGAGGACAAAAGGAGTTGAGAGAGAGCATTCATGGCAGGACATGGGCAATAACAGGAAGGCATAAAAATAGCAGAGCATGTCTGGAAAGTGGCAATTGCTTAGATATGGTTGGGTGTATTATGGTGAGGAGGAAGCAGTGAATGAGAAGACTGGATAGGAAGGTGAAGTCCAGGTCACAGAGGACCTTATATGCTGTGCTAGGGAGCTCAATCTGATCCAGAATGCAAGGGGGAACCATTGAAGGGTTGTATGTAGGGAAAGGGCATCATCCTATTTGCTTCTGAAAGATCACTGTCTACTCAGTGGAGGATGAAAGGAAGAGGCACCAAGCTGGAGGCAGAAACACCAAGTAGATGACCGTCATAGGCCAGATAAGAAGTGATGAGGGCCTGATATGAAGCAGTAGCTATAGGGATGAAGTGAAGAGGACCAGTGCAAGGACAACCTCAGAGGAAGGGCTTCCCTGTTATAGGACACAAATGATCAGAGGCTGAAAAGCCCTCGTCTGAGGACAGAAAGGAAAGCTAAGCTGAACATTCCTGAAATTTAATCTTGTGCTACTGTTGAGTTACAGGGAGATATAATATTCTTTATAATAATCATCAATATGACCTACCGTGGTCATGGACTTTGGATGATTTTCTAATCTTCCGGGTCTGTAGGAGACAGAAAGAGAATAATGTGGAAAAAACAAAAACAACAACAAAAAAACAAAAAACAAAAACACGGTGGTGGCAGTGGCGGTGAGGAGGGCTAAAACAGTGAGTGAATCTAGTGAGCAAGTACACCATTATTTAAAATACTCTTGCCCTCACTTGCAAGGAGAAATTGCCACTTAGGATAGAACTCGGAGACCCTAAAAGATTAAGAGAAAGCTTTTCAGTGTGTAATATATGGATCAGTCTCATTGGAATTAAGTAAGTATATCGAACCACAGTCTTGTTATGCTTAACATTCTCAGGGATTTCTTTAGGATAAGTTTCTGGCTCCTTGAAAGCGATAAAGAACTAAAGGCAAAAAAGAAAAAAAAAAGACATCTGAAACCATTAATATTATGTACTTGCTTTTATCTCTTATTTCCCACTGTTTCCTCTACCGAAGACAATTGGTACCAGGAGCATCATAATTCTGAGACGGTGCAGAGGTAGTCTAAAGCGCATTGCCATTGTTGAATTTATTGAGGAGCATGGGAAGCTTCAAGGATGGTGGCTGAAGGCTCCTGTAAGTCTCCGATTTTCTAAGAAACAGCCTTGATCAGCTGGAAAGGGTCTTGACAGCTCTTCTGCTCCAGCTCACCCCCTGGCTTCAAGGGCACTCTAAATCAATACAAATGGGCCTCAAAATCCCTGGTATAATAAGCTAAGTATAAATAAACAACTATCTGAATTAGTGAAATGTGTGAAATTTATATGCTAATTTTATTTTAAAATAATTCTGGGGAAAAAAATTCCACAGTTTCTATCAGAACTTGAAGAAGATTGATACTCAGGGGTTTTTTTTTTTTTTTAAGATTTTATTTATTTACTTGAGAGAGAGAGAGAGAGAGAGAGAGCATGCACAAACACAGAGGAGAGGGTCAGAGGGAGATGTGGGGCTCAATCCTGGGACCCTGGGATCACGACCTGAGCCACCCAGGCGCCCCCATACTCAGTTTAAATTAGCAGTTACTGAACATCTGTAATATGCCAGGCATCAGATTCTTTCATATTAGGGAAAAAAAAAATGTAGTTAACCAATCGCTTTGCAAATACTAGTGTAAATCTGCTAAGGGGTTTTACACTAGTATTTGCAAAGCGATTGGTTAACTACAATTTTTGTATTGCAACTGGTACGCTGAACATTCACGACTCATGACGTAGTCAAAGTGCAACTTTAACGTCTGCCTCCCATTTCTATTTTAGACTTTCTTCATTCAGGGGAGCGTTTTCTTTGCCCTTGGCTGAATATGCAGCAGGCCCACTGAAGTTTTTTTGCTTACTCTAAGATAAGGTCACAGTCCTCACTGTGAGGCATGCACACAATCTCAATTCAGTAAGCAGGATGTCTAGTCTTAAAATTAATAAATCCTTTAATCATCATTCAAAAGTAGGATTCCTTGTCCCCCTTCTCCCCTGAGCTAGGCTTTGTAGTTGGTGGATGCCACCTGCTACTGGAGGTCAATTTCTGCTCTCTTTGTTCTCTACCTTCTCCATTTGCAAGAGGAGGGTGAAGTAAGGTGATAGGACATTTTTACTTGGCTTGGTGGCTTCAGAGTCTCTGGGTTTAGAAAGCAGCTAAGCTGATTCTTTCTTTGTGGAGCTTGCCACGGCTAGGGACCTCCCCCTACAGCTCTCCCTGACTGAGGCAGATGCACCTCTCTTCTAGTGGCCACTCAATACCTTCATAAGCCCCCAAGAATCTGGCATTCCCTTCTAGCCTCTTGCTGCTGGTGTCCCTCCAGGCAGTTTCAGGCAGAGCCCAAAATAACTCAGCTCCCTCCTGCCTGGGTCTTCACAAACTATCACACACATGTTTTGTCCTGGTGACAAGCTCAGAAAGAGCAGGCCACCCCAACAGCCTCGCTCTGGGGCTGCCACGCTTGCTTTAGTTTTCTCAGGCATGGTGCGTCACTGATCCCCTGTTTTCCAACTTTTAGGAAATGCATATCAAAGCTCTCCAGGTGATCTTCTGGAAACCCCCTTGCCAGGATTTAGATGAAAGAGGTAGAACTGGGGCACCTGGTGGCTCAATCAGTTAGGCGTCTGCCTTTTGCTCAGGTCCTGATCCCAGGGTTCTGGGATAGAGCCTCACATCGGGCTCCCTGCTTAGTGAACAGTTGGCTTCTTGCTCTCCTGCTGCCCCTCCCCTGCTTGTGTGAGCTCTCTCTCTCTCAAATAAACTGAAAAAAAAAAAAAAAAAAAAAAAGAAAAGAAAAAAGGAGGTAGAATTACTTGGGGGTGATGGGAATTCACAACATGATGGATTCAAAGAAATTTCTTCTCCAGTCTTCCCTATTCTCCACACTTTTTATATATTGGATCTGGCCAAGAGATATGAGTCATGAAACAGGTTCTTTGAATTTTCTTTCAGAAACGCTGCACATGGGGGAAAACTCACTCTTACTTTAAGAACTGGCTGTTTTATTAACACCAGGGACTAGGCCAGGAAGGATCTCATTTTAACATCCTACTATGGTCTTAACCCCATAGGGTTGTGCATATACCTTGTAACACCAAATCTACAGAAATAAAGGATCATAAGTTTAATATTAGTGTAGAAAATATGGTCATAAAATACATATGTAAGCTCTTTTGCTGTAGACAAAATCTTAGCTCCTAATCTTTATAGAATCTTCCTTAGAGGTGACTGTAAGTTCCACGAGAATAGGTAATCTGGCTTTCCAATTCAACTTCTACAAAAATCATTTATCAAACTACTATCTAATGCTAGCCAAAATGCTAAGGACTTGCATACAGTTCATCTTAAGAGAAGGAAAAAAAGTTTTTTACTGTATTATTTATATACTTATGTTTTAAAGTTAAAGACATTTTTAGAAAAAAAAAGAAAAGAAAAACTTAACTTGGTTTTCTTGCTCTCTCTCTGGGCCTCCTAATTAAATCTTGCAAATGTTTATTTCTCTCTTCTAAACTGAAGGGGAAAACAATTGAATTTTATGACTCAAATTGACTTTCCTAAACTAATATTTTGTTGGACTCACTGGAGGATTTGAGAAGATGAATATAAATGGCAAATCTAGCTTTTGGTGTCTCATCCATCTACCTCACCATACGACCATTTGGGATTCTTTGCTGGCAACTCAGTAATTTAATCAATTTCTCCCTTTAGAGGTTCCACTAGTGGGGAGGGAAAGTAGATAGTAGTAAACCTATAAAGTGACAGTTTGATGATGTTCTATTCATTTACACAGACAGTGGGTAGATAACTGATCCCTTTACACAGGAAACTCAACATAATCCTGGGGGGGGAGGGTAATGTGTTAAAAACACAGCCCCTGAACTGTGAACTGCTGTAACATGAGGAAATATGTAATAGTGTCATAGGAAGGATCACAGCACTCAGGTGTTTGTTAAAAATTTACTTGTGTTCTGCTTTTATGGCTTCTAGCAAGAGAGATACCAGCAGGTTTCCTTCTTGCCTCTAGGAGGGCAAATTTAATTAAAATAGTCTCTTCCCAAACTCACTTTCCCATCCAGGGACAGTTTATTACTTTCCTGCCGCGGCTGTAACAAATTGCTACAAACTTGGTGGATTGGAACAACACACATTTATTTGGGAGGTCAGAAGTCTGAGATCCGATGCACTGGGCTAAAATCAAGGTGTCACCAAGGACCTGCTCCCTCCGGAGGCTCAGGACTATTCTTTGGCTTGCTTTTTCCATCATCTCTGGCTGCTGTCCTAATTCCTTGGTTCCTGGCTTGTCAGCACATCGCCTTTTCAGCCTGCTTCCTGGCTTGATCACATTGCCTTCTTATAACAATTGTGACTGCATTTAGGGTTTCCCCAAATAATCCAGGATAATCTTACCATCTCGAGATCCTTAATTTAATCACATCTGCAAAGTCTCTTTTGTCAAATAAGGACACATTCATAAGTCCCAGGGAACTGGATTTGGATATCTTTGGGAAGCCATTATTCAGCCTACCATAGAGATAGGAAGTGCTCTTCTTGCAGGAGTCATAACCTCAAATGCCTATGGAAGAGTCGGGCAAGTATGTGAAATGAGTGAAGTCAGCTAAAGAAGATTTGGGCAAACCAGCGAGCATATACTTCAAATGTAGAGGCCACTTTTAGACAACAGGCTTGAGAAATGGAAACCTGACTAAAGCAAAAGGACTCAAAGTGACCCCATCCCCCAGGCTGTATAGAGATAGGCCCATCTGGCAACCCACCTTGAAACATCCATAAGCCCTAGCTGACCAATGGGTTACATGCAACCAGGCACAACCAAAGATGGGAAAATTTCAAATGTCCCATACGTCACGGTTCCTCTTTAGATACAGACCCCACCCATTGCCTCCTGGCAGATAGTCTCTGCTTTGCTGTCCTGCCCGCTGCTCCTTTGCTGTGTATTCTATTGAATTTATTGAATAAACTTCTGCCTCCAGTGAATTCTTTCACTGCTTGGGCGCCCCAGCTTCTGCTGGATAGGGTTACCCCACATTTGGGGGCTCCTATCTGATGGGGAGAGACACCACACCTACTCCCGGCCTAAAGGACAGAGTTACTACTTGGCTCTTGCCTGATGTTGCCATGTGGGAATGTTGCAGCAATGATGGCAGATCTTAATTTTATTTTATTTTTTTATTTTTATTTTTTTAAAGATCTTATTTATTTATTTATTCATGAGAGACAGAGAAAGGCAGAGACACAGGCAGAAGGAGAAGCAGGCTCCACACATGGAGCCTGACATGGGACTCAATCCCACGTCTCCAGGATCAGGCCCCGGGCCGAAGACAGCGCTAAGCCACTGAGCCACCTGGGCTGCCCCCAGATCTTAATTTTAAAGAGGAGATGGAAATCTAAAATTGTACAGGAGATCTTCCTTTTTAAGCATTGACAATATTTCAAAAATACTTTAAGCATTATTATACGGACCAAACAAAACACAACTGCCTCAGGAGATAAGACGTGTAGGGTGTCATTCTGAAACCTCAGCGTTATTGTCCAGAGATATCAGGCTTTTGTTTCAAAGGTTAAGGAGGAGACATTGTCCAATCCAGGAGGAGATGACAATATTAAATAGATCCTTTATTCCCAAACAGTTTTAATCTATTATTTTGTCCCTTCTCAGAGTTCTTTTAACTAGTCTATGGTCCTTTTGAATTTCCATATGAATTTCGGGATCCGCTTGTCAATTTGTTTTAAAAACCTGTTGGAATTTTTATTGGGACTACATTGAATCTAGAGATCAGCTTGAGGAAAAATGAAATCTTACAATATCAAGTCTGAAGAGCCATGAAAAGGTGTATTTCTCCATTTATCTAGGACTTCTTTATGCTTCTATAATGTTGTATACTTTTCACATTTTTTTGTCAAATTTATCCTATGTAATTCGTATTTTCAGTGCTTTTAGAAATGTTTTTTAAAAGTTTACATTTCTGAGTGGCCACTGCTAGTACACAGAAATACAACTGATTTTCATATATTTTTTTTTAAAGATTTTATTTATTTATTCATGATAGTCACACAGAGAGAGACAGAGAGGCAGAGACACAGGCAGAGGGAGAAGCAGGCTCCATGCACCGGGAGCCCGACGTGGGATTCGATCCCGGGTCTCCAGGATCGCGCCCTGGGCCAAAGGCAGGCGCCAAACCGCTGCGCCACCCAGAGATCCCTGATTTTCATATATTGATCTTGTGTCCTACAACTTTGTTAATCTCTTAATAGCCTTAGTAGCTTTTTGTAGATTTCATCAGATTTTCTACACAGATGATCATGTCATTTAAAAATTCATTCATTTTTGCTTGATCATTTCCAACTTGAACGTCTTTTCCTTCTAATTGCACTGGGCTGAACTTCCTGTCCAATGTGAATAGAAGTCTTATTTCTGATCTAAAAAAAGTATTCAGTCTCTCCTCATTAAGTATGATTTTAATAGTATTTTTTCTATGGATGCTCTTCATCATATTGAATGAGTTCCCTTCTATTCCTAGTTTGTTTGGAGTTTGTATCAGGAATGGATTTTGTGAAATGTTTTTTTCTGTCGGATGATCACATGCTTTTTCCTTCTTTCTTTTTTAGTATGTTGTCTTACATTAATAGAATTACTTAACAGAGCTGACTCCCCCCTTTTTAGCCATATAAGGTAGCATTTACAGGTTTCAGGGTTTAGGACATGGATATCTTCTAGGGACCCATTTTTTTCTATCTGCCACAATTATTGTTCTGCCATTTACTTTTACCTCCCTTTTGCTCACACCAATTTTTTTCATCAAAAAAGAAAAAACAGAAGTCAAAGAAATACAATGAATTTGCCTATAAATAGAGCAGTATTGATGCTCTTTTAATGTGCTATATATTTAAATGTGGCTATTTTGTTGGAGTTACAAATTTTGTTTCATTTATTTATTATTTTTTTAAAAGATTTTATTTATTTACTCATGAGAGACACAGAGAGAGAGGCAGAGACATAGGCAGAGGGAGAAGGAGCCTCCCTGCGGGGAACCCAATGGGGAACTCGATCCTTGTGACCTGAGCCAAAGGCAGATGCTCAATCACTGAGCCACCCAGGCATTACAAGTTTTAAAAGGTAAACAATTGTTCACCTTATTCTCTGGGATCAAGGTGTATAAACCATGGAGATATATATATATATATATATATATATTTTTTTTTTTTTTAATTTAACAGAGAAAGTACGAGCAGGGAGAGGGGTGGGATAGAGGGACAGGGAGAAGCAGAGTCCCCACCAAGCAGGGAGTCTGACTAGGGGCTCAATCCCAGGACCCTGGGATCATGACCTGAGCCAAAGGCAGACCCTTAACTGACTGAGCCACTCAGGTGCCCCCCACGGATTTTTTAAAAGATTTTATTTATTTGGAGGGGGGCAGTGAGAGAGGCAGAGAGAGAGAGAATCTCAAGTAGACACTGTGCTGAGAACAGAGCCTGATGCCAGGCTCCATATCATGACCCTGACATCATGACCTGAGCCAAAACTAAGAGTCAGACACTTAACCAACTGAGCCACCCAGGCACCCCAAACCATGGATTTTAATAGTATGTTCAAGCCAAGCAAATATTGTTGATCACCCTATACTCAGACTATGATGGAATGAGGAAGAAAGGTTGTGGATTTTCACTCTTGAGTTTTCTGTGACTTCTGATTTGGTTTTGCATGGAAAAACATTTATAGGGACTTCACATGGGTAGAAACCACAGTTGCTGTGAAAGGGCTGGAAATGTTACCTGTGAATGCAGTGTTGTCTGTAGGAGAGAGAGCATTGGAGGTATTTTTCTAGGACTCAGCGGGTAGTCTATGGATGATGGTAAATGGTGAATATATTACTGAAAAGGATACTGACAAGTGTCCTCAAAGTCTGTAGACTACAGTCCATGATGAATAGGCAATGAAATGGAAGATCACTCAGAATAACAAGGCAGCATGGCTGGAAAAGATGGAAGGCCAGGACAGTAAACGAACTGAGACTTTTTTTATTACAACTTTCTACCTACTACTCCATGGATATTTTATAGTGCCCTACTTACTTAGGTATTCTTTAATCTTCCAGTAAGGACAAAAATTTCTTCTTAAAGTTCAGGCATTTTTTTTTTTTTTTTGGTAGGGAACTTTGTTTGCTATTATAATAGTTTTATAAATTGCATTAATTTACAGTGTGTTGCTCTTGTACACGCTGTTCAATTGACTTTGGAAGTTTTTCTTGTAATTATCAATTTTGCTAACATCATTTATAAATACCCATAATTTATCTGTAGATTATTTTGGATTTTCTGTATAGGCAATTATATCATTGGACAATAATGACAACTTTGTTACTTTCATACTAATCTTTACGATTTTTCTTCCTTTTTTCTTATGGCACTGGTGAGGACAGCTAGCATATTGCTAAATAGAATTGGCAACAACCATTATTAATCTTGTTCCTGGGATCCCTGGGTGGCGCAGTGGTTTAGCGCCTGCCTTTGGCCCAGGGCGCGATCCTGGAGACCAGGGATCGAATCCCACGTCGGGCTCCCGGTGCATGGAGCCTGCTTCTCCCTCTGCCTATGTCTCTGCCTCTTTCTCTCTCTCTCTCTCTCTGTGTGACTATCATAAATAAATAAAAATTTAAAAAAGATTAATCTTGTTCCTGATTTTTAGATGAAATACTTGGAGTGTTTCAGTTGGTTATTATATTGGCTTCGGTTTTTTTGGAGGGAGGAGATGGGAACATAACCTTCTTAGTCAAAAAGTATATTCTCTTGCATTTTTGTCATGAGCTCTACAAAAAAAAATTATATTGTTGTAGAATTCCTGAACCTATTGAAATGGTATTTTTCTCCTATAATCAGTTAATGCGGTAGACTTCATTAATACTTTCTCTTTTTTTTAAGATTTTATATATTTGAGAGAGAGAGAGAGAGAGAGAGAGAGAAAGCACATGCACACAAGCAGGCGAGTGGCAGGCAGACAGAGAGGGAGAAGCAGGCTCCCTGCTGAGCAGGGAACCCGACTGGCAATCGATCCCAGGACTCCAGGATCATGACCTGAACCGAAGGCAGATGCCCAACCGACTGAGCTACCCAGGGGCCCGTATTAATAGACTTTCTAATGTTGAAACTTTCATTGCTGTGACAAATTCAATTTGCTCAGGATGCACTGTTTTTTTTCATTGCTGGGCTCAGTTGGTTCATAATTTTTGTTTAGAATTTTTGCATCTATATTTATGATGTAATTAGCTTATCATTTATGTCTCAGGCTGTCCTTATCTGGTTTTAATGTTAAGATTATATTATTTTTCAATCTTCTGAAAGAATTTGCTTAAGATCGGGTTTATCTGTTTAGTAAATGCTTGGGAACACTCATCCATAAAATCACTGGGTTTACTATTTTTGCGAAAAAAATTCAAACAACTGCTTTAATATGTCTAATAATTCAGATTTTCTTTCTTCCCTGAGTCAATTAAAAAAAAATTTTTTTTCTAGGGATGTCTGGGTGGGTCAGTTGGCATCATTCAGCTCAGGTCATGAGATCAAGCCCCATGTTAGGTTCTGTGCTTAGCAGGGAGTCACTTGAGATTCTCTCTCTCCTTCCCTCTTTGCCCCTCTTTCCCCAAAATAAATAAATAAAATCTTTTTTAAAAAATTTAAAATATTTTTCCTACAAACTTTCCATTTCACTTAATTTTTCGAAGTCACTGGTATAAAGCTTTTTATTATCTCTCCTTAATCTCTGCTGGACCTGTTGTCATTTTGCCATTTTCATTTTAAAGTTTTCAATAGTAGTCTTATTGTCAGTAAATGATTTGGTTTTGTCTAAAATTTCTGTATCTCATCTGCATTTCTCCAAGAATGCAAGTAGATAAAACAATCTAGGTTGTACTGCTTCTTATCAGCACTTTGCAGATAGTATTCCACTCTCTTCTAGCTTTTGTTGCTGCTGTCAACAGAAGAGCTGTCAGTGAAACTGGCTTTCGTTTTCAGACATCATCATTTCTCTAAGCCTGGTTTTAAGATCCCCTCTTATCTAATATTCTTCAGTTTCACATTGCCAGGTTTCATTGCCTTGGTTTCTTATATTTATCCTGCTCAGATTTGTAGAGCTCCTGAAACGGGAGTCTCAAGTTGTATTAATTCTGCAAAATCCTCCGTAGTTCATTCTCCACTATTCTATTCTCTTTCTTTAAAGTTCCAGATGTCTTGGGAGCCTGGGTGGTTCAGTAGTTGAGCATCTGCCTTCGGTTCAGGTCGTGATCCCGGGTCCTGGGATCAAGTCCCGCATCAGGCTCCCCGCAGGGAGCCTACTTCTCCCTCTGCCTATGTCTCTGCCTCTCTCTGTCTCTCTCATGAATAAAAAAAATCTTTTAAAAAATAAAATTCCAGGTATTTTGGTTTTTCTACTCTGAGCACTGTTTCGCTTGATCTTTATATGTGTCTGTGTGATACTGTGTATCAATTTTTTCTATAGTTCACCAATTCTTTATTGTGTGACCAACCTGCTGTCTATTCTGTTCATTGAGTATATATTACATATGTATGCATTTCTGTGACACAGAGGAACTGGAAAAAGGGTCATGTTAGATGTGGTCATGGAAGGCCTTCTTGGGGAGGTGACATTTGAACAGACACTAAAGGTTGAGAAGGACAAAATGTCAGCCTGGGGAAAAACATTCCAGGCAGGAGAAAGAGCTAGAATGAATGCCTTGAGAAAGGGAAGTCTTGCCAAGTTCTAGGAGCTAAAAGGAATAATGAGGTTAAGGAGAGCCCAAGCTGAGGCAAGAGAGACAGTACAAGATAAGATTACATAGGGTTTTAGAAGCTGAAGTGAAGAGTCTGCATTTATATTAAGTGCAGAGGAGAGGCTACTCAGGGGTTAAAACACTTTAAAATACTGCGATCTGATTTGTAGTTTTTAAAATAATTTTTAGAGAGTTATAAATGATGTAACATTTTATATTAGTTTTCAGATGTACAATGTTTCAGTATTTGTAAATATTGTGAAATGATCACCACAGTATGTGTCTAGTTACCATTTGTTACCAAACAGTTACACTAACACTTTTTTCTTGTGATGAAAAATCTTAAGATTTACTCTTAGCAACTTTCAAGTATGCAACACTATTATTAGCTATAGTCACTATGCTGTATATTACATTCCCCTGACTTATTTTATAACTTGAAGGGTGTACCTTTTGATCTCCTTTACCATTTCACTGAATTCCCCCAGCCCCCCACCAACCACTAATCTGTTTTCTGTATCTATGAACTTGTTTTTTTAGATTCCACCTAGAAGTGAGATCAGATGGTATTTGCCTTTCTCTCTCTGACTCATTTCATTTAGCATTATACCCTCAAGGTCCATCCACATTGTCACGAATGGTAGAATTTTTTGTTTCCATGGCTGAATAATATTCCACTGCATATATATACCATGTTTGCTTTATCCATTCATTCATTGATGGATACTGAGATTGTTTCCATATATTGTCTATTGTAAATAATGCTGCAATGAACATGGAGATGCATATATCTTTTCAAGATAGTTTTCATTTTCTTCAAATAAATACCCAGAAATAGAAGTGCTGAATCATATGGTAGTTGTATTTTTAATTTTTTGAGGAACCTCCATACTGTTTTCCATAGTGACTGCACCAATTTCCATTACTGCCAACAGTGCACATCTCCACATCTTAGCCAATACTTGTTACCTCTAGTCTTGCGAATAAAAGCCATTCTACTAAGTGTGGGGTGATTTCTCATTGTGGTTTTGATTTGCATTTCTGTGATGATTAGTGATGTGAGCACCTTTTCATGTACCTGTTGGCCATCTGTATGTTGAACTGGGATATATTTGTGAGAGGATCCACCTCTCACCATGATGTTGTCACAGATGTCATGGAGATTAGGGTAGAGATAATAAGTCTAAAATTTCACAGAAGTGTTCCTGAACCAGGAGTGTATGCAGCAGGAAATTCTACATCTGAAACTGATCTGGCTACAGGTGTTACAGAGAAAGCGGTGTTTGGGAGAGAGATGCATGATGACTGAATTTCTGCAGCATTTTGGAAAAGCTGCCTTACTTAGACTGGGAAGAAAGTGAATGCACCTTGGGATCCCTGGGTGGCTCAGCGGTTAAGTGCCTGCCTTGGGCCCAGGGCGCGATCCTGGAGTCCCGGGATGGAGTCCCACATTGGGCTTTCCGCATGGAGCCTGCTTCTCCCTCTGCCTGTGTCTCTGCCTCTCTCTCTCTGTCTCTCATGAATAAATAAATAAAAAGTCCTTAAAAAAAAAGTGAACACACCTCTAAGGAAAGGGCATTTGAGTGGGGATTTGAAGGACAGTAGGAGATAACTGGGGTGAGGGTAGTCTGAGCATTCCAGGTGGATCTGCCTATGCAAATGCCATGAGGCAAAAGGGAATATGACACATTTGAAAAGCTATAATATCTCCAGTGTGGCTGAAACCAAGGCAGGGGAATGGTGAGATGAGATTGGAAAGGCAGGCAGAAACCAGATCTTGAAGAAATTTGTAGGTCATGTTAAGGATTTTTGCCTTTATGTAAAAGTGATGGTTTGTTCCCCACCCCTCTTTTTCCCCTTCCCATATGTTCACCTGTTTTGTTTCTTCAATTCCACATGCAAGTGAAATCATATGGAAACAAACCATAAGAGACTCTTAACTATAGAGAACAAACTGAGGGTGGATGGGGGAAGTAGGTGGGGGCTGGGCTAAATGGATGATGGACATTAAGGAGGCCACTTACTCTGATGACACCCAGTTACGTATAACTGGGTGTTATATGTAAGTGAAGAACCACCACATTCTACTCCTGAAACCGCTGTTGTACTGTATGCTAATTAATTAGAATTTAAATAAAAATTTGAAAGCAAAAAGATAAAAGTGATGGAAGAAATCACTAAAAGTGTTTCAAGGGCATAATCAGATTTATATTTCAGAAAGATCACTCTGGGTGTATGCACAAAGTGGACCTCACCAAGTTCCTTCTTTTATTTAGTCTTTTAGAAAAATCAAATATCATTAATGGCTTTTATAAGTAAGCAGCTGTTTCTAAGATCCAAGGTATGTGAAATATTTGAAGAAAGATACTTCAAACACCACTATATTTTAACAGAATAGACTGGGACCAATTTAAAGAAACTTTGCTTTAATGATGTATTTGATAATTTTTGAAGCATCACATATCTTTTAATAATATTAAAGCTAATCCACTATAGTCTTTAAAAAACTGTCTTCATGAATGTAACAGGCTATATTTGATGAACAAGATGACAATCCTGATCACAAATCGACTCATATGATATCTGGCAGTGGTTCTTGAACTATCCAGACATTATAATCACCTGGACAGCTTTTGAAATACAGTGATGCCAGAACCCACATGGTATTTTAGTTTATTGGATGTTTTGTAAAAAAAAATTCAAAGGAATTCTAATAAGCAGCCACAATCACATCCATTTTGGTACAATTTATATATAGACCTCAGATGTCAAGTCTCTTCTTGAACACATACTGGATCAGCCACTTTTCTGAAAATAAAAGTTCAAAATATTTTAAGAATAACTGGGGCACAGTAATGTGGCCTGAGTGATGAGTAGATATTGTTTTAGAAACATTAGGTTATTTATTATTTTTAATTTCATGAGCCCGTGATGATTGAGCATCGGCTGAGTTTTCTCAATTATAAGCCAAAGCAGAGTCTTATTTTACTTCTCTTGAGTGTGTAATAGCATCCTCTTCTCTTTCGAATTTAAAACTTGCCAGTGTCAGTCTGAAAAACCAGAAAATTGTTTTAATATTCATTCTGCTTAGAAACAATAATGAAAAATAAAAACAAACTTCCCAAGATACAAATACCCACACTGACTTTCAATTATCTTGTGGTGAGTTAGCTGTAAAGGAACCTCGTCATATTTGGGGTGTCTTTTTTTTTTTTTAAGATCTTATTTATTTACTCATGAGAGACACACAGAGAGAGGCAGAGACAGGCAGAGGGAGAAGCAGGCTCCATGCAGGGAGCCCGATGTGGGACTCGATCCCAGGACTCCAGGATCAGGCGCTGGGCTGAAGGCGGCACTAAACCACTGAGTCACCCGGGCTGCCCTGGGGTGTCTTTCTATGTAAGATTAGACCTTTTGCTTAAGCTCTAGTGATAGCCAGCACAGTATGAATGAAATTGGGGGAAGGATGAGGAAACAGCATATGAGAAATAAGGATAATAAATAAGCAAAAATTTTTTCAGAATTTAAAAACACTAATTTTGGAGTGTTGTCAGCTGAATCTCATTCTAATGAGAGAGTTTAGTTGGTTCTTAATAAATGTAAATGTATGTTTCATTTAGCGTGCCTTCAAAACTTTTTGTGAATAAAGCCTAAGCATTGCAAGGTCATTTTACTTAAATACCATGGACTATCTTCTGAAATTTTGGATGCTTCTCACTGATCCTGTCACCTTCCCCCTCCCTGAAATTAAAGGGAACTCTGAGAAAGGAAGATGAAAATCTGGTTATTCAAGTAGTCAGACATTAAGCAGACTATTTTATTGAAGAAATGGTCTTAATTCATAAAAATTGCACTTTTTTTTCTCTTCCTAGCAGTCTATGAACATAAGTTTGGCAAGCCAGAGAGCAAAATAAAATATCAGTAAAGATTTACAAAATTTAAAACGCTTTTTCAACTTACTGTGCAATCTGAGAGTGGGATATCTCGAGCCTTTGGTCAGCACATTCGCTGATTTCTTCATATGAGGAATTTCTATTTTTTACTTTTATTTTTAAAAATATTTTATTCTTTTTACTTAAAAAAAATCTCTACACAATGACATTCAATTATGTGGCTCCCAGTAATTTTACACAAGGCAAAAATCTTACAGTTTGAAATCAGGAATATGAATAGAAATAGAATTATAAAGTGCCTACTCATCATGAAGGAATGAAGTGTCAGAAAGTAGACAACTGTAGCATGGGGTCAACTCTAATCCACTTGTCTTCCACACAAGCAGTGGATGCATCCACTAAGGGTTAAAGTTAATGCAACTTTTAGGAGGTAAATTGCAATGTTAAGTTGGCAAGATTTATATAATTATCCTCAAAATGAAATCCCAATACTAAGATCTGAAATTGCTGACAGTACAGGTAAAGATAACATAATGCTCTTTGCTAGGTGTCCTCTAAAAAGCTAATAGGAGAATTTTATAGGGGCACCTGGGTGGCTCAGTGGTTGAGTGTCTGCCTTCGGTTCAGGTTGTGATCCCGGGGTCCTGGGATCAAGTTCCGCATTGGGCTCCTTGCAGGGAGTCTGCTTCTCCCTCTGCCTATGTCTTTGCCTCTCTCTCTCTCTCTCTCTCTCTCTCTCTCATAAATAAAATCTTTAAAAAATTTTTTTCAAAGGAGCATTTTATAATGTTATGAAGTAAATAGAATCAATATAAATATGTTCCATCATTCCTCAGCTCCTTTGTAGCACCAAAATTCTATTATTTAAGTATTTGGCATAGTTTTTAAAAACAAAGATTTCTATTAAAAAATTATACCTTATTTATTAAGTTGCCTAAATGTCTTTGATATTTGTCATTTTCTTCAATGAGTCTGTTGCAGTGGTCTTCTTTTGACTCTAGAAGATTTCCCAATTTTGCAGTTGGTAAAAATACTAACCTGGAAACTGTTAACTGAAAAATACTAACCATGAAAACCATATATGGATACTGAGAACAAATAAGAACAGTGGCCTAATCTTTATTCCAAGATTTCTTAAACCAAGTTGTACCATAGGTAAATCAATAGATGCTAATCCCGGTTAGACTGCGTTTAGAACAGATAGGCAGAAATTATAATTTTATAATTAGTTATAATTTTCTCCACTTTAATATTATTAAACAGCTTTGCAAATAATTTGACACTTGGTAGTGAATAAAAATATCAGCCTCAAATCTTCACTACCTTTTTTTTACCCTCTTTCCATTTATAACCAATATATAAACATATTTGATTCTATCTGAAATAAAGCAGTAATGTGCTTGATGATACATATTCAGGCTTGAAAAATATTCTTGATTTGCACAAATGATGGCAGGTTTTTAAAAAGGTTCAGCTCAATGTATGCCATGTTCTGACCTAAGATCAATGTTTATTTGCAAACAAAAAAAATTAAAAATTTTATTTCTAAAAGTGACATCTTGAATTAATGATCAGAAAAGGGTATTCACAAGGTCCCTCAGCAATTACCTCCATTTTCAAATCAATTTTAGAAGAAAAATGACAGAAATGTACACATTAAATACCAATGTTAAGAATGGCCATAAGTCTTCTAATGCTTTAGATATACTTATGTGTCTATAGTGAAATCCCCTAGAAGAAGCAATAGCAAAACAAATTTGCTGCAGAAATAGCAACTTTCTTATTCTTACTTATTTTTAAAAGGTTTTTTAAATTTATTTATTTATTTATTTATTTATTTATTTATTTATTTATTTGAGAGTGTGTGTACAAACAGGGGGAGGAGCAGAGGGAGGACAAGCAGACTTTCAGCTGAGCATAGAACTTGATATGAGGCTGGATCTTATGACCCCCCCTTTTCTCAGGCCAAGTGTTTACTGATGAGAATTTTCCACACTCTGGATTTGTTATCATGGTGTCATAATAGGTCTCTTTATCTCCTGTCAAGGTAGTTCGGTCTAGAATCCTGCCTTTGGATCTAGTTATTTTGGTGAGAAGACTTCCTAGATGTGCTGTGTATGTCTTCCTGCATCACGTCAGGGGGCATAGCTGTGCGTGTCTCACCTTTAGTGGGGTTGAGATGTGATTAGCAGGCTCAGGTGCTTGTCAGTCTGACCCATTCATTAAAAGCTGCGCCCCTAGGGGTGCCTGGGTGGCTCAGTCATTTAATGTGTCCTACTCTTGATTTCGGCTCAGGTCATGATCTCAGGGTCATGAGATTGAGCCCCGCATTGAGCTCCATATCAGGCTCTGTGCAGGTGTGGAGCTTGCTTAAGATTCTCTTTCTCCCTTTCCTTCTGCGCCCCCAACCCTTCTCTCTCCCTCTAAAAAAAAGAAGCTTCCCCTCAGTCTTGAGTGAAGGTTTTTAGCAGCCGTTATAATTGCCCCCTCCCCCCGCCAAAGATGCGTCTTCTCTTCTGCTTTTGATAGCTTACCTTTTCAGTGAAGAGCTCTCCCTCCCTCATCAACTATTTGGTTTCTCTGAGATACAGTTTGTACAAGTGGACTGCAGCACATTTAAAAAATGATATAGTGGGGCAGCCCCAGTGGCTCAGTGGTTTAGCGCCACCTTCAGCCCAGGGCATGATCCTGGAGACCCAGGATCAAGTCCCACATCAGGCTCCCTGCATGGAGCCTGCTTCTCCCTCTGCCTGTGTCTCTGCCTCTCTCTCTCTCTCTCTCTCTCTGTCTCTCATGAATAAATAAATAAAATCTTTAAAAAAAATGATATAGTGTCCCTGACATGCTTGCAGGTGTGTCCTCTTTCTCATTCCAGCTTCTGGGAAGATGGAGGTCCACTTGCATCGTCTTTTATGTCCGAAGCACAGAATGTACTCATGAACAACAGAATCTACAGCTCTCCTCTCACCTCCCTGTGCTCAAATTTTACTAGTCTTCAAAGTCCAGCTGCCATTCCCTTCACAAGGTGTCCCATGACTCCCCTCCCTGGACAGTATCTGTTCCTCCTCTGAACTTAACATTAGACAGACACTGCCTGTGTTTGACACTGGTCACTGTATCGCTTTCTAAGAAACTTCCCCTTTATCCCTCATGAATATTTATGTATTTTATCTTCTTTTCTAGGGTCCTTGGAAGCAGAGATCATGTTTGATTTGGCTTTCTGTCTCCAGAGTGACTAGCATTTTTATTTTTAGACTTTCGTGAGAAGTCAATAATTACTTATTAAATTAAAAAAATTAATGAATAATAAGAAACTTGTGAGCCCTCACCACGTTGGACTTTTTCTTCCCTCTCAAAGATGGTTGGTCATGCTATGAGTTTATTGCAGAATGCCAATGTTTAATAATTTAGAAATATGATAGACTTTTCTCATTAACCACTATTAACAATAATCACCTTTTCGCTATTAGAGGGATCCAGTTGGACTGTAACTCTGTATCTAGATACCAAGATCACATTTTAATTTACTTGTAACATATATTTCCTATTTCATCTGCCTTTATGTTTCTTCCAGCTTTATTGAGATATAACTGACATATAACTCTGTAAGTTAAGGTGAACAGCATGCTGATTGGACACTTTTTTATATTGCCAAATTATCACCAATGCAGCATTAGCTGACAGCTCCATTAAGTGACATAATTACCATCTCTTTTCTGTGGTGATGCCTCCACCTTTAGATGGTATCTAAAGTGAACTATTTCCCAAAGTACTCCTTAATCATGGTGTTATAAACAGCTATTGATACATTGATATTAAAAATGATGGTAGTAGGGCGCCTGGCTGGCTCAGCCGGGAGAGCATGTGATTCTTGATCTCAGGACTGTGAGTTCAAGCTCCGGGTTGGGTGTAGAGAGTACTAAAAAAAATAAAAACGTAAGAAAATAGAATGGTGGGACACCTGAGTGGCTCAGCGGTTGGGCGTCTCCTTTCAGCTTAGGGCATGATCCTGGAGTTCTGGGATTGAATCCCGTGTCAGTTCCCAGCAGGGAGCCTGCTTCTTCCTCTGCCTGTCTCTGCCTCTCTCTGTGTGTATCTCTCATGAATAAATAAATAAATAAAATCTTTTAAAAAAAGAAAACAGAATGGTGATAGCATATGCAAAAATACAAATGTGTTTCAATCACTGTGAAAAACAGCACATATTTTTTATTTCTGCATTTTGAAAGAAATAGTCTAAACAATAGACTAAACAATAATCAGATAGGACAATATGTAAAATATCAAAACCTGCAAATGCAAAGTATAGAACTTAAACTCTACACATAATGGTTGAATAATACTGCTACAGTACCAGTGTGTGACCATTTTAACGAACACATTATTTGAAGGTTGATATTCTTAAACTTGTTAATAAAATGGTGCTATGGATAAAAGTGTTAGCCAAGCAATAAAAGGTCTTTCTTACTAAGAAATCAAGATCTTCATTCATATTGTGGTACTTTATCAGCGTGGCTCCCAATAAGATAGGTATATCTCTAACATTCTTGGCTTCATCTGAATCAAAGCCTATAACCTGAGATTAAATATGTATTTGTGTTTGCTTCCAATACTTTCACATTCCTTGGAAAATCTGACAATAAATACTTTATAAGTTTAATAATCAAAGAGATCGTCAGTGGTTAGAATAATAGAAGTGTAGAACTTAGAGCTAGAAGGATTTCAACAAACTTACCAAAAGAACACAAATATCTGAAATTCTATTTTTGTATGTTAAACAGTACACAGTAAATGTTAAACTCACCTCAATAATCTGATCTTGAAATGCTGTTTCTTTTGCAATTAACTCTCTAAAAGCTGTGATTTTGGCTCTATGTTTCAGTACCTAAGGAAAAAAAGCATTTTATACTTCAAAAAAGAAAAGGAGAAGAAATAAAACTACATTCAAATAACATTTATAATAAAATCATCAAACCATGCACCATCCACTCCCCAGTCTCCAAACATCAACTGTTTCTACAGCTCTTGTACAGAAAAGAGTTCACACAGCAGATCTGAAGCTGCTTCCCTAAGAAGGCCTGCTAGTCATGCTGCCCCCTGACTGCCATGTGGGAACCTGGGTTGCAGAAGGATTTTCATCATTCTAAAATATGAATGGCTCATTGTGCCTACCCTATTTGTACAAAGCGTGCAGCTTATACTGAATGCCTCTTTCCTTCTGGAGGGTTCAGAGTTTGAGTACGTGCTAGGCAGACATGACTAGGCGAGCAGCCCCCAGTAAAAACCCTGGGTGCTGGGACTATAATGAGACCCTGACACAAATTTCATACATAGTGTCAGAGCTCATTGCTAGGAAAATGAAGTGCTTCTTCTGTGACTCCACACAAGAGAACTCTTGGCAGTCTGACTCTGGTTTCCTCTGGACTTTGCCCCAAGCACCTTTTCCCTGTGCTGACTTTGCTGTGTAGCCTCTCACTGTGAAACATAGTTGTACCACCATATGCTCAATCCCATGGGTCCTACCTAGCACACCACAGAACCTGAGGGTGGGCTTGGGGTCTCTGGAAGCTTATCCCAATATTTAATTGTTTTTACAGTCAGGCTATCAGAATTCTTCTGTAAAGGAAAAAAAAAAAAAACCTACCCTAGATTTAATTTATAATCATTTCTTATCTATTCCTTCAGTATAATAACAATCAATCTTAATATTTAAGATTCAAACTTCTCCAAAAATCAGTGAGGTAAAGTGTGATGCACAGAATTATTTTTTATAAACAATGCAAAGCTCAATCTCACAACCCTGAGATCATGACCTGATCCAAAATCAAGAGTTAGACACTTAACTGACAGAGCCTCCCAGGTGCCCCAACAATTTCCAATATTTAAAAAAAATAGAAAAAAACTTTAATGAACCTCCAGTAATTATCACTCAGCTTTGACTATTGACAGTAGTGGCCAATTTTGTACCATTTACACCCCCAACTATGTCCTCCCTCCAATCCCCTTTCACAGAGTCCAATCACAGACAAATCATTTCACTTGCCAATAATTCAGTAAATTTACCAAAACACCACAAATATCTGAAACTTTTGTATTCAGTGGGGCTTATTTTTGAAGACTGGTTTAGGAAATGGAGGACAGAAGTTTTTCTTCATATCCATTATTCCCCGATCAGGTTAGCTAGGAGACAAAGAGGCTTCCCAGAATACCTGCAACAAATTTTCTATCCACCTCAGTTCAGAGAAGTAATTTCCTGACAGCATAAGACTGAATTTGTTCCTACAATCCAAGATCCCATATTTGAGTAGGTTTTTATTCTGTTACCTGATACACTTGCCACTTCTGTATTCCTCTCACATTAAAACTGGCGCAAGTTAACATCCTGTTACCACCTTCCCCATTTCACTGATTCTCTTGATTTATCCCTCCATCTCTGTACAACTACTACACTAAGCAAAGAACAATTGAAGAAATTCCAGGAATCCCTTCCTGTACCCTGTGCTATTTGAGAAAGAAAATGGTCAGTTTTCAATGTATCCACTATTACAAGTGCTAAAGTCTGAAGTCACTATCAAGATGTCAAAATACACTATTCTTCAGGTATCAGTAGAGCCAGGCAAAACTGGAAAAAATAATTATACCATATTTTTAGTAGATGAACAGTATTTTCTAATACAAATTTAAATTATAAAACAAGTCAAATACTGAATAATATACCTCTTTGGTGAGGGCCATAACAAAATTAATCTGGTCCCCCCTCCAAATTTTTTCCCTTAAGTATTTATTTTTTTTTGGGGGGGGGGAGAATGAGCGAGAGGGGCAGAGGGAGAGGAAGAGGGAATCTCAAGTGGACTCCACGCCAATCAAGGAGCATGATGCAGAGTTCAATTTCATGACACTGAAATCATGACCTGAGCCGAAACCAAGAGTAGGACACTTAACCAACTGTGCCACCCAGGCCCCCTCAAAAACCAATTCTTAAAAAAAATCCAAATTTGGAGACTTTCTTTATATTTTTGTGTTGCCTTTTTCTTTGACTTTTTTTCAGGAAAAATAAACAATTTTTATAAAAAGAATAAACACAGTACCTCTTTATCTAAATTTTCCTTTTTAAGATACAAGTGCTTCAATTTTTGTAGCATTATATCACTAACTTTCTTGCTCTCTTTTAAATGTTCAGCATCAGGAATGGTGATGTCCTAAGAATAACAGTTTGAGAAGTTATATTAAAAAGTTTTCCCTAAAGCTAAAGGAAGACAGAAAAGAACACACACAAAATTCCAGAACAAGTGACCAAACCAAAAGAGAGAAAATATTGGACTCAATTCTTCAATTACTCATAAGATATCTAGTAAACGGTTAGTGTGGAAAGAATTCTTACAGATTCACCCTTGCATATAAGTTATTTTGGTACCAATTAAATGATCACTGGGAAGTTAATCCTCACCTACAATAACAATACATGCTTAGGCATTCACACGTACATCCCGTTAGCCTGGCCTAATCAGCTTACAAATCCAAATTTCAGCCAAATTGCTGTGTCTGACACCAGGGTAATCAGATATCCTCAATAATATTGAAACTCTAGATATTTAAAGGTGCCTAGAATGAAGGTATTTGCATGTATAGCCTCAAAGTCAAAAATATGTGCATAAACTGGACTGCCTGAGTTAGTATCTGAGTTCTGCTGCTTAACACAATGTGAGACAAAGGACAAGAAACTTGACTCTTCTAAGCCTCAGTTTATTTTTCCATGATTTGATTTGGTCCGATCTGATCTTATTTTTCCCATTTGAAAAAAAAGCATGATAATATAAAGAATGGTATAAGGATTGGATGAGATAACCCATGAAAAATAGCGACAAACTTAAGACTTCAAGGACAGGTTGTGAAGTCAATAAATAATTTGTTGAGTGCTGATTAAGGGCTTTGCCTGTATTAGGTACAGGGCTATGAAGCACCAAGTTTCTGATGTTGAAGGCTTATTTTTTTTTTTAAGATTTTATTTATTTATTCATGATAGACACACAGAGAGAGGCAGAGACATAGGCAGAGGGAGAAGCAGGCTCCCCACTGGGAGCCCGATGTGGGACTTAATCCCAGGACTCCAGGATCATGACCTGAGCCAAAGGCAGATGCTCAACCACTGAGCCACCCAGGTGCCCGATGTTGAAGGCTTCTGCTGTAGTGGGTGTGGGAGACACAGAATAAGCAAACATAATATTTGTTTGGTATGGGATGACATCTACGGACAAGAGGGCTAGGGACACATTCCTCCTTGGGAGGTGTGGTACAGAAGCAACAGCTCGCAAATAAGGCAGAAAGAATAGCAGCTTCCAGTGACATGGTGGGAATCAAGCCTTAGGGTGAGTAAGCAAACGTTTGAAGGAACAAAATGGGATGTGAAAGTTTGTAGCTAAGAAGAGTCTGTGCCACATTCAGACTCACACACAGAAAAACAAAACTTCAGGTGGATGTAGTCTGTGGGCCACCACTCTGTGATCTCCCCATAAAATGCTCAGGTCCATTTCTAGCACTAAAAAAATGCTAGCATTTAACAAACTTAGCTGAAACAAAATAGATATAAGGGTTGTGTTGAATCAGGACCATCACAGATCATGCCCCTCAATTTTGGGTGAGATGACTGCACTTAAAATCCAAGATATGGACATTAACAGAAGAGGAAGAAACATAGACAGCTCATTTGAGAAACTATCAAATGCCAGTCCTGTAATATGGTCTCTCATTATAGCAGTGCTCGTTACCTCCCAGGGCAGCGGCAAGTATCATTTCCCCTACTCAGGAAGAGGAAGCTAAGGCTGACAAGGCACACAAGCCAAGAGCTGGTGAAGTCAGGATTCAAACTCACCTGACACCAATTTTGTTCTTCATTCCACCAGTGTACCCAACTCCCTACTGCTCTCCCTCTACCCAAAAGCTAAATTTTAGATTGGGTCAATGGCTCACTGATGGGAACACTCACCCATCACCAGGGGATTACCACTCTGATAGAGCTTCCAGGTCACGGAAGAAGTACTAAGTGAAGGGTTTTGTCTGATACCCTTATTTTTTATCTAATTTGGTTATCTTATTGGAGACTTGTGGGAATTAGGTATTGAAGAAAGATAAAAAAGCAGTAGGAGGAAGGAAGAGCTGAATGCTTGGCTTAAGGGTCTATATTTTGTCTTCCATTTTTTTCTCCCATAACTTAACTCTCTGTGGCTTTAGTTTGCCTCTTCTGTTTTGTTCAATCTTGATATTTCTCTCTCCCCCAACAAAAATACAATTTTTAAAAAATTACCTGGCATGTGGTGGTCTCTCTACCAACTAGAGCCAGAAGATTGTGAATTTTGGAGATCAGCTGAGAAGTTATTTTCTTGTCTAGGGGATTTAGGCTCTCTTCTTCACCAGGTGAGGAATTCAGGACCAAATCAGAATGCACCATCTTTTGGACACCTGGGTGGCTTAGCAGTTGAGCATCTGCCCCTGGCTCAAGGCATGATCCTGGGGGCCCAGGATGGAGTCCCATATCAGGCTCCCTGCATGGAGCCTACTTCTCCCTCTGCCTGTGCCTCTGCCTCTCTGTGTCTCTCATGAATAAATAAAATTTTCTTAAAAAAAAAAAGATTGCACCACCTTTACATCCTATGTGTACACAATTCAGACATGTCATGATAAAGACAAAGAGTCTGGATTGCTCTTTAAGTAAAATCTTGAATTTTTAAAAAAATATTTTATTTATTTATTTGAGAGACAGAGAGTGCAAGCAAGAATGGGGACTTAGGGCAGACAGAGAAGGAGAAGCAGGCTCCCAGCTAAGCAGGGAGCCAGACTCAGGGCTCGATCCCAGGACCTGGGATCATAACCTGAGCCAAAGTCAGATGCTTAACTGATTAAGCCACTCAGACAGCCCAAGCAATATGCTGAATTAAATATCACTCTTAGGGGTGCTTGTCATCTCTGCTTACGGTAGTGGTTCTCAGAGTGTGACCCTTGGCCCAGCAGCATTGTGAGAGACTTTGGCTCTTGTTAGAAATGCACATTCTCGGGCCCCAAGGCACACCTACTGAATCAGAAAAGTGGAGGTGGGCCCCAGGAATCTGCCTTTTCACAGCTAAGTCTCATAAATGCTAAAGTTTGAGAAACAAACAATGGGTTAGATCATCCTAACTTCTTCCTGGAGAAAAGATTATAGAGAGAATTTTTTAAACATAGAACAATATTTTCCTGAGAATCATTAAAAAATAATAGAACTGCTTACTTGCAAACAACACTTGTGTTCATTATAGATTCCTGAAAGTCCACTAAGGACATCCTCAAGGTAACATAATCAGCTCAAGTTGTTATAAAAGTTTTAAAATAAACACATTTTTTTAGTTCAGATTAGCCTTCTAAGTAGTCAGAATTAATAAGGTTGTACTATAAATATTTTAAGACAGGCCTGCAAAACTGAAATAGATGTGTGCTGGCTTGTGAAAATGATCACTTCCAGGACATGCTTCCAGGTTCCATGCCAAAAAAGCCATTTGAACTGCAGAGAATACAAAATTACAACCTCTCCAGACATATTGAGATGAGGTTCTCATGCTGTTTTTAACAGATGTTAACTTAGACTTAGTGTGGTGATGATTTTGCAACATATGCAAATAGCAAATCATGTAGCATACCTGAAACCAATGTTATATGTCAATTACATCTCAATAAAAAAGTTTATAATTTCATAAAATTAGTATGTGATATAGGTTTGTCTGACCTTGTAAACCAATATGTAATTGCATTATTTAGTTTTATTGTTAGGCAGATGTGGCATGAATACATGGAGATCTCCAACCAGAAGATCCTTCATCCTCAGGGATGCTTCAGATGATTGGTCACAGGTACCCAGAAGTTCCCACATTAATTTTCACCTCTACCAAAATAGACACAAGAGCTCAGAAATGGTTCTTCTGCAATGTGAGTACCTAAGAACTAGAGAAACTTCTCCAAACCTGTGGTACATTTTCCATTCTCTCTCTCTCTCTCGTTAGTAATTCTTTCTGCCAACAAATATGAGCACAGTGTCTAAATGTGCATCAATAGATTGTGGGCAAGTTGGAAAATTGTGAAATTCAGAATTGGAGAACCTGATGGATACCTTTGTGCCATCCGCCTCCACTGCTTCCCCGGGGTGTTCCTGTAACTGCACTGTCTCAAACTGAGGGGCATCACTTTGCACCTGCACCTGCTGCCGAAGCCTTGCGATTTCCTGCTGCACATCCTGGACCTGCTGCTGGAGTTGAGTGTTCTTTGCCTTTTCATTTTCTGATATGAACTGCAAATGACTAACCTGAGCGAGAAGCTTCTCGAGCCTCAATTTCAGGCTCTGCCTTTCTTCCAGGTTTTCCTTCTTGTGCTTCTGAAGTTCCTCCTGTAAAGATAGGAACTCTTGTTCGAGGGTCTTTTTCTCCCTTTTCAAGTCCAGAGCGGAGGTGGTAGCCTTTTCCAGCTCTCCCTTCAGTTGCTGCAGCCTCTCAACCTCTTCTTCTTTCTCACTGATGGTTCTGTTCATCTGTAGGCACAGGCTGACAGTTTTGTCTCTCTGTTGCACTGCCGTCATGTACTTCTCCTGTAGATGAACAAAATTGCCCTTGATCCTCTTAAGCTCCAGCTGCAAGGTCTCCTTTTCATTCTTCACTTCCTGAAGACGATTTTGGGTATGAGTTAAGACCTTGTGCAAATTCTGCAGTGTCTTGTTGGTGTCACTCTTCTCTAGCATCATTCTGTATTTGTCCTCAATTAATTCCTCCACCTTGGCCTTCAGCTCATTTATGATATCCACGAACACCTGCTGTTTGGTGTCCTGCATCTGTAACTCCTCCACCTTCCTCTCTAGATATTTGTTGCTACTCTGCAGGTCTTGGATCTGGCTTTGCTGCTTTCTATTTGTATGCTCTAATTTCCCCAAGACTTCGCAAGCCATCTCCTCTTCCAGAGATTGTGAGCTTTCCAATTCCTGCTCTGTGTCAGGCATCATGCCATCACCCAGAGGTGCTCCACCGCTCCAAGGAATGCCTGCAGGAAACCAAGGTGAGGCAATCCTTGGACTGGCCAGGCCCTCCAGGGGAGCTTCCTTTTGGCAACAGACTGGCATGTCAGGAACATCCTCAAAGCTCTGTACTCCTTTCGAAGACACTACAATCTGTAAAGTAGAGTACGTAAGTGTGAAAAAGAGTATAAAGATCATGAATTTTATTTATTTTATTTTTTGTATATGTTTTTATTGGAGTTCGGTTTGCCAATTTATAGCATAACACCCAGTGCTCATCCCATCAAGATCATGAGTTTTAAAGTCAGATAGAGTTTGCTTGAATCCTGGATTCCTAGTGTGGTTTCCTCAGCATAAAAGAACAATGATAATATCTCCTTCCAATAATAATACCTTTGTTGTTGTTGTTTTTTATTTTTTAGATTTATTTATTCATGAAAGATGGAGAGGTGACATGCAGAGGGAGAAGCAGGCTCCCCATGTGGAGCCTGATGTGGGACTTGATCCCAGGACCCCGGGATCATGACCTGAGCCAAAGGCAGACGCTGAACCACTGAGCCACTCGGGTGCCCAATAATAATACCTTTTTAATGAACATACTTACATAGGAACTGCTAAGTATATACATAGCACTGAATGGCACAGCAGAGCACAAACAGTATATATATATATATATATATGTAGATGTACATATATATAGATGTATCACATTTACTTTTACAAAAGAAAAACTCAGCTTTGATACTCTCACCACTTTCTATGATACAAACATTTCTGAGCTCATGTGAGGTACTTTCTTTGACTTCAAATGAATTAAGACAAATTTTTCAATTACTCTACAGTCTGTGAGGACTCTTGAATGAAGACTTCTGTTATTGCTCATTAAGCCATTATCTCACAGCTATGACACCTGTGAGTGTAAGAATATCAGATGGCCATGCCTCGTGATTGACTTTCTGCCCACAATACAGGTTTTGGGGGCTTTTTAAAAGGATAATAAGTTGTAGCAAGAAAGTGCTGATATGAGTAGGACATTTAAAACTCTGTAAAATATATCTGCAGGGGTGGGCTGTATAACTTTCTAGAATTTAGAGACAGTGGACTCCTATGTTTTAATGGTTCACCATTGCTCTGGGATAAAGACAACTATTCCTACTGAGGCCTATCCCTCCTGATGTCTAGTCTTGATGCCTGACCCATGCAACCTGTCCATCCACATCAACTGTCTGCTGCCTTTGATCCAGCAACACTGGGCTTCTGTCAGGTCCTACTGGGTGTCATGCTCCCTGAAGCCACAGGGTTCTTGTGTTACTGCTGCATGGAATGCTCTCCCACCCACAGTTACTTTAGTAACTCCTAGCTCATCCTTCAGAGCTCAGCTCAATATCCTCTACTTCACGAATGGTAATATTTGCATCATTTTATTCACAGCACTTATCATACTTCTGTTTATAGTTTATATGTAATATTATATAACATATATAACTTACACATACACTTTATATGTAACTACTCACCATATTTGAAAGTCTACATTTGTGTGATTATTTAATGTGAGTTTCCTCTACTGCAGTGTTACTATCATGAGGATAAAGACCTATATCTTTTTTTTTTTTTATAGCCAACACATAGTGCAGGGCCTCCACATAATAGATTCCTGAAAATATTTATTTAAAAAAAAAGATTTTATTTATTTATCCATGAGAGACAGAGAAAGAGAGAGAGAGAGAGAGAGCGCGCCAGAGACACAGGCCGAGGGAGAAGCAGGCTCCACGCAGGGAGCCCGATGCGGGACTAGATCCAGGGTCTCCAGGATCACGCCCTGGGCTGAAGGCAGCGCTAAACCGCTGAGCCACCCGGGCTGCCCTGAAAATATTTATTGACTGAATAAATTGCTAAATGCAGTGGACACAGGAAGGAGGAATCTGGAGAAACATTAATTAAACATTTTTTTAAAACGTCATTTTCCTGAATCAACAGAGGAAATAAAGTTCTTTTTAAAATGCTGCTTCCAAATAAATGAACAGAAAGCTGCTTACACTTGCAAATGAAACATAATATCATAGCTTTTCTCATCAGACTTACAAATAAAAGGTACTATTTTTGCTATTCTTGGATTATACCTATTTGCCCATACTAATTCTTAAAATTGTTACTTTAAAAAAATTTTCAGAGTACACAGAGTTTATACTATAGGCATTTTCAGTGTTCTTAGGATACTATATGTGTGCCCAGAAAGATAAATCAAAAGACAAATTAAAATGTTCACTTTGGTAAACTAATATTTTGTGCTTGTCAATAGAAATCCTTCAATAGAGGGCACCTGGGTGGCTCAGTGGTTGAGCGTCTGCCTTTGGCTCAGGGCGTGATCCCAGGGTCCTGGGATCAAGTCCCACATCGGGCTCCCCACAGGGAGCCTTCTTCTCCCTCTGCCTATGTCTCTGTCTCTCTGTTTCTCATGAATAAATAAAATCTTTTAAAAAAGAAATCCCTTGATAGAAAAATTTTAAGATTTTCTTGTCAAATAATCTAATATCTCTCCTTCTTCTCAATCTTTTCCTTACTGTAAACTCTGAGTTCCAGCCAATTGGATTCACCAAACATAAAAGCCCATAATTCAAGGTACCATGTGGATGCTAACATATGTAAAAGGATGACAGAGCCCTGATCCTGAAGAAATTATCATTCAGTAGAGCTAACCTTCAAGTATGGACTTAATTTCATTAGAAGAAATTTGTTTCTAAATTGATTAAGATCACATAAGGCATTTTTGCCAGAGAAGCAATGTCCCTCGTGCTGATTAGATTATCTAGCTACTTGGAAAAGTCTCAGCTTATATACATGTTGTTGTTGTTTTAGGAAAGCACATATTTTAACACTCTACAAACTATAATGCCCATCAAAAATCTTACCTCCTTGGGACGACTGGGTGACTCAGTGGTTGAGCGTCCGCCTTTGGCCCGGGGCGTGATCCTGGAGTCCTGGGATCACGTCCCACACCGGGCTCCCTGCACGGAGCCTGCTTCTCCCTCTGCCTGTGTCTCTGCCTCTATCTCTGTCTCTCATGAATAAATAAATCAAATCTTAAAAAAAAAAAATCTTACCTCCTCTGTTGTATAATTAGCTCTCAGATCAAGGAAGTTAAAGTTATTCTCGTTGTCAAAAGGTTTTTTAACATCACTGTGTACATTTTCCATATACAAGAAGCTTTGAGGTTGACTAGGTTTGAGTGCAGCCTCTGTGGCAGCACTTTTAGCTGGTGACGTTTCCGTGAATTTCAGTGTCTCTCCACTGCTATGGACCAGAGGTGGGCTTCTAGAAAGTTGTCTGACACATTCATGAGCAAGCTGCTCTTCCTTTGTGGAGGTGCTAAATTCAGTTCCCACTGAATTTTCTTCCTTAAACGAATCTTCCTTTATATTAGTGTCTTTTGGACAATTACACACATGACTTTGCATTTCTGGTTTCTCTGTGTAAGGTAAGCCTTCTGTCAGATTTTGAAATGTTATTGTTTCAGTATTAAATGCTTCTGTGAGATGAAATTTGCAAATGGGTTCAAATTGTCTGAAGAAAGAAAGGCTGGTGTCAACTGGCTGAGTTAGTAAGTTCTGTGAGTCACTTCCAGTGGTGACATCTCATTAGAAAGAGAAAGATAGAAATAATAATTAGCTGACCATAACTTTATATGTTAAGATATTTACATGTCTGAAATAAGCTGCTGGAGTCTTTTTAAAATTATATTTATTTCGGCTTTTTTTTTTTTTTTTTTTTTTTTTAGTGGATTTCAGCATGACTTTGTGCTAGCCAACCAAACAGAACTTTTACATGGGGGCCAGAAGTTCTCAAATGACTGCTACAAAAAAGCTTGCTATATGTCATTCTGGCCAAATACCATTACAACAAATCCCAAGATATATTCAAAATTTTTTGTTATAATTTTTAAGTGTTTTATGTTTCCAAAGAATACAAAAGCACAATAAATAGAATAACAAACAAACATAAACTTGTTTAATCTCACAACAACCCCATGAGCTAGGCACTGTTACTCTTCCTGTTTTATAGATAAGGAACCTGAGACATAAGAGATATTAAGTCACTTATTAATTGCCTTGGGTCACAGAGTGGGTAAGCAGTGCAGCTGGGATTCTAGAATACTATTTTTCTTTTCTTTTTCTTTTTTAAAATATAAATGCAAGTTAGTTAACATATAGTGTAGTATGTTTTGGGGTAGAATTTAGTGATTCGTCACTTACATACAACATCCAGTGATTGTCCCAACAAGCACCCTACAATACTCATCACCCATTTGGCCCATCACTTATCTCCCCTCCAGCAACCTCAAGTTTGTTATCTTAAATATAGAGTCTCTTATGGTTTGCCTTCTTCCCTGATTTTATCTTATTTTTCCTTCCCTTCATGTATGTTCATCTGTTTTGTTTCTTAAGGTCCACATACGAGTGAAATCATATATTTGT
This sequence comes from Canis lupus dingo, assembly GCF_003254725.2. Classification (NCBI taxonomy): domain Eukaryota; kingdom Metazoa; phylum Chordata; class Mammalia; order Carnivora; family Canidae; genus Canis; species Canis lupus. The sequence goes on from NC_064277.1 coordinate 7,435,554, forward strand.
CTTTCTCTGACCTATTTTGCCTAGCATAATACACTCTAGTTCCAACCATGTCATTGCAATGGCAAGATTTCATTCTTTTTGATGGCTAAGATTCCATTATTGATACACACACACACACACGCATACTACATCTTTATCCATTCATCAGTTGATGGACATTTGGGCTCTTTCCATAATCTGGCTATCGTGGACATTACTGCTATAAACATTGAAGTGCATATGCCCTTTTGAATCAGCATTTTTGTATCCTTTGGATAAATACCTAGTGTAATTGCCAGGTCATAGGATAGTTCGATTTTTAACTTTTTGAGGAACTTCCATACTGTTTTCCAGAGTGGCTGCACCAGTTTGCGTTCCTGCCAACAGTGTAAGAGGGTTCCCCTTTCTCTGCATCCTTTCCAACATCTGTTGTTTTCTATATTGCTAATTTTAGCCATCTAGAATACTATTTCTAAATGCTATGGTATGTTGTTTCTCAATAAGACACATTATCTAGACTTCATATGTTTTTAAAAATCAGAAGCAAATAGGGATGCCTGGGTGCCTCAGCAGTTTATGCCTGCCTTCAGCCCAGGGCATGATCCTGGAGTCCCAGGATCGGGTCCCACATCAGGCTCCCTACATGGAGCCTGCTTCTCCCTCTGCCTGTGTCTCTGCCTCTATCTCTCTCTGTGTCTCTCATGAATAAAAATAAAATCTTTAAAAAAAATCAGAAGCAAATAAGGCAAGATGGAAAGAAATAAAATGTTACAAAATTAATGATGCCTCCCCTTTATTCTCTCCTTTCCTCCTCCCCAGAGATAACTACTGATGAATTGAAGCTAGTATGTATTCATTCGTCCCATCCATATTTTTCTACTTTCACTACTCATTTATGGACCTTAAATAATATATATCAACTTCCCAGAATTTCTAATTTTGTGACCATCTTACTAATTTTTTGCAGCACCAAAAGACCAAAAGAAATACCTAAGAGTTCCATTTATTAAGCTCCACTTAAGTATTTATTAAGCTCCACTTAAGTATTTCCTAACAAGTTTGTAGATGTTCAAAAACATACAATATGAGTTCCATTTATTAAGTAGTTAAGCTCAACTTAAGTATTTCCTAACAAGTCTGTAGATGTTCAAAAACATACAAAAGAAAAAACATGTTTTATTTCAACCAAACTTACTACTTGGATGTACTATTGTGTACCACACATCTCAAAACTTGAAATCAGATAAGACATTAACTCTCACTTTCTATTCCACATTGATTTTCGTATAATACTTTTTATCATAGCAACCATCAAAAATCCAGCTTTGCAAATCATATTTTATAGAAAGGGTTGTAGTATGGTTTTACACTGAAATAGTGAACTTTTGAGATCCCTGAGTGGTGCAGCGGTTTGGCGCCTGCCTTTGGCCCAGGGCATGATCCTGGAGACCCCGGATCAAATCCCACGTCGGGCTCCCAGTGCATGGAGCCTGCTTCTCCCTCTGCCTGTGTCTCTGCCTCTCTCTCTGTGTGTGTGTGACTATCATAAATTTAAAAAAAAAATTAAAAAAAAAAAAAGAAATAGTGAACTGTCTCAAGCTAGTAGTTTGTGGGATCCAACAGATGCTATCACTGTTTCCTAAATATTTCAAAAGATCCCGCAGCACCCTGGGATATACAATATAATTTTCTGTGTTTTAAAATTTTATGTAATTAGAATCAAATTATATTTGTGACCTATATGTTACATATAAAAATATAAAATAAAAATATAAATGTATATCCGTATGAAAGTCTTTATTTCACTTAAAATTTTGCTTTTCAGATTTAGCCATGTAAACACATGAAGATCTAGTTCATTTTACTGAAGGATTACACTTTACTTCCTTTTTGTTAGATATTTGTTTCTATTTTGCTATTAAAAATAACCCTTCAGGGCAGCCCAGGTGGCTCAGCGGTTTAGCGCCACCTTAAGCCCAGGGTGTGATCTGGGGGACCCGGGATGGAGTCCCACGTCGGGCTCCCTTGCATGGAGCCTGCTTCACCCTCTGCTTGTGTCTCTGCCTCTCTCTCTGCATGTGTCTCTCATGAATAAATAAATAAAATCTTAAAAAAAAATAACCCTTCAGTGAACATCCTTATATACATTTCAATGTACACTACGAATTTTTTGTTCAGGTTCTGGGTATATAGCAAAGTGGAATTGCTGGATTATAGAAAATATATATCTTCAAAATTTTTAAAAAGATTATATTTATTTATTCATGAGAAACGAGAGAGAGAGAGAGAGAGAGAGAGAGAGAGAGACAGGCAGAGGGAGAAGTAGGCTCCATGCAGGGAGCCCGATGTGGTTTCGATCCCAGGACTCCAGGATCACGCCCTGGGCTGAAGGTGGCGCTAAACACCACTGAGCCACCTGGGCTGCCCTATATCTTCAAATTTATTAGGCATTGCAAAATTACTCACCAAAGTGGTTGTACCAATTTGTACTTCCACCACAAGTTTCTTTGCTCTACTATAATGCACATTAAACTGATACGAACAAAATGGAATTTTATGGTCTTTTTAATAATCATGAAGGTTTACTTTTCTGTGATCTATTAGATACTGTTTTGGCTTGAACTATATCTCCCAAACATTCATACGTTGAAGGCTTACCACCCCCCACACACATCCAGTACCTTAAAATGTGACTGTACTTGGAGATGAGGCCTTTAAAACAGGTAGTAAAGGTTAAATGAGGTCATAAAAGTGCGGCCCTAATCCAATGACTGGTGTTCTAAGACACCAGGGAGGCATAGGGAAAAGGCCATGTGCAAACACAAGAGGATTGCTATCTGGGAAGTCTCAGGATAAATCTACTCTCACACAATTTGATCTTGGACTTCCAGCTACTAGACTGTGAAAAAACAAATTTCCATTGTTGAAGCCATCTGCTCTTTAATATTTTGTTATGGCAGCTCTAGTAAGCTAATACATATTCTTTGCCTGTTTTTCTATTGAGTTGTATCTTTTTCTTATTGAAGTTCTTTATTTGGGGTACTAATCTTGTTAATGCATACACTGCATGTATCTTAGTCTGAACTGGTTTTTTATTTTATTATCATTTGGTCATATAAAATTTTTTAAAAAATTTAATATAGTCAAATGTGTTGCTTATGGTTTGTACTTCCCATGTTATGCTCCAAGCCTTACATTTCTCATCTGTAAAATGAAGATAAAACAATCCTTATTTAAAAAGAAAAAAAAGGGGATCCATGGTGGCTCAGTGGTTTAGCACCTGCCTTTGGTCCAGGGCCTGATGCTGGAGACCCAGGATCAAGTCCCACATCGGGCTCCCTGTATGGAGCCCGCTTCTCCCTCTGACTCTGCCTCTCTGTGTGTGTGTCTCTCTCATGAATAAATAAATAAAATCTTTAAAAAGAAAGAAAGAGAGAGAAAATCCCTATTTCATAGGACAGTTTTAAAAGCAACTGTACATAGAAAGTGTGCATTAGCACCTGCCCACTACTATTATTGCTCTTATCACAGGACATACACACAAAAATCTTAGTTTCTGTTTGCTTATTGGCAACAAAGTGATACTCACCATCTAATTCATCATCTAGTGTGCCATAAATATCTTTGGAAAGTGTGGGTTTAGATTCATCTTCCCTTTTTACATTCTTTATTTCACTCTGTATTAATAAATAAGGCATTAGCATTAATACTTCAAACAAATATCATAAGCCTCTTCTGAATGTATACGTGCATTGCTATGTAACTTCTGTTAGTATTTTCTGTTGCATGAGTAGAATGTACTTTCTAGGACCAGTCCCTTCTGTATATCTGAACTTGTTAGTAAAACCATGCAAATAGAGACCTGATATTAATAACATTAAGCAAGTATCTTGCTATTTTAATATTTTGGTTTTTTGATATGTCAAGTCATGTTACTATAAACATGGGGATGTATGATAACATAATATCTCTGATCATCCTTTGAAGTTTGTTAAATCTGATCTAAACAACTATTAGGATAGCTGTTCTTCAAGTCTTTTTTTTTAATAATTTTTTTTAATTTTTATTTATTTATGATAGTCACACAGGGAGAGAGAGAGAGAGAGGCAGAGACATAGGCAGAGGGAGAAGCAGGCTCCATGCACCGGGAGCCTGACGTGGGATTCGATCCTGGGTCTCCAGGATCACGCCCTGGGCCAAAGGCAGGCGCCAAACCACTGCGCCACCCAGGGATCCCTGTTCTTCAAGTCTTTTTGAGGTGAAATCTGATTCTAATAGAAAGAAATCTAGTGCTTATTCTCGAAGGTCCCTTAATGTCATCTAAGATAAAAGGTTTTGGAAGTAAATTAATAGTATAAGTAAGGTAGTAAGGAAAGTTTTTTGAATGAGGAAAGCATTGGTTTAATCATAAAGTGTATCAAGAATGTGAGACCTAAATGATGCTCTAAAAAATTTGCGTCTCTTACTAAAGTCAGCTGGTTACAAACCTCAATTCAATCATGCTTTTTATAACATTGTTGCACTTATTGAATGCACCTCCAGTAGGAGAAAAACTGAGTTATATTTTACAACAATTTGTTTTTTAGACTTCTTGCTAATTTAGGCCATTTCTACTAAGGAGATTTTAGAAATATGAAAAATAATATACTTGGGAAATAAAATAGCATTATTCACATGTATTGATGTCATGTTTACACAGACTCCACTACTTTCATATTACCATAGCATTTCTATGATAATACCATTTTTAACTAGAATATGCCTTTTGTTCCTTCGGTCTGTAAATTCTTTGTGAAAAATAAAATACTCAGTGAATTCCAAGAAAGAGAACCTCTTGACATAATTTAAGACATTCATTCTTCATAATTTGATACATAATGGTTAGACTCTGATTAACACTGTAGTATTATAACCAAATTTTCTTTTGAAATTAAAATAAAAGTTATCATTATAAAAAGAAACTTTAACATTATTTTTAAAAAGAAAGTTAAAAAAAACACTCAAAAGCTCACTACCCAGTGAGAAGCAATGTGATCATTTTTCTACATCAACAAATACACAGTTGATCCTTGAACAACAGATTTAAACTGTTCAAGTCCACTTAAACACAGATTTTTTTATAAACATAGTACTGTAAATGTATTTTACCCTCCTAAAGATTTTATTAAATTATTTGACAGAGAGAGAGAGTGCACGCATGTGTGCACACAGGGGGAAGGGGCAGACAGGGAGGGAGAGAAAGTCTTAAGCAGATTCCACACTGAGGGTTGAATCTGATGGGTAGCTCCATCTCAAAACTCTGAGATCAGGACCTGAGCTGAAACTGGGTCAGATGCTTAAACAACTGTGACACTCAGGTGTCCCCTGCATTGTAATGATTTCTGTAATCCCATTTCTTTCCTCTAGCTTATTTTATTGTAAGAATACAATGTGTAATAAATATAACACCCAAAATATGTGTTAATTGACTATGTTGTTTTTAAGGCTTCTGATCTTTTGTTCTGGGGGACTCAAAAGTTGTATGAAGCTTTTCAACTTCGAGGGAAGTCAGTATGCCTAAGCCCTGCATTGTTCAAGGGTCAGCTCTGAATCTGTATTACCATATTTAAAGTTTACATATCTACTGACATCTGTGCAAATAATTTAACTCCCTACTGATAAAAATTTGGGTTGCTTCTAAAGTTTATTTTTTAATTTTAAATGTTACCTTTCTAAAAACTTTATTTGTGTTTGGTAATCTCTACACCTATCGTGGGGCTTGTACTTAACAACTCCCAGATCAAGAATCACATGTTCCTCTGACTGAGCCAGTCAGGTGCCCCTAATGTTTATTATAGGTAATTCTGCACATCTCATTTGCATACTTCCTTGAGGTACAATTAAAAAGAAAATGTGTTTTCTGGTCACTGAATAGCCCTTTAGATAGGTTATGCCAATTTATGGGCTAACCCACATGAAATTGTCAATATTTCTCCATTTTTGAACTACAAAGTGTCAGTTACATATGGCACAACCTAATTCATTTCTATTATTTACATTCCTCTAAATAAATGTCAAACTTTTAGAACAGCATCCATCATGATTTCGGACAGTATAATCTTTTATTTGGTGAGAAAGGGCACTTGGAATTTTCATTAAGATAGAAAATTATTTACATGCAGGGCTGTCAATGCCTTTAGGAATGATGCTTGAGGGCAGCTTGGGTGGCTCAGCGGTTTAGCTCCGCCTTCGGCCCAGGGCCTGATCCTGGAGACCCCGGACCGAGTCCTGCATCGGGCTCCCTGCTGGAGCCTGTTTCTTCCTCTGCCTGTGTCTCTGCCTCTCTCTGTGTCTCTTATGAGTAAATAAAAAAATCTTAAAAAAAAAAAAAAAAAAAAGGAATGACACTTGAATCATTTGCATGCTGACATTTTAGAACATGCTCTAGATGAGATGTCCTGTCCATTGACTCTTTTCCTGCCTATGACTAAATTGTTGTGACTATGTCCCCTGGTTGCACACTTAAGACTTCACTTGGAGTCCAGGAAGGATCAGTGTTAACACTATTTGTAAAATTCTTTGTTACATTAACAGAACTAGGAAAACCAGACTCTGTTTGAGGGTCTCCTCTGAGCCTCCACCAGAAATTCTTTTAGTGTTCTTCCTGTTTTTGAGGAAATTTTCATATGGGAGACAATGTGAAAGCTGAATACATCTGTACCTCCTAGTACTCTATAAGCAACGCTCACCTGAGGCGAGTCTGAAGTGGTACTGTTGGTATCCATATACAAGGGAAAATGTGAGTGAGTTAAGTCTTGAGAAAAACTGCTGAAATTCATGCTATCTGCTTTGAACACGCCTTCTAATTTTTCATGAGAGGCATCCACTTCAAAATGTGCAGGATCTGAAGGTGATGACCAAACTTTTTGATAGTCTTTGTTTTTAACTGTTGAATGATGAAGGTTTCTTTTAACAAAAACGTAATTTTAATGTTCATTAGTATATACAAACAGAGGTTATTCCTCCCATTCCCCCTCACATTCAGAAAGCAGCAACATTCATTGTCCTAAAATTTTTAAATGTCCGTTGTCAGGTTATTAGAAAAATAAAAATTTTTAGTTTGAGTATATCATGGGCACTTTGTGTAGCAGTAAATACTGATTTGGACAAAAACAAGTCAATATATGTGGCTACTATCCAATCATTCCCTAAAAGACTTGGGACCCAGATCATAAAGGGACCTCTCAGTCATTTAAGAGATATTTACAAAATATTATCAGAGGACTATCAGGTTCCACAAAATACTGTACTGATATTTACTTGATACTCTCTATTGTGTCATTACCAAATTAAATCCAACATTGTACATCAGTTTTCCTCCACTTTCCTATCCCACATTATTCTCTCAGGCATTTTGGTTTGAAAACTTGGGAGACACCCTTGGTATCCTTCTACTTCGTCAACTGGGCTACCCAGTTACCAAGTCCTGTGCATCTCTCCTTTAAAAATGACTTTCGGGAATCCCTGGGTGGCTCAGCGGTTTAGCTAGTGTCTGCCTTCGGCCCAGGTTGTGATCCTGGAGTCCCGGGATCGAGTCCCACGTCGGGCTCCCCGCATGGAGCCTGCTTCTCCCTCTGCCTGTGTCTCTGCCTCTGTGTGTGTCTTCCATAAATAAATAAATAAAATCTTAAAAAAAAAATTTCATGGGCACCTGGGTGGCTCAGTGGTTGAGTGCCTGCCTTCGGCTCAGGGTGTGATCCCAGGATCCTAGGATCGAGTCCCACATCGGGCTCCCTGCATGGAGCCTGCTTCTCCATCTGCCTGTGTCTCTGCCTCTGTGTGTCTCTCATGAATAAATAAGTAAATAACCTTTAAAAAATTTTTGGTTAAAAAAAATGTTTTTCACAACCCATGCTTTCTTTCCACCTCTTACACCTTCGCACTGGCCCATGCTCTTGTGACTTCCTCAGGCCTGTCAGGGGATGGGAGAGGAAAGGATGTCCAATTGCATGGAATCCAAGTTTTCCTCCTTGACTTTCTAGGTCTCCCACAGCCTGGACCCACATTACCTATTTGGTGCATCCCTGCTCTAGTCAGATCTTGCTCCTTAACTGCTTCAGTCTGAACTGGCAAATGCTTCTCTCTCTTGAGACCTTGCTGTCTACCCATTCATCTATCTTTAAAATTCCTGCAATGTTGTTGCATCTAAACCTCTATCACATGGGAGGCCTGGGTGGCTCAGCAGTTGAGCATCTGCCTTCAGCCCAGGGCGTGATCCTGGAGACCCAGGATTGAGTCCCACGTCAGGCTCCCTGCATGGAGCCTGCTTCTCCCCCTGCCTGTGTCTCTGCCTGTCTGTCTCTTGTGAATAAGTAAATAAAATCCTAAAAATAAAATAAAATCTCTATCACAATTCAGCACCTATTCATTTTACTGTTTTAACCTCTGCCACCCTTTCAAGGGTGTCAATATTTACACGTTTTTAAAAAGTGATGTTTACACCCAACATAGGGCTTGAACTCACCACCCTGAGATCAAGTCGCATGCTCTTCCTACAGCCAGCCAGGTGCCCCACAGTATTTACAGACTATAAGTGCGTCCATTGGAGTCCATGCGTGATTTTTCAGAACTCCTTACAGCAAACAGCAATGTCGTTCACAGAGTGACTATTGATTGAACGAACCTTGCAGTCCAAGGACTTACTTTTACTAAAACTTCTCCATCTACAGTCACTGGCCATTTGCCTGATTTTATTTTATTGAATTGCTGAATTAACGAATAATAATTGAGGCTTGATTCCCATCCCCTCCCCCTGCAAGCTACTATGTCATCCCGTAAAGTATAAAAAAAAGCCAGTGGGTCAAGCAGGCTAGCCAGGGATTAGTGAACTTTTTAATCACCTTTTCCATCTTTCCAAACACATAAATGCTGCCTGCGCTGTGGTGAAGGGCATCTGAAAAAAATCTTTGTTTTCTAAACGCAAAACAAAAACAAAAGCAACCAACAACAACAAAAAAACCAAGTGTCTTATTCCTTAAACTTTTTTGGTCTAGAATTTCCAATCACATTTCTGGACCTTTATTCATAGTGCACATTCTATCAACTTATTATTTATTATTTTTTTTAAGATTTCATTCATTCATTCATTCATTCATGAGAGAGGCAGAGACCCCGGCAGAGGGAGAAGCAGGCTCCCTGCGGGGGAGCCCGATGCGGGGTTCGATCCCGTGACCCCGGGGTCACGCCCTGAGCCCTCCAGCTGCCCCTCTAGTTCGGTTTTAAGGCGTTTTCAGTCGTATGACAAACTCTCTAAAAAAAAAAAAAATCACTTATCTTAGTTTACCCTCAAAACACGGCACCAAACTCCTTAAGTCTAACTACCAGGCTCCATAGTTTCCCGGACCGCGGCAAGGACCTCGAGCCTCCCGCCTCCGCACGCCGCGGCGCGGGACGAAGAGCAACGTCACACCCGCTCCCACCCAAGGCGTTAAAAAACGGCCGGAGGTACCGGGCGCGTTGGACTCGCGCGCGTGTGACGTCACCCCGCCGCGCCAGCCAATCTCCGCGAGGCTCGCGGCCCGCCGGGCTCCCACGCCCCCTCTGGGCCACGCCCCCCACCTGCCCAGGGGCCGCCACCGCCTCGTGAAGGGGCGGGACTTCCGGCGGGCCGCGCCTTCCGGTCGGGCGGGACTTCCGGTCAGGGAAGTTCCCCCCGCGCGTCCGGGTTGCCGGTGCAGGTGCGTTATCAGCGCGTGGCGCCCGCCTTTCGCGGCGGAGCCTCTGAGCCGCGTGCTGGGCGGGCGTCTGCCGAAGGGCGGTCTCATGGGCCGCAGGTAGGTTCCTGTCCCAGCGCGCGGCGGACGGCCTCCGGGGCTCTGCGCGCTCCCGGGATGGACTACCGCCGGCTGCTGATGAGTCGCGTGGTCCCGGGGCAGTTCGACGACGCGGACTCCTCCGACAGGTGCGCGGCCCCCGACACCCCGACCCCGCGGGGGCTCCGCTGCCCCCCCCCCCCCGGCCCCCTCGGCTTTGGAGGGAGACCAGTAGTTGTCTCGCTTCTTTCCGCACCCCCGCGGGGTCTTTTATCCCACTTTGCGGCAGAGCCCCCCAAAGGAGCCCCGGGTCGCTTAGCATCGCTGAGTCAGGCGACTGTCTGCAGCCGGGGACAGCGGGGAGGAAGCCGATTTTTCTTTAAAAAAAAATATTTTATTTATTTATTCATGAGAAGCAGGCTCCACGCAGGGAGCCCGACGCGGGACTCGATCCCGGGTCTCCAGGGTCACGCCCTGGGCCGGAGGCGGCGCTAACCGCTGAGCCACCCGGGCCGCCCAGGAAACAGATTTTTGCCTCTTGAGCTGCATCCAACGTCCAGAAGGTATCGGAGCGCCTGTTGTGTGCAGGTTCTGTCGGCGGCGCTGGAGACGGTGATGAATAAGACAAGAGTCCCTGCCGTCGCCTGAACATTGCCTTCTGCATGGGAGCGAGGACTTGACGATGGGGTACATAGAGATAGTCTAAGAGCCCCGAAACAGATGTTAGGCGCTAGTGCAAATAATTGAAATGAGTTGATAGGCCGAGTAGTTGACAATGTCAGGGGAGAGGTAAGTCCGGATCGGAAGGACAGAAAAGGAGCTAAAGTCGGGAAGAGCAGGAGGGAACAGCAGTTCAGCAAGAGGAGACAAGAGTGCAGAGGCCCAGCGGGGCTGCCCCTTCTGGCTGTGAAGGGAGGATCTAGAGGCCACGTACCTGGAGCACAGCAGGAATTGGGAGGATGGCGAGGCTCTGATGTAGAAACGAGAAGGGGCCGGGTCATGTACAGCCTCCCAAGCGATGACAAGGAGCTGGCGATGTTTTTCCAGGTCTTAATAGAAAGAAAGCCATAGGAGAGAATTTTAGCAGGGGAATAACACAATGTGATTTATGGTTTAAAGGAATTACTCTTCCAGAGAGGATGGGCATGGATGGAAGCAGTTCAAGGTTGATAAAATGGGGGTGCCTGGGTGGCTCTGCCGGTTAAGGGTTTGACTCTTGATTTCAGCTCAGATCGTGATCTCAAGGGTGGTGGGATTCAGGCCTGCATCCGGCTCAAGGTAGGCGTGGAGCCTGCTTAAGATTCTCTCTCTCGCCGTCTCCCTCTGCACCCCACCTCCACCCTCAAGTCATGCACTCTCTCTCTAAAGAAAAAAAATGATAAAGTAATTCAGTTCAAACATGACGGGAGCTAGAGATAGGGTCAAAGAGATATGTGTTGGAGGTAGAAGTGACAAGATCTGGTGGTGGATCGGATGTGAGCAAAAGGAATGAAGGATAACGCCTACGTGAAACTAAGAGTTCCTTTGGAATTACAAGCAGTTTTTACTTTATGTTCACAGTAAGGATTCATTACTTGTAGGTTTTATTAAATTGTTGATCGTTTTCTGTGTGTCACATCTAATGTCAGTGGGTAGGGATACATTGGTAAACACCACCCTGACTGACACAGGGCTTGCATGGGAGGAGGGGAAACATTAAATAATTAGACAGTAGATGGGGATCCCTGGGTGGCTCAGGGGTTTAGCGCCTGCCTTTGGCCCAGGGCACGATCCTGGAGTCCCAGAATTGAGTCCCACGTCAGGCTCCCAGCATGGAGCCTGCTTCTCCCTCCTCCTGTGTCTCTGCCTCTCTCTCTCTATGTCTATTGTAAATAAATTAAATAAATAAATAAGTAAATCTTTAAAAAATAATTAGACAGTAGATATTTGCATTAGAATTGGGTAAGTAGTACAAAAGAAAAGTGGATAAGGAATAGGGAAGACTTCCCTGAGCAATTGATCATAAGCTAATACTGGAAGGTTACATAAGATTTAGCCAGAGAAATAGGATTTTATTTCAAAAGCATTCCAGATTTTTGTTTCCAAAGAGGCATATATAAATCTTTAGGGAAGAAGTAGGAAGAAGAAACACAGCCCAGTGACGACTGGTGAATAAACAGTAATGAGTGTGCACTGGTTTACCATCCATCACTGGAAATATCCGCTATTCACAAGACTGAAGATAAATCAGTGGATTTTGTGACCCCACCACACTTCAGAGTTTCTTGGCAATCTTTAGAGACATTTGTTTGTTACAACTGGGTGGTGGGGGAGTGCAGAGTAGCATCTGGTTGGTAGAGGCTAGAAATAGTGCTAAACGTCCTACAAGGCACAAAACAACTTTCCACAACAAAGAATTGCCCAGCTGAGGTTGAGGAGTTCTGGTACAAATGAAGTCCAGCTTAAACATGCCACTCTAGGTTTATGGCAATTGAAGGATCAAATTAAGGATTATATTTATGGGGCAGCCCCGGTGGCGCAGCGGTTTAGCGCCGCCTGCAGCCCAGATCCTGGAGACCCTGGATCGAGTCCCATGTCAGGCTCTCTGCATGGAGCCTGCTTCTCCCCCTCTGCCTGTGTCTCTGCCTCTCTCTCTCTCTCTCTCGTCTCTATGAATAAATAAATAAAATCTTTAAAAAAAAGGATTATATTTATGAAAATGACAGTGTAAATCCTAACTTCATTAAGGCAGAAGTGGGTTTCCTACCTGCTGTACTTGTTTAGTAGGACTTGGAGAATGAGCAAACAATGGGAATGGCGCTCTGAAATCTGTTTTATTGGGAGGTGTGGTGGAAGGAAAACTTATACATTTATTAGTATAGATTTGGTCTGTTGCAGCACAAGTAAATGTTTGAGTAAGTCACATTAGAGTTATGTGTAAACATGCTGAAACATTGGTATTTCTAGTGAAAGTATTGATTTGAAGACCGTCAGAGAGCAAGGTGATGTTCAGTTTGAAAACCTGCAGAAGAATGTGTCTGAGAAGGCAGGTGGAGATGAGATGGAGGAGGAAGAAGAGGAGTATGATGAGGAGGAGGACGACGACTGGGACTGGGATGATGGAGTTGGAAAACTCACCAAGACTTATATCTTCAATGCAAGGTGTAACCCCCAGGTAATTTATAAATGATGCTATACATCTTTATGTTATTGTTTATGTCATCTTTTCTCAAAGGACTTTTTGCCATTCTGGAATCGACTAACCTGAAAGATTTCCCTCAGGTTATGTTGCCCCGTAGCCCCAGCCTTTAACCATTTTCATTCTTCATCCTTTTCATATTTCTGATAATTTCCTGGTTGTAGATTCCTTGCATAATCAGTAAATTTTTTTTCTTTAAAGATTTTATTTATTCATGAGAGACACAGAGAAAGGCAGAGAGACTACAGACAGAGGGAGAAGCAGGCTCCATGCAAGGAGCCCGATGTGGGACTTGATCGAGGGACTCCAGGATCGTGCCCTGAGTCAAAGGCAGATGCTCAGCCGCTGAGCCACCCAGGCATCCCAATAATCAGTAAATTTAAAAAGAGTTATTTAAACTATGATAAGATGATGAGCTTTAAGATCTGCGCGGGAAAGGACGTGAATAAGCAGTTCACTACAAATAGTTAGGAAACATAAAGAAAAAGTTCAACTTCCTTAATAAAATGCAGGTTAAATATGTAGAGATGCCATTTTTTTCAACTATGAAACAGATCACAACCCAACATCTATAATTGCTGGTTGAGTAAATAAGTACAGTTACTTGGAGGATAAACTGGCATGTAATAATAGGCTTTTAAAACATAAAATAAATGCTCTGACTCAACAGTTCTTCTAGGATTGTGCCAGGAATAATGTTACAAGAATGATTCTCCAGTATTGCTTATAGAGAAACATTGGAAGCAACCTTGATTAAATTTACCATAGGACTGATTTCACATGATGGGATATTAGGCAGCCTTAAAATAGGTTGCAGTGGAAAACTATATTAATGATATGAAGATGTGTTTATGATCTACCATCATTTACTAGGTACAGAACACAAGTTACTAAACTGTGTAGAGCCTTCTTCTCACCTGGAAGTACTTAGTGTTCCAGGAGTTTGCAGAGTCCTAGGATTAACATGGTACATTTTCCTGGAGCATAAAGGTTTCTGAAAGAGATGAGAGGGACAAAACCAACAATATTTCTTTGAATATTAAGATTACTATATCATGGACTAGAATCCATGCATTTAAAAAATAACCAGATGAATTTCACCCTTGTGGTCTTGTTTTGGTAACTCCTCCATTGATTCATTGTTGAGACATTGAGCTATTTCAACATAAAGAGTGTAATCCCTTTTAATAAAGCTAGAAAAACAAGTAAGTTTACGTGTGTAAATGTTAGCTATTTGAGTAGTGGGGATTATAGGTGATTAAACTTTTACCTGTGTTTTTTTGCTGTGAACCTGTGTTTAGAAATGTTTGAGAATTTATATTTAGTAGTAGACTTCAAAGAGGTCTGCAGCAAGAAAAAAGTCAGCCTCACACTTCCAAGTTGAAATAACAGGATCAAGTCAGCAATTCCTCTGCACCCTTTTTATCTTACTGTATTCTCTTATTTATGGGTTCTTTCTTCTCTTTTTGCTATTATTTAAGTTTGTACATAGTGCCACTATAAGTTGATAAGCCTCATACTTAATCTTTCCCTTTCTGTGGACAGTAGGCCCAACATGAGACTCTTAGAACTCATTTAATATTGGTCTAATTTGTGATACACTTCAAGGGTAAATGAACATTTTCAAATTTTAAATCTATAAAGCAGTCAAACTAGAAAAATGCACTTAATTTTAATTTGTTATTTATAATAATGAGGAATGCATTGTAGAGAGGTTAAAAAAAATGCAGATTGAACAGTCTCTTTTACCCATCAACTTTATTCTATTTCAAATGTCTTTTTAAAAACATTTTTGCACAAATATGATTGATCCTTAACCTGTTTTTAGGGTACTCATTTAAGTATTGATGCTTTAATAGTTAACTGTGAGCTAAGGAAAAAGGCACATGATAAAGAACCCTAGATCTGTATTTCTACGTAGGGCGTTCAACTCTGAAACTCCTGTCTTCTAGGCAAATCGACAGACTTCCAACTGCAATTCAGCCAAAATGTCTACTCCAGCAGACAAGGTCTTACGGAAATTTGAGAATAAAATTAATCTAGGTGAGTTCATGAAAATATATTTGGGCTCTGAGGAAGCTCTTCAGAAACTGTGAAGTCTTATAAAATGTTACTAGATCAAGAAATGAGTGTATTCAGCATTACTGGCTGACTAATGTTTAAGGAAGATAAAAATCAGTAATTTAGAAACCTGGCTTTAGGAAGAGACTTTAACTTTTGCTTTTCTAGGTCTGTTTTCTCTACTGTCGAGTTATAAAGTTACAGTTATCTATTTAAGTTTCATTTTTGAAAGATACTCTACATGTGACAAAATATTTATAAAATAAGGAAGATAGAAGCATTCTATTCAGAAAGTCTTTTTTTCTTAAATGTTTACATTGTGGATTTTTTAATTTTCAGATAAGCTAAATGTTACCGATTCTGTCATAAATAAAGTCACCGAAAAGTCTAGGCAAAAGGAAGCAGATATGTAAGTAATTTAACTATGAAACATGGTTTATAGGGACTAATTCTACACAAATTAAACAATATCTTGGTCATAACTCTTTTGGAAAGGATAGTTCTTTGTATACTTAAACCAGTTTTTTCTTTTTTTATTTTCTTAAATGAGGGTATCCTTTCCTTAATAAGTTGAAAATATTGAGTCTTAAGAAGTGTACAGTCAAGCTATAGTCTGTGAAATTCACAGATGTGCTCTAAGGATGGTAACGGGTTATAAATTAAAATGTAGATTAAAATGTAGTTTAAAATGTTAGAGTGTAAAAGTGTTCCCTTTTAAGAATTTATTAAAATTTTCTCTCTTCCATGAAATATTTTTAAAAATTCAAGGGAAGATTTAAAACTAGTAATATAACTAAGAATAGTTTCTATTTATTCTTTTCAAAACCAGTTCAGAACTGGCTAAGTTCTATATCCTAATAACTCTAAGGTGTTAACAATATGTTGTAGAAAGTGATACTAAGATTATACAACTAGTAGTGTTAGAACTGAACTTTAGGGCCACCTGTGTGGCTCAGTCAGTTAGTTAATTGTCCAACTCTTGATTTTGGCTCAGGTCGTGACCCTGCGGTCATGAGGTTGAGCCCCTCATCAGGCTGAGCAGGAGTCTGCCTGGGGAGTCTCTCGCTTGCTCGCTCACTCACTTGCTCTGTTCCTGCCCCCACTTGCAAGTGTATTGTACGTGTGCATTCTCTTCCTCCAAAATAAGTAAATCTTTTATTTATTTATTTATTTATTTATTTATTTATTTATTTATTTATTTATGATAGTCACAGAGAGAGAGAGAGAGAGGCAGAGACACAGGCAGAGGGAGAAGCAGGCTCCATGCACTGGGAGCCTGATGTGGGATTTGATCCCGGGTCTCCAGGATCGCGCCCTGGGCCAAAGGCAGGCGCCAAACCACTGCGCCACCCAGGGATCCCATAAGTAAATCTTTAAAAAAGAAAAAAAAAACTTAAAAACCAGTTTTCTTCTGGTTTATTGCTATACCCAAGAGATTAAAAAAAAAAACAAACTTTTTTCTTTTTAAAAGTTTACTTATTTTAGAGAGAGAGCACATTTGTGCGTGCGCGCACACACAACACACACACCAGCAGAGGGAGAGGGAGAGGGGGAGAGAGAATCTCAAGCAGACTCTCCACTAAGCACAGCGTGGGAGGACAGGGGAGCTTGATCTCACAACTCTGAGATCATAATCTGAGCTGAAATCAGGATTCTGATGCTCAACCCCAAGATAAATAAGCTTTTAGAGAGCTGCCATAGTCATTTGTTATTTCATGGAAGTGTTTATTTGAATCTTTATGAGTTTAGATGAGTTTGCTAATTGAGTCAGTAGTGAGCTGAAGCCAAACAGAGTTTGCACTTTAATGTAGAACCCAGTAACTATCTTAAGATGATAAAGACTCATGTCTTTGTAGAAAGGGACTCTAAAGTGAAGGTAGTATAAATGACTTTAATTCTGTGCTAATAGAATCATTAAAGATTTAAGAACAATATTAACAAATTCGATGTGTGTTTTTTTTGCAACATAGTTCACTTTACCCCTGCTGGTCTTTTTATGTAATCCTTCTGAAATATGGAGAGAATTATTCTTTCTTCCTGCATATGTGCTCCTTTTATTCTAGGGAATTGAATTGATGATTAAGGGAACATGAAGGAATCATCACTGAGATAAACTACAATGAAATTAGGAAATTTGTTTTTAAAGAAACTACCTATTTAGGAATTTCACAAAATGATTTACATTTGGGAACTTTTTATTTTGGTTTCTGAATTTTGATTGTCACATATACTTTTTTGGTTTTGGTTAGGTATCGCATCAAAGATAAGGCAGACAGAGCAACGGTGGAACAGGTACGGCTTAAATATGCTGCAAGCTCTCATTTTATTTTTATTTTTTTGAAGATTTTATTTTTTTATTTGAGAGAGAAAGAGCATGAACGGGGCAGGGCAGAGGGAGAGGGAGAGGGATGTGGGATTTCATCTCAGGACCCCGTGATCACAGCCAGAGCTGAAGGTAGATACTTAACAGGCTGAGCCACCCAGGTTCCCCTCAAGCTCTCATTTTTGAATAAGCATTACTTTTCTCTTGGGATTATAGCTTGCATTCATTCATTCTTGCTTAATGCTAATGTTATTTAAAATTACTCTTCTTGTGGTTTTGAGTTTAGAAATCTACATTTTGCTTCATTTGTAATAAGACTATTAATAGATAAATTAGAGACATGCTTCCCTCTGTGGCCATCATGCAGTGCTTTCATCTTCTCTGGGGAAGCAGAATTTACTAAAACCAGAAATCTTTTGTCTTGTTTTAAACAAGGTCAGCAGGAATTTTGTGAGCTTTTCCAAAAGATAGGTATCTGCCACAAAGCAGGTGTATGTGTATGTGTGTGTGTAATTTTGAATTAGGAATTTCTTACTTTAGAAGTTAATGCTTGTTTTATTCTTTTTATTCAAGACTGGTGGAAAACTTTCCCATATGTAGAGAGTTTATTCTTTCTATTCAAGAGTGGGGGAAGATTTTCTCATATGTGGAGAATTGTGCTTGAGTATTAGCATTGACCTAGATTTTTGATGTGAAGAAAGTTATAGAAAGGGTCAGAACATTGCTACTGCTGCCTGCCACCCTTCTCCACACCCCTACAGAGAGAAATAAGCTCATTTTGCAATAGTAGCCTCTTCTACCCACAGATCCTTGGTTTGAGATATAACCACCCCTGCTACTGTCCACCTCAGCCCACAAGGGAGGCACACCAACCTGAGTTCCAAAAGCACTTGTACGGTTGAAGAATTCCACCTGTAGTTAGGCGGGAGTAGGTCTGGGATCCATGTCTTCATTGTCCTCTAATGTAGTTACTTTGTGTGATGTGTGTGTGTGTGTGTGTGTATGTGTGTGATAGAAAACAAAGGGTAGTCCAGCCAAGAGAAGTGAGGCAGCTCTAGTTTTCAGACCCTAAAATAACTAAGGCAGGAAATCCTTTTTGTCCCCTTTCCAAATTAATTTGGAATAAGAGTGTGTATCTTGACCATAAACGGTCTTTTAAGTGTCTGTAAATTTATTCACTTTGTGTGTTTGTCTTTGCCTATTTGGCTTATAAGCCATTTTGGTGCGTTTTGCTCCTCCTGCGCCCTGACTTGGCTTCCATCTGATTCTGCCTGGCTCCTTCGGCCCCAGCTCTAGTTGCCATAGGTGCAGTTTGACCTTTAGTCGTGCAGTCTTCCAGGATTTTCTTCTTATTAACCTTAGGTTTCTGGTATGACCGCAACTGCATCGCTGCAGGACAGACCCTAAAGCATAGTTAGACTTTCCCACTTTACACCTTCTCCCTGGAGATGCTGCTGCTTGAAATTGTGTGTAAATATGTGGCTGCTTTAGTTCAGGCATGGACAGGACCAGGCTTTAAATCCGTTGCCTTCTTTTTTGTTAAAGAGGACTTTAGAATCCTTTTTACTCAAGACTGATAGGTCTGGGGCACCTGGGTGGCTCAGTCAGTTAAGTGTCTGCCTTGTTTCAGGTCAGGATTCCTGGGGTCATGGGATCAAGCAGGGAGCCTCCTTCTCCCTCTCCCTCTGCCTGCTGCTCTCCCTGCTTATGTTCTCTTTCCCTCTGTAAATAAATAAATAAATAAATAAATAAATAAATAAATAAATAAATAAATAAATAAAAATTTAAAAAGAAAGTTGATTACTCTGACTTCTAAGGAGATCCTTTTCCTGATTTACATGATCATCCATAGCGGAGGTGTGCAAATTCTTTAGAGGGTTAAATAAATACTTTAAGCATTGTGGCTCACAATGTGGTTTTTTTTTTTTTTTTTTTTTTTAACAACTATTTTAAAATGTAAAGACCATTTGTAGCTTACAGGCTATAGAAAAACAGGCTGTGGCCTGGATTTGATTCATGAGCTGTAGGGTGCTGACCCCTGACTTAAAGTTGCATGTCCAGTACAGTGGCCACTGAGCACTTGAAATGTCACTAGTCTGAATTGAGAATTGATATAAACATAAGCACACCGAATTATGAAGAGTTGGTATAAGAAAAACACAGTGTTACGTCTCTTGCTGGTAGCTTTGTATCAATCATGTGTTGAAATTGATAGTGTTTTAGATATACTGGATTAAATAAAATATATTAAAACAAATTTATCTGCAATTTTTTTTACTCCTTTTAATGTAACTAGAAAATGTAAAACTACATATGTGACTTGCTTTATATTTTATTAGCTAATATTAGTCTAGAGTCAATGTCTGCTTCCCTTTGACTTGGTAGACTTTCATTTCTGTGACTGAACAAATTTATTGGTTCATCTCTTATTCCTTTGGCTTTTGTGTCATATTTATTAAAAATTGGAGTGAATAAAAATATCATAATTGAGACTCATCTAGTCAGCCAGGGTAGCATAGTACTTAAGCTTTTCAGTTTAATAACAGTCAGATGTCTCAATGAGAAATATTTGATACAGGGACGCCTGGGTGGCTCAGTGGTTGAGGGTCTGCCTCCGGCTCAGGGCGTGATCCTGGGATCTGGGATAAGTCCCACATCAGGCTCCTTGTGTGTAGCCTGCTTCTCCTTCTGCCTGTCTCTCTCTCGAGAATGAGTGAATAATGAATAAATAAATAAAATCTTTTTAAAAAAAAGAAGAAGAAAAGAAATATTTGGTACTGTCTTACTAAACTTTCTGGTTTTTTGCTTTTTATAGGTGTTGGATCCTAGAACACGAATGATATTATTCAAGATGTTAACTAGAGGAATCATATCAGAAATAAATGGCTGCATTAGCACAGGAAAAGAAGTGAGCTTTTCTTTGGATGCCTGAATGTTTTCATGTTAGTTTTCTTACTTCAGCTACTAAATGAAACTAAGGCACTTAATAAATACATGGTGCCTTTAAAAGAAAAAGGAAAAAAATACACAAGTCAGAATAGTTTAGTATTTCTAAAAACAGCTTTATTAATATTTATGCGTAGGCAGGAGGTTGTACACAGAACTATACGTTTTCACCACTGTTACTATCCTGGTTCACTGAGTGCAGGTAATGCTCACAGTAAGCATAGATGGTCAGATTACTGCAGGCTTGAGTGCTTATCACATAGTTACTAATGGGCACAGGGGATTAATCTAGGTTCTCTGAGTAAATGAATCTCTTTACCATTTTTTCTTTGTATGTGGATACAGATGGCGTTATTTTTATTTTTTTAATAATAAATTTATTTTTTATTGGTGTTCAATTTGCCAACACATGGAATAACACCCAGTGCTCATCCCGTCAAGTGCCCCCCTCAGTGCCTGTCACCCAGTCACCCCCCCCCATGGCATTTTTAAATTAGCAACTCTTTCTATGGGAAGCAGTTCTCAGTAAAACTCAGTTTATAAATGATGAAATAAGAATGTCTTGAAATATTTTTCACACACTTGAGAGAGGAAACTGTTCGAAACCATTTCTTGTCTGTAAAGTGGATCTTACTATATGTGTAAATTAGAGCTCTACTTACTATACCTTTTGGTATGACGTTTTGTAATTGGCATATTCGGATGATGATGGTATTGCTTAATGCATGTCGCTTCAGTTCACTTGAATTTTTTAAACTTTTGAGGATAGAATCAAATAGAGTGAAAATTAAAATACTGTTTGTAGTTATTTAACACAAAGTTCATTTCTTTTTGACACAAAATAGGCTAATGTGTACCATGCTAGCACAGCAAATGGAGAGAGCAGAGCAATCAAAATTTACAAAACTTCTATTTTGGTGTTCAAAGATCGGGATAAGTATGTAAGTGGGGAATTCAGGTGAGCTCAGATTCTTTTTCCAGTTGGCCTAATTTCTGTTTCCTAAAATAAAAACTGGAATAATGGAATGTTTGGAATAACAAATATTTTTCTTGTTCCAGATTTCGTCATGGCTATTGTAAAGGAAACCCCAGGAAAATGGTGAAAACTTGGGCAGAAAAAGAAATGAGGAACTTAATCAGGTAACTCTCTGGGGCATGTGTCTGTGCTGTGCTCAAGATACTGGCCCTTGCTCCTTCCTGCTGGCTCCCAGTAGATTCTGTCCAAAGGTGGAGACTTGTAGTGATGTTCATGTCTGTTAGATCTGCTGAGGTAAGCAGAAGCAACAAATAAAAACCTGATCTTCTCTCTTTTGAGAACCCATTACAGAAAAATTCACATTCACATCCAGCAAGGCTGGATCATTTGAAGCACCTTGGAAGGTGTGTGAAAGCATTTAAAATTTATACTGAGGATGATAGGAGGCTATTGCAAGATTTTAAACAGGGAAATGACAATCAGGTTTTGAGGCTCACGTGTCATTTTTTATAGGCATTAGAGTTTTAGATAGTTTTGTTAGGTCCTATACTATTATCATAGTTTCCTTTTCTTCAGTCCAATTTTGGACATATTTATATATTCTTTGTGCTGACACTTCGATATTAGGTGAGGGCAACTAACCTAGTTGAGATCAAGTTTTCTCAAAAATTTGAAGGTATTCTTTTCCTCCCTTTTTCAAATACCTTTTAATTTTTTATATGCTGTGCATTGGTGACATATGTTGGATATTTTAGTATTAAGTACTTGTTTTGAAAGTCTTCTGAAATCTTCCTATGTTCACTTAGCTATCAGGTATGAATCCAACTGGTTTTTATTTTGTAAGTAAACTCTACACCCTGTGTGGGACTCGAACTCACAACCCCAAGGTCAAGAGTCATGTGCTCTACCAACTGAGCCAGTCAGGAGTCCTGAGACCCAACTGTTTGATTACTCATTGTTGAGTCTAATCAACTCAGAGGACATATCTGCTGCATTTCATCAGTTCTGAGATGCACATTGCACAGTTGGACATCTCTGGAATTGGGCTGAGCACTAGAGGCAATAATTTTTTTTTAAGGTTTCATTTATTCAGAGAGAGAGCGCACACAAGCTCCCTGCTAAGCAGGGAGACCAACTTGGGGCTGGATCCCACAAGTCCTGACATCATGACCTGAGCTGAAGGCAGATGCTTAACTGACTGAGCCACCCAAGTGCCCCACATGAGAGGCTGTGAGATGTAGTTAAATTGCCAGTGTTGTGTCATTCTTGGTTGTGCATCATGGTACCACTTAAAATCACTGGGCCTTAGAGTTGATGAAATACAGTAATGCAGTTGAGATATGTTGGGCCTTAAAGTTGATGAAATACAGTAATACAGTTGAGATGTGTTGGTGCTGTTACCTTACAGTGATACTGATCTTGTGTTCTGTAGCCATTTAATTTGCTGGAGATTCTGTGTCACCTTTTCATTTGTCCTTTTATCTGATTGAATACTACAGACTAAACACAGCACAGATCCCATGCCCAGAGCCTATCCTGCTGAGAAGTCATGTTCTTGTCATGGGCTTCATTGGTAAAGACGACATGTGAGTACATGGAATGCCTAATAATTACATGCTCAGAAGTGTGTCTTTAAGTGCTTTGGATTATCCAGTGTTATGACCATTTCCCATTTAAATAGCTCCTTTCAGCTTGGAAGGTTTTTTGTGAATCTTTTCCACTATCATGCACAGAGCTGCTCATTTATTCTACTTTAGGTCCCAAAATGTTTCAAAATAACAAAGTTCACCCTAGTTTTGAGGGATGTTTTATACAGTAAGCTGGGAGAACACCTGTTTCTTGACAATTTTTTGCATTGGTACATCTGTAGTGACCCAGATTTTTTAGTGATGATTTGTCAAAAAGTCCATGTAGCAATGTATTATAAACCAAGAAAACTTGTTCTGGGCATTTTCTCTTAGTTTATTTTATTTGTATTGAAGGCCAGCGCCACTGTTGAAAAACGTCCAGTTATCAGAATCCAAGGCTCGGGAGTTGTATCTGCAGGTCATCCAGTACATGAGAAGAATGTATCAGGATGCCAGACTTGTCCATGCAGATCTCAGTGAATTTAACATGCTGTGAGTGTGTTTGGTCCCCGAGGAACTTCCGGTATGGCGTTTCGTGTCCTTTAAAAAAATGAAATCTCAACCCAAGAAGTCATTTTTAAATTCTAAAGTTTTAAAGTTGGCTTCCACATGGTCATAGGATAGCTATGTGTTCTCTACCTGTAGTGGCCTTCGTCACAGAATTGACCAGCTGATCATTAATAGAGTGATAGTACTTGGGAAATTGTCTCAGTTTTCATCTCTTGCTAGTCAAAGTGGCCTCTTATCCTTACCCACTTTATTTGATCTATTGGTTATCTCCCTTGCTCTTAAAATAGAATTTTTTTTTAAACAACAACAACAAAAATACAGGAAAGTAGATCCCAAGTCCCTATGTGTCTGGCCCATAGGTACCATAGTGGAGATGTGTACATCATTGACGTTTCTCAGTCCGTAGAGCATGACCACCCACATGCCTTGGAGTTCTTGAGAAAAGACTGTGCCAATATCAATGGTGAGTGGAAATTAGAATTTCCTACCAGCTTATTTGCATATGTTGGTTCTGTACTCTGGTAAGCTCTTGATACAAGATGTTGGCACTAAATTCTTTGATGTGGTGATACTTAGCCTGTTTGCTGGGAGATGGTATATTTTATATTTTTATTCATGTCTTTGTTTCTCTATAAAGTAGTTGGAATAACAACCTTTTCCCTTTTAAAGCTGTACTGCATTTTCCTTCCAACAGATTTCTTTTTGAAGCACAGTGTTGCTGTGATGACTGTGCGGGAACTCTTTGAATTTGTCACAGATCCATCCATTACACATGAGAACATGGACGCCTACCTCTCAAAGGTGAGATGGGGCGAAGAAAAGAACAGAAAG
The DNA here is from genome assembly GCF_003254725.2 of Canis lupus dingo. Classification (NCBI taxonomy): domain Eukaryota; kingdom Metazoa; phylum Chordata; class Mammalia; order Carnivora; family Canidae; genus Canis; species Canis lupus. The sequence continues at coordinate 7,459,777 of NC_064277.1, forward strand.
TAGTAGTAATTTGCACTTACGTGGCACTTCTTGGAGACTCAGATTGCTCAGTGTTTGTTCATTACAGCAGCGTCCTGAGACTTTCTCCTGATTTCACACATAGGGAATCAAAAGCCAGTGGGAACGCCAGGTTTCTCGACTTGAAACATCAGGCAAGATTACATAGACCGCCAAAGTTTGTGACTGTTTAGTGAGAAACTTACTTGCTTCTGGTCTTTCCCTTGTTTCTCAGAGGCCTTTCTGAATCAGAGTTTTTGGAATTGTGATAAAATGCACATAGCATTAAACTTACCATCGTAACCACATGTAAGTGGTATTATGTACATTCACGTAATGTTGTGCAACCATCACCATGGTCCATCTCCAGAACTTTGTCAGCTTGTAACATACAAACTCTATACCCATGAAGCACTAACTCCCTGTTTCTCCTTCCCCCCAGCCCATTCTGTTTCTGTCTGTGACATTGTCTACTTTAGGTACTTCATATACATGGAATCATGCTGTCTTTTCCTTTTTCTGGCTACTTATTTCCCTTAGCATAATGTCCTCAACATTCATTCATGGTGTGCAAGTACATCCTGTTTATCCATATATCTGTGAGTGGACACTTGGGTTTCTTCCACCTTTTTGCTGTTATAAATAACGCTGCTGTGAACATGGGTGCACAAATATCTCTTCAATTCCTTTGGGTATCTACCCAAAAGTGGAAATGCTGTGTTGTATGGTAATTCAGCTTTTAATTTTTTGAGGAACTGCCATACTGTTTTCCTTAGTGGTTAAGCCATATAACATTCTTACCAAACAGTGTGCAAAGGGTTCCGATTTCTTCACATACATCTCACCATTTTCTGGTTTTGTTTTTGTGGAAGGATTTTTTGTTTTTTTCTTTTTTTTTGGATTAGCTATCCTGATGGGTGTGAGGTGGTGTTTCAGTTTTGCATTTCCCTGATGATTAGTGATGTCGAGGATCTTTTTTCATGTGCTTCTTGGCCATTTATATATCTTTTTTTTGAGAAATGTCTACTGCAGCCTTTTTCCTGTTTCTAAATGAGATTTTTTTTTTTTTTTTTTTTTTTTTTTGCGCTTGTTGGGTTGCAAGATTTCTTTACATATTCTGGATATTAACCCCTTATCGGATCTGTGATTTACAGGTATTTTCTCCCATTCTTTGTACTGCCTTTTCACTCTGTTGATTGTAGCATTTTGATTTTGGTGTCAGTTTATCTGTTTTCATTTTTCTTGCCTCTCAATCATAGAATACTGGGCACATGGCATGCACATCCTGACACAGTTTTCCAGGTTCTATACCTCTCCATATTCTCCCCATCTCTCCCTTTGCCCATTTTTCTCTACCTTGTCAACATTAGAGTTCTGTTGAGGAAGCTTTCTCTAGGAGAAATCAGACACATGTCATTGTTAGCAGGCTTATTTCTCAGATCATATGAGCCTATAGTAGAAGTGGTTGTACTGTTAAAAAAAAAAAGTGGTCGTACTGCCTCACTTGTCATTGAGTTGTTCTTTTTTTTTATTTTTATTTTTATTTTTTATTTATTTTTTTTTTAAAGATTTCATTTATTTATTCATGAGAGACAGAGAGGGAGAGGCTGAGACAGGCAGAGGGAGAAGCAGGCTCCATGCAGGGAGCCCTATGTGGGAGTCAATCCAAGGTCCCCAGGATCACGCCTTGGGCTGCAGGCGGCGCTAAACCGCTGAGCCACAAGGGCTACCTTTTTTTTTTTTTATTTTTAAGTTGCTAGACTTGGAGCCTAACCTGGGGCTCGAACTCACAACCCTGAGATCAAGACCCAAGCTGAGATCATGGGTCAGACACTTAACTAACTGAGCCACCCAGTACCTCCTGGGAATTAAGTTCTTTTTAATGTGGTCAACCTCTTACTAGACCACGAACCCGCAAGGGATGGGAAATTTATTCTTGTATTGCCAGTTCGTAACCAGTACCTGGAACATACAATAAATATATAGCATTTTTATTCCTAAATTCTTCAGCACTAATTTTAATATCTGAACATAAAATAAAAAAATTCCTAGCACCATGATTCTCTCCTTTTTTTCTGTATATTCTAAGTAGAGAACAAATTTCCAGTTTTATGTGTTTATAAGCCAAAACACATAAGTTTTATGTGTTTTATGTGTCTTGGTCACCTTAGTTGCAGTAATTGTTTGCTCAAAGAGATTCCTTTGGCGGTTTGTTCTTTCTCAGCGTTAGAGACACATACGCAAAATTAGAGGACGATCCACTTCTCCTCTTGGATTCCTTCATTGACTGCTCGCGAATTAAAGGGCAGTTCTTCAAAATCTCAGGTCTTGGTTTTCCTATAATATTTTTGCTAATCACTTAAAAATTGGGAAAAGTAGGGTCTTGAGTTCAAGCCCTGCTTTAGGCTCTGTGCTGGGTGGGGAGCCTACTTTTTAAAAAATATTAGGGAAAGTAATTTTACTCTTGAGGAAAGGGCTAGGAATCCCCTGAGGCTAGATAGTTTGACTTATGCTGTTACTTTTGAGCTGATAGCAGCCTTTTTGATGAGATCCAACAGCTAACCTGTATCACTAGAGGCCTTTCTTTCAGAAGTGTAGGGGTGATACTGATAGAAATGAGAGCAGGTTTGTACTAAAGTGAGAAATGGATGCATCTTCTGTAGGTTGAACATAAAGGAAAGTAACTTTTGTTTCTTTCCCAGGCCATGGAAATAGCATCTCAGAGGACCAAGGAAGAAAGGTCCAGCCAAGATCATGTGGACGAGGAGGTAAGATGTATTATCTATCCAAAGCCATAGGAAACACTTTGTTTTGAGGTTCTGGTTTTCTTAAGGGCATACTAGGTTACGAACTTGATTTTCAGAGAGAAGCAGTTTTCAACTGATGAGAATATTACCTTGTATGTAACATAACTGAGCCAAATTGTATAAATTACATTTAATTACTTCATTCCACTCAGCAGCCTATTAGCCCATTGTCCTAGATGGAGAGCTTTATTTATTTATTTGAACAATTGTTGCTGTGCAGTACTGTGTTACTTCAGGTGTGCAGCAGTGATTCAACATTTATGTACATACTGAGTGGTCACCACAATAAGTCTAGTTACCATCTGTCACCATAGTTTTTATAATATTATTGACTGTATTTCTTATGCCGTATTTATATGCCTGTGATATATTTATTTTAAAACTAGAAGTTTTATACCTTTTAATCCCCTTCATCTATTTTGCTCATTTCCCCATCCTCTCCCCGTCTGGCAACCATCAGTTCGTTTTTCATATTAATGAGTCTTTTTCTGTTTTGTTTGCTCATTTGTTTTGGTTTTTTTGGAATCCACATATAAGGGAAATCATTTAGTGTTTTTCTTGCTCTTATTTCACTTAGCCTAATACCCTCAAGATCCATCCATGTCACAACAAATAGCAAAATTTCATTGTTTTCTATGACTGAGTCATATTTTATTGTTCGTGTGTGTGTGTGTGTGTGTGTGTGTGTATCTACATTTTCTTTATTAATGGACATTTCTGTGATGCTTCCTCACCTTAGCTATTGTAAATAATGCTGCAGTGAACATAGGGGTGCAGCATCTCTTCGAATTAGTGTTTTTAATTTCTTTGGGTAAATACCCAGGAGTAGAATTCCCAAATTTTGTGGTAATTCTATTTTAATGTTTTGAGGAACCTCCATAGTGGCTGCACCATTTTGCATTCCCACCAGAAGTGCATGGGGATTCTCTTTTTCTTCACATCTTAGCCATCACTTTTTTTTGATATGGTTGTTCTGACTGGTGTGAGGTGATATCTCATTGTGGTTTAGACTTATAGCTCCCTGATAATCAGTGATGCTGAGCATGTTGTCATGGGTGTGTTAGTCATCTGTATGTGTTTGGAAAAATCTCTACTTGGGTCTTCTGCCCATTTTTTTAATCAGTTTGTTTTTTGTTGATGGTGAGTTTTAGGAGTTCTTTATATATTTTGGATATTAACCCCGTATTAGATACATCATTTGCAAATATCTTCTCCCACTCAGTAGACTGTCTTTTCATTTTGTTGATAGTTTTGTTTTCTGTGAAAAGCTTTTACTTTGATGTAGTTCCATTTGTTTATTTTTGCTTTTGTTGCCCTTGCCTGAGGGGAGAGATCCAAAAAAATCAGACCGTATTTAAGTTTACTACCATTGTTTTCTTTTAGGAATTTTAAGGCTTTAGGTCTTACGTTTAGATTTTTCCTCTGTCGTGAGTTTACTTTTGTGTATGCTAAGATAGTGGTCCAGTTTCATTCTTTTGCATGTGACTGTCCAGTTTTCCCAATACCATTTATTGAAGATACTATCCTTTCCCCATTATATATTTGTATCTCCTTTATTGTAAGTTAATTGATCACATATGTGTGGGTTTATTTCTGGGCTCTTTATTCTGTTCCATTGATCTATGTGTCTGTATTTGTGCTGGTGGCATACTGTTTCAATTATTACAGATTTGTGGTATAGTTTGAAATTAGGGAGTATGATGCTTTAGATAGAGAACGTTTTTAAACAAACTCTTGAAACATGATTCCAGAAGGAAAAGCCTGTTTCAGTTCACAAATGTGAATTTTTAAATGTTGACTTCAGTGCCATTGCAGACTTGAAATATTTGTGTGTGGTGAAAAAGAAAATCATTTTAACCTTGGGGATCAGTGTATTTTTTAAAGATTTATTTATTTGAGAGAGTACGCAAGTGGGAGGGGTGGAGGGAAAGGAAGGGAGAATCCTCAGGCAGACTTCACACTAAGCACAGAGTCCAGCGTGGGGCTTGATCTCATGACCCTGGGATCATGACCTGAGCCCAAACCAAGAGTTGGTCTTTTAACTGACTGTGCCACCCAGATAGCCCATAAAGAATTCTAACAAAAATTCTCAAAGCTTATCAGTGTAACGGATAAATATAAGGCACCCTGAATTTATCAACAGTTCTGGCTCCTTTTCACCGCAGCACAGGGTAGATAAGATTTCCATGTAAGAACATATTCCCCTTTCAAAGGCATAGCGAGGGGCAGCACTTGCTAACCACAGTTCCATTCCTTTCTTTCCCACCCAGAAAAGCTTTTGGGAGTGGAAAGAGGGGAAAGAAGAGACTTCGAATCATTTCATGTTTTATCATTAGTAACAAAGTCCTTTTGGGATGCCACACAGCCACACAAGTGTTTGCAGAGAGCCTGGCTGAGAATCAGTGCTGTAGATGATGACAGATTCCTCTGATATGATGGGTGTGGGATGCTCAGGGAATGAGAAAAGCTTGTGAATGACATTTTGGATTTTACTTTCCTCTGTTCACTAGGTGTTTAAGCGAGCATATATTCCTAGAACCTTGAATGAAGTAAAAAATTATGAACGGGATATAGATATAATGATGAAATTGAAGGAAGAGGACATGGCCATGAATGCCCAGCAAGACAATGTGAGTAGTTTGGTTTATTATGTAGCAAGCAAGTTTACAGAGGAAGCTACTGTCGCACACCTGCCACCTTGAATATTGGCTTCTAATCTCGTGAGATGGCTGATTCCATTTGCATTAATAGGTCCTCCGTGCACATTGGATGTAAAGGGAATTCACTGGTATTTGTGAAAGAAAATGGCACATTTGAGTTCAAAAAACTATATAGTTGCAGAAAATGGAAGATTTGTGTAGAAGTCTGGGCTGTAAATGGTTATTATCCTAGGTCCATTAACATACATATTTCAAGGTCTGGAACATTTTTTCCTGTGAAAAGGCCAGAGAGTAAATATTTTTAGACTTTGCAGGCTAAGAAGTAAAATTGAGGCAATTATGTAGGTCTTTATAAAACAAACAGTTTCCCCAAGTTTTTATTGATGAAATTAAAAGCCTTTTATTAATAACTAAATACAGCTTTTCACAGTTCCTGATAGAGAATAGAGTTATTTTGAGGCAGGGGAGGGGGTGAGAATACATTTCATTTAATTGAGAATCAAAGAGTTTTCTAGTATAAAATTGGTGGTGAAGATTCATTTGTAAAAACCATCAGGCTTTGGGTTGCTTGTGGGTAGAGTTTACTGTTGCCTATATGGTTGGTGGGAAAGAATTATATGCTATAAACCTCCTGTGTTAACCAGGAGATGAATTTTAAGCACTATTAGTACAATGTTCTTTTGTAATAATACATGTGTTTTTCGCTGCCTAGTTTTATGTTGATTCTTCTTTTTGTCTTTTTGGTGATAAGATTCTGTACCAAACCGTTACAGGATTGAAGAAAGATTTGTCAGGAGTTCAGAAGGTATGTGTTTGTTCATTTACGCGAATACTCTTTTGAAGCTTATGAAGCCTAGTGTATACTAGAATTAAGCTAACAATAACTAGTATAGATACTTTCAAAGTTTATGGGCATTTTCAGAAATGCTCTATGTTCACTTTTTTTAACTGTAAGACTAAAATACAGGAATTTGTGGTTTATTTATGCCCCTCTCTTCTGTTGTTGCTGAGGCAGCGATACTTTTTATATTTTGGTTTTCATTTATGAACTTATTAATGATAACCATGTGTTTCTTGATCTTTTTACAGTTTAAAAAAACGATAGAATCTGGTCTTATACTGGCACATAACCTGTTGAGCAATCTCATGGGTTTAGCAGCCTTCTAGTTCTGGATTCCTGTAGTGTTTTTTTCTTGAAACAATCTTGTTTTGTTTTGTTTTACATTTTTAGAATGGTGTGGATTAATTCTAATGTAAGCAAAAATAAAGGCAGTTCTTGTTTATATTAATGTTTTGTTTTGTTTTTAAAGTAAGCTCCACATGGGGCACCTGGGTGGCTCAGTCCCTTTAGCATCTGCCTTTGGCTCAGGTCATGATCCGAGGGTCTTGGGATGGAGCCCCACATGAACCCCACATTGGCTTCCTGCTTAGCAGGGAGTCTGCTTCTTCCTCTCCCTCTGGTTGCCACTCCCCCTGCTTGTGCGCTCTCTCTCTCCCCAAAAAAATCTTTAAGAAAAAAAAAAGAAGGCTCCACACCCAGCGTGGAGCCCAACATGGGCCTTGAACTCATGATTCTGAGATCAAGACCTAAGCTGAGATCAAGAGTCTGATGTTGGGCAGCCCAGGTGGCTCAGCGGTGTAGTGCCGCCTTCAGCCCAGGGTGTGATCCTGGAGTCCCGGGATCGGGTCCCACATCGGGCTCCCCGTTTGGAGCCTGCTTCTCCCTCTGCCTGTGTCTCTGCCCCCCCGCCCCCTTGTGTGTCTCTTGTGAATAAATAAATAAACCCTTTAAAAAAAAATTTTTTTTTTATTTAAAAAAAAATAGTCTGATGTTTAACTGACTCAGCCACCCAGGCGCCTCTATTTTAATGTTCTTAATTCAAGACTTAAGTGTGAAGGATCATAGTTTGCATTTTGAAAATTTAACTGTGTCTTTGTTTTGGAAGAGTTGAATTAGGAAAATTCACATATTCAGTCTGTGTTATAAATAGTATAAGGGCAGTTGTGCCTTAAGTTTCAGCATGTGAAGATTTTGTGAAAACTGCCTAGAAAACCTTTTGTACAATTGCCTATTAAAGATTATTTTTTCTTATAAAAAGAAAACTTGTTGGTTTTTAAAAATGTTTCCTACTGCTTTAAAAACTTCAGGGGGTGTGGGTAAGGAAAATTTCTCTTGTTTAAATATTTTCCCTCTTGATTTGATTAATAGTAACTGTTGCTTGAAATTCAATTCATAAGAAGAGAGCCGTGAAATTATGTAAATTGATCTTTATTTTTTACTTCTGCTGTATTTCTCATCCTTCCAGATGCTAGCTCAGTTCTGTCAGTGACCTGGGTCACCCAGTTAAGCCCCAGTTCCTTCATTTGGCTGTGTTTGGGAGCTTCATTGGATGCACTGCTCCCACTCTTCCTCGTGGGATGTTGACACTGTTGTTCTCGATATTTAGTACAGGATATGGTTTTTCAGTGTATACCTGCAGTGCTGAAAAATATGAATTCTAGCATTAACACATTTAATAATAGATAACTAAGTGGTTTAGAATAATGTGGTTTTATAATATTTTTCAAGGTTCCTGCACTTCTAGAAAATCAAGATAAGGAAAAGACTTGTTCTGATTCACAAGACGCTGGAAGCTCTGAGTGTTCTGACACAGACTCTGAAGAGCAGGGAGACCAGGCCTGCTCTAAGAAACCCACTGCTGACGTTGAAGTTGATAAAAAGGTTAGCCGAGAGCTCACATTCCCTTGTTCTTCAACATGGCGTAAAGCCAGTCTTGTTTCTCTTTGCTCAAGTATCTAGATTATGATGGCTGAAAATATTGATCAGTAAGTACTTCTAGTTGTAGTACTAGTTTCTAAGCGTGCACTTTGCCTTCAGAGGTCATGTTGTAGAGACTGGGCTTCTATTAGGAGCTCCCTGGGCACTGCCTAGAGAGAGGACACACTGAATTCATTGATTAGAAATGATTGTCATTCACCTGAAACACAAAGGATGTTGGAGTTGTCCCATGGTGAAATATTGAAGGGCCACTTCACAGAGGATTTGCAGCTCAGCCTGTGTTTCCAGATTTCAAAAGACTTATTCCACTCCCAGCCATTGCCATAAGAGACGCTACTGAGTGAATGACCGAGGACTGCTGTGTAAATGTTACTCTTCTTACCTCAAGCCTTCAGACCTTACTGCGTGTGGGCTCTGAGACTTCTGAGAGACATACCCAAGCTAATGAATGCATTTTCTGTCTTTGTCTACTGCACACACTTTGTTAGAATATTAAAAAGTAGTTGCAAACATTAATCTGTCCTCCCACATATTCCTGTTTGACACTCTTCAAATTTCTTTTAAGAAACCCTAAGGACAGATTTGGAACCAGATTGTACCACCAAATCCTAATCCTTTTCATCTTTTCCTGTTATACTCACTTTTATCCTTTCAACGTATTTTCTCACTTAGTTGCAATAGTCAAATGAATACCCTGTGTGAAATCTGCAGGTTCCTTTACTTTGTTTTTGTTTTACAGGAAAGAAAAAAGATGGTCAAAGAAGCCCAGAGAGAGAAAAGAAAAAGCAAAATTCCGAAGCATGTGAAAAAAAGAAAGGAGAAGACAGCCAGGATGAAAAAGGGCAAATAGAACCAGAACTCAAGACGTAGAGTGATATGTCAGTCGCTTTCCATGCATGTGTGGTGAGCTGTGCCTGGAAGGGGTTCTCCTGGCAGTGTCATGAAGGTGGAGTCATGTGTCCTTGTGTAAATATGTAACAAGCTTTCTGCTCTCCTGTCTGGATCCAGTCACTGCCTCTGGGTGGTATTGACAGAGGATTTATTTAAGCTACTCTTTTAATGAGAACTTTGTATAATTTTATTTTTATATATATTTTTTCCTCCAATATGCTTTTGGAAGCACCATAAATATTTAAATGTGACCGACATCCATAGTCTTTATATAAAAAGGCACTTTGAATTGGCAGATGGTTTTTGCTTTGCTTGTACAAGCCAGAGACCCATCTGAAATCATTTGATCCTAGGGCCACGGTTTCTGCAGAAGGGAGTTTTGCTTCTAAGAGAATTCAGTTGGCTGTTGACTGTTGATTCATTGCGACTCTGTTCTGTGTGCATCGCTGCTTATTTGGGATGCACTTATTCTTCATCATTGTTACTCTTTTAGTTAAGATATCCCAGGTCAGAAGCTGTTTCACATTCAGCATTTGGCTTATTCATTCATCGAATATTTGAGTGTTTTAGGTGCTAGGGATACAGCAGTAAACAAAATGAAAAATTACTATCTTCAGATAGTTTACGTTTAGAAAGCAAAACATTAAACAAATAAATAAAAAACAGTATTTGTAGGTGGTAAATTCTGTGGAGAGAAATAATGCAGAGGAGAGACTGCCTGGGGAAGTGGAAGTTTGCAATTGTAAAATAGGCCACACTGAGCAGCTATATTTGAGCAAATACTTGAATGTGAGTTATTTGCATATCAGGAGTGAAGAGTATTCCAGGCAAAGCAAACAGCAAGTGTGAAGGCTAGAGGCAGAAGTGTTCCTGACATGTTCCAGAAACAAGAGGCTCCCATCACTGAGAAAGAGATCACACGGTGCTAGGCTGTTAGAGGGTTTTGAGCAGAGGAAGGATATGATCTGACTTGTGTTTTGGAAGGATCTCACTCACTCTGGCCTCTGTGGAGACCTGAGTAGGAGGCGAGGGCGGGAGACCAGAGAGGCAGTTTCTGTAGTAACCCACATGATAGATGGTGATGGCTTGGTCCAGGTAGCAGTGGACATGGAGAGAGTGGTGGGATTCTAGGTATGACACAAAGGGGAGTGAACTGGATGTGCTAGGGGAATATATGAGGCATACGACAAAGTGAAGGATGACTTCAGGATTTATGACCCAAACAACTTGGGAAGGAATGTGGCTGGAGTGGGATTGGGGATAAGCTTACATTGCAACAAAGCACAAAGGTCAAAAGAAATGACCAATTTTATTTTTTTTCCCCATATACTTCATATTAGAAATCCCTATTTTAACCCTTGCATCAGAAACAATTGCTATAAACTTAATTTCCCTTAAAATGAAGCTTGCACCTGGTTGTTTGAGGATTGGTGGGCTACTGGGTTGGTGGGGGGAGGGGGTAGTCAACTGAGCTTTTAAAATATTAGGTCACATTTATTATGTTCACATACTATTCTCTTCCTGACTTTAAAAAAGTTCAAAATCGGGCAGCCAGGATGGCTCAGCGGTTTAGCGCCTGCCTTCAGCCCAGGGTGTGATCCTGGAGACCCGGGATTGAGTCCCACATCAGGCTCCCTGCATGGAGCCTGCTTCTCCCTCTGCCTGTGTCTCTGTCTCTCTCTCTATTTGTGTATGTGTCTCATGAATGAATAAATAAAATCTTTAAAAAAAAGTTCAAAATCCAAAATGCAGTTTCAATGAAATACAACAGTAGACCCTCTAAAATAGTTTACAATTAGCCAAAAAGAAAGCAGAAACAGACTTAACAATCCTGTATACGTTTAGAGGTTTTACGTTCAGGATCTTCCCTTTCATGTACTTGTTTGGTCTTAACTCTCAGACAAGGTGTATTTGAAGGGCTTAAGCCCCTCTTTTTGGTGAATGCAACTCAATTACAAAGTTTGCAATCAAGTTCTCTGGGGCAAAAAGCGGTGTCAGCATGATATAGAGACCATGCATTCTCATTTGCATTGCTGTACGGAGGAAGTGGTTTGTAAGACACCAAAATTTGGAACTGTTAATATTTGGGACTGTTGGGGGATTCTAATTTGAGGACCATTTTTCTGATAACTGTTTTGCTGATAGGCCATTTCCTCGTTTGGATTCAGGGCAACAGGCCGTACCAACTAGTAACCATTGCTAACTGGCTAATTTGTCTGAAGCCATATTTCCCCATCTTTGCCTTTCTCACCAGAAAGCTTGGACGAAGGAGCCTATTCTTAGGCAAACTTAAAGTAGGGCTACTTGCTGACTTTGATTGCTATTGAATTTTGACTACTCCACAGGTTCCAAGTGCCCATGGATTGATTATTGGTGGTTCAGTTACTTTCCATTTGAAGAGGTGAGGTTTGGGTCTTGACTCAAAGGCTGGTGTATAACTTTGTCAGTTATAGATGCATCTGTTTTCCTGTCCTATTTTGTTGATATTTAATCCTATCAGATAATGTTAAGTGTTCCTAAAAGTCTACTGGGAGAGATGTGGAGAATTTCTTCGAAGCACAAAATCACAGCTACCTCCTGTGCTGCTTCCTTCAGTAAAGCAGTTTCGGAATGGAACTTCCTTCCACTGGCCCAGGTGCTCCAGCATTTGAGTATGGCCTCATCCTCACACGAAGAGGCAGGAACCGTGACAACTGTTGGCCTTGGTCTGACCAAACAGGAACCCAGGGCTCTGGGCTGGCATCAGGTTTTCTTCAGCTTTATCTTTACTTGATGAAGATGGACTCAAGAGGTTGGAAGACTCTAGGGTTTGGTCCTAAGAGTTGTTTGAGACAGCCTCTCCTTTTCATGAATGTTATCTTGAATTCAGTGCAAGCTCTTTGCTGTTTCTTGGTAGTAGGCCTATCCTGTTCCGTGGCTGTGATTTCATTAGTCTTTCAGCTCAGAAAAGGAAGAGTTGGGAAGAAAAAATTCTAGAAGCTGGTAAAAATTCAGTTGAAGGACATCTCAGATGTCATGAATTTCAGATGAGGAAATGCAAAATCCTCTCATTTTCAAAAGCTTGACAGGTTTTCTAATTTTTAATTGTCTATACATGTCGTAAGGAGAGACCACACCCATCCAGAGCTCTACCTTGATTTCTTGGGGATTACTTTTTGATAAGGAAAGAGTTGCATGGATCAGCAACTCAAAATATAGTTTCCTGGGAAGATGTTTTGTGACCACATTAGATATGGACAGTGTTTCCAACCACATATGGGTGATCATGAAGCAAGAGTACTTTATGTTGAATTTGGATTAAGTTACCATACTCCCTATGTTTTGGTTGCAGTTTTTAACTTCCATAGCCTTTGGGTTTGTGTTGCCTTGAATATAAAGGCTTTTATAAATGTCCCAGGGGAAATTGTAGTACCAGGTATCGAGTCATTTAAGCTAGTTTCCAAAGGACAAGATGCCTTTCTTGCATCTGTGTCCTCCAGTCTGTCCCAGTTAATAGTGTTGTGGAAACTTCTGCACTTGAATTTAGAGAACCAAGACTTGAATTGGTGGAATTCTTGACTTGTTTTTTAGCCTTCCTTCATTTTGGGGGGTCATTCCACATCCTGCTTTGAGTGTTGACAGGCTATGATTATGAGGAGGTAGCTGTCCTACAGCTAGACTAACCGCACAGCCATAAAATCTTTGTCCTCATCCCTCCTCCACGCCAGTGGTAAGGGGGTCATTTAATGTGTGAACAGAGCTATGCCTAGCTCTCTGAGACGTTTCCATGTCTTATTAATGCTACTCAGTGGTTTTGTTTAAAGGCTGATCCAAAAAATTAAAAAATAAAAAAAAATAAAGGCTGATCCACTTCATCATCTTTGGGTGAAATTTTAGCCTTTGCAAATCTGTATGTGAATGTCATGGGGTTCTAGATTTGTCAGTGAAAAAGTGGTAGGTTCTTGGGGCCAAAGAATTGTTGGAGTCAGGATGCTAGAGTGCAGAAGTGAGAAAGAGATCAGAGAATGAAATATTTCAGGTCATACTCGTGGAGGGTTGCCTTTGGCAATATCTAAGGTGCAGCCCTAGTTGTAAGTGGCTGCAGGACAACACCAGACAAAAGCATTGAGGGCTGGAAGGTCAATGAACTGAGGCCAGGCCTTGGCAGGGCCATCTGTGTTAGGATAGACCTAGTTTTAGAGTGTTGGTAAGAGCCCTGCTTAAATCCTCAGGGAGGGAAGGAAAGTGGACCGGGGAGGAGATGGCACATTGATGCTTGGCACTTGTGGGGAAGTGAGTGGTGTGTCTGAAGCCAAGTGGCCTCCAGATGTGAGCCGCAGTGACAGGAACTACATAGCACAAAGGGATGGGGTAACAGGCAGAAAGAAATCAGCCCAATCCAAGTCAGAAGGTCTGTAAGGGTAAAGGGAAGAGCTATTACAAAACACAAAAGAAGTCTAAGAGACATGTGTCCCAGCACTGGGGACTTCATTTGGATCTCAATTAGACCAAACCAGTTGTAAAAAAAAAAAAAAAAAAAAAGGACTTTGTTAGACAAAGAAAATGTAAAATGGAGTAGGTATTGAATGATAGGAGGAAGGGACTGTAACTTTACTGGATATGACACTGGTATTCCTTTTTTTTTTTTTTTTTTTTAAGATTTTATTTATTTATTCATGAGAGACACACAGAGAGGGGCAGAGACAAAGGCAGAGGGAGAAGCAGGCTCCATGCAGGGAGCCTGACATGGGACTCCATCCCAGGTCTCCAGGATCACACCCTGGGCTGAAGGCGGCGCTAAACCACTAAGCCACCGGGGCTGCCCATATTGCTCCATTTTAAAAACCATGCTCCAGGGATGCCTGGGTGGCTCAGCAGTTGAGCGTCTGCCTTCGGCTCAGGGCGTGATCCTGAGGTCCCCGGATCGAGTCCTACATCGGGCTCCTTGCGGGAAGCCTGCTTCTCTCTCTGCCTCTGCATCTCTCTCTGTGTCTCTCATGAATAAATAAATAAAATCTTTAAAAAAAAATAATAAAATAAAAACTACACCATAAAAATCCTTGAAAAAAAAAGCTGCGTGCCATATGGACTGAAGTCTTTGTGCATATAACAAAAAGGATGCCCGGGATTGCTTGAAAATACTCCCATCTTTATCCCCATCCCTACTGTAGACAAAACAGGATCAGCAGAACACTAATAATTGCTAAATCAGAGCAACGGGTGCATAGGGGTTCATTGTATTCTATTTCTAAGTGTCCATAGGAAGAAGGGCTTTTTCTTATTAATGAGTTAAACTATATTAAAAACAGGGCTTGTGACATAGTAGTAGTGTCTATGTATTTGTCTTGTGATTATTTTAAGTAACTTTTTTTTTTTTGCTGAAGCATCAAGGTTCAATCATTGGAGCCAAAAAGATAGGTCTGGGTGGAATCCTGATGCCTGCTGGTGCTGGCCCTGCGTGGTGTCACTTGAAATGACCTTTTGGCTCTGAAATTGTGATGCTCCTAGTAGGATGCAGCTAGAGGACCTGTATATTGAACAAAGGCTGTTGGAAGTTTGAGTTCCTCCACACCTGAGGCTTGTTTTAAAGTATGATGCAGGGATCCCTGGGTGGTGCAGTGGTTTAGCGCCTGCCTTTGGCCCAGGGTGCGATCCTGGAGACCCGGGATCAAATTCCACGTCGGGCTCCCGGTGCATGGAGCCTGCTTCTCCCTCTGCCTATGTCTCTGCCTCTCTCTCTCTCTCTCTGTGACTATCATAAATTAAAAAAAAAAAAAAAAAAGTATGCCACCTTCTGCATGCCCTGTCCTAACCACTTCCTTTTTGGAGTCACGGCCTGGCCCTTCTCTGCAGCCCCCACATGCCTATACTGCCTTTACATTATTTTCCTAGAGCTCTTCCCACTTCTGGTGTCTTCGTTCAGCTCCCAAACACTGACCAGAATGTAAGGTTCCTGAGGGCAAGGATTTTTATCTTTGTTTAGTTTTGTATCCTAACACCTAGAATACTGTCTGAAATGTAGTAAATGCTCAATAAATATTTAAGTGATTAATAGGTTGTGTTTCTTTTTTTAAAAAAAGTATATCCAGGGATCCCTGGGTGGCGCAGCGGTTTAGCGCCTGCCTTTGGCCCAGGGCGCGATCCTGGAGACCCGGGATCGAATCCCACGTCGGGTTCCCGGTGCATGGAGCCTGCTTCTCCCTCCTCCTGTGTCTCTGCCTCTCTCTCTCTCTCTCTCTCTCTCTGTGACTATCATAAATAAATAAAAAAAAAACAAAAAACAAAAAACACAACCTAAAACTTTAAAAAAAAAAAAAAAAAGTATATCCACACACACCCCTCATGTTTGTGCCAACGAGAAGTAGGAATTGATGTGGACTTATTTGTACCCTCTCTAGCCCTATCCCGGCCAGTGGTGTCCATTTTAAGGTGTCTGACCTAAGCTTTGTCCGTAGGCTGGCACTGCCCCTGCGGCAGTCAAGCCAATGGAACTGATGGGTTTTAAACTAGATCGTTACTTTGATTTTGTTCTTTAAAGATTTTACTTATTTTTGTCTACTCTTTTTTTTTTTTAATTTTTATTTATTTATGATAGAGAGAGAGAGAGAGGCAGAGACACAGGCAGAGGGAGAAGCAGGCTCCATGCATCAGGAGCCCGACATGGGATTCGATCCCAGGTCTCCAGGATCGCGCCCTGGGCCAAAGGCAGGCGTTAAACCGCTGCGCCACCCAGGGATCCCCTTTTTTTTTCTACTTTTTTTTTTTAATTTTTATTTATTTATGATAGTCACACACAGAGAGAGGGGATTTTACTTATTTTTGAGAGAGAGAGAACGAGAAAGAGCAAGAGCTGAGGGGAGAGGCAGAGGGAGAAGCAGACCCCCTGCTGACCAGGGAGCCCAACACTGGGCTCAATCCCAGGACCTTAGGATCATGACCTGAGCCTGAGGCAGACGCCTAACCCACTGAGCCACCCAGGAGCCCTTGACATTGACTCGCGTGAGAACATTTGACCATTACGCAAAGTGCTCAGCCAGATCGGAGTGACTAATGACTAATTCAGTCCCCAATCACCACAATATATGACAATGGGAGTTGTTGAAAGTATAATCAACACGTTTTGCTATCTTTTCCCAAATACAGACGGAGAGTTTTTAAGATGAATTCATCTTAAAAGGTGGTTCTGCATTTGAACAGGACCTCTGCTTTACCTGAGAAGCTGACAAACTACCACTGTCCTGATCCTTTTCTTTAACGGCACAAAACAGTACGCTAGCCGCAGGACATTGGCGCGGTTGATAACCACGTATTTGGTCTCACCCAACCTGGCTTATCATTAAATGATACCGGTGTTGGCAGTAGCGTTGGGAGCTTGTCTCCTATTGCCCGATGATGTAAGCATCGTCAAGGCTTGCTTGAGAGGGATGCTCTCTGGGCGGCGGAGGAAAGGGTGAGCCACTCTCCGTTGAGGGTTGTGGGGGGGGGGATCTTTCATCTGTAGATTGAGAGAATCAGACGAGTTAGTGATAACATTTCTTCTTTACAATTCCATTATTTAAAAAAAAAAAAATGTTAGCAGATCAGTGATTTAGAGAACTTCTAAAGGCAAGGGACCAGGCTACAGCTCTCAAAAAGTTTGTTTATTAAACGTACAATCAATGGGTTTCGGTGCCAGTTACCAGGCAAGGCAGGTTTGCTTTTTTATGTGAATCCTAATCAGGCAACTTTTTCTCACCGCGTGCCATTTTAATTCCGTGATAGAGATTCTGTGCATCGTCCCTGCAATAACGTTTGCTCCTCTAGAGGGAGGTGTGCCCTTGAGTTCTAATTATTTACACATCCCGGAAGCTGCTAAGTGGCGGTTAGGCTGCTGGGACACACGGGACCTGTCAAGTTCATCTCTGTACCTTCCCCTTGAAGGATTAAACAAACTGATCCTGTGGATAGCAGACACATGTGTGCTGGCTTTTTATTTTTTAATGTTTGATTTACTTATTAATGAGAGACAGAAAGAGAGACAGAGACATAGGCAGAGGGAGAAACAGGCTCCCTGCGGGGAACCAGATGTGGGACTCTACCCTGGGACCCTGGGGTCACCACCTAAACTGATGGCAGCGCTCAACCCCTGAGCCACCCACGTGCCCATTCTGGCTGACTTTTAAACCAGTCCTCTTTCGTGTGTGTGTGTGTGTTTTTTTTATTTTATTTTTATTTTTTTTTTAAGATTTACTTATTCCTGAGAGACACAGAGAGGCGGAGACATAGGCAGAGGGAGAAGCAGGCTCCATGCAGGGAGCCCGATGTGGGACTCGATCCCGGATCCCATGAGCTGAAGGCAGATGCTCAACCACTGGGCCACCCAGTCATCCCTAAATCAATCCTTTTAAAGACCTCCTGAGGAAATACCTTCTCCATTACATTTTTCCAGAAGCTGTAGGTCCTCTCATCAGGAGTTGCTTTACTTTCACACAGCACACCTGCTTCGAGAAAAGAAAAACAATCACGCAAAAACAGACTGCTAAAGAGCCTTAGGCTGGGGGAGTCTGACATGCTATTAACTTGCTAGGGACCCACTTTCTCTTTCTGGCCTCAGTTTTCCCATCTATAAAATGGAGATGCTGGAGTGATGAGGACTCCCAGCCCTAGAGCTGCCGTCTGCGGTAGCCACTGACCACATGTAACTGGAGCCCTTGCAGTGTGGCTGGGCGGGAGTGTAAGTGCAAAATACACATTGCATCTTGAAGTATGGAGGGAAAAAAATGTAAAGTGACTTAGTAACTTTTAAATATTGATTACATGTTGAAATGATAATATTTTGCATGCAGTAGCCCCCCAGCCCTTACCCGTGGTTCCATTACCCAAGGTCAGCCGCGGTCCAGAAGCAGGTGATCCTCCTGACGCATCCTCAGAAAGTCAGTAGTGGCCTAGCACCGGGTCGCAGTGCCTGTGTGGTTCCCCTCACTTCCTCTCATGTGGCATTTCATCATCAAACATTCTCCCAAAAAGAAGGGTGATATAGTACAATAAGATATTTTGAGAGAAGAGACCACATTCACATAACTTCTATTACAGCATGTTCTCATTGTTCTATATTATTAATCATTACTCTCTTACTATGTCTAATTTATGAATTCGACTATCCTATGCATGTGTGTGTAGGAAAAAAGTGTTCTATCCGTGGTTTCAGGCATCCACTGGGGGTCCTGGAACGTGCTCCCCGTGCATAAGGGGGTGAGAGGACTACAGTACATCGGGTCAAAGAAAACATTACAGTGAATTTCACCTCTGTTCTGTGGGCTAGGAAATTTTAAACTGTATGTGAATATGTGGCGCGTAGGACAGCAACCTACCAAGGAAGGAATGAGCACCATACTCCCCGAAATCTGTCACAATCAGTCTTCTAGAAGATATGTTTAATATTTCATATTCAGGAATTTATTTATGGAGGAAAAAAAGTTGCCATTCCACTTGGTTTATTTATTCATTTATTTTTAAAGATTTTATTTATTTATTTGAGATTGAGAGAGAGCACAAGCAGGGGGAGGAGCAAAGGCAGAGGGAGAGGGAGACTCCCTGCAGGGAGCCCCATGCGGGACTCAATCCCAGGACCCTGGGATCGTGACCCCACCTGAAGGCAGACGCCCAACTGTCAGAGCCACCCAGGCGCCCCGTGTTTGGTTTGGTTTTTTGTTGTTCTTGTTTTTTTTAAGATTTTATTTATTCGTTCATGAGAGACAGAGAGAGAGAGGCAGAGACACAGGCAGAGAGAGAAGCAGACTCCTCACAAGGAGTCCCATGTGGGACTCGATCCCAGGACCCCAGGATCACGACCTGAGCCGAAGGCAGATGCTCAACAGCTGAGCCACCCAGGCGTCCCCCGCGTTTGGTTTAAATATAGATCATATATACAACGCTTGAGGGGAAAAATGGGACTTCTTAAGAGTAAGAGACTCAATGGGAATCCCTGGGTGACTCAGCGGTTTGGCGCCTGCCTTCGGCCCGGGGAATGATCCTGGAGACCCGGGATCGAGTCCCGCATCGAGCTCCCTGCATGGAGCCTGCTTCTCCCTCTGCCTGTGTCTCTGCCTCTCTCTGTGTCTTTCATAAATAAATACATAAAACCTTAAAAAAAGAAAAAAGAAAGGAAACTGAATTCTAGGCCAGGACATAATACACCTTCTTGTTTTATTCATAAACTATACCCCGTCCATGAAGAGTTCCTAAGCGGTTTCAGTAAGGAGCAGTACTATTAATAAAAAGAACAAAGCTGCTTATTTGGAGAAAGGGAGAAGTTACCACAGCAAATACCGATGGGCAGATAAATACTTGTTGCCCAGCTGAATTTCCCGAGCCGTGCGGCAGAGGATCTGCGAGCTTGGGGAGGTCCTTTGACCCAAGCTCCTGTCTTCCTCACTCTGGAATGCGGAGGACCCGGTGGCCCTGGTGATCGCTCCGGCTCCTCCAGTCCTCAGCACAGCACTTGCAAGTCAGACAAATGCTGGTGGCTTCAGATTCCACCTCCAGAATTCATTAGCAGGGTGAACCTGGGCAAACCGAACTTTCTGAACTTGCTCCTTCATCCGAAATGAAGATGGTACGAAAACCAAATGTGTCAGTCTTAGGAAGTAATCGATGCTGGTTTTCCGTAAGAATTCTAGGAAAAAAATTTTTTTAAGATTTTATTTATTTATTAGAGAGAGGATGAGCAGGGGCAGAGGTAGAAGGAGAAGCGGAAGCAGACCCTCACTGACCAGGGAGCCCGATGCAGGACTCAATCCCTGGACCCTGAGATCATGACCTGGGCTGAAGGCAGATACTTAACCGTCTGAGCCACCCAAGACGCCCCCAGGAAATTCTGGTGCAAGTTGACTTGTGCCACCTTGTTGCTCTGGTACCCTCTTCCAAAATGAATGTTTTATTTTACAAAAGGATAATTTGAAACTTTAAAACCAAGAACTCCAGAGCAAGTGGTCGTGGAGTCCATGGCACAGCCCTTACGGTAAGAGGCAACACCGAGGAAATGACCCTCAGCACCAACCCTGCTTCTGGAGTTAGGTTTTTAAGAGCAGATGAGGGATTTTATTTCCGTTTGAGAAACTCTCACTAAATAACAAGGCTAATTTCTGTTGAGCAGATCTTAACAAGGTGGAGGACAGCAGACTCCCCAAAGGGGTGTGGTGGGAAGTGAGAAATTTGCAGAACAGAGAGGGTGGAGAAGTCTAAGAGCCAAACTTACTGACTTCACAGTTTTACTTGGGGTGGGCCCTGCCCTCCCTTAAAACAGTGGGAGGAGTGGGTTAACTTTTGGGACCTGCTCATCCTGTTAGGAAACTGCTCCCTATTTGGGGCATGCGCTGCTCCTGGGCCAAGGTGGAGCTGGTTCAGGGAGCTCACGCCCACACCTAACACCTGACTAGGAGAAGCTGGCCTTCCCAATTAGGTGAAGGAGCCCGTGCTCATCCCAGAGAGTGGGCTGTGGGCAGAGGCTGTGAAATCAGCTGAGCAATGGCCGTCACTCCATCTCAGGACCCCCGAGTTCCTCTGGGCGTGTGGGCCAGATCGTATTCAGGATTCTCCAGTAGAGATGTGGGATGGGTTCTGTGGGTTGGTTTTCATTTTTGCGGTTTGGCTGTTTGTTTTGGGTCATGGCAGCTTTATGTCACATCTAGATACCCAGTTTAGCGGGAGGTAGAAAGCCAGCAGCTCTCCCTTGTCTTGGAAAGTCCGGTTATGGTTAGGATTTCACCTCCCATCCCGCACTAGCTTCACTGCTTCTTTAGTTTATGAATGAGTACATTATGCGTGCTGCTTTTAGCCTGTGCCAGCCGGGGAAGAAAGTGTCCTCACTGAAAAAAAGCAAATGAGCAGTCCTGGGCGTTAGCTGGATTCACCCTCCCAGCAGCTCTCAGAGCTACCTTAGACCTTGGGGAGTGGGTCTCAGTCCCTGGGATGGGCCAGAGGGGGCTTCAGTATTCCTGCCTCTGAAGTCCCGGGATGGGCCCCAAAAGAGCAGATTCTCAGGGGACGGCTCTCCAGAGTGAAGCAAAGTCTCTAAAAGTGTCACAGAGATGGAAATCGAGCTCTCTGACTGGACAGGCTTGCTGGAGGGAGAGAAAAAACCCCAACAATCCCAACAATGGGAAAACATTTTTATAACAAGGAAAGAGCAAGTCCCTACAGGAAGGCAAGTGCAGCAAAGATCTCTGAATGGTTGTATTTTAGGTTTGGGATTTCAGCTGCTTCTATCTTCAAGGCCAAGGGAGGCCCTGCCCAGCCTCAGTGGGCTCTCTCTGGTCCAGCCCCCCACGCCCAGGGCCCTGGGCCCCCATGGTGGGCCACATGCCAGCCGGTATCAGCAGCCCAGCAAGCATAGGAGTCTGTTTTCCAGAACCGAGTGTGTGTTGAAGGGAGGAGAAGCAGAGTAGATGCATCAGGGGTGCTCTGGATGCTGCTGCAGGAGGCAGGGCATGGGTGCGGCTGGCCGCCCTGCCCGGGCACGAGCTGCGGTCACGTTGAGGCAGCGCACGCACTGCTGTGCACGATGGAAGCCCACGTGTCTCCAGGCAACAAAAGACAGTGAAGAGGGCCGGCCATCGCGTGTGAACGGGTGGTGCAGGATCCATCTGGTCTGCGTGGCTTTTAGGAACACAGCTTGGGTTGCCCCCCAGGTGGGGGGAGATGGGTGAGAATCAGGCAGTCGTGGCCTTGGTTGGCCTGGCCTCTCGGGCTCTCCTGGCGTTCGCGCTCCCCTCCTAGATGCAGGCGAGCAAGGTCCACAGATCCAGGCCCTTGGAGGAGCTGGGAAGCACCTGGCCAGGGCCGTTGTCCCCAGCTTGGGTGAGGGCTGTCACACAGTCTATGCCCCGCCTGTGCAAACGGGGTCCCCTTTCCAGTGGCCTGTTAGAGTCTTTCTGAAGGGATCTGAGATGCTCTGTCACTCACGGTTCCAAGAAGACCAGGGGAAAGCGGGAAGTTGTAGACTGTAGATGTAGCTGTGATGTGACTGCCAGCACTCTGGTCTAGTTCTGAGGCCAACAGCTGTAGCGCCCTGACCGTCACCCACCCCCCCAACAAGAATGGCCAGGCTGCTGGCGGCTGGTGCCCTCGCCCCCTGACAAGCCTCCTAGCTGCCTATGCATCTTCTGGGTTTTGTGGTGTCGGGTCCTTTTTGAAGGAAAACATATGGACAGCGGAATGAAATGTCATCCAGAGCCTTCCTTGGGCTCTGGTTTATGTATCTTTCATGTCGCATTCTTAAGCTTTAACCACATGGAGTGTGCTCCGAGGTCACAGGGGACCTTGGGGAGCTTGGAGTCCTTTTTTACGACAAACATACACTTGAGTACCTCAGATTTATTTTCCCAACACCCATTCCCCCACCAAGAAATCACATAAAAACAAATCCCCCTGCAAACAGAAAGTCAATAAAAATCAACAATAGCCATATTATCCATTTGTTCTTTGTATGCACGCGTGTGTGTGTGTGTGTGTGTGTGTGTGTGTGTTTTCTACATTGATTATCATCCTAAGCCTACGGCTGATATGCTGTTGGGGGATAGACCGAGTAAGTGCCAGATTGTGCGGCACAGGCATTGTGTGCCGCAGACGTACAGAGTGGGGAGCAAACTGGGTGGTAGTGGCTGGCCGTGGCTGGAGCTACATCAAGGGATGGGTTGGTTTGGTTGGGAGTAGGAGGGTGAAAACTAAAACCACGTGGCAAAGAGCCATCCTCAGAAGGCTGCTCGGGTTGGCAGGAAAGCGTTAATTAGCGTGTTTTCGCTTGCAAGTAACAGTGAACCCTGACCCATGCGGCTTAAACAGTAAAGACAGAATTAATTTGTTAAATGTTACACCTGTTGCAGCATGCTTTTTAGTGCTGTCACCAACCAGAAGAGCCCCTGGCGATGGTGGAGTAGGGTCTTGGAAGCCTGCCTCTGCTACGACCAGTGTCTACCCATTGTGGAGGGGTAAGAGAAAGCCTAGCAAATTCCAGGGGAGGAATGAGGGGACTGGGATGCTAGCGAGACACTCAGGAGGCCCAGGACAGCAGCTCTTAACAAAGCAGCACAGACCTGTTTCAATATGCTGACAACCCGCGTGACCAGTGTGTCGGTGCTGAGAGGGAGGCCTGATCAGGGCAAGTGCGTTATCTCACACCGGCATTCAGAGGCAGGCCTGTTCTGGATGGTTCACTCAGCCATCCAAGGCCTTCAGCCAGGACCTGGTTCTTTTTTTTTTTTTTTTAAGATTTTATTTATTTATTCATGAGAGACACACAGAGAGAGGCAGAGACACAGGCAGAGGGAGAAGCAGGCTCCATGCAGGGAGCCCAACGTGGGACTCCATCCCAGGACCCCAGGATCACACCCCGGGCTGAAGGTGATGCTAAACTGCTGAGCCACCCGGGCTGCCCCAGGACCTGGTTCTTTATGGCATTCTCATCCTCTATCACATGCTCGTGACCACATCCAGAAGTAGAACTTTTCCCCCATCACTCTTTTTATCAGCTAAAAATATATCTGCCAGAGGTCTCCTTGCAGATTTCCATGCGAATTGCATTGCTCTGCAAGTGGCTGGCCCAGGGTGGCGAGGACTAATTGTGGTTCTCCCCTTGGGATTAGGGATGGGCCACTCGCCCTGACGCACATGCCCCCCCACCCCGCCACCCCCCACACAGGAGGATGTGTTACTTGGATGTACTTGGGGTTCTCTTAAGGGGAAAGAGGAAATGGCCCTGGGTCGGCAGTCAGCAGCATGTGCCTAGCTAGGTTACATAAAGTAAGATGGAACTATGTTATAAAAAGTCTTCTCTGAGTGGAGAAACCCCCACTTAATCAGCAAAGCCATTAGAGGGGATGTCTGAGTGGCTCAGTCAGTTAAGCATCTGCTTTCTGCTCGGGTCATGATCTCAGGGGCCTGGGATTGAGCCAGGAGAGTCTGCTTCTTCCTCTGCCCCTGCTTATGCTCTCTCTCCCTCTCTCACATTCTCTCTCTCTCTCGCTCTCTCAAATAAATAAATATTTTTTTTAAAAAAAAGTAAAAACAGGGGCAGCCCGGGTGGCCCAGTGGTTTAGCGCCTGCCTTCAGCCCAGGGCGTGATCCTGGAGACCTGGGATCGAGTCCCACGTCGGGCTTCCTGCATGGATCCTGCTTCTGCCTCTGCCTGTGGCTCTGCCTCTCTCTCTCTCTCTCTCTCTCTCTCTCTGTGTCTCTCATGAATAAATAAATAAAATCCTTTTTAAAAATTAAAAAATTAAAAATTAAAATAAAAAAAAGTAACAACAATGTATCGCAGCCCTGTAGGAATGGGCTCGTTTCCTTGTGGGGGTAACTGCCTACTGGATTTTAGGCCAGGAATCCTGGCGCCCAGTTAGTGAACGCTTACTCTGTGTGCTGCGCAAAGACATCACATGCGTTCCTGCCCTGAATCCTCATAAAGTCCTAAAATGATGGGGCCTGAGCCCCAGAGGGTTGTACCTCCTGCACGAGCCACACAAGCAGACCGTGACACTGCTGGAGCAGGCGGGGTAACGGAAGGGACGGCGGGGCTCAGCGTCGCACAGAGTACAGGAGGCAGAGGGGTTGAAGGCATGGGTACCAGTCGGGAAGCTCTGGAAGGAATGCCGTGCGGTCATGCTGAGGGCGTGCACCACTGTGAAATGAGGTTCGGAGCACCTGCTAAGTGTGAAGCACTTCACCAGGCAGGTTATCTCCTTTGGTTACTTCATTCTCACCAGGATCCGTGGGATAATTTTTCATTGTGGTTAAAAAAAAAAAAAAAAAACACCGAACATGAAATTTATCATCTTAACTATCTCTGAGTGTGCCAAGCAGTGGTGTTAAGTGTATTTATATTGTTGTGCAACAGATCTCTAGAGGCTTTTCATCTTGCAACCCTGAAATTCTATACACACTAAACATTAATGCCCAGCCCTAGGCAGCCACCTTTCAACTTTCTGTTTCTATGATTTTGGTTGCTTTGGATACTTCATAGGAGTAGAATCATACGGCATTTGTCCTTTCGTGTCTGGTTTACTTCAGGTCTGCATAAGGGGCACCCTGGTGGCTCAGTTGGTTAAGTGTCTCACTCTTGGTTTTGGCTTAGGTCATGGTCTCAGGGTCGTGAGATCGAGCCCCGCGTCCTGGCTCCGTGCTCTGCAGGGAGTCTGCTTCAGATCCTCTTACCTCTGTCCCACCCCCTACTTGCATGTGTGTTTGTGTGCATGCACACTCTCTTTCTTAAATAAAAGTAAATCTCTCAAATAAATAAAATATCTGGATAATTTCCATTGTGTATACATACTGTATATTTTTTATCCATTCTTCTGTGGATGGATGCTAGAGTTGCTTCTGCTTTTTGGTTGTTGCAAACAGTGCTGCTACATACATGAGTGTGCAAATATCTCTTTGAGATCTTATTGTCAATTCCTTTGGATATATATCCAGAAGTGGGACTGCTGGATCATACAGCAATTACAATTTTAATTTCTTGAGGAACCTCCACGCTGTCTTCCATAATGGCTGCACCATTTCACGTTTTCACCAGCCGTACACTAGGATGCCAATTTCTCTGCATCCTTGCCAACATTTGTTATGGTCTATTCTTTTATAGTAGCCATTCTAATGTGTGTGAGGCATGATCTCTTCGTGGTTTTGGTTCGCACTTCTCTCATGATTGGTCGTGTTGAGTGTCTTTTCATTTGTGTGCTAGCCATCTGTGTGCCCTCTTTGGAAAATTGTCTATTCAAATCTTTTGCCCATTTTAAAATCAGGTGAAGTGTATTTTTGTTGAGTTGTAGAACTTTCTTATATATTGTGGATATTAAACCTTTATCAGAGATAGTATTTGCAAGTGCTTTCTACCATTCTGTTGGCTTTCTTTCCACTTATGGATTGTTTCTTAAGGTAAGATTTTTTTATTCTCATTACTGCAATTGGATAAGTTGATAATTGAATAAATACTTCATACGGCTCTCTCCTCAAATATACAGTGTGATACTTAAGAGCCTTTGTCTCACCTTTGTATCCCTAGCATCTACCAGATGCTCGCCCATGAGAGAATAGACTGAGCCTCAGAGATTACACAGCTTTCTCAAAGTTGCACCACTACCAAGAGGCAGCATCAGAATTCGAATTTGGGCTTTTGGGTTCTGCTCTACTGATGATTGTCAGTTCACTTTCAGGTGTCTCCCTAACCCAAAAACCTGAATCCAGTCTTTAGGTTTCATGGGCAAATGATGTACAATTCCCAAGATATTCATTGTTCAGTATGGTGAAGGCCACTCACTAGTAACCTGCTAAGGGAGTTAGCAAATGTTACTAAAACATGATATTCATAAACCAACATTAGCATATCACCTGAGGTTCCTGCAGACTCAATACCCGTGTTTTTTTTTCCAAAGAAGTCTGGCTGCCACTTTCCAAAGCAAAGTTACCAAGTTGCTTTTGCACATACACATATAGAAAGCCAGACAAGGAGCTTTGGAATCAGTTTGGCATTATCTAGAAGAGTTGAAGTTGCCATACCGATGACTCACCATTCCACTGTTATATGTAGCCTTGGACTTGGGCTGTCCAATGTGATTGCAGCACAAGGCTGCAGGTGACTATTTAAATTTAAATTAAGTAAAATTAAATAAATAAGCTCTTCTGTTGCATGGGTCATCTTTCAAATGCCCAATAGCCACATGTGGCTGGTGGCCACGGAATCGGCCAACACCAATGTAGAACGGTTCCAATCAGAAAGTTCCACCAGATAGCATGGCCCTAGAGAAACTCGTGCACGTGTGCATTTGGAGCTCTATATGAGAATGTTCCTGGCCCTAATGCTTGTAATAACCTGAAACTAGAAGCAGGTTAATATGTACCAGCAGTAGCCTGGGGAAAGCAGCTTATTCATGTGATGAAATACAATGCAAACGAAAACTGGAGGTGTCTCACATATGTAAGATTGAGCAAAATGAACAGGGCATGGAAGGTTACACAGGGGGACTCCTGGGTGGCTCAGCGGTTTAGCGCTGCCTTCAGCCCAGGGTGTGATCCTGGAGTCCTGGGATCAAGTCCCACGTCGGGATCCCTGCATGGAACCTGCTTCTCCCTCTGCCTGTGTCTCTGTCTCTATCTCTGTGTGTGTGTGTGTGTGTGTGTGTGTGTCTCATGAATAAATAAATAAAATCTTTAAAAAAAAAAGGGAAGAGTACACACAGATGGATCAGCATATAGATAGTACAGTTGTATGAAGCTTGAAATGACGCAAAACTCTGTTATTTAGTACATTACCGTAAAATAATAAAGAAAAGCAAGAAGATTATTATCCCAAATATTGGTACAATGTTGGGACAGTGGTCCCTTCCTATTTGGTCTTCAGAGAGAGCTATGCCAGTTGTTTAGGTGAAGGAAATATTTCTATTCTCCTAAACTACTGAGAGAAACAGAGTAGGGCAGTAAGTATCTCAATTAATCAATCCCATAAGAATTTTTTTTTAATATTTTATTTATTTACTTGAGAGAGAAAGAGAGAGAGAGCATGAGCAGAGAGAGGGGGCAGACAGAAGCAAACTCCCCACTGGGCAGGGAGCCTGACTCGGGACTCCATCCCAGGACCCTGGGATCATGACCTGAGCCAAAGGCAGATGCTTAACCAACTGAGCCACCCAAGTGCCCAATCCCTATAAGAATCTTCTAAGAAAGTGCCATAGACTGAATGTTTGTGTCTCCCCAAACCCATATGTTGAAACCTAACCCCCAATGTGTTGGTATTACAAGGCGGGGGCTTTAGGAGGTGATTAGGTCACAGAGTCCTTACAGAAGAGGGCTTCTTCCTTCCACCATGTGAGGACACAGTGAGAACACAGTGGTCTGTGACCAGGAAGCAGGTCTTCAGCAGATATTGAATCTGTCGGCACCTTGACCTTGGACTTCCCAGCCTCCAGACCTGTGAGAAATAAGTTTCTGTTGCCTATAAGCCACACCCTGTCTATGGTGTTCTGTTACAGCAGCCCAAGTGGGCTAAGGCAGGTAGCTATTAGGGTTGAGACTTATTTGACTTATTATTATTTTTTAAGATTTTATTTATTTATTCATGAGAGACACACAGAGAGAGGCAGAGACACAGGCAGAGGGAGAAGCAGGCTCCATGCAGGGAGCCCGATGCAGGACTCAATCTCAGGACCCAGGATCACGACCTGAGCCAAAGGCAGACGCTCAACCACTGAGCCACCAGGGGTCCCTAAGATGCAGAATTTCAGTATTTGGTTGGTATTCAGTTTTTAGATAAAATCATTTCTGTGTTTTTGTCAAATGTGCTTTGTCTGTAACTCTTACCTAAGCCAAAATATTGGTCAGTGTGTGAGTTGGTCACTTGGCGAAGGAAAAGCTTTGGGTGGCTTAGGAACATACTTAGTGCAGCTTTGCTGAGGAACATCCAAGCTGGTCAGCGCAGTCCAGCAGGGGATCAACCTCACCCCATCCCCCTTTGAATTCTTGGAGCGGCTTTGGTTTGGCCGAGTCCATGATTAATCACCCAGAACACAGCAGAAGCCAGCCAGGCCGTGTGGGCTGAGGCAGAGGGCAGCCACCTTCCCCCCATCTTCACTCCCACCTCTGACAGCCAGGAAGGAGAGCATTTCCAAGACTCCAGTGTGTTTGGACTGAGGGTGACCTCTGGTCTGTCTCTCCCCTCTCCCTTCCACGTGACCCAGATCTGGTCTCTTTTCCTAAGTGCAAACTCCCCAGGAATGAAGCACTCTTCTTGCTAGCTCGCCCCCGTGCTGTGGCCATCATGTCTTCAAATATTTTCTATTATAAAGAAATGGAGTTCTTTGGTTATCTTTTTTTTTTTTTCCTGTATCTCTTAGGTATTCCCTGGGAATATATCACTTACGTAGGCATGTTGGGAATACAGATCTTGTTACCAAATGATGAGACTTGCCTGAAAACACAAGAAGGCTTGGCCCATGGCCCACACATGGAATGCTGATGTTTAGAGACAAGTAGCCTTATGAACTTGTGGAGCGGGCTCTAAGTCTTAAGAAATTAGAAAGTTGGAGCACCTGGGTGGGTCATTCAGTTAAGCCTCTGCCTTTGGCTCAGGTCATGATCCCGGGGTCCTGGGATGCTGGGCTCCCTGCTCAGCAGGGAGTCTGCTTCTTCTTCTCCCTTTGCCCCCTCCCCTTCCCAACTTGTTCTCTCTCTCTCTCTCTCTGTCTCAAATAAAGAAATAAGATGTTTAAAAAAAAAAAAGGAAATTAGAAAGTTATCAAATCTGGATATGCAGAAACAGATGAACCCCAGAACCGGTCCTGTGTTCCTACAGTTCTGGAGGCAGCCTCAGGTTTAGGGGAGAAGGAAGGAGATTATCCTACAGAGTTTCTCCATCTCGCTCTATGAGCAAGTGGTCTGAGGAATAGTCCCAGGTGCCAGGTGTGTGTTTTTGGGCTGTGGGGGTGGGAGCCACTTGGGGGCAGAAGGAGAGAGGCCATTCAGAGGAGAGTGGCCACCTCGTATAGAAAGGACCAGGAGTAACAGGACGGCTGGGTGGGGGTAGATTTGACCACATTTCAACTCAGAGGAATGAACACAGGGTATGAGGAGAGGAGACCATCAATCCAAAACCCAGCTTAGCGTGTGAGTCCTGAGAATCTTTGTCCAAAGGTAAAACAGAAAAAGCTTTCGTTCCATCTGCTTTGTGGCATGGCTGGTGTGCCTTGCTTGCTCTGAGGTTCCTCAAAGGAAGCTTGGCTAAAGACGTAATAATCCAAATCCTGGCTGGGAGACTTGCAGTTCAGGGTTTGGCCCTTCGAAGTCTCTGACTCTGAAAGTCAGTTTTCCCCTCAACTGGGACAAGAGATTTGGGGAGAAGTTTTCTTTCAAGGTTGAAAACTTCCAAGGGCTATCTTATTTTATGTATATACTGAAACACAGAAAATTGGCCTTTACAAAGATGTCTTTTAGTTCTCTTGAAAGTGTTGGTACAACGTATGCTTCCTTTATGCCTGACCTGTATTTTCTACAGATAGTTCATGCAATTATTTCTTTCAAAAAAGCGTAGCAAATTTCTTACAGAATTGAGTAATTCCAAGGGCACCTGGGTGGCTCAGTCGGTTAAATGTCTGACTCTTTGGCTCTAGTCATGATCTTGGGTTCCTAAGATCAGCCCCACAGTTGGTAGGGCTTTGTGCTCAGCGGGGAGTCTGTTTCTCTCTCTCACCCTCTGTCCCTCCCCCTGTTCCCATGTGCTCTCTTGCCCTCTCTCTCTTTCTGAAATAAGTAAATCTAAAAAAATTTTTTTTGAATTATTCTATGTGTTTAAGGTGAGGAATCTGGCCCACTTTGGTCTTAGCCAGAAGATTCTTTCTTTACTTAAATAAGTCTAAAATTTTTTTAAAAATTTATTTTACTATTTTTTAAAGATTTTATTTATTTATTCATGAGTGATACAGATAAAGAGAGAGGGAGAGACAAAGGCAGAGGGAGAAGCAGGCTCCATGTAGGAAGCCAGATGTGGGACTCGATCCCAGGACCCCAGGATCATGCCCTGGGCCAAAGGCAGACGCTCAACTGCTGAGCCACCCAGGTGTCCCTAAACTTTTTTTTTTTTTAAGATTTTATTTATTTATTCACGAGAGACTCAGAGAGAGAGAGAGAGAGAGAGACAGAGAGAGACACAGGCAGAGGGAGAAGCAGGCTCCATGCAGGGACCCCGACGTGGGACTCGATCTCGGGACTCCAGGATCACACCCTGGGCTGAAGGCAGGCGCTACACCACTGGGCCACCCAGGGATCCCCGAGTCTAAACTTTATATTAATAAGTTATTTTAAACACTTTTTCCTCTTGCAAATAAATCCCACATTTCTTTGTCTTACCTTTAGTCAAATGTACATGCTACTTGTTTTGAAAAGTCGACTAAATCATCAATAGTCATAGACCACTTTCCCCAGGCTTCCTCCCCCCCAGTTATTCCCCCCCTGGTGTCTGCTATGTTATTTCAGTTGTTCTTAGGTATTTGTCCCTATATCCCCAGTTAACAAGCTTGTATTTCTATTGCTTTATTTTCCAGTAAAGGCATCAGTTCTTCTCCTTCTTCTTTGAAAGGTGAGAATTAAGTCTTGCTCCTCCCAGGCCCTGGCTCCTCCCCAGCCCACACGTTTACACTTTCTTCTCCCCATCTCCAGTACAGTTACATTACAGAAGTTCCAGTATTGATGCCAGTGTGATCTGCTGTTCAGAGCAGAGCCTGAACCACTTTTCTTTCCCTTCTAGCTATTAGTTTTTCCCCAAATTAATACAGAGAAGCATCATTTGCCACCCCCAAATGTGCCTCTGTGTCATGTGGTTTACGTTAGGCTCACTGTTTTTAAGAAAGAGAAGACTCCGGAAGAACCTTTGACCTTTTCCTAACTGCCTAAAAGAAGTTAGATAGAGGACCTGCTCCAGAAAGGGAAGTGTCACCATAAATAACTACAGTTACTCCCTAGGTCCCAATGTTTCTGAGTGGCCCAGCAAACATTTTGTTTTGTTTTTTTGAAGATTTGATTTATTTATCTATGCATGAGAGATACAGAGGGAGAGAGAGGCAGAGACACAGGCAGAGGGAGAAACAGCTTCCATGCAGGGAGCCCGACGTGGGACTCGATCCTAGGTCCCCAGGATCACCCCCTGGGCTGAACCCTGGGCTGAAGGCAGCCCTAAACCACTGAGCCACATAGGCTGCCCCCAGCCAACATTTTGTTTACCCAACACTTGTTCTTTCCATCTTCCTGTGAATTGTCTTCCCTCTCTTTGAAGTCCCAGACCTCTCCCCGCTTCTCCTTAGTTTAGGATGATACATACCTCATCTTGCCTGACTGTCTTTGGAATTTCTTGGGTCTATAATGGATTCTCTCTACATGTGTAGTTACATTTGGGTTTCTCCTGTTAATCTGTCTCAGGCCAATTTAATTCTTAGACCAGCCAAAAGACTCTCAAAGGGTGTAGGAAAACTTTTCCTCCCCGATATTAAGAGCTAACTTGAGAAAAAGTTTTTGCGTACTTTCCTGTGTGACTGTGGTTAATTCAATCCCAAACTCTCCCCTAATTGTCTAGATCCCGTGGGACGCCTGGGTGGCTCAGGGGTTGAGCATCCGGCTCAGGACATGATCCCAGGATCCAGGATCCAGGATCCAGTCCCACATTGGGCTCCCTGTGGGTTCTCCCTCTGCCTATGTCTCTGTCTTTCTCTCTCTCTCTCTGTCTCTCATGAATAAATAAATTTAAAAAAAAAATAATTCTCTAGATCCCTTCCCAAAATGTTTCTTTTCATCAAACATCTTACTGATTTCATCTTCAGGAAAACTCTCTGGGCTAGTTGCTTCTGTGCAAATGCATGCCTGTCATCCTGGGGTCTCTTCATTGTATCATGGGGTTCCCCTCACCTCTCTCCT
Organism: Canis lupus dingo; assembly: GCF_003254725.2. NCBI lineage: Eukaryota > Metazoa > Chordata > Mammalia > Carnivora > Canidae > Canis > Canis lupus. The sequence continues at coordinate 7,492,311 of NC_064277.1, forward strand.
GCCTTGGATCTCCTTGTCTAGATGACAAAGAGTCATCTCTTTGTCTTTTCTTCCTGTGAGATCTCCCATTTTAAATTGAACTTTCATTTTTGGAAAGTCTTGATTTCTGATATCTTTAAAAATCCTCTCAATGCAGCTTTTTAATATTATCCTATTCTTCTTTCATGAAAATACTTTCTTCCATATCTCTGCAATATAGTTCACCAAAAAATTCTGTCTTGACAAATCCTGTCCTAATCCCCCACAGAATAGTCCAGCATCCTCCTTGGAGGTGAGAGCCTGGCTACCAGCATCTGAAAGCTTAGCACGGGGACCTTTAGTGCCTCATTCATCAATGTGTAAGCATTCACCCCATCATCCTTCCTTCAGTAGAGTCTCCTCATCCCTAAGTATGACTGGTGGCCCCCAGTCCAGAGAACCTCTCTTTGTCTTCCCCTGAGAACAGATCTCCCACCTTTTGCTGCAGTGGAGGACGGGCAGTCAGTGAGGGAGGGGATCCATGGATTTAACTGCTTCCCAAACAGCTTTCACCTCCTCCTCCCTAGGGTGGAAGTCACACCTCCTTTTCCTCCTGGTTTCTGATACCTGGTGCTGCCATTTCCTGAGTGTGTTAAGGACTCTTGAGGTGTAAACCAAGTTATTCTCAGCTTTTCCCTTTGTTCAGCATTTAGCTCTTCAGGTCAGCTAAGTCATTTGCCAATGGTCCATTTTTAACTCCCAAAGTCTTATTTTGTCTCCTCTCTCTGTCTCCTTGTCTCTGTGCAGGTTTTGTTTGCTTAGTTTTAAACAATTTGGGAGGGAACAAAATTAGCCAGATGTGTGTATGTGTGTGTGTGTGTGCGCGCACACGTGTGCACGTGCTTATGACATATCTTTACCCAGAACTACATCACAAATTCTAACAGAATTGTTTAGTTAAGGGTATATTAACACTGCAGAAGTGGCCTAGAAATCTTTTGTTTCATTGGTGTGAGCCTCTGAGAAACGGACATTTTAATATATTATATTTAGATGGATGCCTAATTCTTTTATTTGCATGATCTCTTAAGAATGTTTTCAAGCAGAGGATCCCTGGGTGGCTCAGCGGTTTAGTGCCTGCCTTCGGGCCCAGGGTGTGATCCTGAAGTCCCTGGATCGAGTCCCATGTCAGGCTCCCTGCATGGAGCCTGCTTCTCCCTCTGCCTGTCTGTCTCTCTCTCTGTCTCCCATGAATAAATAAATAAATAAATAAATAAATAAATTAATTAATTTAAAAAAAAAAAGAATCTTTTCAGGCAGCCCAAGAAGGGCAAAAGAGAGGTAGCAATGAATCATCAATCAATAGCCTTTTCTGGTCCTTCTCTCTCTCTCTCTCTCTCTCTCTTTAATCGAGAAGCTTTAAAGATCATATATACTTCACTTACGATGGTGAAAGATAGAAGGATCAGAAGAGGACAGGGTTACTTGGTGGGGAGGAGGACTGAGGAATAGAAAGAAGGTGGAGGAGACAGGAAAACTGGCAAGAAGAAGCAGTCAGAGACAGGGGAAAACGGGGCGGAGTATCCCCCAAACTCACGTTGTCACTTAGAATGGCCAGCACAGGGAATTTGCAGTAGCTGCAAAAATTATTTGTAGCTCTTCATATTATTCCACCTCTATAAAATTCCACGTGTGAAAAAGAAAGTGTCTCTTCATATTCATCTCCATGTAGTCATGCCTTGAATACACATTTATTGAGAACCAGTGATGTGCCAGCCCTGTGCTGCGAGCTGAGGGATGCAAAGCTAGTTAAGACTTTCCTCAGGAAGTTAGTCTGTAGTCTAACTGGAGAAAGAGACAGCTTTTTAAAAATGCAGTATTGAGGGGGGGTGCACCTGGATGGCTCATTTGGTTAAGCGTCTGCCTTTGGCTCGGCTCATGATGGAGCCCCACGTTGGTTCCCTGCTCAGCTAGGAGTCTGCTCCTCTCCCTCCCTCTGACCTTCCCTCCCCCTACTTACGCTCTCTCTCAAGTAAATAAAATATTTAAATAAAATTTTTAAAAATGTAATGTAGGGAATAAGTGACACAGTAGGAGGTTTCTTGACTATGTGGTCCAGAGGAGGCCCAAAGGCAGATGGAATTGGTTTTGTCTGGGGCACATGGAAGTCTTCAGTTAGGGAAGGCGTCTGCAAAGTAGGGCAGAGGATGGGTGTCCCTGCAGGGAGATGAAATCATTAAAAAATGGCTGAAGAGGGGATGACCATTAGAGCCTTGTCTTTCGTCTTTCAAAGGAATTTGAAGTTGGTTCTTTAGGCAAGTGATTTTCTTTCTTTCTTTTTTTTTCTTCTAGAGATTTTATTTTTTTATTCATGAGAGACACACAGAGAGAGAGGCAGAGACCCAGGTAGAGGGAGCAGCAGGGTCCCTGTGGGGAGCCCGTTGTGGGACTCGATCCTGGGGCCTTGGGATCACGCCTTGAGCCGAAGGCAAATGCTCAACCACTGAGCCACCCAGGTGTCCGGTGATTTTCAATATCAGGTCCCTGGCAGGGCTACCTGCCTACGAGCCCCTGGAGATCCTAACTCAGCCTTTCATGGCTCCTCTCAATCTCTAGCTTCCAAAGGCTCTCAGGTTTAGAAACTACTGCTTTAGGCCCTACAATTTCCACTGGAGGAATTTAGGTGGGGTGAGAACATCATCGGACCGGCATTTCAGAAATATCCCTTTGGCCAAAATGTGGAATTGGGACTGAGGGGGAGGCTGGAGACTGAGAAGCCACTCTGGAGGCCAGTGAGACACAGAGTGACAACTGCCCTAAGACAGCGGCCGTCAGGATGGGGGGGATGAGACCTGGGATCATGTGGCAACCCTGTAGCTGTAGAGAAAGGAGACCAGAGTCTGGGTTTCTGGCTCCCAGGGCAGCTCGGTAGACAGTGGCCCAACCCATCAAGATGGAAATCAGGTTTGGGGGAAGAGAACGAGATACTTTGGGGGCACAATGAGCTGGTGCTTTCAGGGGGCAAGTGTGCAAATGGATGCTGCCACTTGAGTGGGGAGAGGGGTTTGACCACAGAAATAAGTGGGTCGCCCAGAGTGTGAGCGAAACCAGTAACCAGAGAGCCAACAGCAGATAAGCAAAGCCGAGACTCTTTCCCCATTTCGGCCTCTTCACAGAATGCTGTCTGCCTCTGAGAATAATATTCTTGCCTGAGGCTCGGGATAACCAAGTGCTCATTAGGTTGTTGGGGGGCGGTGGCGGGGGGGGGGGGGGGGACTCCAGGTTTCATCAAGAAACCGGCTGGAACCGGCTGGGACTACTCACCTTCTCTTAGAGACCAACAAAATGAGATGAACCCTCCTTTACTTAGTAACTTCCTGTATCTGATTTTGATCACCAGCTCCTGTCCCCCTCATGCAGAAAGCCCCCAACTCTTCCCTTCCAGACGTGGATTTGAGGCTCTTGTCCCCATCTCCTCCTTTGGTGGCCTTTCAGATAAGCTCCCTCCTTGCTGCATATTGCATGTGTCAGCCCAGGGGACGGACGAGGGTCCTGTGACACGAGGAGTGGACAAGGGAAGAGAATTCTGCTTTCAACCTTGAGCGCAGGTAGGACAGTGAGCAGGGGCTGGGAGGGGGCAGGGAGACTGGCAAACCAGTAAGAAGGAGCCAAGCGCCCAAAGGAAATGAGGGCATGGAGTCCTCCCCACTGGGAGGACAGCCTTGAAGCAGGGTGTGGCCCGTGTCTCCCCAGAAGGCCCCCTCCCGCTCTGCAGGGGCAGCCAGGGAGGCGAAGCCACCTGCCCGGAGGGGAAGGCGAGGAGCCAAGCTGGAGACCTCCCTCAATTATTTGTAATCTCTCTGCAGATTCGGGCAGTGCTCAGCAGCCTTTCCTCCTAGAGACCGAAGCTGGAGGGTGCTTGGGGCCTGGGTGTAGCTCCAGCAGCCCTAATTGCTGAGTGAGAAGCTGCTGGAGAGCTTTGGTGACCCAGCCTTGGGGGGGGTGGGGGGTGCGGGCGGGCTCTAAGCTGAGCATCACTGTGTGCGTTTCTTCTGGTTTGGGCAGCACATGCCCTGCGCCCCGAAATCCTTCTAGAGGCTGCAAAAAAGGACAAAGGACGGTAAAGAAGACGACACCGAGGAAACTTTCCCCTCTATTCTCTGCTCTCCACCCTCTTTGTTTTAATTTAAATGAGTTTAAATGAGTCGTTATGCTTCACAAAGGACAGTAATCAAGACCCTGGTTGTGAGAGGAAATAGGTTTTATTTTACAAGCTCCCCCCCCCCCCCCGCCCCCCGCATCCAGCAAGATTTAGTGTTTCTCATCTGAAGATCTCAAGCCTTTTTGGGGCCACGCAGTCATCTATTCGGTACTCCCCGGGAAGGAAGAAAGAACAATTTTCTGTTTTGTAGGGCGGTGCTGGGGAGAGCTGATTTGGGCAGACCGGGTGCTGTGAGTCCATTCATCCCCCTATTCATTCAGAAGGTATTTATTGGCTGCTTACTCTGTGCATGAAACTATGCCCTGCCCACGGGGACACAGCCAGCCGGGCAGACAAGGTGCAACACGCACGCGAAGTTTGCACGGCCGAGAAACAAGGGCCCGTGCCGTTCCTCGCCAAGGGCCATGCAGAAGGGAAGAGCTGCCGTTGCCAGGCCTGGTCCCTTTAGCCCTGTCTGTTCGCAGGGGGGCGCAGGCGGCGGAGGGGGGCCTCCCGGTGACACACAGCAGGGTGGCCAGCAGCACGCAGACCCCTGCCCCCTGCGAGCTCTCAGCCTCCTCCTCTGCAAAATGGGTACAAGTCCAGCTCTCCCAGTTAATTGAAAGCGCTCCGTAGTAAGTAGGGCTGATGTCGGTCTTCCCCTTCCATCCCACGCAGCCCCCACTGGCTTGCTCTCCCCCCCCCCCAGAACTCAGCTCCCCACCCCCAGACCACTTCTCACGCCGTCAGGACTTCTGAGGCCTTGTCTGGCACCCTCAGCAGCCGGGGCGCTGTGCAGTCTCCCCCTCTCGGCACATAGTGGGGACTTTACAAAGCTGTGTTCCATCAGGGAACAAAGAGCCTTATAGGGACAGAGTAGACGAGTGGTCTGAGCCAAGGCTGGAATTGCTTGGGTGATTCAGAGGACAGTGACTCAGCCTGTTGTGGGTGTGTGTGGGAGCACAGCGAGACTCAGGGACCCAACTGTGGCACGTCGTGGTCTGTGTCCGCGCAGCAGGCTGAGGATCAGGGCTTTGTTCTGCTGGTACAGGGAGAGGCCCGGGGCGGGGGTGGGGGGCTCTGGGCAGGGAGATGTGGGGGGGCTCCAACCTGCATCCCTGTGGGAGTCCGGGAAGGGCAAGGGTTTGCACGATGAACGCTGCTGGCCATTCTCAGAGTGGGAGTAGACACGTACAGAAGTATACGTGTCTGTATTCACCAAAGAGCACTGCAGCCACCGATGGGACAATGACATTTATATTTCAAAAATCCAGACAAGGGCAGCCCGGGTGGCTCAGCGGTTAGTGCCGCCTGCAGCCCAGGGCGGGATCCTGGGGCCCAGGATCGAGTCCCACGTCGGGCTCCCTGCATGGAGCCTGCTTCTCCCTCTGTCTTTGTCTCTGCCTCTCTCTCTCTCTCTCTCTCTCTGTTTTTATGAACAAATAAATAAATTAATAAATCTTTAAAAAAATTAAAATAAAAATCCAGACAAGTTTCATTCAGGCTGTAGCAGAATGACCTCAGCCTCTGAGCAGGGATGGATCTGAAACTCTGACCTTCCCCTCCTAAGGATGCCAGCCTTGGAAATAAGGCCAGTTCTCCGCACCTGCATGGGATTCTCTCTGGAGCCCGGGTGGACGGGGGTGGCGGTGAAGGATCTGAACTCCCTCCTAGCTTTTGTGCTCACTCTGATTCTCAGGAGACGCCTGGCAAAGAGGGTTTTCTGGAGGGAATGTGTGTGTGTGCACATGCGTGTGTGTGTGTGTGCATGCATGCCTCCCCCCACCCCATGCTTGTGGAGGTGACCTCCCCCCTCCTTCTCCAGCTCCTCTCCGGAGCTAAACACTGTCCAGTTGCTGCTGCCTCTAAACCCTGTTATGAGAGTCTTGGGGCCTCAGTCACCCTCCGCTTGCAAAATCCCACAGACCCACACTTGTGGGAGAAGGCGCTTGGGGGTGGGGGGACAGGCGGGTTCCAACAAACCTCTCGGGCCGCAGGCAAAGAGCTCATGGCAAAAGTGACTATTGGAAGAAAGCTCACGGGTGCCAGCTTTTACATTTTTTCCAGGATGAATTAATTGGGCAAGGATGATGACTCATGTTGGCACGTCGAGCGGGAATAGCCAATGCACGCTAAAGGGGCAGGTGGAGGAAGAGAGGTGCGTGGGGGGGGGGCACGCGTGGGAATGCACGTGGGAAAGGGCCGCTGAGAGCACCGCAGCCAGAGGAGACGTGGAGGAGATGAGGAGGGCGGCTGAGAAGTGCCCCCCGCGGGAAAGGAAGGATTCACTGCTGCTGGGCTAGCCGGCCCTCCCCGGGCTCCCGACTCCCTCTGGGAGTCTCTAACCTCTTGTATAGGACTGCAGGTGGTGGGCAGCCGGCCGGCCAGCGCTTAGCGCTGCCTCCAGCCTGGGGCCTGGTCCTGGAGACCCGGGATCGAATCCCACGTCGGGCTCCATGCATGGAGCCTGCTTCTCCTTCTGCCTGGGTCTCTGCCTCTTTCTCTGTGTGTGTCTCATGAATAAATAAAATCTTAAAAAAAAAAAAGAAAAGAAACAAGCAGGAGCCACGGGCCCATGTGGTGAGGCTCCCCCACCTGCAAGGGCACTGCACTTTCCGTGCTTGCTAGGAGTCTGCCGCCGCGCCTCTCTTACCACCTCCACTCAGCCCCGAGGCTCGGGGGGCTTCACACAGTGAGCCAAGGGTAGAGCTCAGAATCTGAACCCCGACAGGCTGGCTCCCCTGCTCACCAGCGTGGCCAGCAAGGAATCCGTACCCTGTCCCCATCCGCAGTCTGTTAACAAGTCCACTGAGGGCCGTGTGCAGTAGGCTTTTCTTGGATGTCAAAGGAAAAACCCTTTTGGCTGCTGTACAGCCCCGGGCACGTGGCAAGGGCTGCGCTGGATGCTCCCTTATTTCCTCCGTTACTTCCCATCCTCAAGTGTAGCCATTCCTGTGTCCCTTTTTTTTTTTTTTAAAGATTTTATTCATTCATTCATTCATTCATTCATTCATGAGAGACACAGAGAGAGACAAGCAGAGACACAGGCAGAGGGAGAAGCAGGCTCCACGCAGGGAGCCCGACGTGGGACTCGATCCTGAGACTCCAGGATCACGCCCTGAGCCACTGTCAGGCGCTAAACCACTGGGCCACCCAGGGATCCCCACCCCTCCACTTTTTTTTGATGTTAAGATTTTATTTACAAAGCTTCTTTGTTGTACAGAAAGTAAAAATGCCGTTACAGTCTCGGTGTAACTGGAAGCCACAGACGGCGGGCTCAGCAACCACAGCTCTCCACGCTGCAGACAGCAAGTCTGACACGAAAACCTAATAACGCTTGCAATTTTGTTGGGGTGAAGTCCCTAGCTTGGTGGTGAATTTCCAAGAGGGGCTAAATAGAGGAAGGTGCAGTGTCACAGGAACTATTCTTTGGCTCTTTGGGTGGTGGGTGTCCTGGGGCTTGTATCACAGCTACTTTTTTTTTTTTTCCTAAACAGCTACCAAATCCATATGAGCAGTCCAACCAACTCTGAACAGTTCTTTCTTTGCAAGTTATTTGGGGTTTTGATCCTCTTCTCCTTCATCGTCTGATTCTCTCTTCCTCTTTTCACCTTTCCCACTTTCTTCCTCTTCTTCATCTTCATCCTCATTGGTGTCCATCGACAGATGAATAGATAAAGAAGATGTGGTCTATGTATACACTGGAATGTTCCTCAGCCATTAGAAACGACAAATACCCACCATTTGCTTCGACATGGATGGAACTGGAGGGTCTTATGCTGAGTGAAGTAAGTCAGTCGGAGAAGGACAAACATTATATGGTCTCATTCATTTGGGGAATATAAAAAAAATAGTGAAAGGGAATAAAGGGGAAAGGAGAGAAAATGAGTGGGAAATATCAGAGAGGGTGACAAAGCATGAGAGACTCCTAACTCTGGGAAACGAACAAGGGGTGGTGGAAAGGGAGGTGTGAGGAGGATTGAGGTGACTGGGTGACGGGCACTGATGGGGGCACTTGATGGAATGAGCACTGGGTGATATGCTATATGTTGGCAAATTGAACTCTAATTTAAAAAAAAAATTCCCTGAGGAATTTGCCATGGGTTCCAGAGCTCACAGGTCTCAGAGCCTGGGATCCACAGCCACAGCTGTCTGACCTCAGAGCTCTTCCCTTCCCACTGCTTGTCCACATGGCCTTGGAGGCTTTCTCTAACTCAGAGGCATTGCGGGATGGAGGCTGAGCCTGGGAGGCTTTCTCTCCTGCCTTCTCAGCATCTCAGTAGCATGTTCCAGCATCATCTGGCTACTCAGGTACCGTTCCCAGAGCTGCAGCATGCGATCACCAGGGAGGGAGCTTGCCGGAAAGCAGAACTTCCAGCCCCACCCACCCACGCAAGCAGAATCTACCTTCTAACACGACCCCCAGGAGACTTGTGTTTATATCAGTGTTGGAGAACCACTAGTCTAGTTGCAGCACCAAACCCTCCTACCCAGGAACTGGCAGTGCAGCTCCTACAAACACAGTTATTATGTAGTTTCTGTCTTTTTTTGGAGTGCTGGTGGTGGTGTCTCTCACTCAATCTAGGGTATGAACCCAATTTCCAGGGGGTCGGGTCTCAGTGGGGGGGGTGGGAGGACTGGAGTTATTGAATCATGAACCCTATCCAGTCTACCACAGACTTCTCCCTCCCACCTTCGGAAATACAGCAGATTTAATTAATTCAATGAATACCAGCCTTATATGTTAATGGATTTCCCATTGGCTTCTCTAGCTCAACCAGTTTAAATCTAAACTGCTCAGCTCACCCCCAGATACATGTCTCTTCTTGGATTTCATCTTTCTGCGGGAACTAGCACTGTCCTGCCCTCAACCCAGGCATTCCTTTTGGCTCCGCCTTCCTTCCAGATCTCTCACATCATCCCTGTGTTAGGGCCACGGCCTTTCTCACCATGCTCCCTTCCACCACCAGCTCTCATGGACAGTGCTCTTAGCTCTCAAACTTTCTTCTGTTAACTTCAAAATGAAATCTTTTTTTTTTTTTCTTTTTAACCAGCAAAAATGAGTTCATTTGGAAACAAGAAAACTGCAACTTGGAACGTGCAAGGCACTGCAAAACCGTAGGCAAGGAGATGACCCCTCTTTATCATAGAGGAAGGGTGCGGTGGAGTTGGGAGTTGTTATAAACTAAAATCCCACTGGAGCAAACTGGGAGTTCCAAGGGTCGTGGCTTCTCACCGCATGCCCCTCCCCCTGCTCATGCTCTCTCTTTCTGTCAAATAAATAAAAGGAATGGCTTTTAGGTCCTAGAGAAAGAGACTCCTGGGTTGTAGCAGACTCATCTCAAAAGAGGAAAGATTGTGACTGTCTCCGATTGGCTGGGCTGTTGCTGGGGCAGAAGGAAACCTTTCTTCCTCCTAAAGTAGTGGGTTTTTGTTTGTTTGTTTGTTTGTTTGTTTGTTTTTCTAAAGTAGTGTTCTTGCCAGGTACTCACTTCTTGTTAGGGGAAGGGGGTGGGCTGAGGGGGGGGTTGTGTCTGCAATTGAGTGTGACTGGGTGTGCACCCCTGCTGGTGTCCCGACCCAGTGTTAGTGAGGGTTCACCCTCCCCCAGCCTCTGTGCTCTCTAGCACATGGCACTAGGCTACTGACGGTCTCTGCCTTTTGTAGGACTCTAAATCACTTCCTTTTCCCACTTAAAAACCATTAGTGGTTCCCCTTGGCCTACAGAACAGAATCAAGATATTTTCTGATTTGATTCTCATATACTTTTCAAAATTTCCTTCTGGTAGATCTTTCCAACTGAACCTTGCCAATTCCAACCAGGTAGAAGCACCTGCTGTTGCCTGAGCATCCCTTTGCTTCCTCATGTCGGAGCTCGGGCTCAGGTATTCAGTGGGCTGGCAGGCTCTTCCCCTTCGACCCTCATGGTCCCTGTGCGTGCTTCTCTGACTCCTGCCCCTCTCCCCATCCTGCCAATAGAAGTGATCCTTCCCTCCTCCAGACACCTCTGTCCCTTTTCTGTACCTCAGATATGACACTTCTCATTATCTTCCTCGGACCTCGTATTCTTTCTACTGGAAGGCGAGCTCTTGGGATAAAAACCCCTTGTTTGCTTTTTTTTTTTTAAATAAACTTTTTCCCCCCAAAAAATAAATAAAATAAACTTTTTCCCACTATGACTTTTTAAAAAAAATTTTTTTAATTTATTTATTCATGAGAGACACAGAGAGAGAGAGAGAGAGAAAGAGGCAGAGACACAGGCAGAGGGAGAAGTAGGCTCCATGCAGGGAGCCCAATGTGGGACTAGATCCTGGGACCCTGGGATCACAACCTGGGCTGAAGGCAGCGCTAAACCATTGAGCCACCTGGGCTGCCCTCTTGCGATGACTTTTTAGTTTAATTGAACGCTTGCTGTGGTAAAACACATGTAAAATCTACCATCTTAACCATGTGTAAGTGTAGAGTCGTCAAAGATAAACATAGCTGAACGTTTCTTATTCACAATTTTATTTAGTACTGCTGTGATGGGAGAAACAGCTGAGCCTCCCTCCTGATTTGCCAGGGATGACCCAGCATTTTAAAGGGAGAGCCAGGAGTACACTTACGATGAGCACTGAGTAACATACAGAATTGTTGAAACACTATATTGTACACCTGGAACTAGAATAAAATAATAATAAAGATAAAGGGATAAAGGGAGAGGGACCCCTGGGTGGCACAGTGGTTGAGCATCTGCCTTTGGCTCAGGTCATGATCCCAAGGTCCTGAGATCGAGTCCCATGTCGGGCTCCCTGCATGGAGCCTGCTTCTCCCTCTGCCTGTGTCTCTGCCTCTCTCTCTGTATCTCTCATGAATAAATGAATAAAATCTTAAAAAAAAAAAGAGAGAGAGAGAGAGAGAGAGAGAGAATGAGGAGGTGGGGAAGAGCAGGGGTTCAGGCAGGGGCTGGGAAGTGAAACATGACAAAAAGCTGGTAAAAGTGGTTTTCAATGCACTTGTAGTTGGGCCAGCTCTGTCCTCTAACTGCATTTCTCAGAGGCTTCTACTCTTCTCTAGCGACTGGGAACCAGAGGGCTCATCCTTTTGGACGATTACATTTAAAAGGAATGGCTTTGGGGCACCTGGGTGGCTCAGTGGATTGAGCATCCACCCTCGGTCCAGGTCACGATCCTGGGGTCCTGAGATAAAGTCCTGCATCAGGCTTCCTGCTCAGCAGGGAGCCTGCTTCTCCCTCTGCCTCTGCCCCTCCCCCTGCTCATGCTCTCTCTTTCTGTCAAATAAATAAAAGGAATGGCTTTTAGGTCCTAGAGAAAGAGACTCCTGGGTTGTAGCAGACTCATCTCAAAAGAGGAAAGATTGACGATTTGAGGTTTTTTTTTTTTCTTTTTAAGCACATACTCTAAGAAAGGGAGGTATTAATTAGAGGTTAGCTGAAAGAAAGGGTGAATTCTTTTGGCACCCTTAAATTTTTCCAGACAGGATCTCAAGGTGGGGGCTGCGTTGGCCCAGAGATGAGGGCTGTGACTGCTAGAAACCCTGCCAGGGTCTAGTCAAGTCTCTTAGTACAGGTGTTTGAATGGAGTCTTGCCTGTGGAGAGTTTATGGGGTTCTCACCAGTCAACAGCATTGAGTACACGCACACGGTTGTACAACCATCACCACCATCCAGCTGCAGAAGTGTTTTCATTCTGCAAAACTGAAATTCTGCGCCCATTAAACACGAACCCCCCATTCCTTCCTCCCCTCAGCCCTGGCAACCACCCATCATCCACTTCCTGTGTCTGTGAATTTGCTGACTCCAGGTACAAGTGGAATCATACAGTATTTGTCTTTTTGTGACTGGCTTAATTCACTGAGCATAATGTTCTCCAGGGTTCGTCCATGTAGTAGTTTGTGTCAGAATTTGCTTCCTTGTTAAGGCCGAATCGTATTTCTTTTTTAAAAAAATATTTTTTTTATTTATTCATGAGAGATACAGAGAGAGAGAGAGAGAGGCAGAGACATGGGCAGAGGGAGAAGCAGGCTCCATGCAGGGAGCCTGATGTGGGACTCGATCCTGGGACCCTGGGATCACACCCTGGGCCAAAGGCAGACGCTAAACTGCTGAGCCACCCAGGGATCCCCTCGAATCATATTTCATTCCCTTGTACGTATAGACCACAGTCTATTTATCCATTCATCCACTGATGGACACTTGGATTATTTCTACCATTTTGCTTTTGTGAACAGTGCTGCTATGAATGTATTTTGTATACAAATACTGTTTCAAGACCCTGACTTCAATTATTTTGCTTATTAGCTTTTGCATCTTCAGGGCTGGCCCCCTTTTAGCTCCTCAATAAATGTTTGTTAAAAAAATCTAGTTGAATGTCTTGGTGGGGGGAATGGCCATAAGCAGGTTGGCTGAGGCCTACAGTTGAAGATTCCCAGAGGCCCAAGGGGACCACACAGTCTGTACCCTGGAGGTAACAGAGCTGGTCGCTGAGCTGAGGGGCCCAGTTGGAGAGGTGGGGCCCCTTAGCTGAGGCTCAGTCCCAGGCAGCTGCGTGTCGATCCCTTGCTGGCCTCTGAAGCCTGTGGCCACAGTGAGCCTCTGTCTGCATGCTCTTTCTCCAGCTCTTTCACCTCCTTTATACCTGAAATCCCTTATCTCCTGCCCCACGAGGCCTTCCCCAACCACCACAGCAGCAGCAACCCCATGGCCACCTTACTGTCAAGCATAACACACTGTTCATAACCTTTAGAGCCTCATCAGAGGTTAGAATCATTCATTTGTTCACATGTTTATTTATTGTCCGGTCTGCATTTAAGGTCTGCTCTCTGTAAGCACCATGAGGATATGGGTCTTGTCTGTATCCAAGCAGTGCTTGGCACATAGTAGGTGGTTTAAAAAAAAAAAAGATAGAGTGAATAATGATCAGTTTGTTTACATGAGGAATGTCAGCACCTCCGGTTGTAGTCTCAGCAATGTTGGGGAGGAGGCACTGACCCGAACCCTGGTCATCTAAGACCTCACTGGCCTGAGGAGGAGCTTGCAAAAATCCTTAGAGCAGGCAGCTGGAGAAAGGTTGATAAGTGACTTGGACTCAGGCAATCAGATGATCCAAATGGAAAGCTGGTGGTCCAGGCAGAGGGTGCAACAAGGACATGGATCCCGAAACTGAGGTCAGCCACAAGACTCCATTCATTAGAGGAGCCGATGAAAATACACAGGACTCAGCAAAGAGGAATCAGAAAAGAGGCTGGAGTCCCTAGGCTGGGGTTGGGCCCAAGGAGTGCTGACAGGAAGGCCCAGGCCATGAGGTTTGAGTAGGACCAGCCAGCAAGCCCTCTGTCTGTCCTGATTTGGGCAGGGTGATCTAGAGACTGGGTTGGAGATAAACAGCCTCGGCATTACGATTACAGAGCAACGGGAGCCAGAAGCCAGGCAGGCCTATATAGCAAGCATGATATAGATATAGATATATAGATAAATATAGACACAGATATCTTTAAGCATGGTGTATGTATATTTTTTAAAGTTTTATTTAAGTAATCTCTATACCCGACATGGGGCTGGAACCCACAACCCCAAGATCAAGAGTTGCACGCTCCTCCAACTGAGCCAACCAGGCGTCCCAAGCATGGTATTATTTTTAAAATGGTGCTGCACGGAATATAAAAAACACAGACCCGGGATCCGTGGGTGGCTCAGCGGTTTAGCGCCTGCCTTTGGCCCAGGGCATGATCCTGGAGTCCCGGGATCGAGTCCCGCATCGGGCTCCCTGCCTGGAGCCAGCTTCTCCCTCTGCCTGTGTCTCTGCCTCTCTTTCTCTCTGTGTCTCTCATAAATAAATAAATAAAATCTTGAAAAAACAACAACAACAACAATAACAAAAGACCCTAAAGGAAAGGGTGAAAAAAAAGAACTGTGCTAAAATTTAGGAAAAAAAATTTTTTTCATCGAAAGACAGCATAAACAAGCAGAGAATCAAACAGATGTTCGCAGACCCCTGTTCAAAGCAACATCATTCACAACAGCCAACAGGTGGAAGTATCTCAAGTGTCCACCCACAGATGAATGGATTAAGCAATATGTACCTACCATGGTTATAATATTATTCTGTCATAAAAAAAAAAAAAAAGGAATGAAGTGGAAGAGAAAGGCAATGGGGATTGAGTACCATTCAACAATGGGATCAGAGTTTCAGATTTGCAAGATGAAAAGAGTTCTGGGAGCAGATGGTGGTGATGGTTGCACAACAATGTGAATCTACTTATTTCCACTCAACCATCCTTTTAAAAATGGTTAAGGTGCTGAATTTTTGTTTTTTTTTTAAGGCACTAAATTTTTGTTCTTTGCATTTTGCAATTAAAAGCCAAGGAAGGAAACTCAGGCGATGCTACAACACGGATGAACCTTGAAGATGTTTTGCTCAGTGAACTAGGCCAGCGGCGAAAGGACAAATACTCTCTGATCCCACTGGCATGGGTTTCCTGGGGTCGTCAGATTCAGACGGACAGAATGTAGAACGGTGATTGCCAGGGACTGGAGGGAGAGGGCACGCGAGGTTAGGGTAGTGTTTAATGTGTGTAGAGTTTCAGTTTGGGAAGATGAAAAATTTCGGGAAATGGATGGTGTTGATAGTTGTGTAACATTGTGAAGATGTTAATGTCATTGACTTGTACACTAAGAATGGTGACAGTGATACATGTAATGTATGTCTATTTTATCACAAGGAAAAAAAAAGATAGCAGACGCCAAGGGAAAAGACCAGGAGAAGATATCCGTTCAGTTTTTATATCTGCATACGTTTATTTATACTCACTAGAAAGAAGAAGTTTCTGGAGCAGAGAACCAATTATTTGTTCACGTATTGGTCTTCGTGCCAATTCCCAGCAGGCAACACACTGAGAGCCAGATGTATTCTTCAACGTACTCTTCATGGAGAAGGGCCCTAAAATTAATGGGTCTCAGAGCATGGCTGGAAGCAGCCTGCACCTCTGTTCCTCCCACCCTGGATGTGGAAGGAGAGACCTTTGTTCTCCAATGTCAACAAATCCACTCTGGGGACAGGAGGGGACGGTCTCTGGCTTTTTACAACCGTTTGGAATGTAAACAACTGGCTCTAGGTTTATCACCTTTGGAAAATGAAGAGAAAATGGGTCTGGGGAGAAAGAGGGCATTCTCTGTCTTTGTAGCATGTCACTATCTGTTTCTCAGCAAGGTCTGGACAGTGCAGGAACACTGAGAAATCCAGGGAGGATTGCCTCCCGGCAATCGCCACAACATATGTAACCAAAAAAGGATTTATATACAGAATATTTAACTGACTCCTACACATAAGCCAGGAGAAGGCAAGCAATCCTATTTAGAAACGGATGAAAGAATGTAAGCTGGTAATTTCCAGAAGAATTCCAGTTGCCCAATGAGCATATGAAAACCTCATGAGACTTACTAATAATTAGAGGAATTCAAACTCAAATGGGCACCAACCACATACTGAAATATTTCGAAATCTAAAGGCATGAAGCAAAGGGTTATGTTGTCAGGTTGTAGGAATCTCTGAAAAGAGCGAAAGCGTGATTCGACTTAATACAAAATGTCCAGAAGAGACAGGCAAACCTGTTGAGGGAACAGGGCTCACCAACCACGGTGGGATATGTGTGACCTTCTTCAGGAAGTTTCCAGTTGTCTTAATGTTAATGCCCTGCTAGAGGGAAAAGCAATTTCTACCTTGACAATGGCAAGGCCTCCAGGATCTCGCAGGTCCTCCTTAGCCTATGAAAATCTTTTTGAAATCTTTTTGCTTACCTTCCCCAACTCTGCAAGTGATAATTGCCCCCCATCCCCACCCCACATAGGCCCGGGGCAACAGCTCTTCCTGCCCACGGGTCCTGTCCCTGTGTTTTAGTAAAACCACTGTTTTGCACCAATACACGTCTCAAGAATTCTTTCCTGGTCATCGGCTCTGGACCTCACCTGTATTCCAGAACTTCATCAAACCTTGAGGGACAGGGGTGTAAAGGGTGAGGGAGATGGGGAGGAGGAGGAACGGGGGCGATGGCTAAGAGGAGCTGGGGTTCCTTCTGGGGTAATGAAAATATTCCGCAATTGATTGGGGTCATGGATGTGCAACTCTGTGTGAATATACTTCTGAGGGTCATCAAATCATATACTTAAAAAAAAAAGATTTTAAAAATTGATTTGAGAGAGAAAGAGCCCAAGCTGGTGGGTTAGGGTAGAAGGAGAGAGAGAGGCGGATTCCCAGCTGAGCGGGGAGCCTGACTTGGGGCTCCGTCCCAGGACCCTGGGATCGCGACCTGAGCTCAGCGCTCAACCACTGAGCCACCCCGGCGCCCCAACTTACACACTTTAAATGGGTGAATTATTGAATCGTATCTCAATAAGGCTGTTTTTAAGAGATGAGGATAGCATTTTCTTCTTACCGGACTACCAGAAAGTAAAAAGCCTGACTATTCTGTGTGTTAGACGAAGATGTCGCCAGAGATATAAGCTGGTCCCAGGGCCGCAGGAAGTGTCACTTTGAAAGAATGCGTTGGGTGCTTTCAGCAAAGTTAAAGGCACCCACTCTGTCCCAACCTTTGCACTCTTAGGTAAAGAATCTGGGCCATGTGCACAAGGAGACTTTAAAATCATGATCACGGAACACCTGGGTGGCTCAGTGGTTGAACATCTGCCTTCGGCTCAGGCCGTGATCCCGGGGTCCCGGGATCGAGTCCCGTGTAGGGCTCCCTACATGGAGCCTGCTTCTCCCTCTGCTGTGTCTCTGCCTCTCTCTCTCTCTCTCTCTCTGTGTGTCTCTCATGAATAAATAAATAAAATCTAAAAAAAAAATAAAATAAAATCATGATGGTGGCAACCTTATCTGTAAGAGTGAAAATTTTAAGTGACTTCAATGCCCACAAACAGAAGAATGGATAAATATGTTTAAATCCATGTAATGAAGAAAATTTTTAAAAATCCACGTGATGGAATGCTATGCACAAACTTAGTACAAATCAACTACACGTATCACCATGGATACCGCTCACAAACCTAATGTTGGGTGAAAACACGTTTTCAAGAAGACACCTTCAGTGGCCGGCGTTGATAGGAAGCCATGCAAAACGACAGACTTTGGTTATCACGTAACCTACGGAGTGAGAGCATAAAGTACACCCGAAATGACGAATAGCAAAGTCATGATGATAGTCAGCTCGGGAAGGAGGCGGGAAAGAGGACCAGGGAGGAGTATGCAGGGAACGTTAACTGTCCCTGTGCGTTGGTTTCTTTCAAAATATTTAATGTCGACGTGGGGTAAGGCTGGCATATACGTATTTGTGACATTGATCTGCACTCTTCAAATATTTGCCAGCATGAAAGGAAAAGATGCAGTGAGGTTTAACATCATCAGGCTGCAGGGATTTGTGAAGAGGATGAAAATCTGTAGGGTGGCAGCCAGAGCTGGAGGGGCTGCTCCCTCCTTGTCCCAGCCAGGCCCTCCTCCACCCCAGGGGAGGACTCAGGGAGGACCCAGGGAGCACGGTCAGGCTCTCTCCACCATCCTCCCCACGGGGTGGGGGGGGGCAGGAACCGGGGGAGCAGCTGGCGGGCAGTGGACGGTGCCAGATGCACATGCACAGTCTGTCCCTCCCGGTGTCTGGCCGGCAGGAGCGCAGGCAAGGCTCCTCCAGCGCGACAGTGTCCCGGGCCCGGCTGGCCTCGGGTTGAAGCCCCGGGACTTTGCAGCAGACGGAGAGCCTGCCCGGAGGCCTGCGGCATTCCACGGGTGTCCAGAAGCCTCAGCTGCTTATCAGTGTTCCCATGGCAACGGTGGGGACCGGGAATAACACGGCAGGGGTGAAAGGTCAAGTCAAACACTGATGGATCCAAGCAGCTAAACCTGTCCTGGGCCTGGACTCTGTACCGCAGGCGCATGGGACGGTTGCTTTGAAACGAATTCTTCTTTGCACCCCCAAGTGACCTGGTATTCTTGTCACTCCTCTTTTTCAGTCTGTTGCGTGGGAATGCTGGTTGTCCTCCCTTAAAGGATCCTGTCTCTTAACTCTGGTAAGTGTGCTCAGAAATAGCTTGCAGCAGTTTTTTTTTTTTTTTAAGATTTTATTTATTTATTCATGAGAGACACAGAGAGAGACACAGAGACACAGGCAGGGGGAGAAGCAGGCTCCATGGAGGGAGCCCGATGTGGGACTCGATCCTGGGACCCCAGGATCACACCCTGGGCTGAAGGCGGCGCTACACCACTGAGCCACCCGGGCTGCCCACTTGCAGTAGTTTTAAACAAGCACAGCTTCCTGGCCCCGATGTGCTGACCTTAGCATGATTGGCAAGTTAGGCTCTGAAGAGTCGGAATAATTAACCTCAGAATAATGAAAGACTCAGAATAATTAGGCTCCCAGAAAGCTGGTGCTTGGGGGGAGCAATGGATGGGCTCCAAGTGTTGGTTTTCAAGAAGGGCATTGTCTGCGAATGGCTTTCGCTGTCTAGCTCCTGCCCACTCAAAGTGTGGTCCTGGGACCAGGAACCTAAGGCCCCACCCAGGCTATTGGATCGGATTCTGCAGGTTAATAGATTCCCACGTGATCATTCGGGGAAACACTCAGTCTGACAGCCTGGGGTGACTCCCTTCCAAAAGATCACTGGCAACGAAAGAAGATTTTCCAAAAGGAGAGGCACTCCCAGGAAAGTTCAGGAAGGAAAGCTTTTCTAAAAACAACAGTTTCTTTGAGATGGCTTAAATTATCAGGTTATTTGTAGAGTTTTTTTTTTTTTTAAGATTTTACTTATTTATTCATGAGAGATACACAGAGAGAGGCAGAGACACAGGCAGAGGGAGAAGCAGGCTCCTTGCCTGATGTGGGACTCGATCCCAGGACCCCAGGATCACACCCTGAGCCCAAGGCAGACGCTCAACCACGGAGCCACCCAGGGGTCCCTGTGGATTATGTTTTGTACAAAGTTGTTATTCCTTTTCCCTCGCCGGTTGGAAACATGAGCTCAATTCCCAGAAAGAGGCAGGAGGGGCTACTGGTTAAAAAGAACATGGAAAAAAAATAAAAATAAATAAAAATAAAAATAACATGGAAGTGCTGAGTTCCTGTTGGGCCATCCCCTTGTGTGATACGATATGACCATGACCCCCCCCCCCCATTCTGCCTTAGTTTCTCTGACTTTGAAATAGTCAAGATCATTTTCTAGGGCCTGCACCAGGACTCATAAACTGATGCTTTCAAGGACTTTGAGGTCCTTGGATTAAAGGCATGGCCCAGGCGTTATTGGGGCCAGGCTGCAAGGACTGGGCGGGCTCCTGATTCAGCAGCCTCCCTGCACTTGGGGCGCAGTGTGCTTACTTTTATCTCAGCCCCTGACTTCTCTGGAGGGACGGACCGGGAGGGCAGGCGGGTGGGGCCAGGGAGATAAAGCAGCTTCACGTACCGATGAGTCAGAGGAAGCCTCATTTGTGGCTGTCCCATCCATTAGTCACCCGACCCAGCGCTCCCACCAACGGCTCCGAGGAACTTGAATTTCTCCCTTCACTTTGTGATGTGATGGGGGACCCTGTGTCCCTGTAACCCTGTCTCCCCGTGGCAGGGGCAAGGACAGAAGGACATTAGTAAGCTGCTGCAGGTTGCTCATCACCCAACACGTGGGATGGAAGTGAGTGAGTGGTCATGGCTCCCAAGGTAACTTTTTTTAAACATGAGTATTAAATAAAATGTTTGTCTGCAAATGACTGTCACAGAATATCCTTGGAGAAGCGACCACAGTTGGGCAGCTCACGGAGCAAGACATATCTCAGGTGGGACTGGTTTATACATAAACCGGAATTTCCCAAACAGATTAGTTAGGAGGAGGAGCTGTGACTCCTCGCCTTATACACACACTTTGGTTTTACAAAGGGGAATCCTGGGTTCAGGGGCCCCTGGGTTGCTCAGTTGGTTAAATGCTCTACTCTTGATTTCGGCTCATGATCTCAGGGTCGTGGGATCCAGCCCCGGGTAGGGCTCTGTGCTCAGTGGGGAGCCTGCTTGAGATTCTCTCTTCCTCTCCCTCTGACCCTCTTCCCCACCCCCGCTCTCTCTCTCTCAAATAATAAATAACTAAATCTTTAAAAGAAACAACAACAACAACAACAAAGGGATTCATTCATGGGCTCTTTTTTTTTTTAATTGTTTAAATTTTTTTATTTTTATTTCTTTTTTTTTTAAATTGTGGGAAATACAGGTAGCATAAAATATACCATCCTCACCACCTGTAGGTGTGCAATTCAGCAGCATTAAGCGCATTGACATTGTTGTAAAACCATCACCACTATCCATCTCCAGAACTTTACCTTACAAAATGGAAATCCTGCACCTGTTAAAAATACCCCCTCCCCACCAGCAGCCACCATTTAAATTTCTGTCTCTATGAATTTGACTATTTTAGGGACCTCATACTGTGTTTGTTCTGTCAGGCCTGGCTTATCTCATTGAGTATAATGTCCTCAAGTTTTATGCATGTTGTAACCTAGGTCAGTTTCCTTCCAGGTTGTTTTTTTTTTTTTTTTTTTAGAATTTCCTGTCTTTTTACTTTTCTTTCTTTCTTTCTTTCTTTCTTTCTTTCTTTCTTTCTTTCTTTCTTTCTTCTTTCTTTCTTTTTTTTTAGATTTTCCTTATTTATTCATGAGAGATGCAGAAGAGAGGCAGAGATACAGGAAGAAGGAGAAGCAGGTTCCCTGTGGGGAGCCTGATGTGGACTCAATCCCAGGACCCTGGGATCATGACCTGATCTAAAGGCAGACGCTCAACCACTGAGCCACCCAGATGCGCCTAGAATTTCCTTTCTCTTTAAGACTAAATAATATTCTATTCCAATGTATGTATGTACCACATTTTGTTTATCTATTCATCTGTGGATGAGTTATTTCCACCCTTTTGAGCATTGAGAATAATGTTGGTACCAACAGGGGTGTGCAAATATCTCTTTGAGTACCTGCTTTCAATTCTTTTTCAGGTAAATGCCCAGCAGTGAGACTGTAGTATTTTCAGGGAATTCTATGTTTCATTTTTGAGAAACCACTATTCTGTATTGGTTCCAGTTTCTCCACATCCTTACCAACATGTCCTTTTCATTCTCTTTCTTTTTCTTTCTTTCTTTCTTTCTTTTTTCTTTCTTTCTTTCTTTCTTTCTTTCTTTCTTTCTTTCTTTCTTTCCTTTTTTTTCTTTCAATTAGGTCATCTTACTGGGTGTGAGATGTCTGGGTTCTTTTGAGCAGCAACATTTAAAAATACGATTCCATTTATCAAAAAACAATTTGTGCCCCAAATTGAAATGACTGTGTAAAGAAAAGAATATAGTAAAATCTGTGGGATCCCTTGGTGATACTTTAAAGGTGGGATGAAGCTTAGGGGCAGAAGGTGAAGTTCATTATTCACCCCAGTTTGTGGTCAGTCTCATTCTGAGTCTCACAAAGCTCCTCTTATATTTATCCCCTTCCCCATCCCTGTCCCCCTTGCAGGTCTGTCCTCTCCTACCACAGACAAGGTGATACGACTGCTGCATTTTGTTTTTGTTGTTTTTTAGTATTTAATTTTTTTTTCTTAAGTAGGCTGCATGCCCAACAAGAGGCTTGAACTCATGACGTTGAGATGGAGAGTTGCATGCTCTTATCAACTAAGCTGACCAGATGCCCCATGACTGCTGAGTTATTAACACAGGATTATCATTAGGGGCTCACAGTTGTCCTTGAAATTTTTGAAAATAGCTTTCTGTTACTGACCTTATTGTCCACCTCTTACCTTTCTCAGTATGTGAGGGTCACAAGGCCTTCTGAATTGTATGGAATAGCATGGCTGACACCTGTAGGCCAATGAAGCTATAACTGAAGGCTGATTGGAGGCTATAGGAAGCACATTAGGGCACCTCATTCTACTTGCCAGGGAGCAGAGGGCTCAGAGGTAGCTTCCTAAGAAGTGACTCCTAAGCTGGGTCCTGAGGCTGAAGGGGGGTAGGTGGGGCAGAGGGGAAAAGAAGGAGGAGCATATGCAGAGGCCCAGAGCCAGGAGAGCCTGGCCTGGGGGAAGAGCCAAGAGGGGTTCAGTGGGGTTGGAGATGAGTATTTCAATGGATCAACTGTTCAGAGGGGCTCTAGTGAGGAGGTAAGGAGGAGCGAAATCCTAAATGGCCTTAAAACCAGGCTAAAGTCTGCACTTTATCTTGTGAGGAATGCATAGCCATTGATTTTAAAACAGGGCAGGACACAATTAGGTTTTCTTTTTAGAATGATCTTTTGTACCCAAATGTAGAACATAAATCTCACAGGAGTGTGAGGAGGTCTCTTAGGAATTTCTGCTTCATCCTGGCAAGAGATGAAAAGAGCACTGGTAAAAGAGATAAAAGAGAGGGCATCCCTGGTGGCTCAGAGGGTTTAGCGCCGCCTCCAGCCCAGGGCGTGATCCCGGAGACCCGGGATTGAGTCCCACATCAGGCTCCCTGCATGGAGCCTGCTTTTCCCTCTGCCTGTGTCTCTGCCTCTCTCTCTCTCTGTGTCTCTATGAATAAATAAATTAAATGTTTTTTTTTTTTAAAAAAAGAGATAAAAGAGAAAAGAACACTCATTTACTCCTTCCTTCCTTCATTCACTAATTTGACATTCCCTCAGTATTTTTTACTGAGCATGTACTATGTGCTAGCATCGTATTGTGCTGTGTTCAGGGAAGATAAACTTGGTGTCTGCCTCTTAGCAAACTGAACATTCACTTGGCCACCCGGGGAAGGTATGAAGGTAATCACAGTTAGTGTGTAAGTGCTAAGATCATACAGAGTATTTCTGGAGCACGTGTATCAAGAACATATTCTAAGAGATTTGGAGCTTCAGAAGGACTTCCTGAAAAACTTCCCTAAAAATGATGTCTCCACTAAGACTTGAAGGAAGAGCAAAGGATGGCCAGATGAAGGAAAGGATAGAGAGGACTCCAGACAGATGAAAAGTAAATGCAACCACTCAGAGATGAGAGACATCGGGGCTTTCTGAATGAATTAAAAGGTTGGGCATGACTAGACCACAGGAACTGTTAAGGGATGAGGCTAGCGAGGTAAGCATGGACCCAATTCCAAAGGGCCTGCCAACCACATGAAGGAGGCTGGGCCCTATTAGTATAAGAGGAGCCGATCTTATTGAGAGGAAGGTCAGATGGACCTCTTGGAATGATTCCAGGCTGGAGGATAATTGGACAAACAGTAAAATGGTAGGATGGACAGGACCTGGTGAACCATTAGATCAGGGGCTATGGAAGAGCATGGGAACTCCCAAGTTTCAGACGTGAGTGTCATGAAACAATAAGAGAAGGGCAGGTTTCAGATGGAGGATGTAAGCTCCATTGGGATGTGTTGATTTGGAGGGACATTTGAGTGGAATTCTACAGCAGGAGCTCTATGATATTCCACTCCATGGGGCATGCAGGATCCATGGTTGGTGCAGAAATCATGGAAGCAGGGGAGACCAGAGAGGCGTCTGCAGGGTGAGAGCAGAGAACTGAGGAAGGGCGTGGGGGTTTAGAGGAGGACTCTGCAGAAGAGGCTCAGAAGGGGCAGCCAGGGGTATGAGGAGAACTCAGAGGAAGGAAATGTGCTCTCCAAAGATGGAGTTTCAAGGAGATTAAAGCAGGTGTGTCAACTGCCTGGGAGAGGTTCAGTAAGACAAGGATGATAGGTGGTCATGCAGCCAGGCAAGAATGGGGGTGACTACACTAGGTGGGGGTGATGGGAGGTCAGAAGAGGGGCTAGGAGACAGTGAGGGGGAGGGCAACTCTGTCCTTGGTGGGGGGGCCAAGTCTCAGTCCATCCTGAGAGGTGGGGAGGTGGGGAGGTCAGGGGGAGGCCACAGGCATGAAGGTGCCAGGTGAGAGGAGGAGGCCAGTGGCCAGGAAGGGGAGACCCTGCCTGAGAACAGAGAACAGAGATGTTTAAGTGATTAAAGACCAGTGATTTTGGCTGGTAATGGTTGCAGAGCCACCAACCACATTCATTACTATTGCTATTGTTGACGTCCAGCTTCAATTATATTCCCCCAGACAGAAAGCACGAGTTCAATAAATGTGATTTAATCACTTAGTGGGCATTTATTGAACACTTCCTATGGGCCATGTGCTGGAGTTATAGATATAAATGAGCACGGAACCTGTTCTCTAGTATCTCATGTCTTTGGAAATGCCCTTAAAAAAGGCAAAGTAGGGATCCCTGGGTGGCGCAGCGGTTTGGCGCCTGCCTTTTGCCCAGGGTGCGATCCTGGAGATCCGGGATCGAATCCCACGTCGGGCTCCCTGCGTGGAGCCTGCTTTTCCCTCTGCCTGTGTCTCTGCCTCTCTCTCTGTGACTATCATGAATAAATAAATAAAATCTTAAAAAAAAAAAAAAGGCAAAGTAAACTCCAGGTTAGTTTCCAAAGCACAAAGAATGGAGACTTTCGTAATTTTTGTTTTATTGGGTACAGAATAGCATGAGGTTTTTGCCTTGACAATTCACATCCCAAAGGTCCAAGGGGTCAAACAGCATTGAAGGCAAACAGCCAAAACCCAAACGTGGAGTCCAGTGTGAGTGGGGCCCTAGCCGAGGAACTCAGTGTGGATGGAGACACAGGCCACAAGGCAGGGACTGGAAGATCGGGGCTGGAGGCGCTGTGGGACAAGTTCAAGACCAAACATAAGTGGTCTTATCCATTAAGAATGGGAAAATTGATTTATTTGCTCTGTAGTTTTGGAGGGAAAAACGCATACATGAAAATACTAAAGAGAAATACACGAAAAATGTTAACAGTGATTATCTCTTGGTGGAGGGATTATGGATAACTTAGTTTTCTGCTTCATAACTGGAGAAGCAAGGATCGCATGCCAGGCTTAACTTGGTCACACACTGGGAATGATCCTGTCATTTTCTACAATCTATCATTAAATTGAGGAATAGATCTGAAAGAGACCGTGTGTGTGATATGTCATTTCATCTTGAAATTCCCAGGTAGAAAGTGTACCATGAGGGCAAACAAATATTAAGAGTTATAATTGTTAATTGTGACATTTTTTTTTAAATTTATTTATGGGGCACCTGTGCGGCTCAGTCCGTTAAGCGTCTGCCTTCTACTCAGATTGTGATTCTGGGATCGAGCCCTGCATCAGGCTCCCTGCTCGGTGGGGAGTCTGCTTCTCCCTCTCCCTCTGCCTCTCCCTCTGCTTATGCTCTCTCTCCCTCTCAAATAAGTAAATAAAATCTTTAATAAAATGAACAAAAATATTTATTTGTTTATTGGAAAACATGAGGGAGAGAAAATCTCAAGCAGATCCACGAAGGGTGTAGAGCCCAGCTTGGGGCTTGACCTCACAATCCTAAGGTCACCACCCAAGCTGAAGCCCAGAATTGGACATTTAACCAACTGCATCACCCACATGCCCCTAAATTGTGACATCTTTATTCCTAAGAAGAAAAAGATTTGATGTCTCTGCTGAGAGAGTGAGATTCTAAAATGAAGAAAGGGAAAAAAAATACAACGAAGAAAGGGGACACCTGGGTGGCTCAGTGGTTGAGCATCTGCCTTCGGCTCAGGGCGTGATCCTGTGGTCCCCAGATCGAGTCCCACATCAGGCTCCCTGCATGGAACCTGCTTCTCCCTCTGCCTATGTCTCTGCCTGCCTGCCTCTCTCTCTCTCATGAATAAATAAATAAAATCTTTAAAAAAAATAAAATAAAATGAAGAAAGGTCGCTATTAATTGGAATAGAGTTTTAAACGTCAATTTGCTGAGAGGGGAGTTGATCTTTTATTATTTTTTAAAGATTTTTATTTATTTATTTGACACACAGAGAGAGCACAAGCAGGAGGAGCAGCAGGCAGAGGGACAGAGAAGCAGGCTCCCCACTGAGCAGGGAGCCTGATGCAGGGATCGATCCCGGGACCCTGGGATTACAACTGGAGCCAAAGGTAGCCTCTAAAACCCCTAGGAATTTTATATTTTAAAAGACACGCATGGCTATTCTTAAATTCAGTTTTAATGGGTATTTCTGGATAGGTAGGGTGATAGATGGAAATCATGTCTGGGGTATAGATCCTTGTTTTAAATACAAATTCCCTTTTGTTAGCCTCATGGGAAGGGGACCTGCTTTGCTTTGTACCAAATCTCTAAACAAAAGAAACAAGGTGTTGGTTCTACAAGTTGCTGCTTGTGTTGGCAGGTGGACACACACGCTGCCGCTGATGGAGAAGAGGAGCTTGCTGTTTTCCACACCCATTCCAGACTTGCAAGAAAGAAAACCTAGCCAGAAGCTGGAAGGAATCCAGAAGATGTGGACAAACCCGCAGCTCTCCCTTGAGAGAGAGGTGTGTTCTTTCATTTCTCAGGTCTATTGAAGCCTTGAGAAGAATAATTGAGGGACTGCTTGCCTTGGAGGCATTTCACTGAGGCAAGCTCAGCCCTGGGTCAGCAATGTTCCAGGCTGTTAGGAGAGACACACACACTTGCACACCTCATGTGTAAGATCCCCAAAACCACAGCTGTTGACTTAAGGCTTTGTAGACCCTCTCAACACTTTGGGTCCTAAAAAACCCAGGAGCCAAAGCCCTGGGGAGGCTTTCCTTTCCTTGTCATGTCTTCAGAATAAATTGGGGTGAATGATTACAGCTAAGGTTGAGAACTGATTGGAGTAACTTTTAATTAAATTCTCTTGATGGAAACCACATTTTTCTTCTATAAAACCAAATCTAAGTTTATTTTATTTTTTATCTATTTATTTATGATTTTATTTATTTATTCATGAGAGACACAGAGAGAGAGAGAGAGAGAGAGAGAGAGAGAGAGGCAGAGACACAGGCAGAGGGAGAAGCAGGCTCCATGCAGGGAGCCCGACGTGGGACTTGATCCCGGGTCTCAAGGATCACACTCTGGGCTGAAGTTGGCGCTAAACTGCTGAGCCCCCCGGGCTGCCCAAATCTGAGTTTAAAACCCATCTAGGGGTCAACTTAAAAGTTCCACTGCCCTTCTTTTCAATGCAGGTGTCCATCAGGATGCTGTCATAGGGTGTTTCCTGCCAAGGGACTCAGCTTGACAAATATGGTCACTGGAAGAAAAATATTGGTGAAGCTGTTCAGTAATAGACAATACCATTCAAGATATTTGGCCCATCTTTAGCTCAGTTATTTGCTTCAGTGCAATAAAGCAAAGAGCTATTTTAGTCAGGATTTTTTTTTTAGTAGATTTTGGCATTGGTATAGAATATTATTTAGTTCCTAAAATTTAGGTCTATTAATGAATTTTCGTGTATACCGTGAGGTAAGGGTATACACATGCACATATGTATATCTTTTTTTTTTTTTTTTTGCTTCACATTTTGTTGAAAATCAATAGATCATAAGTAAGGGTTTATTTCTGGACACTCTAGTCTGCTCCATTGACGCATCTGTCTCTACTTATGCCTATACAAGATTGTCTTAATTACTATGGCTTTATAGTAAGTTTTGAAATCAGGTAGTATAAGTCCTCCCACTTTGTTCTTTTTCAAAACTGTTTGACTTTTCTAGGTTATTTGCATTTCTTCTTTTTTTTTATTTCTCTCAAATTTTTTTTAGATTTTATTTATTTATTCATGAGGGACAGAGAGAGAGAGAAACAGAGACAGAGACACAGGCAGAGGGGGAAGCAGTCCCCATGCAGGGAGCCCAATGTGGGGCTCGATCCTGGGTCTTCAGGATTAGGCCCTGGGCCGAAGGCCGCACTAAACCTTTGAGCCACCCGGGCTGCCCTCTTTTTTTTTTTTTTTTTTTTTAAAGATTTATTTGTTTTAGAGAGAAAGAGAGAGAGAACACAAATGGGGGAGAGGGCGGGGAGCATAAGGAAAGGGAAAGAATCCTCAAGAGGACTCCCAGCTGAGCACAGAGCCTGACATGGGGCTCAATCCCAGGACCCTGAGATCATGACCTGAGCCAAAATCAAGAGTCAAATGCTTAATTGACTGAGCTGAAATTTTGATAGGTATTTCATGTAATTTCTAGATCAGTTTAGGAAGGATCATCCTTTTAACAATATTGAGATTTCTAGTCTACGTACGTGGTACATCTCTCCATTTATTCAGGTCTTCAGATAAATACCTGGGCAAAGTTTTGTGGTTTTACTGTGTATTTCTTATACTTCTTTTATTAAATTTATTCCCAAGTATTTATTTATTTTTGATGCTATTGTGAATGAAATTATTTTTTAATTTTATTTTTGGATTGTTTATTGTTAGTATACTGAAATACAATTAATTTTGTGTTTTTTTAAAATTTTTTATTCTGTGACCTCGCGGATCTGGTTTATTAATTCTAGTACGTTTCTGGAAATTCCATAGAGTTTTCTACATATAGGTTCATGTTGTACATGAAGTACAAAGTTGACCAAAAGTGGTGAGAGAAAATATTCTCCCCTGCTCCCAGTTTCAGCGAGAAAACATTATTTTTTTCTGTTTTATTTACTTATTTTCACTTTTTAACTTGTGGTGAAATATAAAAGTTGTAACATCGCTTCTTAGCCTTTTGGCTAAGATCAAGTGTATAAAAGTCATAACAAAATTAATCATTTTAAGCGTTTCTAAGTGTACAGTTCAGTGGCATTAAGTACCTTTGCATGATTGTGCGACCATCACCACCATCCATCTTTAGGACTCTTTTTAATCCCCCCAAACTGAAACTCTGTCCTCATTAAACACTAACTCTGCACTCCCCTGTCTTTCCAGCCCTGGACAACCACCATGCTATTTTCTGCCTCTACAAATTATACTGTTCTAGGTACTTCCTATCTGTGGAATCATACAGCATTTATCTTTTGGGGACTGGCTTATTTCACTGAGTGTAATGTCCTCCAGTTACCTCCATGTTGCAGCCTGTGTCAGAAGTTCCTTCATTTTAAGGGCGAACCATATTCCATCATATGTTCAGTCTTCACTCTCAACTATCACGCTGTCAGGTTTTCATAGGTGTCCTTTACCAAATTGAGGGACTTCTTTTATTCCTAGTTTATTGAGAGAGTGTATCATTAATATAACTGGATTTTGAGCAATGATTTTCTGCAGCTATGAGGATCATGTGAGTTTTTTTTATCTTTTATTCTATTAATATAGTGAATTATGTTAGTTGGATTTTGGATGTTAAAACAACATTGCCTTCTGGGGATAAATCTTACTGGGTCGTGGTGTATAATCTGTGCTTCCAAGAGTTATAGAGTTCTAGCTCTTATGTGTAGGTCTGTGAGCTATTTTGAATTGCTTTTTCTATATGATGAAAGGAAGGTGTTCAGAATCATTATTTTGCATGTAGATATCCAGTTTCCCCAGTGCCGTTTGTTGAAAAGACTGTTCTTTCCCCCACTGAAAGATCTTGGCAGTCTTGCTGAAAATCCATTGACTGTAAAAGTAGGGTTTATTTCCGGACTCCCAGCTCTGATCCATTGCTCTGTATTTCGATCCTTTGCCACACTCTGTTTTGATTACTGTAACTTTGTAGTAAGTTTTGAAATCAGGAAGTATGAGTCCTCCAACTTTGTTCTTTTTCACTATTGTTTTGGATAATTTGCATCTGGCATTTCTTAAAGTCCTTTTAACTTTGTCACCTGGGAATAATTGCCATCACTCAGTTGTGATTTAGGGTTATGCACTGTGCCAGTGGTTCTTAAGCTTGGCAATTTATAGAATCATCTAGGGAGCTACCAATAAAGGGCCCCATCCAAGACCAGTTAAATCAGAACCTCTATAATATGAGGCTGGAGCACTGTTAGAAGAACTGCCCAGCTAAGCTCAGTCCAATTTGCTGACTCTCAGAATAAGGAGCAAATGAAATGGTGGTTGTTTTAACTGCTGGGGCGATTTGTTACACAGCAATAGATAACTGATATGAAATGTGTATCCCAGTTTGAGAACCTTTCTAGAGGGTCTGACCTTGACTAGAGAGTTTTACTTTAATGCTTTGCTTTTGCTATAGGAATATATGATACAAATAGTGTCTTCTCTATCATGAAGTGGGGAAGGTAGAAGTTTTAAGAAATTGCACATGAGGTAGATATTTTAAAACTAAATTTTCAGAAAAGCTAAGCTTCCCTTGCGAAAGTTTCTTTTCTTCTCTAACAATTAGAACTATATAACTGACCAGGTTTTCCTTTTTGGTTTGGTTGGTAGTAAACAAAAAGTAAATAAGCAAGATTTAATTACAGCAACTATATAATTCCTTATAGCCTGCAATTCATGATTTTTCTTTTCCTTTTCTGTTATTATCTTTTATTTTAACTACTCATATTTATGTTATCTATGATCCTATCATCTTATTCAGATTTATACTTGGTCATGTTATTGTAGCTATCTTTGTGATAAATCACTTTATTTATTTATTTATTTATTTATTTATTTATTTATTTATTACTTTTTTTTTTTTAAGCAGGCTCTGTCCCCAACATGGGGCTCAAACTCATGACCCTGAGATCTAGAGTTGCATGCTCTACTGACTGAGCCAGCCAGGCGCTCCTCTTTCTGGTAAATCACTTTAAACTCCTGGGGGAAAAAGTGGGGCATTAATAAATGCATATAAGACTTTGACTTTTCATTTAGAGAGCCAAATATAGTATGAAGAACTTTCCATTCTCCATTAATATATGTTTGGAGTGCCCAGGTAAGACATGATAACTGGATGAGGTAAGAGGACCAGGCAGGAAAACCTAGGTAAACCTTTAATAACTTGATCAGGAACAAGGATCCAGTGGGACCTGTCTACCATTCTTTAGTCATCTACTGTGCAAGAAACTTGCCTAGATCAGTATATTAAACAACTAGGCTGGGCAGCCCCAGTGGCTCAGCAGGTTAGCACTGCCTTCAGCCCAGGGCATGATCCTGGGGTCCCGGGATCGAGTCCCACATCAGGCTCCCTATATGGAGCCTGCTTCTCCCTCTGCCTGTGTCTCTTCCTCTCTCCCTCTCTCTCTGTGTCTCCCATCAGTAAACAAATAAAATCTTTAAAAAATAAAAAATAAAAATAAAAAACTAGGCTGGATAAAGATGGCTGTTAGAGTTTGTGGACTTTGTGATTATTTTCACATCTGTAAAATGGATGGAACAAGCCTTCTTCACAGGATTGTTGAGAGGATTAAATGAGATAGTATATTGAGAGCACCCCCCACAGAGTGGAACATAGGCAGGTTTGTGAATATTATCTCCTTTCTTCATCCTTTTCCTCAATTAGATGCTGTGAGAACTTACCAAAATTATATTTGTTATACAAAAAGAATGTAATTCGTTGAGTGTGCAAATGAACTTTGCCATGTCTTGGTCAGAGGCAATTTCTGATCTTTTTTTTTTTTGGTAGGGAGTAGAGGGAGGGGAGAGTAGGGAATGAGAGGCAGAGCACCTCTTGTGGCTCATGATAAACACCAAACAGCTTTGTGTGGAATCATCATCCTGAGATCTTGCATAGCAGAAACTTTTTTTTTTTTTTTTTTTTTGAGAGAGAGAGAGAGAGAGGGGAAGGGCTAAGGGAGAAGGAGAGAGAATCTCAAGCAGACTCCTTGCTGAGTCCAGAGCCTGAGGGGATCGATCTCATGACCCTGAGATCATGACCTGAGCTGAAATCAGCAGCTGGTTCCTCAACCAACTGGGCCTCCCTGGTGCCCCGAAGAGCAGAAACATGTTGATGCTGGAAGACATTGGAAGAGAAAGTAGCGGGGGAAGCGGTGGGTGTGGAATGAGAATTGCCAGCAGCTGCCTTTCTTACAAAGTTAGTGAAGAGGCAGCAGAGATCAGACCTCTCGCCAGCTCTCCAGAATGCTCTTCCTTGTGCAGCAGGCCCTCTCTGCCACACGCCTCACTCTTCTTCCTCACCTTCTCAGTCGTGACACCAGCATGCCAAGAGCTGGGTCCCCCAGCTCTTTAGGAATTGCCCCAATACCCTCCACTTCTGATTGTCCTTGTTCTGCCTGGCTTGCTCGTGATAAACTGACAATTTTTTAAAAAAGATTTTATTTGTATATTAGAGAAAGAGAGCATGAGCAGGGGAAGGGAGAGAGGGAGAAGCAGACCCGTTGCTGAGCACGGAGCCCAACTTCAGGCTCCATCCCAGGACCCTGGGATCATGACCTGAGCCCAAGGCAGACACTTAACCAACTGAGCCACCCAGGCTCACCCACCTTGTCCTAAACTGACAAATTTTTTAAAATGGAGATGGGGTTGGCAAGAGACATTCTTCTTTTGGTGTTACTGGTTCTCTGAAGGGTACAGCTGAGCTTGAAGACTTTTGGTTCAGTTGTTCCTGGGACTGCTCATTCTGCCTCAATCCTATTTTACAATAAACTAACCCAATTTATGTTCGTATTTTAAGATGAAGAGGAATTGCCTGTGCAGGGGCTTCCTTTGTTACATATGTAGTGTGGAGAAATCTCAGGCTTTCCCTCAAATTTTCCATTTTTGTTCTCACCTCCCACGCACAGCAACGTAGACCTATAGGGAGTTATCCCCAACCCACCCCTCATTTCATGCCTTGGCACATGCTGCTCGCTCTCCCTGGAATGCTGTCCTGACGTTGGAATGCCATGAGAACGTCTACTCATTGTTCAGTATTCACATTTCATTTTCACATAAAAGGCTATCACCACCCTCCGACCCTTACTCACTTCTGCTCTCTGTGCCCTCATCAGACTCTTTACTCCGGCGGCAGTCTCCCATGCTTTACCAAGAGTTCCCTGAATACAAAATCTCTGGACTATTATAATGTGTATTCCCAATGCTAGGCCGTCCCTTGTACATGTGGGTGTGATAGACATTTCTGCAATTTTATGTTAAAAAGAGAAAAAAAAAAAAAAACTCAGGAGGGGCATTTCTGAACGTAAATGTAGCTCCACAGGTTAACCCTCCAGAGTGGAGATTTTCCCATCTTAGTTATTGCTGTTAAAATGAGAATGACACCCTTTGGGGGACACTCCCCAAAAAAGCTAGTAAATTCTCTCAGTTTTTATTTATCTATAGGGTGGCATGGTACCATAAAATAATTACACATGGGAAGTATGTAATATGCTGGATCATTAAAGATGTGATGCTAATTGAATCTACCTCCCTGCAAGGGTGTCTCTTAGCAATTAGTGTTTAGGGCCAGCTGTGGGGTGTAGCTGCAGAGTACAGTTTAAATCAGAAGAAAGCTGATTTCATGAAAATGGAAGGAAAGAAAGGGAAGAAAGCAAACTAGCCGTCATATCAAATTTACCCAAATGCCACTTAGACTGAAGGACGTACATGTCCTTTTTTAAGGCCCTCTCTTAATTTTTCACCAGTATGACTGCATTCATTACTCCTTTTTTATTTGTGCTTTTCAGGTGGCCTATTTCATTTATTTATTTTTTTTAAAGATTTTATTTATTTTTGACAGACACAGAGAGAGAAAGAGGCAGGGACACAGGCAGAGGGAGAAGCAGGCTCCATGCAGGGAGCCCGACATGGGACTCGATCCTGGGTCTCTAGGATCATACCCCAGGCTAAAGGCGGCGCTAAACCGCTGAGCCACCGGGGCTGCCCTCATTTATTTTTTTAAGTTAACTTATTTTTAGTAGTCATCTTTACACTCCACTTGGGGTTCGAGCTCATGACCCAGAGATGGAGCCTCATGCTTTTCCCACTGGACCAGCCAGGTGCCCCTCAGGTGGCCTATTTCATTTAGTAGGTTTAAACCTTTAAGGACAGGTCCGATTTGCAGGCAGATCGCTCCTCAGTTCAACAGTGGATAGCCCTGGAAATCGGTTCATCATCCAACCGAAGGTTTAAAATCATCCGGATGAAATGGCAGATATGTTCAAAGAGGCCTGAAGCAAAAGGACCATGTGTGCTCTCTTTTCAACACATCCCTGTCTTAAAATTGAACTTAGACCTCATTAGTGTTCCACGGGGGTCGCTTTTTCCTCTCCCCGTCCCCACCTCGAGCTTCTTTCTCCAGCTTAGAGTGAACTGGAAATCTCTGGACTCCACCAGCATATTTTGAGTATCTCCCATGTGCCAAGCACTGCAAAGTACTTTATCTCAGTGCTCATGCCATTCTAGAGACGGGTTGTGACACCACAGTGCTGGGAGCCAGGAGATGGAGGAGGGTGCTGGGCTGCGCTACCCTGGTACAGCTGGTGAACCCCTGCACCCCTGGGGGAAGATTTAAAGGCACATCCCATCGTGGAGGGGGTGTGACTGTGTGTCACTTTCTCTCATGATAGCAAAGTTTGTAATGATGTAGAATAGGAAGCAGATGTATTTTGTCTTAAAAAGCAAATGAACAGGGTATGCAAGCCATACTACCTCGTGTGTACACGTGTGCGCGCACAGAGAGAGCCTGGAAGAGTAAACATTTTTGAGCTGAGCATGCTCTTGGGCATCTGTCAGCTGAGACAGTTCTGTTTTTTTTTTTTTTTTTTTTTTAAGATTTTATTTATTTATCCATGAGAGAGGCAGAGACACAGGCAGAGGGAGAAGCAGGCTCTGTGCAGGGAGCTCGGCGTGGGACTCGATCCCAGGACCCCAGGATCACTCCCTGAGCCGAAGGCAGGTGCTAAACCGCTGAGCCACCCAGGTGCCCCAGCTGAGACAGTTTTAAATAACATTCCCATATTTGATACGGAACTTTAGCATCGACATGGCAAAGGAAATAAGTGCCACCAGTATGATAAAACTTGGGCAGAGAAAGTCACCTTCAAGCCATTATCTTGGCATCTTAGGGGTGGCCCAGAGAGCCCAGGGATAAGTCTCATAACTCTAAGGGTCAATGCTCTCCCATATTTGCTGGAGCAAATCTTCCCTGCCAGTGATGATGATGATGATGATGATGATGATGATGATGATGATGATTTTGTGTCTAGACATATTTTGGAGCCTAGTACAAAACATCTTTGGAATAAAAGGCTGGCCCTCACCATTCACTGTCCCCGTAACCACCCAGTCCAAAGAGTGCCATATCTCCATTGCCTTTCTCTTTCCTCCTCGGACCTGCCAATTCTTGTTTCATTTCATTTTGTGAAATTGTTTTATTGTGGTAAGATATAGATCAATAACAGAATTTGCCATTTGCCATCTTAACCACAATGTTGTGCAAGCACCACTATTGGTCTCCAAAACTTTTGCACCACCCAAGCAGAAACTCTGTAAGCATTAAGTCATAACGCCCCATTCTCCCTGTTTCCCAGCCCCTG
This sequence comes from Canis lupus dingo, assembly GCF_003254725.2. Classification (NCBI taxonomy): domain Eukaryota; kingdom Metazoa; phylum Chordata; class Mammalia; order Carnivora; family Canidae; genus Canis; species Canis lupus. The sequence continues at coordinate 7,527,665 of NC_064277.1, forward strand.
GTAACCTCCACCACACTTTCTGTGTCTATCAATTGGCCTGTTCTAGATGTTTCATATCGGTGGGACCATCCAATACTTGATCTTTTGTGTTTGGCTTATTTCATTTTGTGTAATCTTTTCAAGATTCGTCCGTGTTGTATCAAAACTTCATTCCTTTTTTAGGACTAAATAATATTTCATTATATATATACAATGTTTTGTTTATCCATTCATCTGCTGATGGATGCTTGGGTTATTTCTATCTTTTGGCTATTGTGAATAATGCTGCAATAAACATTGGTGGACAAATATCTGTTTGAACACTTGTTTGCAGTTCTTTTGGGTATAAACCTGTGAGTGCAACTGCTGGGTCATGTGGTAATTATATGTTTAGTTTTTGAGGAAACACCAGATTTTCACAGTGGTAGCACCATTTTACATTCCCATTCCAATTTCTCCGCATCTTCACCAGCACTTGTTTTCTGTTTTTTTATTTGTTTGTTTTTGATAATGGCCATCCTAATAGATGGGAGGAGGTATCTCACTGTGGTTTTGATTTACATTTCCCTAATGATTAATGATGTTCAACATCTTTTTATGTGTTTTATGGCCGTGTGTATATCTCTTTTGGAAAAATGTCTACTTAAGTCCTTTCCCATTTCTTGAATTTGGTTGTTTGTCTTGTTGAGTGTTAGGAGTTCTTTATATAATCTAGATAGTAAACCTCTATCAGATATTTGATCTGGAAATATCTTCTTCCATTCTATAGGTTGTCTTTTTGTTTTCTTGATAATGTCTTTGGTGCACAAAAGTTTTTATTTTTTAATGGATAGATCTGATATATCTGTTTTTCCTTTAGTTGCTTGTGCTTTTGGTGTCATACCTAAGAATCCATTGCCAAATCCAAGGCCATAAAGATGTACTCCTGTGGTTTTTTCCTAAGAGTTTTATGGTTTTAGACCTTATATTTAAGTCTAAATATAAGGAGCTGGGCGGAGGGTTTTAGAACAACCTTCTAAAATGGCTGCTTCCCTTTGTCTCTGCTGCTCGAGATTTCTCCAGAGACAGTCCCTTGCCTATTTCCTTGCAAACCCACACTATGGCAGCCTCATTAATGCAGATGGACATGCTGAAATATGGACAGATTGGAATGATATGTCCAAGTTTTTCCAATATGGATGGAGATGTACCACTAATGAGAATTCCTATTCAAATCATACCCTGATGGGAAACTGGAACCAGGAAAGATATGACCTAAGGAATATCGTGCAGCCCAAACCCTTGCCTTCCCAGTTTGGACACTATTTTGAAACAACGTATGATATGAGCTATAACAACAAAAGGCCACTTTCAACTCATAGATTTAAGAGAGAGCCTCACTGGTTTCCAGGACATCAGCCTGAGCTGGATCCTCCTCGATACAAATGCACAGAAAAGTCAACTTGTATGGCTAGCTACTCAGAGCCTCCACTTGGGCATTACTCTGCCTGTGTGTGGAATCCTAGTAACTGCCAATTTCAGGGTCTGGGATTCTAAGAAAGAATAAGAAGCTTCATTTCTCCAGAGTAAATTGTAGGAGGGAACACATTCTAAGCTCAAGTAAGAATTTAGCTGACTATAATACAGTTTCACTTTCTGAATAAAGCACAGAAAATATTCCCTAAAAAAAATATAAATAAATCAATATAAGGAGCTGATCCATCTGAGTTAATTTTTGTATATAGTGTATGATAGGAGCCCAACTTCATTCTTTTTCATGTGGAAATCCAATTTTCCCAGCATCATTTGTTGATAAGACCATTCTTTCCCCCATTGAATGGACTTGGCACACTTGTTGAAAATCATTTGACCGTAGGTACATGAGCTTATCTCTAGACTCTCAATTCTATTCCATTGGTCAACATGTCTATCCTTATGCCAACACCATAGTCATTTAATTCTGTAGTTTTGTGATAAGTTTGGAAATGTGAGTCCTCCCTATTTGTTCTTTCTCAAGACTCTTAATTTTTCATGGCTCCTTGAAACTCTATATGAACTTGAGGATCAGCTTTTACATTTTTTTCAAAAAAACCTGCTAATTCTTCTTTGTTCTCATCCTTTGAGGAGAATTCAAACAACTGCCTTCCTCCCCAAAGGCCACCCCGGTGCCAGCTCCCCTCAGGCCCTCTGCATGATCCTTATCACAGGTGCTAGTCTCACTCGCTTCCCAGGACAGGTTAATCATCTCCTTGGATGGGGACTGCTAAGGGTTGGTCCATTCAACCCTTTTATCAACATTGTACATATAAGGATAAGCCAACTTTGAGTTCCCACATATGAAGCTCCTTTTGGAGGGTTAAGAATCCCCTCTAACTTGGGGCTAATTTTTTTTTAAATTTTTTTTATTTATTTATGATAGTCACAGAGAGAGAGAGAGAGAGAGAGGGGCAGAGACACAGGCAGAGGGAGAAGCAAGCTCCACGTACTGGGAGCCCGATGTGGGATTCAATCCCCGGTCTCCAGGATCATGCCCTGGGCCAAAGGCAGGCGCTAAACCGCTGCGCCACCCAGGGATCCCCTAATTTTTTTTTTTTGAGCAGTCTTAAGGAAGCACAGGGCAAACTGGTGGGATTGGGACTTAGAGGCCATTTCTATGGATTGAAATGAATATCTTATATTTCATCCCTGCCCTTTTTGCCCACTAATTCCAGTTATATGGACCTTTGGGGTGTTGGCTATTGTCTCAGCATTAATTTGTTAAGCACCTAATATGCACTGGTGTTCATGGTGCAACATAAGAAGTTCCAGATTCACAACCTCAAGGACTTTAGAGTCTCATGGGGGAGTTTGCATGGCATACGAATATTCTAAACATCTCAAGCATGGGCATGATACCTTATTTAATGTCATACGCATCTTGTAGTATAAATATGTGTGATTAGGACTCAGCAAGGGAGAGTGCCACACAAGCTGTAGTGCCACAAGAGGTGTGTGGACATGGGAGTATATAAATTGGGCCTTGAAAGGGGGATAGAATTTCAGAGGCAGAGAAGAAGGGAGAGGACATCCTAGTAGGTTCAAGTGGTGTGATTAGGGGAGATAACCACAGAATCCAAGACATGGTGGGAGTGAATTTAATTCCTCTGCTAACCAATAAGAATCTTTCTTAGTGCAACCCACTCCTATTCAAGTGCAGGGTAGACCCAGCTGCAAGGTGGGGACAAATTGAGAAGGCCCTGAATCAAAAGGAATTGTTTGGAGTCACTGGTGTCCCAGGACCTATGAGATCATATTATGCAGCTTTGGTAACCACTGCCTTTCCAGTTTCGAGAGGACTCATTGTTCTCCAGGCAGAAAATGGCCCTCACAGATGCTTTGGCTGGTCTAAGTGCTTGACACAACCCCTCCCCACCCAGGCACACCCATCTGTCTCCAGCTTTTATTCTGTGGTCACCACCCTGGTCAAGACTCTCATCATTCCACACCTGGAATGACTGAAACGGTCTTTCACCTGACCTCTCTGCCCCCAGGCTCACCTCTGCTCCAAACCACAGGGCAGACATTGCTATCTAATGTGCTTGCAACGACATCAATGCCATGGCCTTCCTTTGCTCCAGAGTGTCTGGGGCTTGGATCTGAACTTCTCTCCATGATCTTTCTCATTTTATGTGTTCCACAAACTTCCTACTGTGCCATAAACAAAGAAATCTCTTGGGCTTTATTTATTCAGTTTTTCAACCATTTCCTGGCCATCTACTACACCTTTGGCATAGGCGGTGTGATGGGCTGAAGTGTGTTCCCTCAAAATTCATACATCAAAGTCGTCTCCCCCAGCACCTCAGAATGTGACTGTATTTGGAGACAGGGTCTTTAAAGAGGTGATTAAGTTAAAATGAGGTCAGGAGGGTAGACTCTAATTCAATCTGACTGGTGTGCTTTTAAGAGGAGGGGGTTAGGACACAGACATGCACAGAAGGAAGACCACATGAGGACCCCAGGAGAAGAAGGCATTTGCATGCCAGGGAGAGACGCTCAGGAAAAACCTGGACTTGATCATGGAATTCCAGCCAACAGAACTGAGAAAATAAATTTGTGTTGTTTAAACTCCCTACTCTGTTGTGACAGCCCTAGAAGGTGGACACGGGCACCTTTGCAAGGCCTGCCTTGCAGGAGCTACTCTTTTCCACTCTCACGCCACACTTTTTCCCTCCACTCCCCTCCACTGCTCCTCTGGCCTGTCCTCATGTAGCCTGACTCCCTCCCCAAGCCCAACTCAACCCTTTCATGCCTCTTCTCTGACCACCCCAGCCAGTGGGGTGCCCTCTCCTCCAATTCTATAACACCTATTCCAATTTATTCTCTCATCCTCTCTTGTGCATTGTCTTCTCCCTCGGGATCATAAAACTTCCCAAGAGCAATGTACATGTGGCTTTTCCCTTATCTCCCATGAAGAGAGAGAGCTAAGGTGTGAAGGAAGGAACCAAGAGTGACTCATCTCTCTGCATTTGCCTTGAGCTGCTGGGTGGATGGTGGTGCATACATAGTAAGATAGTAAAGGCTGAGTGAGGAAAAGATTTGGGCACTTATATGTGCATACACTATTTCCTTAGGAAAATGATATCATACTCTACAGTAGTCCCTCTTTATCCATGGGGGATACATTCCAAGAACCCCGTGGATGACTGAAGCCACCCAACACTATAGATACTGTTTTTTCCTATACACACATGCCTATGATGAAATTTAATTTATAAATTAGACATAGTAAGGGATTAGCAACTGTCATCTTGCCTGGGACAGTGTGGGGCTTGCCAATCTTGTTCCCCTGGTTGCCTCACCAAATGGCAATGATAGAGATCTTGGCCGGGATGATGGACCTACGGATGGCAATGGTTACCTCTGGAGCACATAACACCCAGACCGATGTGTCCATTGTGAAAGCTGATGGGCAAAAAATGCCTTGCCAGCACTGCTCTGCCTTATATGGGCAGACTCTTCAAAACCTCATCCTTGAGAGATGTCCACAGGAAAAAGTCAATGACCTCAGAGTCCTTGATGGGTTGGAAGAAGAGACAGATCTCCTCTCCAGACGTGAACGTCATGTCCTTGACCAGGTGGCCCAGCTGGGTGATGGGGGTCCACTCCTTGTCCTCGGCCTTGCCCCCACCACCTCCCTTTCCAGGGCCCTCCCACAGCACTGGCATCGTCCACCATTCTGTGTTTTCCTGGAGGAGAAGCTGCCACATTCTTTTAAATATGCACAGTATTCCTTGTATTTCTCTCAGTCTTTTTAGCAGAAAAACATCAATGACATCAATTTTCTTAAAACTCTTAAGATGTATAAGGTGGGTGAATATATACTTTATTCCAAGACTGGTTTAGGTTGCCTTCAGAGAGAGGGAGGATTAGAACTCAAACTTTATATGGGAAGGACCACAGAAGCCACCCCCTAGAGTTCCCATGTTTTAGAGATACAAAAACAAAGACCTGGAGAATTTCACCACTTTTCCAAGGTCATTCCAGTGGTAAATGCTCAAACCAGTGAAGGATCCAAACCTCCCGGGTCATTCGCGCTATATCACAGCGCTGCCAAAACAGAGACCAAGCATCCCTTCCCTGGGATTGCTATGCTGGGTTCTATTCCTTTAGCCTAATGTCATTTTTATTAACAAGAAATAAAATTTAAAAAGACAGAACTAAATATGACCCTAGAGGTCAGTTGCTCTGACCTCATCTTGTAGATGAGCAAACTGATGTATCCTGGGGTGGGTTCTGAGCATGATAAATATGTCATACAATGAAATCATATAGTATGTGGGCTTGATTGTCAGGCTTTGATTAAATTCATAAATCTGGGGGCACCTGGGTGGCTCAGTCAGTTGAACATCCAGTTCTTGATTTCAGCTCAGGTCATGATCTCTAGGTCATGGGTTCAAACCCTGCATTGGGCCCCATGCTGGGTGTGGAGCCTACTTAAAAATATAAAAATAAAATAATAAGTCTGACAATGTTCACCTACTTCAGTCCCTTCAATAGCTTCTTGTTACGTGAAGCCCACACTCCTCCCACGGCCTCAAAGATCCATTCCTACCTGGTCCCTATGGCTCACCTATTGTCCATTTTGCTCACCGTCTGAGCCACACTGTCCTCCTTGCTGTTCTTTAAACTGCCAATTATTTTTTTTTAAGATTTTATTTATTCATGAGAGACACAGACAGAGAGGCAGAGTCACAGGCAGAGGGAGAAGCAGGCTCCCTGCAAGGAGCCCAATGTAGGACTCGGTCCTGGGACTCTGGGATCATGCCCTGAGCCAAAGGCAGACATCTGCTCAACCGCTGAGCCACCCGCGCATCCCAATAGCCAAGTATCGATTGAGAATCTATTTAGTGTAGGATCAACTGGCAGACGTTAGAAGAAATACAATGCTGGTCTTTGATGAACTTCTAAAAATAAGAGTAGGGGTGAGGAGTAGGATTCATTCTTTCATTCACTCATTCAATAAAAATTATTATCTGCATATTCATTCTAGGTCCAGAGTGCAGCACTGAGGAAATCAAGGCCAACAAGACAAGGACCTCGAGTTCAGGAGGGTGGAGAGCCAGCTAAATTAGCTAGAAAGTAGCATGGACTGGAGCACCTGGGTGTCTCAGTCAGTGGGGCATCTGACTTTTGGTTTTGACTCAGGTCATGACCTCAGGGTTGTGAGATCAAGCCCTACGTGGAGCCCACACTCGGACTACATGTTGGGATGATTGGAATAAAGAGAGGAGCTCCCTACATTTCCTGGGGGGCCAGGGAGGCTTCTCAGAGAAGGTGCCAGCTGGGCTGTGTCTTGAAGAATATGAGGAGTTAGTAGATGTGGAAAGCATCAAGGAGTGAAGTGGAGGTGGGTCAGGATGATTAGAAGCTTAAAGAACAGCGTGTGCAAGGCTTGGGTCTGTGCAAGGGTTTGCCACACTTGGTAGACTGCTAGCTTTTCTATCTTGGGGGCTCCTCAGAGCAGGAAGAGGTGTAGCTGGGCCATGACATGTACAGCCTTATAGGCTAAACAAAAAATAAAATAAAAGCAACCAATAACAAAATTTTATTCTGACGGTTATTGCCTTTGAAAAGTATGAGTGGGATCATATGGGTTTTTTATAGAGCTCATTGGTGGTGCAGAGAACGTTGGGCTTTATTCTTGGGTCACCACAGCCAGGGGCCGGGTAGGAAATTGCTTTATTAATTCAAGCAAAAAAAAAATCATAAATGTTTACTTTTATGAGTGTCTACCACATATGCTAGGATTTCTGTGTAAAATGTTGGAGAGTTTTAATTTTGTTTGTTTACCTTCTGCAGGTGACAAAATTGATGTTCCATAGAAGCTGAGCAACCTTGCCGGAGTCACACAGGTGATAAGCAGAGTGCAGATTGCAGGCTGTCTGCCTCGGTGCCAAATGGAAAGTTCTGCTCCAGCTCCCGTAATGGGAACATCCAGAGCTAATTCAGGGCAAGGGAGGACGACCAGAGAGGACAGAAAGTAGAGTGATCTCGAAGGCAGATTTTTGAGGACCCCAGTAGGAGGTGAAAAAGAAGAAGGCATCTGGAATTGTCCAAAGTTTCTGACCTGAACAATGAGAGGTGGTGAGCATTTGCTGTGGTGGGAGAAGGAAGCGGGGGCCGGTGAAAGGAAAGGAGCACAGGCTGCACAATGTTACAGGGCAGAAAAGGATGGATGCCATGGGGAGCGCACAGCACCAGGCAGGTGCACAAAAGTGAGGCAGGGCACCTGGTGAAAGGTATTGGGGAAGGGTCCAAGTAGGCCAGGTCATTTTAGATTAGGATAAAAGCATTTTGGCCAGGTGACACTGCAAGGGAGAACATTCTAGAGAGAAGAAACAGCGAAGCATGAGGTTATATTGAGGGAAAGGCAGGGGTAGGTTTTGAGGAGGGTGCACCCACTCTCTGTGGCTTTCGATGACAGCAGAGTGAGGCACTTTGGGCCAACGAGGAGAAATCCTTGACTGGCCTTGAGGAAGGGAAATCTGTCGGGGTTGATCTAGGTTGATTTGGAATAGGTGGAGAATGGAAGATGGGGAGTCACTAGGAGGGTTTGCAACAGTGCCAGGAAGAGGTAGCAGAGTGGGATTGGGTGGGGGCATGGAGGTGGGACAGAGGAGGGCGGTGTGAAGAGATCAGGGCACATGGAGTGATATGCTTTCATGACTAGATGTGAGGCTGAAGAATGAGGAAGTCATCCAAGATCATTTTGAAAGTTTTGAGCTTTGGTTGAAAGAATTCAATTCTGTTTTGGTGACCCTGACTTATGACAGTGATCGCCTCTCTGGACAGCGTGGCCAGAGGAGGTTGGAAGTTTGTCTGGAGAAAGGTCAAGACCAGAGGTAAAGGTTTGGGGTCATCCTCATGGAGGTCACAACTGAAGTCATGACAGGGGTTCACATTGTCGAGGGCTGAGTGGACAGACACAGAGCAAGGGGCCGGAAACAGCCTGGTGGCTCAGCCCGTGGATGGAGAAGGAGGTGGAGAGGAGAATCAGGGCAGCGGGGAGGTTCAGAAGACTGAAAGAGGAACTGCAAAGAGGAGGTGACAGAAAGAAAACGTCACTTCAAAACCCAGACCTTTGACAATTCACTATGCTGCCATTGCTCTAGCGCGTCCACCTAAGGGTACGTACGGATCTTTTCTCCTTTATACTGTTATGACACACTGGGACTTCTTTTAAAAGACTTTTTCCTTCTCTCTCCTTTTCTCTGCCATTGTGATGTGTCCAGTCGACTGTTCCTTGCCATGTCTTCTCACAAGACTTTCAGGATCAAGCGATTCCTGGCCAGGAAACCAAAGCGGGATCGTTGCATCCTCCAGTGGATTTGGATGAAAACTGGAAATAAAATCAGGTACAACTCCAAGAGGAGGCATTGGAGAAGACTGGGGTCTGAGGGGATGGCACATGAGATGGCACACATATTTGTACTGCGTGAAGGTCACGTGCTCCTATCCTATACCTGAACAATAGACATGTTTTATTGGGGAAATGATTTTTCTACTACTATGCTTCTGCACCAGTAGTTTCGTCCAATAATAAGTAAATGAAACCTTTTGAAGAAAGAAAGAAAGAAAGAAAGAAAGAAAGAAAGAAAGAAAGAAAGAAAGAAGAAAGAAAGAAAGAAAGAAAGAAAGAAAGAAAGAAAGAAAGAAAGAAAGAAACTTTTCCAAGTACGAACAGAGAACAAAAGAGAACACAGCAAACAGCAGATTTGCGAGGTACTCGGTATAACCAGATTATTCCGAGGGCCTTGTGGGTTTCCTCCCAAAGGGGAGGAGGGCTCTCCATACCATGGCCTTGAAGGTGGTATAGCTTCTTCGGGTCCCTATTTGGGCTCCCGTCTTCCAAGTATTTGACTGGCTATTCCTACTTGACTGGCTTCCTTCTGGCTGCCTTACACAGGAGTCCCTTCCTTGACTCTTGGCATCTGAAGTCTGGACAGGAAGGCTGCCCACCCTGGGGCCTCAGTTCTCTTCCCATCATGAGTGACCTCTTGTCCTGGTCGGTGACACTAGGAATCACATCACTCTTCCAATGAGACCTTGACTCTCCCCAGGGCCAGGAGTACAGTGATGGGTTAAAGGGATGAGATAATAGAGCGTGGGCTTGAAATGTCTGACAACAGAAGGCAGGGTTCCCTCAGAGTCAGATGTAGCAGCCACTGTCATGGTTGAGGAGGCCGGAGCAGAGAAAGAGCCTCTGGAAGATGATAGAAGGGGACTGGTAGGAAGGCAGGCTTGACCAGAGCAACTGCAAGGGATTTCAGAGGGAGCGTGGAGGCCGTGGAAGCCGGAGACATCTGGCCTCTTCTCTCCTACCTTGGAAGTATTGTGATTCCTTCCTTCTTCCTCACCCCCCGCAACACGGCCTCTCCCAGTCCCTCCTGGTCACTGGTCCTGGTGGTTCAGCCAGGCAGAAGCAGAGACCTTTCCGGTCCTCGGGGACTCCCTGCCCTCTGCGAGGTGGGGAATCCCTCTGCCTTTCTGAGCACCAACCAGCTCTCGAGGCCCGGTTGGAATGTACACCCCGGTCAGAGTTTCCATCCTTTTCCATCTGTCCTTTCCTGGCCTGCTCCTCTGGCTTGCAGCGGCCTCTGCTTCTGCTATCCCATGGAAGTCCTAAACCAGGACTTTGAGTTCAGCTGTGCAAGGACAGGAGAATCACAACGGGAAAAAAGGTGCAAGCATACAAGTTTCCTTTGCTTCTGTTTTGGAATCCGTGTTATCACAAGAGACAGTAGAGCAAATCTGATAACGTTTACTAAACGATGGATTTTCGGGCTACGGATCTTAATTTCTTCTTACTAACAGCCAGGCTGTTTACCCCAAATCTACCAGTCATGCCACTCTTTCTTCCAGGGCTACCAAGCCTCTTTCTGTTGAAGATGTTACAAAGAAGTGACTGTGTCCAGGTCTCGCTGTCACATTCCACGTAAGTATGACAAGACCAGTGCTCATTCTCAGCCTCAACGTCCTCTAGGAAGTTCCAGGATGTGTCTAGTAGCAGGCAGTTCTCTCTTTCCCCTGAGAACTATTTTTAAGATAACTATTTGTCTCTTACTCCCTGTGCTTATTGCAGTAAATCTTCTTGTGGCTCTCGTGGGTCTTGGGTGACAGGGCTATGCTTTAGGTAGCCACTCACGGGAATAGGATGCAAAAGATTTGGATTCTAAATTCTGACACTAATGAATAGATGAGCCTCGGTAAGTCATGTCCTCTCCCTGGGGCTCAATTCTCTCATCCATAAATAAAAGGCGTGGGTAAAATCAATGATGTGCTAGTAAATCTTTAATAACTAGCTCTTGGTGGAAGAGGCGGGGAGAAAGAAGCCCTGATTTGTAGTGTTTGTTAATTTCTGTGGTGTAAATATCCCACCAAAGTCAACTGGCTTATAAATTTCCTGAAAATTTAGCCTTGGGCCCTGGTGAGACAGCACCCATCAGTTTTAATACAACTTTGGATAAGATCAATAATATACATATTTTAATCCGGATACTCTTTGATATTATAGATCTAAAAGTCCCTTCCAGCCTTACAATGCCACAATTCTATGATTCTGACACTGGATGGTTTTTTTTTTAATTGTCAGGTTACACCCAAAACCTAATTCACAGCACTCACTTGCTGCGTAAGTTCGCTGGCATCCTGATTGAAGGTGGCTTTGGTCCAGATTTGGAGCTATCCTCCCTCTTGAACAAGCAGCTCTGGTCAGAGGCCTTTGAACTCAAAGCATTCTGAAGCTCTCATGGCCTGGGAGTGGGGACCTGGGTCTTGAAACTCCAGGAGTCATTTTAGAGTTGTTCCTGCCTTCAGCCAAGTGGTCAGATGGGTTGTGATTCATCACCATGTGATCTCAGCCACTGTTTCCCAGGATGCCTGGAAGCGAGGAAGGCCTGAGAGCAGAGAGCAGAGAAAAAACTGGGAGGAGAAGGAGACATGCCTAGGGTAGGGCTCATGCTGAGTCGTCAGCCGGTGTGAGTCACTCCTGTCTCCTCTGGCAGCCACACCTTTTGCCCAAGTTTTGAATGCCAGGTGGAGAATTTGCCTGCACCAAGCTCCCTTGATCAAGTTGGAACAGGTTTCCCAAGGGATCATTCCCATTAAATTAATGGAATCAAAATAAGCTGATCTCTCTTGAAATGTGATTTATGTATTTCTTTTTTGTTTCCTAAGTGTTTACAGGGACCCCTGAAAGTTAGATGACAGAAAAGAGGAAGAAACATACTTTGACATCCAGGGGGCTGGAGATTGGCAGATGGAGGTGGGTGGTGGGTGGTGGGGCAGTTCATATTATCCATTCCTGCCCTCCCATCCTCCTCACCAGCTTGCTAAAGAAACCAAGCTGAGTGCAGTGAGGAGTGCAAGGGCATGAATCTTCATGAGTTACTGTATTATGATCAGGATCTTCCATTTTATGTGTGTGTGTGTGTGTGTGTGTGTGTGTGTGCGCGCGCATCTGCACACAGGTGCCTGCAACCAATACGGAATTGAGAAGAAAAGGTCTAGGGGTACCTAGGTGGCTCAGCTGGTTAAGCCTCTGACTCTTGGTTTCTTTCTTTTTTTCTTAAGATTTTATTTATTTATTCATGAGAGACACACAGAGAGAGAGAGAAAGAGAGAGAGAGAGAGAGAGGCAGAGACACAGGCAGAGAGAGACGACTCTTGGTCTCATGGGTCCTGGGATCAAGCTGAGAGTAGAGCCCAGCATCAGGCTCCACACTCAACTAGGAATCTGCTTGAAGTTTCTCTCCCTCTGCCCCTCCCCCAACTCTCTCTCTCTGTCCCTCTAAAGTAAATAGATTTAAAAAAAAAAAGAAAGAAAAAGAAGAAAGTCTAGAAGGGAAAGATTTGGCATATAACTAGCTTTCAAACCTCACCTCCATCAGGATCTATCAATCAAAAACAAAAACGACTATTTTTGAGGATGTGGAGAATGCAAACCGGGGCGGGGGCGGGGGGGGGCACTGTTGGTGGGAATGCAAAAATACAGTGCAACAGCTGGGGAATTAGTTGTGATGAGTCCTGAAAATATTAAACATAGAATTACCACATGACCAGCAATTCCACTGCTGGATATATATCCAAAAGCATTGAAAGCAGGACCTCAAAGAGACATTTGTATGCCCATGTTCACAGCAGCATTATTCAGAGTAGCCACAGAGTGGAAGCACCCAAGCACCCATCAATGGGTAGGTGGAAAAATAAAATGTGATCCATATAGATAATGGAATTTACTCAGCCTTGAAAAAGAAGGAAACACTGACACAGGCTACAGCATGGATGAACCGTGAGGACATTACGCTACGAGAAATAAGACAATCACAAAGAGACTAGCACTGTGTGGTTCCATTTAGAGGAAGTATCTGGAGTAGTCAAATTCCATAGAGAGAGAAAGCAGAGTGGTGATTGACAGGGCCTAGAGGGGAGGGAGGAAGGAGAAGGTAGTGCTTAATAGGTGCGGTGATTCAGTTTGGGAAGATGAAAGAAGTACTGTGTGTGGATGGGTGGTGGTGACGTGTGCGCGACAATGCCATTGAACTATAGGGCCTTAAATGGTTAAAATGGTAAATGCCATATTGTTGTGCATTTTACCACAATTAAAAAAATTCACACACACACACACACACATATCTTGGAGACAAACTCTGTGGATTTGAATCTCTGTTTCATGGCTTGCGGGAAATATGAGCTTGGCTGGAAATATTGACCAGCCTGAGCCTTTGTCATGTGTCCCATGGAGAGGACAATGAGACTCACTTCTCAGGGCTATTGTAAGGTTTCAGTGGGACAGCCCAGGTGAGGCACTCAGCGCTGTGTTTGGTACATAGCCAGCACTCAGCGGTAGCTACTTCTACCATCGAATGCTCAGGCATCGATGGTGGAAGGTCGACTAGAAGCTGGCTATTGGCAATCTTGTGTAACTTGTCCTTTTAAACTTGATCCAAAGGGGATCCCCGGGTGGCTCAGCAGTTTGGTGCCTGCCTTCGGCCCAGGGTGTGATCCTAGAGTCCTGGGATCAAGTCCCACATCAGGCTCCCTGCATGGAGCCTACTGGTGTCTCTGTGTCTCTCATGAATAAATAAATAAAATCTTTTTTTTAAAATAAACTTGATCCAAAGAAGAAAACAAATGATTTCCCACCACATGTATTCATATTCATAAATATATGCACCAGGAAGGCCCACACGCACATGGAGTAAAGATGATTAATGACGCCATTCGCCATACTCATTTCATATATTCCAAAGTTGTCTTTTCTACTAAGATATTGGAGTCTGGCTTTGCCCTTGGGCAGATTGCATTTAGGCAGAGACGTTTTAGGTTTCTCAACACTATCCAAAATTAGACCTTTGTTTTCGATAAGGAATTGCTGGAATAACATCTGAGGTGTTGTGATGTTGTCCACATAAGCTTCCAAGGATGGCCCATGGTGACCAAGCTGGGTCTGTAGTCAAGGCAGGAGCGAAGGCAGGGCCCGCCTCTATTCCCCATCCTCCTAGAATCATTCTTCTGGACCCTCCACGGCCCTCTTGATGCTCCCCACTACAGCAGTCACCCTGTCGCCTTCTGGAAATTGCTGGTAAAGTTTATCTGAGGAAGGCTCAGGAAGCCAAGGACAAGGAGAAAAGCAGATAAATACTAGAAAGGCCTACTATGTAGATTTGAGAGTATATTTAGGGGTAAAATATGCAAAATATGAATTGTAGTATTGCAATTCCAATGAATATTTTCAGAAAAATGATTCTCAACTGGGGTAGGGGGAGGATTTGCCCCTCTACTCCCTACTCCCCCAGGGGTGGGGGGGACATGTAGCAATATCTGAAGACACTTCGGGTCATCACAATTCACAGGCTGGGGAGGGTGCTGCTGGCACCCTAGTGAGTAGAGGCCAGGGATGCTGCTAAACATCTTACAATGCATAGAGTAGCACCCAGAACAAAGGATCTGGGCTAAAACGTCAATAGTGCCAAGGTTGAGAAATCTAGTTTTGAGAACCAGAAAAGATGAAAAGAAATCATCTCCTAGCTGATGCTACAGGTATTGCCCTAATTTATCTTCTTGTTTTCAATAGAGATATTAAAATTTAAGAATGGATTTGGTTAGGGAAGGGAGATTTTCATTACAAACTATCAAGACTTCTTGAGTTAGACCTTCGCTATATTAGTCAGAACTTGTTTCTTATCTTGCTCAACTTTCAGAAGGAATTTGTCCAAACATGAAATCCCTTTAAACTTCACAATGCATTACACCTGGGAAACAGCTTTATGGGCCACAGATTAAAGTGGGAAAAAGGTGTGCAAAAAGGCTCTAAGTGATCTGCGGAGAGCCAGCACAGAATGAGAGGCTCCCCCATGGCCTGGAATCCGAAACCGCATCATCGTATGTTCCCGAAACACCAGGCTCAAGAGAAGAAGCAGCATAGCTGCAAGCAGGTTCTGCGTCTGCCTGCCTGCATTGCAATCTTGTCTTCAGCAGACAAACTGTGACCTTGGGCAAGTTTCTGAACTTCTTTGTGCTGCTATGTTCTCGCCCCCAAAATAGGGATAACAGCACGCTATACCCCGCAGGGTTGCTGGGTGGATTAACTGACATAGTTAAGACAGGAAAAGCATGGTGCCAGGGGCTTTGTAAGCCCTCTAGAAATGCTGTGCATTCCAGTGAGGATGGCAAAGTGGAACATGCCGGTGAAGGTGAAGGAACAGAATATATTTCCTTTTTTAAATAATTAATTAATTAATTAATTTATTTATTTATTTATATTTCCTTTTAAATATAATCAGCTTTTGTCAGTGTCTCTGTGACTCAATCTCTGGGTTGCTTTAAAACTGGAGGAAGACAATTCTTTTTCTCTACTCTGGAAATGACAAGCCATACTTAGAGCAGCACCAGAGAATGCTTACAAAATTAGAGAATAGGGTAGTGGAGAAAGAAGCCAAGAAAGAATTTAGATCATTCACAGTGAAAGCAAATTTAAGGACAGGCTTTGTGCTTACACAGATCCTAGGTGCGTACCACACATTCATCGACAGATGAATCTACAGAGCAAGTTTTGGAAGATGAGAAGCAACACAATCTGAAAGGAAGGTTGAATCATAAAGAGAGAAATCGCTATGTACGTGAGGCTCTGGGTTTACAGAATATTGCAGGAGTTTGGGGAAGCTTCAGCAAGAACATTCACAATGGTTCTTATATCCTGCTGCACACTGGGGACTCTTTTTTTGAGAGAGAGAAAGAGAGAGAGAGCAAGTAGGGAGCGGACAGAGGAAGAGAATCTCTAGCAGACTCCCCACTCAGTGCGGAGCCCAACGTGGGTTAGATCTCACAACTCTGAGGTCATGACCTGAGCTGAAATCAAGAGTCAGTCACTTAACCAACTGAGCCACCCAAGGTGCCCCCCTTGGGACCACTTTTAAGAATACTATTTCCCAGCTCCATCCCAGACTAACTGAATCAGGATCTTGGGGGCTGGTGCCCAGACATCTTGCATTTTTCGAGTCCCCAGATGATTCCAATGAGCAGCCAAAGTTGAGAGACCAAGGTTTCTTAAACTTGAATGTTACAGGAATTGTCTGGGAATTTTATTAACACTCAAAATCTGATTTGGTAGGGTGTGGATAAGGGAGGGAGGAGAGAGAGGAAGTAGGGGGCGAAGATAACTGCATTTCTGAGAAATCCCCAAGACAGTCGATTCCACAGTTCTAGGGGGTGCCCCCAGTTGGAGCTGTAGCTTCGTGTGCTTTCAAAATGGCTCCATTTGAATAAACATATATCATTTTCAAGTGCCAGTGCTGTTGTTTGAAATTCACTTGTTCAACAAATGTCTGATAACCTATAGTAGCTCGATGCTTTTGGAGGGATACAGATGAATAAGTAGATTCCTTCCCTCAAGTTGTTTTCAATTTATAATAGATGGCATTCAGTTAGTCAGAAATTAAAACCTCCTGACTGTAAGGTTTCCTGATGGCAGTGAAATGGGATGGGTCTCGAGGGGTGTTTGGGGTGGAAGATGTTAAGAGAAAGAGTTTCGTTTCAGGAAAGTACTGAATGAAGAATGTCTGTGTGACGCAACAGAATGGGCTGGAAAATTCTTGAAAGAAGAAATGAACAGGAAAAGGAAACTGAGCTTCCAGGGTTTTTAAAAGTAGTCTAGATAATAGTGAAAGGGAATAGAAGGGAAGGGAGAAGAAATGGGTAGGAAATAACAGAAAGGGAGACAGAACATGAAGACTCCTAACTCTGGGAAATGAACTAGGGGTGATGGAAGGGGAGGAGGGCGGGGGGTGAGGGTGAATGGGTGACGGGCACTGAGGGGGGCACTTGACGGGATGAGCACTGGGTGTTATTCTGTATGTTGGCAAATTGAACACCAATAAAAAATAAATTTATTATTAAAAAAAAGAAAAGAAAAAATAAAAGTAGTCTAGAGATGGCTTCTATGATTTAGAGGGTCCTGAGGAAGGAGAACCTTGTTGCTTGAAGGTAAGAGGACCTCGCTCGGATTTGAGGTTTTATTTGGGAGCTTCCACTGGCCCATTTTATTCACTGGGCTTAGCAGATAAAGCAAGCACATAAACTCAGCCCTGGAATTTCTCTAAAAGGCTCATCCACATGTCATTTGCATCTTCTGGCTTCAAACCATCGTGTTATTTGCATCCTGATTTACAAATGTTGTGGCCAAATTGGTCAAGGGTCAGTATCCAGGGATGCTAGCCCATGACTCTTTGTAAGCATGGTCTCTTCATATCTCCCTGTACGTCACATTATCAATCAGGGGTGGCAAGCCAATATAAAGAGTGTCTAGTTCATTCCTATGTTGTCAGTGTTGGCAACAAATGGATAGACTGCCTGGTTATTGGGAACTTCATCTTCATCACTCCCCTGTCTGATACCAACTTTGCTGAGCCTGGCAAGCACATCACCAGGATTGCAAAATCTCCAAGTGCTTATGAAACCACAGCCAGACCTGCTGAATTTTCAAACTGCAGGCCAAACCTGCTCCTCCTCACCTATGTACCAACAGGTTCAGAAAAGCCTTTGACAATCATTCCGTAGGCTCAAGCACAAGTAAATTCTTAAAACGGGTCTCAGGTCTTTTAAATTCTTAAAAAAGACAGGAGTCGGGCAGGTAGCTCCCACCAGTGATTCCAGCCTGTTCCTAGGATGGGAGCCAATGCCACAGAGCAGTGACTGATTTCTTTGTTCTTATGAAAAAGTAATACATGCACTTGATAAAAATTTAGAAAACACAGAACAGTGTAAAGGAGAAAATAAGTCACCATAGTCCCCCTTTCCAAAGAGAAGGTAAATATTTTCATAAATTTCTTCTTCTAGCCATGTTTCTTACAAATGTGGGGTTATGCAACATAGACAGCTTTGCTGTCCTAAATGTTCACTTAACATTCCTGCTAAATCACGTTCAAAGTGAAAATCATTTGTCTTTCTTAGAGTACTCAAATCCATTCAGGAAAAACGGATCTTCTTATTGGTATAAATTCACACTGATGGGTCTTATCTCCCATTAAAACAGGTCTGAGGAGGTGCCTAGGTGGCTCAGTTGGTTAAGCATCTGCTTTAGGCTCAGATCACGATCTCAGGATCCTGAGATCCAGCCCCACATCGGGCTCCCTGCTCAGCGGGGAGTCTGCTTCTCCCTCCCCCTCTGCCCCTCCACCCTTGCCTTGTGCTCTCTCTCGCTCTCCAAAAATAAAAAAAAAAAAATCTTAAAAAAAAAAATGGGTCTGGGTGCTCACCTAGGCACAGCATTTGATAACAGAATTAGCCTGCTCTCCTGAGGCTTGTGCCTAGATGGTTTTTAGACTTGGTGAAAAGTAGTTCTGTCTGTTGTAGGAACTAGTTAAGGTAGGTGGAATTTGCTTACTCCCATCTCCAAATATCCTTGGAAATAAGGATATCCCAAGCTTAGGATGGCAACCCCTTCTGTGCATTTGTAAGATATTAATATTTGCCTGACTGCATAGCCCATCCTACGGATATTTTCATACTACGTGCTCATTATTTCTTAAGCTTCCCCTTTCCTTCTTGCCTGTTCATTAACACCGATCCTCATTAGGCAATCCTATCATCAAGCATTTATTGAACATCGATAGTGCTGGAATTTTAAGAATGGCAATGATCAGGGCCCTAAAATCCTCTCTGGGAGATGAATGGCTGGGGAGCCCACCAGCAATGGTTCTTGTCTCTGGCTAGGTGTTAGATTCCCTGGGGAAGCTGTTGTGCTGAAGCTGCACCCCAGCCCAGGTGCATCAGCATCCCTGAAGGTGGGACGCAGGCAAATAGTTTTCAGAGCTCTGGCAAATGATTCCAGTGTGTACCTGGGGATGAGAACTGGTGCCACAGAGCAGTGATTTTCATCTAATTTGCTACACTTTGGAATCACCTGGGGAGAGTTTTTTAAAATTAAAATGCCCACCCCAGAGCAAATGAGTCGGAATGTCTGGAAAAGGCATCTGGCAGCTGTATTTTTTCAAAGCTTTTTCAGATAGCCTGGTACCCAACGAGTGCTAAGAATCATTACTATAAGCAATCTAGCGAGTGGGGAAAAAAATCTAGATTTGAACCCATTTCTGGCTGTTTGATTTTGCAAGCCATGCATGGCTATAGGACCATGAGTTACCCCCAGGAGGCCATGTGGGATTATGGAAACGGCACAGGGCTGTGAAGTCATGAAGGACGCTTAAGGCATGCTTCAAGTCTTGGTTTGCTATAGAACATTTGCTCTGTGATGTCAGACAAGTCACACAACCTCTCAGGGTCAGGAACCCCTCTTCACCTGCTTATGATGGCTACCAGCCTAGTTTTTTCAGACTTTCTTCCTTAATTGATGTTTTACTGGCTTTTATGTGGTGATCAGTACATAAACATGACGATCAACTTGTTTATAGTTCTTAGTGCAAGTGCTGATACTAAAAAAAAAAAAAACTAGGGGCACCTGGCAGGCTCAGTCAGTAGAACATGTGACTCTTGGTCTTGGGGTTGTGAGTTCAAGCCATGTTGGGTGTAGAGATGACTTAAAAAATAAAATCTTTTAAAATGTATACAAAAAGCTACATTATTGTAGTTTCTATCCAAACAGTTACTCTATTGACTTTCCAGCTTAGAATCTGGGGACAAATTGTTCTTAAAAAGAGGTTCTTAGGGACATCTGAGTGGCTCAGTGGTTGAACATCTGCCCTTAGCTCAGGTCGTGATCCTGGGGTCCTGGAATCTAGTCCCACCTTGAGCTCCCCACAGGGAGCCTGCTTCTCCCTCTGCCTCTCTCTCTCTGTGTCTCTGTGTCTCTGTGTCTCATCAATCAATCAATCAATCAATCAATCTTTGAAAAAAAAAAAAAGAGGCTCTTAAAGGACTTAGCATAAGTGAAATGAGTCCGAAAAAGACAAATACTGTGTGATCTCACCTACACGTGGAATCTAAAAAGCACACTCATAGAAACAGAGATAGGTTGGCAGTTGCCCAGGGGCTTTGGGTGCAGGAAATGGATATAAGTTAAAGGATATAAATTTCCAGTTATAAGATGAATACGTTCTGGGGCTCTGACATACAGCATGATGGCCACAGACCGTAATACTGGATTATAGATGGTTTGTTTGTTTGTTTGTTTGTTTGTTTGGAGGAGCTTATAGATGTGAAAGTTGCTAAGAGAGCAGAGCAGATCTCAGACATTCTCACCACTCACACACACATACACACACAAGGGTAATTACATGGGGTGATGGGGATGTTAACTAACCCTATCGTGGTAATCATTCCACAATATATATATGTGTGTATCAAATCACCATGCTGTGCGTCTTAAATTCACGCATTGTTGTACATCAATTATAGATCGGTAAATCTGGGGAAAAATAGAGGCGCTCAAATATTATTGTCTTAAAGCGTTGATAATCTGTTAGGTCTCACATGCCACAAGTTCGTGACTTCATATCACACACATCACGGGCTCAGACACTTCTGATCTTTCACAGCACGTTGACAAACTTATCAGGAAAAGCTGAGCTACCCAATAACAACGATGTCACAGAGAGCATCCAATTTTGTCAGGAGAAGCCAAGGTCAGGGAGCAGTTTTATAAATAACTCTACTAAAAGACAACAGGGGAGTAAAGTTAAGTCATATCAGATGTTTACAACAAGTTAAATGCATGATTATGACTTCAAATTACCATTTGATTCCAAGATCTATAAAGAACTTATTCAACTCAACAGCAAAGAAACAAACAATCCAACCATGAAATGGGCAAAAGACATGAAGAGAAATCTCACAGAGGAAGACACAGACGTGGCCAACAGCACAGGAGGAAATGCTCCACATCACTGGCCATCAGGGAAATACAAATCAAAACCACAATGAGATCCCACCTCACACCAGTGAGAATGGGGAAAATTAACAAGGCAGGAAACCACAAATGTTGGAGAGGATGTGGAGGAAGGGGAACCCTCCTGCACTGTTGGTGGGAATGTGAACTGGGGCAGCCACTCTGGAAAACTGTGTGGAGGTTCCTCAAAGAGACCTGCCCTACGACCCAGCAATTGCACTGCTGGGGATTTACCCCAAAGATACAGATGCAATGAAATGCCCGGACACCTGCACCCCGACGTTTCTAGCAGCAATGGCCACAATAGCCAAACTGTGGAAGGAGCCTTGGTGTCCATCGAAAGATGAATGGATAAAGAAGATGTGGTGTATGTATACACTGGAATATTCCTCAGCCATTAGAAACGACAAATACCCACCATTTGCTTCCACGTGGATGGACCTGGAGGGTATTATGCTGAGTGAAGTAAGTCAATCGGAGAAGGACAAACATTATATGGTCTCATGCATTTGGGGAATATAAAAAATAGTGAAAGGGAATAAAGGGGAAAGGAGAGAAAATAAGTGGGAAATATCAGAAAGGGAGACAGAATGTGAAAGACTCCTAACTCTGGGAAACGATCTAGGGGTGGTGGAAGGGCAGGAGGGCGGGGGGTGGGGGTGAATGGGTGACGGGCACTGAGGGGGGCACTTGACGGGTTGAGCACTGGGTGTTATTCTGTATGTTGACAAATTGAACACCAATAAAAAATAAATTTATTAAAAAAATTACCATTTGATTAGGTTTCTTCTTACGGGATTAAAACCAGCCAACACACTCCTCCTCCCTAGCCTATGATCAAAGCCTCCTTTAATTTGGTATTTTATTAATTTCTGGTTGTCCTCAAAAAGCAACAACAGGCCTGTGACCTCACTTCTTTTTTTTTTTTTTAAAAAAGCATTTATACTTATAAAAATTGTTTTTAAGGCATAGAGTTTCCTACTCCTTAAATGTGCATTTCTAGTACTATTAAGATCTTTCATTTATGAAGTGGTTTCATTTATAGACTACAATGCCTCCGGATTGTACGAGAAGCATGGTATGATGCAATTGATACCGACAAGTTAGGGATGTTCATCAGATTTGGCTTCTTTCTCTCCTGCTTCATCACAGGCTGACTTGTCCTAATGTTAGCTTTATTTGTTTTTGCCTGATGATTTTTTTTTTAATTTTTTTTTTTTACAACAATCAGTGTTTGCCTGAGAAGGTTCGGATGATGTCTGGCCTCTGGGTCCTGGAACTCCCCCTTTACTGCCTCTTGAGCTGCACTGCCTTTTTCTCCAGGCATCTGGAGGGTACCTTGGGGAGCACCTGTGTGTTTGCCAGGAGGGCACAGCCTTTGAGGGGCTGGGCCGGCTGCACATCGCCACCCTTGTCACCTCCGAGCTGCTAGAGCCCCTGTTTCCAAACTTTGTAAAAAAACATCACAACTCCTTTGTATTTGTGAAAACTTGTGCAGAGTTGTCATGTCATAGGGACAGAGAGGGGATGGGCCGTGTTGAAGCAGGTGTGTGTTTTCATGGAACGCTGGTAGACTTCCCTTGAGAGTCCCACCATCCTGTACTGCTGCAAGGGTTTTACCTTTCAGTATGAAAATAATAAAAATCCTCTAGAGTTTCTTTCTTTCTTTCTTTCTTTCTTTCTTTCTTTCTTTCTTTCTTTCTTTCTTTCTTTCTTTCTTTCTTTCTTTCTTAGATTTTACTTATTTTCTCATGAGGGACACACAGAGAGAGACAGAGACCCAGGCAGAGGGAGAAGCAGGCTCCCTGTGGGGAGCCAGATGCGGGGCTTGATTCCAGGACCCCAGGATCAAACCCTAAGCCAAGGCAGACGCTCAACCACTGAGCCACCCAGGCATCCTTAGAGTTTCTTTTTTTCCCCTAAAGAGGAATTACTTGTCTCTTCTGCCAATTAAAAAACATTTTTTTTAATTTACTTCTGCCAATTCTGGAGATTAGAGAAAGTGAGGTAAGGCATGCACTGACAGGGAAGGCTTTAGGAGCTAACAGCTATCCTAGGGCTGCAGCCCCCTGCCGTGGAGGAAGGCCCTGGATGGAACAGCTCCAGTAAAAGGGCCCCAGTCAGTCTGAAGGTCTATTCGGTCCAAGTGTGGTACCTGGAAGTCCCTGTGTTGGGTCTGCCTTATTCATCCATGAAGTGTGGGGAGGAGAGCAAGAGGAGTGTTTCCCTTAGAGTGAGAATGTGGCTGCCATGCAGCTGTAGTCACGCCTCGTCATCCCTGATGATCAATCAACTATGAGACCAACAGAACTATCCGCTGAGCCAACCCCATTAGGTGATCCAAGTCCCTGATTAATGACCACTAATCTGTATTCATTGTTTACCAGCAGCTTGAAAAGGCCTTTAATAATACCAGGGAAGGAAACAATTAGCAAAGTACTGGGCCAGCTGACCCTATGACCTCCAGAGGCCTAGACTTTTCTCCTACCCTGTGGATTTGGGCCCTAGAGCCAGGGTGGCTCCATAATTCCTTCAATGACATGGGACCAGCATCTCATCTCCTTGGGAAGCTCAAAACACTTGATTTGGGAGCAAGCACTTTTTCCTCTTAATTATTAGTATCTATCCTTCAGGCACCTTCTTTAAAGAAAAATATAGGTAGCTATGAAATTGTTTAGTCTTTTATGTAGACTTGATTACCAATGAAATGTCTTGAAATTGGAGTTTTAAGTGGCTTTTCTGTTGAAGTGTAGTATACATACATAAGTATATATAGATCATAAAAGTTGCATTTGGGTGAATTTTCACCCCTACATACACACCAAGTCTCCCAATTGGGAAATAGAAGCCTCCTAACACCCGACAAAACCCCTTCTTTGGCACCCCCTCCCCCCAAGTCACTCCCCAAGGTAACCACTGCCCTAATTCTAACACCATACACTGGTATTTCTGCCTTTGAACTTTTCCATTTTAACTGTTTAAATCTGCTCCCATGGAAACAAACAAGAGGTGGTAGAAAGGGAGGTGGGCGGGGGGTGGGGGTGACTGGGTGACGGGCACTGAGGGGGGCACTTTATGGGATGAGCACTGGGTGTTGTTCTGTATGTTGGCAAATTGAACACCAATAAAAAATAAATTAATTAAAAAAATAATTCTGTCCCATGGACAGAGGCCTTCCCTGGTAATATTCTTACCTCAGCAATCTCGATTCTAAAGAATGCTAGCTATTTCGCCTTTTCCTTTGTGTCTTATACATTGGACCAGCTTGATATAAAGCCATAGAACTCAAAGGCTTAAAAGTCTTTCCCATAGACAGAGGAAGTCCTTTTTGTTTAATCATTTAGCCACTGAGGAGGAAAGATGCATATGTGTACACCTTCCTATTTTTTTCCTGCCTCAATTTCTTCTTTTCTCTTTTTATGTTCTCCGTAGACAGCCTTCTCTACCTGTGCTATCCTTGCATACAAACCTTCCTCAACACACCCTGCTCTCCGGAATTAATCACCACTGTGCACACTGCCTTGAATTGATTCTACTGTTTATCACACAATAGTCACATCAAACCTCAGAGAATTCCCTTTTTAATTCTGTTTTTTTTTTTTTTAAGATTTTATTTTTAAGTAATCTCTATGCCCAAAGTGGAACTCGAACCCACAAACCCTGAGATGGAGCGTGGTGTGCTCCACCGAGTGAGCCAGCCAAGCGTCCCTTCTGCTTTTGATGTAAAAGCAGGCAAAGGCAACACAAGCTAAAATAAAAAATGGGATTACACCAAATGCAAATGCTTCTGTACAATAAGGGAAACCAACAAGACAACCGACTACATGGGAGAAGGTATTTGCATATCTTACATCCAAGAGGAGTTAACATCCAAAATATATAAAGAACTTATGCAACATAACAGCAAAAAACCCCAGAAATTCAGTTTTTAAAAATGAGCAGAGGACTTGAATGCACATTTTTCCAAATAAGACATACAGATGGATAACAAGCATGAAAAGATGTTCACCATCACTAATAATCAGGGAAGTGCAAATCAACACCATACTGAGATATCACTTCATACCTGTCAGATTGGCTATAATCAAAAAGACAAAAAAAAAAAAAAGAATGTTAGTGAGGATATGGAGAAAGGGGAACCCTCGTATGCTGTTGGTAGAAATGCAAACTGTACAGCCATTGTGGAACAGTATGGAGATTTTTTTTTTTAATCCAGCAATTCCACTTCTGGGTATTTATGCAAAGAAAACACCAATTTGAAGAGATATATGCACCCCTATATTCACTGCAGCATTATTTACAATAGCCAACATATGGAAGCAATCCAAGGGTCCATTGATCGATAAATGAATGAGGACGATATATACACAATGGAGTATTACTCAGCCATAAAAAGGATGAAATCTTGCCATTTGCAATGACATGGATGGAAGTAGAGGCAACTATGCTAAGTGAAATAAATCATACAGAAGGACAAATACTGTATGATGTCACTTACAGATGAAATCTAAAAAAAAAAAAAAAAAAAGAACCAAATGAACAACAGAAACAGATTCATAGATACAGGAAGCTGTTGGCTACCAGAGAGGGGAGGGGGGGGCGGTGAGAAGTTGGGCAAAATAGGTGAAGGGCATTAAGAGGTACAAACTTCCAAAAAATTAAAAAAAAAAAAAAAAAAATTTAGGGATCCCTGGGTGGCGCAGCGGTTTGGCGCCTGCCTTTGGCCCAGGGCGCGATCCTGGAGACCCGGGATCGAATCCCACGTCAGGCTCCCGGTGCATGGAGCCTGCTTCTCCCTCTGCCTGTGTCTCTGCCTCTCTCTCTCTCACTGTGTGCCTATCATAAATAAATAAAAAATTAAAAAAAAAAAAAAAAAAAAAAAAGAGGTACAAACTTCCAGTTATAAAATAAGTCATGGAGAGGAAAAGTACAGCATAGGAAATAGAGTCAATAATATTTCCATAACTTTGTATGGTGACAGATGGTGACTAAACTTATCATGGAGAACATGTCATATGTGTACAAATATCAAACACTATGATGTACACCTGAACTAATAGGATATTGTATGTCAATTATACTTCAATAAAAAAAAACTATCTTCCATGTTTTACAAAAACCCATTATGTCATCATCAATTAAGTTTTCCAATTAAAAGGACAACCTATGATTAGTCTAAATCCCTATTATTAAAACTAGTCAATGAATTTAATATTCCATGGTGTCATTTTAATATTAATTAGTCATATTTTCATACAAGAGAAAGAAACATACGTTAAAAATTATTTAAAGATTTCATTTTTATTATTTTATTTTTTTGAGGTTTTATTTATTTATTCATGAGAGACACAGAGAGAGAGGCAGAGACATAAGCAGAGGGAGAAGCAGGCTCTCTGTGGGGAGCCAGATGTATGACTCAATCCCAGGACCCTGGATCATGCCCTGAGCCGAAGGCAGACGCTCAACCACTGAGTCACCCAGGTGCCCCCAAAGATTTTATTTATAAGTAATCTCTACCCCCAAAGGTGGAACTTTAACTCATAACCCCAAAATCAGGAGTTGCATGCTCCACCAACCACGCCAGCCAGGTGCCCCTAAAGATTAAAAAAAACAAAAACAAAAACCTGTAAGAAATCTATACCTGGAAGGGGAAAATGAGTAGAAAACCAACTTCTAGAATGTACAGCTTTTCAGCTTATCAACCTGAGTGGGAGGCTTTGCTTTCCTTGAATGAGGGTGTGATGTCTGTGTTTATACATCTGTTTGCTGAAACCATGGACATCCCAATCATTAGCTCATTCATTAATTCATTTCCTGAGCCCTGTTATGTGCCAGGCATTGTGTGAAGGCTGGACTTTCCAAGGAGAAGTTCTACTCTTCCTATGAGTAGACTTGGAAGCCCAAATAGGATATTTATAGGTCTGACCTTTAGAGTACAAGAAACAAGTGGTGTCCTAAAATAGAGTATTATTGCTTTCAATTATGGCATGCACATAATGAGAACTCTAAATGCATTTTGGGATGAAGATAATAGTTGAGTGCGTATTTCTTTATAAAAAATAAGGATAAGGGGATCCCTGGGTGGCGCAGCGGTTTAGCGCCTGCCTATGGCCCAGGGCACGATCCTGGAGACCCAAGATCGAATCCCACGCCGGGCTCCCGGTGCATGAAGCCTGCTTCTCCCTCTGCCTGTGTCTCTGCCTCTCTCTCTCTCTCTCTCTGTGTGACTATCATAAATAAATAAAAATAAAATAAAAAAATAAAAAATAAGGATAAGCTCTGGGTTGGTTAGGTTTAAATAAATCTAGATCATTATTACTTTTAAAATTAAAACTGATCTCTTTACCAATCAAGTTAACAAGAATGTGGTCACCTGGGTGGTTCAGTCAGTTAAGCCTCTGCCTTCAGCTTAGGTTATGATCCCAGGGTCCTGGGATAGAGTCCTATGTTGGGCTCCCATCTCAGTGGGGAGTCTGCTTCTCCTTCTGCCCCTGTTCGTGCCCCCTCTCTCTTTCTCTCTCACGTTCTCTTTCTCTCTCTCAAATAAATAAATAAAATGTTTTTAAAAAAAGTAACAACAATGTATTGCAGCCCTGTTTGAATTGGTCAGTTTCTTTATGGGAGTAATTGCTTACTGGATTTTAGACCACCTCCTCTCCTTTCAGCATTTCTACGATGTAAGAGTCATAGCCAACACTTGCGTGTTGCTTATGTTTTAAAGTCTCATGTCAGGAGGATCTTTAGGCCTCTTTAAGGAAGCATTAAGTAGCTGGATGAAAATAAGTATTTAATATCCTTTTCCTGTTATACAGTAAGTCCTATATTTGATGCTTCCAATGATTTCTTACAGATACATCCAGAATCACTCTCTAACCAGATAATATAGCCTTGCCTTTAAATAAAATCCAAAGATTTAAGATAAAAGTTTCAACAGAAGACATGAGGTGGGAGGGTGATTCTCTTTTCTTCTTCCCATGGCAAGTATTCTGTTATCAGTTCACATCTGGCACATTTTCAGCTTTAACTGAACCCATATCTGTTAGCCCAGATTTTTCTGAGCTCTGCACTATGGAGAGGTAAGAGCCGGTTAAAATGAATTTGCTGAATTGTATATAAATTCAACCCATTGAATCCACTACTGTTAATCCCATTAACACCTCTACTAATCGTATTGCATAATCAGCCAGCTGAGACCCAACCCCCTTTTTGTATTCTTGTTGAATACAGAAGACAGATAAATGTCAGAGTTCTGCCCTAAGTTAAGATTTCTCCCCATAAAAGAATTCTGGACTCTGAAGGGAAGAATGCTCCTTTACAAGGTGACATCATCCTGTCCACTCTTGGCCCAGGGTCAGCAAACTCATGGATCAGTGGTTTCTAGTCTATGGGATGTAGATGCCTGAAAGGATGAGAAGTGTTTGTCAAACACATGTATTATTTTTCAAAAGTATGGAGGTGTGAAATTGCTATGAATGAAGTATGCATAAGTATAAAAGCATTGGTAAATTCATAGAAGTTTTTTTGTCATTATTTACTCCATCAGTTGCTGTCAGAAGCATAATTTTGCTTATGTGCAGGTTTGCAATTTTTAAAAAAAGATTTTACTTATTTATTCATTGAGAGATACAGAGAGAGGCAGGGACATAGACAGAGAGAGAAGCAGGCTCCCTGCACAGAGTCTGATGTGGAACTCGATCCCTGGACCCTGGGATAATGCCTTGAGCCAAAGGCAGAGACACTCAACCACTGAGCCACCCAGGTGCCCCAGGTTTGCAATTTTTAACAATAAAATGGTCCTCATAATTTATAAGTTTGGGGGTCATTGTTTGGAAGTGTTAGTGATTTACCCTTAATTCCTGGATGAGCTCCTTTCAGCTCCATAAAATATTGAAACGTTAACATTACAAAACTATTGCAAATGGAACAAATATATTCCTACTCTGTAGAAGTCACAATATTTTTTTACCGCATCCTTTCCTAATTCCGTCTCTTGACATTTGTAGTTCTAATTGGAGAAAGATAGTATAAGTATGCAAAAAATTAAATAACAAGCTAAGAAAATGCAAAAAAAAAAACCTCATGTAGTATGTGATCAATTGTCAAGTGCTTTGAGCTCAGAGGAAAGGGTGAGAGGAAGGAATGGGGAAAGAGAGAGAGTGTGGGTAGTGTGGTGAGAGAGAGTGTGTCAGTTGGGAGACTGGACATTAGGACAGGTTTTTATAGACTCACATTCCTGGCTCTGCTAATTACTTGTGAATGACCACGGATAGACAACCTGACCCCGTTGAGCCTCCATTTTATCATCAATAAAATCAGAATTTAATACCTCACTCACAGTATTATTGTAAAGATGACTATTACAAAGTGCTTTCCATGTTTTGTGCTATACCTGGTCTACAGTATGTGCAAAATGAATGGTAGTTATTATTTGTTTTATTAGATTGTCAATCCTGCCACCATTGGAAGGATGACTTACTTATTTTTGTTTCCCCACCTAACACAAGCACAATGCCTGACTCATAATAAGTAACCCCTCCAAAAAAAAAAAAAAAATCCCCAGTGTTGCTAAATGAAGGGATGAAAGGAGAGGTAGATGGTGAGGAGAATTTTTAAAATGAAGTATAAGCTTTGGTGACCTGGCAGGGTCTCATGATGAAGTAAGACATGAAGTGAATTTAGAAGAATGTGTGGAAAAGGTAGGAGGGCATTACAATTGGTGATGGGTATGAACAAAGGTACAGAGGTGAGAAAACACAATATATGTAGAGGGGAGATTGGGATACAGTTGTAGAGGGCTTGGAATGCCAGGCTGGAGACTGTGTATCTTATCTGCTGAGAGTGGGGAGTCAGTGAAGACTTTGAGGAGGAGAATGACATGATGAGAACTTTCCAGAAGGTTAGTTTGGTGATGGCTTGTGGTATGGAGTAGGAGAAAGGAATAGGGCAATCCACTCTAAATGGGACATGGTCAAGTCCCTGACCATTGAGAGACAAAGGACAGATTAATGAAAGGGCAGTAGTTGCTGTGTCTTCTCTATTTTTATGAATTCTTAATGTGGCCATTTAAACCATTTACCAACATGTATACTGACCCTTGAAATATACAAGATGACATTTTTGAAAATCATTGCAGGTGAAAGTTTAGCTGGAGAGGAGACAAGCTTAAATTGGAGGGTTAGATTGATGAGAGGTATGGAGCATGTAGCATTAATTGAGTCAAGAAGTAGAGGTGATTTAAGGACCAGGCTGGGTTTTATTTTCTTAGAGTCTTTAGAAGATAAACAGTAGTTAGGGTTAGGAAATGGATTGATCTATGGAATGTGTAACTGATCTGAGAAGGCTAAATTGCCAACTGGTGAGACTCTCTTGCATGGAGAAAGGTGAATTAGATTAGATAGAGTGGGAGCCAGGTGGGAATTGGAGGGACAGGGCTGACCTGCTAAGAGGAGGTGGAGAGCAGGAGCTGGATGGCTCCCCTGGTGATGGAGAGTGCAGGTGAAGCCAGGTGAGGTGAGAGCCAGGCTGGGCTACGCCTCCTTCTCCTGTCAGTAGGGTAGCCTCATCGACCTCTCTTTGCCACTCCATTTTCACTTGACCAGGAGCAGGCAGGTGGAGCCTGGGAAGCAGAGTCAGAGCAGGCTGGTTGGTCTTGTTACATTTTCAGGAAAGAGGTATGTCTCTGTGGAGGAAATTATTTTCCCCAGATAAAGAAACCATCTTTGGAAAGAAATACAGAGAAAGAAAGAAGAAAAAGAAGGAAGGAAGAAAGGGAGGGAGGGA
Source organism: Canis lupus dingo (assembly GCF_003254725.2). Classification (NCBI taxonomy): domain Eukaryota; kingdom Metazoa; phylum Chordata; class Mammalia; order Carnivora; family Canidae; genus Canis; species Canis lupus. The sequence continues at coordinate 7,558,281 of NC_064277.1, forward strand.
GGGAGAAAGAAAGAAAGAAGGAAAGAAGAAAGGAAAGAAAGAAAGAAAGAAAGAAAGAAAGAAAGAAAGAAAGAAAGAAAGAAAGAAGAAAGAAAAAATAATGAAAGGAAAAAAGTAAAGGGCCCTCTTCTTTCCTACTCTTAGGGAGAATTCACTCATTTATTTATCATATCTATTAAATTTTTAAAAATTCACTTTCCTCTTTTTCCAATATCTGCCATGTTTACTGACCACTGACTTTGTTCTCTAAGTCTCTCTCATTACTGACCATAATGTACTCTTTATCTCCTGCCCTGGGGACCAAACAAGAAGGGTGTTGAACTCCCTAAATTTTATTATCTAAAAATTATAGAATGTCCTGATTAGTGGAAGTTTCATAAAATTCATAAAGAATCAGAGTGGCTTTGGACCTCTCAAAAGCAATTCTGCAAACAGAAGCGAGCAATGCTTCCAACAACCTGAAGGAAAATGATTTCCAATCTAGAGTTCTATACCTAGCCAAATTATCAGACAGGTATGTGGTGGGCTAAGGACACTTTCAGTCACATAAGTTCTCCAAAGATGAATCTCCCATGCACTTTTTTTCAGTAAAGTTGGTGAAAGTGAGTGCTATCAAAATGAGGGAATTAAAAAAAAAAAAAGAGGGAATAAATCAGGAGAGTGAAAGACATGCGATCCAGAAAACAGAAGGTACACCCAACACACAGGAGGCAAAGGCAGCCTTAGGATGACAGGGAAGGGAGCTTCCAGGTCAACTGTGCAGAAGCAGATCTGAAGAACTGTCAGCTCAGATTGAAGCAAGTCAGAAGGCTCCAGGAAGGATTTTTTTTTTTTTAATAACAAGGCTAGTTAACATCCAACACCATACATAGTTAAAATTTTTTTTTTCTTGTGATGGGAACTTTTAAGATCGACTCTCTTAGCAACTTCTTTTTAAAAAAGATTTTATTTATTTATTCATGAGAGACACAGAGAGAGGCAAAGACACAGGCAGAGGGAGAAGCAGGCTCCCTGCAGGGAGCCAGATGCGGGACTGGATCCTAGGACCCTGGGACAGCAGACGCACAACCACCCAGCCACCCAGGTGCCCCTCTCTTAGTAACTTTTATAATTACAACACAGTATTGTTAACTACACTCACTATGCTCTACCTTGACTCCCCATGACTTATTTATTTTGCAACTGGAAGTTTGTGTCTGTTGACCTCTGTCTTCCATTTCACCCACTTCCCATCCTCCAACCAGGAAGGATGTTTTTAAGCAGAGGAAATTAATAGAATACCTGTTGTGAATGTTTGTGTTGAGAAAATATTTACTCAACTAGAAGAGAGTTTGGGAATAAATTAATGATAGCAGATAACTAAGCAAAAGCAAAAAAAAAAGAAGAAGAAGAAGGACAGTTATTAATTCTGGAAGGAGGGAGAAGTTGCAAAGGAAAGAAAAAGTTTATAATAATTTTGGTACTTAAAAAAGCAACATAGTAGCATTATTTGTAATAGCCAAAAGATGGAAGCAACCTAAATGTCCACCAACAGATGAATGGGTAAACAAAATGTGTTCTATATATACAGTGTAATATTATCCAGCCTTTAAAAAACAGGGAATTGGGCAGCCCGGGTGGCTCAGCGGTTTAGCACCGCCTTCAGGGCGTGACCCTGGGGACCTGGGATCAAGTCCCACATCGGGCTCCCTGCATGGAGCCTGCTTCTCCCTCTGCCTGTGTCTCTGCCTCTCTCTCTCTCTCTCTCTGTGTCTCTCATGAATAAATAAATACAATCTTTTAAAAAATGTTAAAAAAATAAAAATAAAAATAAAATAAAAATAAAAAACAGGGAATTCGGACACAGGCTACAACATGGATGAACCTTGAAGACAGTATGGTAAGTGAAATAAGCCAGACACAAAATAACAAAAATTGTGTAATTCAGTTACAGAAGGAACCTAGATTGGTCAAATTAATAGAGACAGAAAATGGAACAGGAGTTCCCAGGGGCTGGATTAGGCAAGGGGAGGAAGGCATTAGTGTCCAATGGGGACAGGGTTTCTATTTGAGATGACAAAAAAGTTCTGCAGATGGATGGTGGTGACAGTTGCACACATTGTGAATGTACTTAATCCCACTGAATTGTACATAATGATTAAAAGGGTAAATTTTATGCCATATATATATATGCCATATATATATATATATAACAACTTTTAAAAATAAAGAAAACCCCTGAGGCACAAATAAATAGAATGAGAATTATTATTCTCATATTGATGAATACCAAATTTTTAAGACTCAGGTATTGGGAAATTTAACTTCCCTTGTAAACCCAGATATGAAAGCTACCTTTTTTTCTATGAAATTGCATACCTTTATTTTATGGATCTATTATTAGAAATGTATATGCTAACAAGTCTTCTATGTACCCATCTTTCATTAATAACCTTTACCCCTTAAGATCCCATTATATGCCTTTTCTAACACATTGTTTTTTAAGAATAAATTAAATTAATTCATTTATTTGAGAGAGGGGGGAGGGGCTGAGGGAGAGGGAGAAGGATAGAATCTCAGGCAGACTTCTCACTAAGCATGGAGACCTGCGCGGGGCTGAGATCATGACCTGAGTAGAAATCAAGAGTCAGATGCTTAATGGACTGAGCCACCCAAGCACCCCTCTAATACATACTTTTTAATATAAACAATCTGACCACACTATATATATGGCTTAAAAGTTGCCTTTTTTTTTAAGTGAGTCACTTTTTAAAATTTTATGTATGTATGTATTTATGAGCCAGCAAAGGGCCCCCATTTTTTTAACTTTACAATACATTTGTCTTCTTTCTACATCCATGATTATATAAATGGACTACACCTATTTTCTTAACATTTTTTTTAAAGATTTTACTTATTTATTCATGAGAGACACACAGAGAGAGGCAGAGACATAGGCAGAAGCAGAAGCAGGCTCCATGCAGGGAACCCGATGCGGGACTTGATCCCCAGACTCCAGGATCATACCCCGGGCCGAAGGCAGGCGTCCAACTGCTGAGCCACCCAGATGTCCCCTTAACATTTATTTTTAATGATAACAATGGGATCGAGATGTATTCCATGATACTATAGTTCCCTCTTACAAAGACAAATCCTGCTGTAGTTCAAAGGAGGTTCAAAAAACCTTCCTTTTGGAAAAATAAAATAAAATAATTAAAACCCCTCCTTTTGTATATTACATTTTTTTCCTCAGGGCTATAATACCAATAGGAATATTGATGTTTGTTTTCAGAATGCAGTAATTATCATTTTAAATCATGAGGTTATGTTTTCCTTATTCACTAAAGCAAAATAAAAGGTCATTTAGAGATGACAGGTGACATTTCTCCTCAGTAGCATGGTGGGAAAGGACTCCAGATGCTTTGCTTGATTCCACCTGAAGCCAAATTGCTAAGCAGTTAAAAACTTCAGGGAGCCGCCAGACAGGTTTAACGAGAATGATGTGTACCTCTCCACACCCACCTTTGCAAGACAGAACTGCTCCACAGGTTTGTTGAAACTGCTGTGGAACCGTGCTACAACTCTTGCCTAAATTTGAAACGTTTTTGTCCAATGTCAGCATGGTTTAAATGTTTCAGGTTAAAATCCTGCAAATCATTAAAAATGCACAAATCAAATCCAGTTAGGTTTGTTGCAATGGGCATTAATTTATGGCCGAAGAAACCGTCCTGTAGGCTATCCTCCTGATTTGTGTGATTTTTTTTTTCTTTTAATCCAAATCTCGTTGAAGGGAAGTTTTCTCATTTGGAGTTGTATGTTCAGTTCACTAAATCCTGGGATGCTGATTAAAGAAACCAGAAGGAGCCCAGTCTCTTAGGGCTTCCCAAAAAGGAATGTCCACGGATTACTAAAGATTTCAGGAGAAAACCCTCTGGTGTCTGATGTCTGCAACCCTTACACTGAGGGCTACAGAAGGATTGCTAGAAGACCCTGCAAGGGCTTGCTGGTCCTCGACAGGGCAGGATTATTTTCCTAAACGTGTTTGGTAGTTGTGACTGCCTTCCATGCGATGATGGCTCACTCCTTCAGTTCGGCCTCTCCCTATCTGCAGTGGATGCTATTTGCTATTGATTGGAAAATTCTAGAACGGGATGGATCACTCCTATAGAAAGCTCTAGGATCTGTACCTTGACACTTTAAAAGAGCCTTTGAAAAACAAACAACAAAATGGTATGCACCTTTTAAAGCCATGCTGACAAGACATCTTAAATGAGGCTGGGAAACGCTCTTGGTATAATGCTAAATTAAGAAGCTGATACAAATGTGTATATAGAGTTTGACATCGGGTAAAAAAAATTCATTGAAAAAAACACTGGAAGGAAATCTACCCAAAATGCATAGTGTGATTGTCTCACCTGGATGGTGTAGTTATAGATGAAATTTTCTTAGCTTCTCTGCATCATCCCACCTTTTCTGAGTTTTTTTTTTTTTTAACAGCCAACAAACCTACTTTTACAAGTTTAGATTCATCCTTTTAAGCAAACCCTTTTCTTCGTTTGCTAGCAAACTCTCATGTCGTTCTTAAATTAAAAAAATTTTTTTTATCGAAGTTCGATTTGCCAACATATAACACCCAGTGCTCATCCCATCAAGTGCCCTCCTCAGGTCTAATCTAGGTTTTGCTCCCCCACAGGCTGGGACCCTGATAAGGAATGCAATGTCTCGCTGCCTCTGTTGTTTCTGAGGCAATGGAGGAGTTTGAATGGTTTCTTTCCTGGGATCTGCAATTTTACCAAGACTCCACAAAATGAAACCATTGCAATCCTAAATTAGGAGAGTCTGTTGAAGCTGAGAATTTTCCCCTCCAGGCCCTGCTCTATTTGGATGCTCAGTTTTTGTGTTTTTGTTAATACTAGCAGTTGGTTTATGTTTCGTGTTCTGTCTCCTGTGTTAGATGCTTCAGATGTCAAGATAATGAAAGACAGGAACTTATTCTTTAGACTCCCCTGTGTGGACATTTCTCTCTGCAGCAGGGAAACAATGTAAGTGCAATAAATCCTTCAGATGATAAAACGATAATGGTTTCAGGAACTTGCAATTTTACCTATGAATATCAGTAATTTTGAAAGATGGTCACTTCAGAGACTAGGTGACATGTCCTCTGCATTACACTCTACCCAAAGGTAGATGTCTTACTTTATGGAAGTAAGGTATGGCTTCACTTCTGTCCTGATTTTATGTTGTTTGTATATGAATTTCTAATTTCACTTTTTCTAAATGATGGAAGCTGTATTAAAAAAAATAGCCAAAATAAAACAAAAATGTGCACTGTGATTTGATGACACCAGGAAAAACATTTGCCTCACCTGTAAAGATAGGATTAAAAATAATGCTTTTTTGTGGGGCTATTGCAGTGCAGGCTAATGATTTAATAGTTAACTACATTTCCAGACATCCTATGTGTCTGGTGTAGAACAATAACAATTAATAGCATAGTTCCTTGTTTGTTTGTTTTTTCCAGTTCCTTGGTTTTAAATTGATACCAAATCACTGCTCAGAAATGTATTCATTCATGTCTGATTGTACAGGAATTTTGACATCGTGGAAAGGGCATGAGGCCAAAAACAGAGTTCTAATATTTTAGATAATGAGTGACTCAGGAAAGTTTCTTAACCCCTCTGCGACTCACTGTTTTTTTTTTTTAAATTAAATATGAGTTTGGGGGGCACCTGAGTGGCTCAGTCAGTTGAGTGTCTGACTTTGGCTGAGGTCATGATCTCAGGGTCCTGGATCCAGCCTTCTGTCAGGTTCCATGCTCCATGGGGAGTCTGCTTCTCTCTTTCCTGCTTTCTTTCCTTTCCAGCTAGCACTCGGGAGCTCTCTCTCTCTCTCTCTCTCTCTCTCTCTCAAATAAATGAATGGAAAATCTTTAAAAAAAAATAAAATTTGGGGTTTGGTTTATATGGCACTTTAGTTGGTGAAATCTTTCTGGGGCTGCAGCATCTCTGATGCAGATGCTGTGGGTAGACACTGGGCTCCCACCAAGCTACAACCAGCCTGGCACTATCATGATCTGTTCTGGCTGTTGACTGTTCTCAGAGTTTCATTTACAAAAAAGAGTTCCAAGGCTCTAAAAGTTTTGAAAACAACTCGTATAAAAATCCTTTAAGGCAGCTTTTGTTTCTGAAATTCTCTGTAGAACATAAAATTCAAATTTTATGTTTGAATTCCTTCAGAAAAGGCTAAGTACCTATTCATAATTCTCAATCTCTCTCTTTTTAAATATTTTATTTATTTATTCATGGGAGACACACAGAGAGAGGCAGAGACACAGGCAGAGGGAGAAGCAGGCTCCATGCAGGGAACCTGATGCGGGACTCAATCCCGGGACCCCAGGATCACGACCTGAGTGGAAGGCAGACTCGCAACCACTGAGCCACCCAGGTTCCCCATAATTTCCTCACGTTATAATTAGCACATTATATATCCATGTGGCATTTGGTGATAATTGGGTTTACTGGCAATAATCTGCATCTTGACTTTATATTTATGGAAATTTGAGTAAGTGTTCCAGTCCCAACATGACAGATCGACAGTTCCTCACAATCATGATAAGCTTAAAAATTACTTTGAGACTATATTAAAAAGGCTAACTTAACTGGCACCTGCATTATATTCATTGACTCTGTGGCCTACCCACTAAAAATTAATGTGAGTTACTGTTTAGCTTGGCGGGTTAGAAGTCATTTGGTTAAGGGTGTGGGTGGCCCCTATGTGGTCCAAAGCTCCGCTCACCATCATCCATACCCTTAACTTCCAGCCCCTCAGCCTCACAGCTTGAGGTTTTTTTTTTTTTAATAATAAATTTATTTTTTATTGGTGTTCAATTTGCCAACATACAGAATAACACCCAGTGCTCATCCCGTCAAATGCCCACCTCAGTGCCCATCACCCACCCATTCACCCCCACCCCCCGCCCTCCTCCCCTACCACCGCCTCTAATTCATTTCCCAGAGTTAGGAGTCTTTATGTTCTGTCTCCCTTTCTGATATTTCCTACCCATTTCTTCTCCCTTCCCTTCTATTCCCTTTCACTATTATTTATATTCCCCAAATGAATGAGACCATATAATGTTTGTCCTTCTCCTGAGTGAAACAGCTTGAGCTCTTAATGAAAAACAGGATCAGGCAAGAGCATGGGTTAATCCCCAATAGATATGCTATTCAATTAGAGGCAGTCAAGGAAACATACTCTTTTAAAAAAAATTTTAAAGATTTTATTTAGTTATTCATGGGAGACACAGGCAGAGGGAGAAGCAGGCGGGGATCCTGATGTGGGACTGGATCCCAGGACCCCGAGATCAGGCCCGGAGCCTAAGGCAGACACCCTCCACCACTGAGCCACCCAGGTGCCCCAAAGAAACATACTCTTAAAACATAAGGGATAGCACCATTTATTAGATATTACCTGTGCAGAAAACCAAAACAAGGAGCAACAACAACAACAAAATCCTCTCACTACAGTGATAGAAAACCTATTTGAGAAGTTTCTCTCAGCTTTTTAATTTTTTAAAAGGTAGTCTTCTTCCCCTGGTAAAAACAAAAAACCACTACAAACAGAAGAATTCTCCTGTTCCTGAAGGACCTTTGAACCAAGGATAATAAAGATAGTTCTGAGCTAATGTATGTGTTTTGCCAACATTTTCCTATTTCTGGAATGAAATTTATGTGGTGTATCAAATTGCTTTTTTTTCAATGGGCAGTTTCAACTCTAAGAATGAGAGATCAGTCTTATTTGGGGGATACTGAGGACCTAGATTTAATTATTTCTGGTGGTTTCTAATTTATTCATAAGAAAGAAAGGACAAAGATATGTATAATTACCCCCCAATTAAGTCATCTGCTATTTCAATAGGCATTTTCTCTACCTCACATCATAGTTCCAATCTTAGCTTTGGTACTTTGGATTTGTTCAAATACTGCTCCCCTGGCAGGCAGGAAGGCTATTTTAACTCACCAGCTGTAAATCTTTTCTGTGGCCAAGGGATATCATTTCACCAACAAAGAGAGATGAGGGAGTTCCCATGGGATTTTGAGCAAGAAAATGATCCCTCCTAATCTCATTGAAATCAAGGTGCTCTGTTTAGTTTTAAAAATAATACTCAGGATATGACGGATGCCTCTTACTAACCACAAGGTTATCTCCAAGGTCAGCCAGAGAGAAAGTTACATGTCAGTGATCTGTCTCTAACAGTACAAGGGGACGTATCTACAAGTGGCAGGAAGAAAAACAGCTGACCTTGGTCAGGTGAGCTGGTGAGGACTTTGCCAGATTTTGGATTGGGCACTTTCTCAACTTGGTTGTAAGAAATAAGCTGAACCCTTCTGCTGTACCCCACTATTCTATAAAGATACCTTTGTAATAATGTATCGAATGTGCAGGAATTATTTGTTTTCCTATCACAGGCTTGACATCTTACAGAAAGGGAGCCCTGCCTTATTCATCTTCATATGATCAGTGCTGGGCCTATTGTGAAGCGCATAGTAGATGTTTAATAACAACTGCTTTTTAAGTGAATGAATGTTAAATGTCTGCAAGAAGGAGTTTTATTGATTCATGGGAGATTAAAGACAAAAACGCTAAAGGCTAATGTTTCCATCTAGCAAAGAGCTTTTGGTTTACTGGGTGACACCTCAGCTTTATGTAATGTTTCCGTTTTCAAGAATATTCACATATTATAATGTTGGCAGGGTAAGTAGTAGTATTTCCCTTCTGTACATGAAGAAATTGAGCTCTTGCCCAAGTAAACTGTAGCATAAGATCAGAACTCTGGTCCTTTGATTCTCAACCTTCACTGTGGGGCCTTCCATGAGAGGAGCCAGTTTAGACAACTAATGTGTATATGTCTGGATTCCATCTATCATGTCAATCTTTTATGTCATCCTTTTATCTCCCTTTATCCTTAAAGAAAGATAAATGGAAGCCATTGTCTTCCCAAACCTGGCATATTTCATTAGCTGGGAGCCATTTGCCTTCCTGGGAATACCTAAAGGAGTTCAGGAAGCTCTAGGACAGGCTACCAAGTAATGGTAGCCAGAGGTGTATAGTTGGTAGGTTGTACTTTCCACCTCTTTACTTGTTTTGTAAACAGATTGAACAGCTCTGTGAGTCTGGGTGGTGGCTGGGTCTATGTGTAGCCAGGCTCCGGACTACCCAATGTGAATTAGGTAGATATGTCTTGTTCTTTTTTTTTTTTTTTTTTTTAACTTATTTGAGAGAGAGAGCACAAGCAGGCGGAGTGGTAGGCAGGGCAAGAGGGAGAAGCAGGCTTCCCAATGAGCAGGGACCCCAATGTAGGGCTTGATCCCGGGACTCTGGGATCATGACCCGAGCCGAAGGCAGATGCTTAACCGACTGGGCCATCCAGGTGCCCCAATATGTCTTTTTTTTTTTTTTCTTTTAAAAGGAAGATTTAATCACAGAAGTAGAATTACTTAAGTCTTTTTTTTTTTTTAAGATTTTATTTACTTATTCATGAGAGACACAGAGAAGCAGAGACACAGGCAGAGGCAGAAGCAGGCTCCACGTAGGGAGCCTGACATGGGACTCGATCTCGGGTCTCCAGGATCACGCCCTGGGCTGCAGGCGGCGCTAAACCACTGAGCCACCCAGGCTGCCCTATGTCTTGTTTTTAAGGAGAATTCTCTTGTGCAATTGCATGACCTTCTTGTTACACGTTACACATTATAGAATGAGGGAGTCCCTGAATTTTTTTAATTGAAGGTTTACTATATTTTTCAGGGCAGTGACTATGCCTCACTCATCTTTGTATTTTCCAAAGTCTAACATCGGTCCTCCCATATAGTAGGTTATAATTATTTGCTGGACAAATGAGATGCATAGAGGCAACAAAACACCCTAAATTAAATTATGTGCATTATGCACTGACACCTCAAATGGTTATTTGGACCATTTGTGCTGATACTGACTATCAGCCATTGATTCAATTTTCAGAAGAAACACCATTCTTGTCTGTACATCAGAGTTTGCATGATCATTTGAATTTCATCACTTTCGCATTTATTGAAAAGGAGTGGAAATTGAGACAGTCATGGGAATTACTGAGTGTGCTAACAGCAGCAAACTTTTATCTCATTGTATTTAATCTGGTCAACTCTGTGGGCAATAGGGAAGAAAAAGAAGAGCACGTTTTTGTGGAAGATTTACACCTAAAAAGTGAGGTGTGATTAAGGGTGCTAAAACACGCTAACCTTTAGAAAACTCCCCCACTCCCTTTAGGACATGCAAATGTAGTTCCATTTTTATTCTTTTTCAGTTTACAAACATTTCAGAATATGTTGTAAAGAAGGTAGGTTCACGGGCATTGTTTGGGAAGGTGACAAATATTTATTATGGAGATTTTTAAGTGGTGTTTACTAAAGTGTAATTGAACAGTTTTCCAAATTTTATTTTATTTATTTTATTTTATTTTTTATTTTTATTTTTTAGTTTTCCAAATTTTAAAAGCAGTTTTTTGTGTGTGTGTGTGTGTGTATGGATAGGTCTGACTGGGACTGGGTCTGTACCTCAACCCTGGTCACAAAGACTACAGTGTGGTTCACACCTAACTGGGAGGGGCCCCAGAGCAAGTCGCTGGAATGTTCTGGCTCAGAGTTACTCATCTGTACCAAGCAGACGATCTCTGTCCAGGGTTCTCGCTGCTGCTCTCAGACTGAAGTCCCAGGAAGGCCACTGACTTGTGGGAAAAGCTGACTTTTCAAAGGGATGGGTCTAGGGAGAAGGCGCTCAGGCGCCTGAGACAAACATTCCTAAGGCTCTTTTACAAAACCTGAAAACCGGGTCCGGAGGTGGATGTTTTCGCAATTTCTTGTTCAAAATGACCATCAGCAGTCAAAATAAAATAAATCACCATGTATATTCCCCCTTTTTACTGCATGGGAAAAAAAAATGGGTCATGTTTTCCTCTTCACCTTCACTCCAAAGAAATTAATCATTCACGGTGAAGACCTTCTCCAGCAAGTGGTGGTTCGTTTCACACGTCGGAAATCGAATTTCGGAGACAATTTTTCTGCATCACGGGAATAAAGGAAAATTCAAAAAAAAAAAAAAAAAGTTTCCCAAACAAACAAAAACAAACACACCTCACCAGCTAAGCACGCTCTTGTCAGTTCTGTTTCTGTGCAAAGCTGGGGCTGGCACTGTTTTCCAGGGATTGGCAAAAAGTAAATGTTTCATAAGTAACCGTCCCGTCGAAGGGGCCTGGGTGCGCGGCTGCTTTCCGCCCCGGGGCCCGCGGGAATCCTGAAAAGCCGGGGCCGCGCGTCCCGCCCCCGCCCCCGCCCCCCCCCACCCCGAGCTCCCGCCCCCGCCCGGCCCCCGGCCTCGGGGCGCAGGGCGGAGCCGCGCGCGGGCGCAGGTGGGGAGGGGCGGCCCGGGCGCGTCGGCGACACCCGCGCGGGGCGGGGAGGCCGCACCCCGCCCCGGGAAGAAACCCGCCAGGTGTGGCCGGGCGCCGGGTGCCAGCGGGGAGCAGACGCGCGCCGCCACCGACCCGCACCGCCGCCGGCTCCCGCGCGCCCTCGCCGCCCTCGGAGCCCCAGCTCCGCTCCTGCTGCGCCCCGCGCGCCCCGTCCCGGCGGGGCCTCTCCCTGCGCGCCCGGCGCCGTCTCCGAGCCCGCCCCGCCTCGCCTATGCCGCGGCGCTGAGCCGCCCTCCGAGCGCGCGCCGACATGAGCTGCAACGGCGGCTCCCACCCGCGGATCAACACGCTGGGCCGCATGACCCGCGCCGAGTCCGGCCCCGACCTGCGCTACGAGGCGACCTGCGGCGGCGGCGGCGGCGGCGGCGGCGGCGGCACCAGCAGGATGTACTACTCCCGGCGCTGCACCGTCACCGACCAGACCTCGGACGGCTACTGGTGGGTACCGGCCGCGGCCGGGGGCGCCCGAGCCCGCCACGTCGGAGGGAGCGCTCCGTGCCTGCAGCCGGGAGGGGCCGGCTGCCCGGGTCGCCGCCTCCCGCTGGGCACCCCGCCCCCGCGCGCCCGGCCCGCCTGGCACCCCTTTGTCCCCGCCGCAGGTGCGAGGGCGAGGGCGGGGGCGGGGCCCTGCCTGCAGCCGGGTAGGGGTCGGCCGGCGAGGGGCGCACGGGGCCGGCTGCCCGCGGGGTCGCCGCCTCCGGCTCTGCACCCCCCGCGCGCCCGGGCCCCCGGGCATCCCGGCCGCAGGTGCGAGGTCGGGGGAACTGCACGCAGAGGCGCGACAGCCAAGGAGCGCGGGCTCCGGCCTGTCCTGCAGCCCGGCTCGGCCTCGGGGCGCCTCCGCCGCTGGGGGCTTAGCCCGAGACCTCCCGGCCCCAGAGGGCCCCGCCTCGGCCTCCCCGCGACCCCCGGGGCTGCTCGCGCTCCGCCGGGACGCGCGGGTCCCCAAGGTCTCGCTGCACCGCGGCTCCCGGGCGCCCCGGGGCCCAGCGCCTGCGCCCTTTGTTCCCTCCTTTAGAAACAGCCCAGAAGGAAGGACCTCGGTGTCTTGGTGGCCGAGGGCGGGCGCGGGACGCGGGGGCCTGTCCGGGTCCAGGTGCCCCGTGGGGGGGGAGGGGGCCGGGATGCGCGCAGGGTCTGCGCCTCCGGGGCCTCCTGGCGCCCGATCGCGGGGGTCCCTTGGGAGGATGGGGGGCAACCGTGAGGCTGCAGGTCCTCGGGGCGCGGGGCTGCACTCGGGGAGCCCACGGGAGCCGGGACAGCCCGCGGGCCGCGCCCCCCCAGGCCCCCGCCAGCCCCCTGCGCCCTGCCCGCCCCCTGCCTCCCTGCCCCCCTGCGCCCCGCCTTCCAGAAAGTCACTTACCCTGCCTTGTGGCCTGAGGCTGGGGAGGAGCCACCTGAACACGCTCCAGGAGTTTTTTTGTTTTCCCAGCACTTTTTGAAGGCAGCGACGACTCAAGTTAAGACCTGTTTCCGGCCTCGATGTACTTTCCCCCAGCATCTTGACAATTGGTTTCTCTCTCTCTGTTTTATTAAAACTTGGCCAACCAATTAAATCTAGTTTTAATCTCCCCTCCTAGACTTTTTGTACTTGGGAAGCACCTTCCTTTAGCCCACACGTTTATACCTAGGTCAGGATTCTGCAAGGAATCTTCAGCAGCAATTTTTTTCTGGCATTTTGTGAACCAAGTGTTTTATTTATTTATTTATTTATTTATTTATTTATTTATTTATCTTTTGTATTTTTCTTTTAAACTATGATTCTGTTTATCTAGAGTCCTGATTTTTTTAGGTTGACAATAAATATTACTGTTAATGGAATATTTCACTCCCTCGGCCTCCTGTGGAGGTAAATTTGTAATGAAATTACTATATCAGCTAACGAATTGAGTACAGATACATGGTTTTTGACGATTCTTCACTGAAACACTAAATTTTGAGGAGGCGCAGTGTTGTCCCAGAGCATTATTTCTTGCATTCTGTATTTCCGATCGAAAGCCTGTTGATAAATGATGTCAAGTTTTACATCTCGCTAGGAAGGGAAAACAGACTGACGTTTTGAATTATGTAATTTGGGGGGACTGGTGTTTCTTTGCTTTGATGTTGACCTAGGCCGCAGGAAGTCTTGCTTGGGGGCTGGAGTCAGCGTGGGGCCGTTCTTTCTTGATCCAGGAATGGGGATTCTCCTAGCACTCCTGGCCGGCCACTGGTGCTGTCTGAATCTTCTGGAATTAGAAAATTAGCACACACAAAAAATTGCCTGCAACTGCTGACTTCTGCATTTTAAAAACGATGACTGACTGGAGAGAGACGGGGCTTGTGCCCACACTTTTCTTTCTGGTCTTTTTGCATGGTTTTGTGCAGAGGGATTTGTTGTTTCAGGGCAGGTTACTTTGAAGAAGTGGGATGCCATCTCTGACCCCACTGCCCTCTGAATGAGGATTAAGAACCTAATAAGTGCTTTTCTGGCCAAAAGTTCTTCTAAATAAAGGGTTTTTTGTTTGTTTCTAAAGCACAAAAACCGGTTGAATTTAAGCTTGTTTATTTAAAAAACTGCCACTTTGTTGTCTGATTTTTTTTAAATAATCGGGATTTGAAATAATTAGTGTTTGTATTTAACCTTTCCCTAAATGTAATTTGAGTGTGTAAAGAGCTCAAATTTTAATTTGCTTTTTAAGAGGATTTTAAAACATTTGAAATAATTAGTGTTTGTATTTAACCTTTCCCTAAATATAATTTGAGTGTGTAAAGAGCTCAAATTTTAATTTGCTTTTTAAGAGGATTTTAAAACATCTTCCTGCATCTGCGTTTTACGTGAATAACACTTGCCAGTTCTGAAGACTTTATTTCGTTGATGGTTCTCCCTCCTTCCCTGCCTACCTGTCTTTCATGTTTTCTTTATTTTAGGCTGCATGCAATCACAGCTGCTTTCATTTCTTTTGCTTTATTTAATACTTTAAAGTTTGGTAAATGTTACATGCTTGATGATGTAAGAGAGAACACTGTTGAAAATTTAAACTGTGGATATTGCTTGTATAGGATGTTCTATGAATATGGGCTTTCAATTAAGGCAGAACTACCATAGCCTTGTTCCTGTGGTTAAAAGAAATGACAAATCTGTAGTGAAATTCGGTGGCCAAGTGACAGTGCTACAATTGGATCTTTCACTGATCAAAGTGTGGATATTGTAGGAGGATTAGAAGCCAAATATAGTCATTAACCTTCAGAAATATGTGGTTATAAAATTCTTACTTTTCTCCAGAACTCATGATTTCAAAACCAAAATACATGTGATCTCTACTTGATATAAAGTTTGTTTTAAACCATCTTTTACAAAGAAGCCTTTTTTTTTTCTTTTTGTAAACTACCTTTTAAAAAGAAGCTTCTTAGCAAGAGCTACTCACATCTATTTGCATTGAATTTCAGAGCTGGAGAGAGTGCAAAGGTGTACAGAAAGAAACCTCATTCTTCTACTTTGGAGATAAGTCGAGTAAGACTTGCCCTAAATCTCATAGTCTAGCCATGGCTACATTGACGGGATTATCCAGGGCTACTCACCTCTGCCCTCTTGTCAGCCTGTGCCTCTAGACCATGTATCTTTTTGCAGCAGATTGGACAGTCCTGTACTTAAACAATGCAAGTATCTCAAGTCCACTCATTCATTCATTCATTCAGCAAATACTAGACATCTGCTGTGTGTTAGGCGAGTCAAAGGTGAAAATACAGACTTCTTGAAAGGAACCTAGGTCTTTAAAGGAAAACAAACAGTATAATACAAAAGGATAATAGACAGGAGGGTACCAATGACTCAAAGGCTTCCAAAAAAAATAACATCTGTATAGCCAAGGCACTAGTGACATTTTATAAAGAAAGTGGTGCTGAATTAGAGTTGTGAGTGTTTCAGCTGGTAAAGATGGGTGAGCAGAGGAGCATTCCAGGGGGAGGGAAGTATGAGAAAAGTCTGGGAGGTGACAAACCCGGGAACAGGTTCAAGTCTCCTTTCTGAGCCTTTGCTGTAAGTGGGAAGCAGTAAGACATACGGACGAAGGGCCAGAGCCTGGGACACCTTAACTCCGTGCTGGGGAGTGTGCATAGGCAGAGGGGAGCCAGTGCAGGTTTTCACCCTAGCCAGGGAGAGTCTCCTGCCTTGAAGGAGCAGGGAAATAAGACTGTCCTAGTGAGCTGTGGGCCTGTTTCTGTGGCAGCAGTGTGCAGGGTGGCATGAAGGGGAGGGAGTTGACTTCAGGAAGCAATCGCGCAGTGAAGGAGAGAGGTGATGAAAGTCTGAGGGTGGTGGCCTAGCCTTGGGACAGGAAAGTAGATGGGGCCAGGTAGACTGGCAGCTGCAGCTGAGAGCTGGACGGGCAGGGCCAAGGGAGAGTCTGAGAAAGCAGGCTTGGAGTCGAGTGACTCACAGCATGGATCTTCTAAATATTTTTCTGGGAAGCGATTGCAAAGTGAGATTCAGTTTAGCTTAATCTATGGCAGATAACACTTAACATGGTTATTAACTTTGAGTAAGTTACCTATTTTATAAAAATGCCAGATTGGTGGCTAATAAGAGTTACCATTACCTGGCAAACACCTGTGATGCGCCTGGTATCTTACGCACGTTGTTACCTGAAGCCTCGACAAACTTCCCATTTTACAAATAGAAAACTGAGGTTAAAGTGGTCACTTAATGACTTGGCTTAGGTCACACAGATAGTTAGTTGGTTGAGCTACCTTTGAATCCAGTATACTACAGTGGATCGAGACCAGATCACACCTTGGTTATTAGAATTCATCTCTTGTGCTTATAAACTCTTCCAGTCGGTTGCATTCCTGTGAAATATTTATTGCATAACCGTCATATTCTTTTGTTAATGCTCCAGTAGGGTTTCCATCTGCTTAGGAAAAAACACAGTATGATGCCACATTGAGCCAACTCATGTCGGTCAGATCTACACAACAGCTTTCAACAGCAGTGAGTTTTTTCCTCTAAATATGGGCAGAGTTTCATCGCTGTTCAGGTGACTGAAAATATCTTGGGAAAGAGGAAAAACGCTGCTGATGCCCCTTGGTGCCTCAGAGCTGACTGCTTAGGGTGGAGCACAGGCGAGCTTGGGTGTGACTTGGGGAGTCTCACTCCTTAGCCAACCAGTCTTTCCGGACGAGGAGGTTCTAGAAGGAGTGCTTCAGTCTGGAGGCCAGGTGCTCAGGGCACTGCCCTACCCTTCACTTTTCTCTTTCGCTTCATGGGAGGTGATAGGTGTGGTTCTGATATTGAAGGCACCGCCCTGAAGACCCTGAGACTCTTCTCCTTAGAGGCAGCATCCTGCAAAATGTTAGTGCAGCCCGACGATTTACATCTTATCACCAGCACCTGGGACTGGACCTGTTGAGGACCTGCAAGGACCTCACGAATGTGAGGTGAAATCTACATTTCGTGAAAATGATGATGCTTTAGCAATTAGGCCCAAGTTCCTGCTTGGAATTACATTTTTAAAAATCCATTTTATATTATTTGTGTTTTTTTCAAGTTTATTTATTTATTTATTTAGTAATAGCTATACCCAACATGGGGCTCAGACTCACTACCCCAAGGTCAAGAATCCCCAGTACTTCCAGCTGAGCCAGCCAGGTGCCCCTGGAATTAAACTTTTTGACATTCGAACTTAACATCCCTTGCTTCTGGCACCTGAAAAAGTTAAAAAGGAGCTGGCTTCTTCATAAATAACCAGATAACCTGTAAATGACTTTGTTTTTTTTAGGCCTTAGAATGAATGGAGGTTTTCCATAGGGGAACAGTTCAAAATGGAAATCCTTATTGTGGCATTGAGTTTATAAGGAGCACGTATACATGTGTCATCCCCAGTTAATGAAGGAAAAGAGCGCATCCTTTCCTGAATTTTCTTATCCCTTTCTTAAGTTTCTTTCGTGCTCTTAAAATGTGTCACTCTTTGAATCGCCTCAGACTGTTATTTCCAGGTCTTGTAATAATTTTTGGGAACCTCTGAAATGCCTCATATTTAACACCTAATCCATTTCTTCTTTTTCATCTTTTTTTTTTTTTTCCCTTCTCACCCCATCCTAATTTGATGCAAAACATCCTTGGGTTAAGTTCAGAATGATTCACTGAGACTAAAAACACAAAATGAAAAATATAACTGAAATCTGAGAATCCTATCTTAGCAGCAACAGCAGCAGCAGCGGTGGGAATTGGGAATTCTGCGGGCCTTTGCAGATCTTCTTGGCTCCTCCTAAGCTTTCTGTCAACCCCAGGAGGTGGGTGTGTTCCTACCTGTTACAGATGGAGAAACTCCAGGCACCGTGTATCTAAGTCATTTGCTCAGAGTCCCAGGCTATACAAGCAGAAGTGGCTGAGCAGGGAATGGACTCTTAGTCTACTTGACCTCAAAGTGTTTATGAAGTCCATGGTATGGGATCCATTTGCCCCACAATGTGCTTCAATCCACCGAAAGCAGTGTGAAAATAATAAACATGGGAAGGAAGTGGAGCTTTTATTAGAGGCTGCTTCCAAAACCCCGGGGTAAGGAGAAAAACAAAGCTCAGAGGAGGCTCCCTTTCTAAAACTTAATAGAAAAGAAACCCTATTTGCACCTTGTCGGGGTGGGAATGGGGGGTGGGTAAGGGGACACGACAAGTACACTACCTGACTTGGCTTTGGAAATCCGGGTAATGAGATGGGGATGGGGGTCGTATAGCCTTGGACCAGTCTTTTATATACCTTTGTTTTCCTTCACCTTTACTAAACCAAACCATTATGCATTAAGTACCTTCTTCTGTATGCGAAACTGGGTTGGTACGTGCTTGTAGGGGTCATGGGTGACTTAGATGTAGGACTTTGCTCTCCAGGAGTGGGATAGACAGGTGTGTGAGTAATATAGTACAGAATGAGGGCAGAGGTGTGAATGAACACAGTGAGCTCCAGAGGAGGCAGCATTTGGTCTGTGACTTCCGAAGGATGGATATTTGACGTTTCCACGAATGCGTAGTGTTTGGTGTTTCTTGGAGGTATGAGATTGCCCTTAAATGAAAAAGTAAAAACAATTACTTTTCCCCCTTTTTGCTTAAGATTCTTTAAAGAAACTCAAAATAGTATATGTTAAAATGCTTTGAAAATTATTAAGAGCTAAGCAACTAGGCCTTAAGATCAATATTAATGCATCATGTCATTTTAATTTCCAACAAATATTTATCGAGCTTTTCTAAGGCCATTATTCTATGAACCTGAATACACAAAGAGACATTGCTGGTACCCTTTCAGGATCCTGTGTTGGTGGAATGAACAAAAGAAAGGCAAAAGATAAAGATGGTGGGGGGAGATGGGGGGGGGGAAGTAGAGAAGGAATCCAATAGGAGAGAAACTATATTCACAAAAAGAAATGCAGAATTTGTTGGCATGGGCCACCTGTGTAATGAACAGTACAGATTATTATAAAATGACTTTTTAAAAAAATTTTATTTATTCATGAGAGACAGAGAGAGAGAGAGAGAGAGAGAGGCAGAGGGAAAAGCAGGCTCCATGCAGTGAGATATGGGACTCGATCCTGGGTCCCCAGGATCACGCCCTGGGCTGAAGGCAGTGCTAAACCGCTGAGCCACGCAGGCTGCCCTAAAATGACTTTTAAAAACAAAAAAGTGTAAGCATTAGAAAAAAAATGTTTTACCTTGTAATGCTGCATGCCTCTGTTCAAAATACTGATTTTGTATTTTTTCCCAATAATATTTTTGGCAATAGGTGTTAAACTAATATCTTAAAACAATAATTTTGAAGTCTTATTTTTTTTTTTAAAAAGATTTATTTGGCAGTACTAAAATACAACAGAAAGCTCTCTAACATTGTTGATATATTTGTGTGCTCTGTTCTTAAAATTTGAATTAAAATCCAGAACGGGTTTTCCTTTCAGCCATTGTTGAAAGGATCTTTATGTAAACTGTTAGAGCCATTACTTGTTTAAACAAGTCTTAGAATGAATTAAAAAAAAAAAATGTTTGTGCAGGCAGGTTCTTTGTAGTATGAATCATTTGCCTTCGTAAGTTTGAAGATAACACCCAGAATTTCAGAAAGGTGAAAAACTATTGAGGAAAAATGTTATTTTTTTTCAAGGACAGCTATTCATTTTAGTTTAGAAGTCAAGATTTTTTTGATAGACTTGACCCAAGAGAGTTTTGTTTCCTTGTGGGCTTTTTTTTTTTTTTTTGTTCCCATGACATTTTTCATCTTCCATGCCACTGAAATGGGATTTAAAAATTGAACTTTGAGCTTGTTAGTTCAATTCCCACCACAGTTTAAAATCTCTGCACTCGCACACCTATAGGACTATTGAAAAGTTCTTTGAGGCCAAGGGTTTCAGAAATCTTTCTATGCTTCCTAAATGTGTACATTTATTTGAAAATTCTTTCTTCATCTCTGATAGAATCTTGCATTTCCCAGTCACCCGATGAACTGAAGAGGAAATTTCGTTGCCATTAGACAGAACAGATGTTTGTAGTATTCTCCATAGGATTGAATTTGGTAGTTTCACAAGACAGAGTTACAGAAGAGTGAGCTAAAGAAATCTTAGGTATCACCTAACCTAACAGATGAGAAAAACCAAGGTCTAGAAATTCCTGATACAAACAAAAGTTCTAGAATTATTATGTGGTCGATAAAAAATGTCATTTGACTTAAAAAGTTTTGAATGGCACACAGCATTCAAACACACACACACATTCCCTGAAGCCAGCTCTCCTGGCTGTCATGAGCTGCAAAAGGCTGAGTGTGTGACGCTGGACAGACTCCATGAGTCACAGTCTTTTTGCCTGCACTTCCTCCTTGACTTACGTACAACTATTTCTATGTTGGATCTTCCTTTGGGCCAAAGAGAAGCAAACTGAATGTGAAAGTGGGTTCTCTTTCCCCCCAGTCACCAAATGTCAGTGGGCCTGAGTCTCCCTTCCTCTGTCTTGTTTTACAGGTGCACCGACCTATTAGAAAAAGCCTACACCTGGTTCCCTTTCTTACCTAGCCCTATTTCCCAAGGTCATTCTTACTTAGCCAGACCTCAGACTGAAGTGAGGCTCTTACAGATGAAAGTTGGGATGCGCAGATCTTGCTTTAAGAACCAGGTGAAGTCTTGAGAAGTTGTGTGTAGGATGGAATCTGGTTCTTCAGAGCCTGTGTTCCTATAAACAAATAGCAAGACCAAAGATTCTTCATTACATTGTTTTCTCACACTTAGCTTTCTCCTTTTTTTTCCTTTTGACCCTTAAAAAGCCTCGATTTTTGTGCATTTCTCTTTCCTGTTCCGTTGTTGATCTGTTCACCTAATTGCCAAGCAACACATATAGGGTTTTAGTGGATATCTAGGGCATGTGTGGTGATCATAGGCAAGTCCTTTAGTGAAGCATCAAGAATTCTTTTTAGAATTGTTAGCAACATATGCAATTACCTGGTTTTTGTTTTGTTTAAGTTCAGATGTACATATGGGAGAGGAAGCAGTTAAGGTGGCATCTAAATTTATAGAGAGGTCAGTTGTCTCTGGACAAATGTCTTCTAAAAGTAGGAGGGGGAAAATGTAGAAAGTCCACCAGTATTTTAAGCCACTATTTAACTTCCTCACCTCCTTTTTTGCTGGATACAGTTCATTTCTGTGTCATGTTACTACTCTAATAGCTGGTTTAAAAGAAGCTGGTGAGTTTTATATTTTGTTGTCCAATCAACTTAGAGTTTAGTGTCATAAACTCACTTTTAAAAAGATTTAGATGTACACTTTGGTCCATTCATTCATAGCTGAGTTGGCCTCCTTGCTTTTTTTTTTTTTTAATATATTTTTAGTTTGGAATAATTTCACATTAACAGAAAAGTCGCAAAGCTACTGGAGAGTTTTCACATACCCTCCACCCAGTTTCCCCTCTCAGCTCTGTCTTCCGGCTCAGTTTGTGATACTTTTTACAACAGCCCGTTATTAAATCATTTAAGGGACTCTGACTTTCCATCACACTAAGAGGTAGCCCTTTCATTTAATTACTGGGGACTGGCTTTCTTTGTGGGACTCACTCTCTGAACCAGATTGCTGAAAACAATCACTGAAGGCTTCAGAACAAAGGTACTTTCATCCTCCTTCCAGAAAGAAAACAAATATAATTCCACGGGGCCTTCCTAACTCCTTACCCATGTCCTCATTTTTTTCCTTTGTCTCTTGAATTTCTTTTCTGTGATTCTAAGTCTATTGGAATTTTGTACAAGTTTTGACAACTGAGGCAGCCCTGCTTACATCTCAGCGATCTAATGTGCCAGATTTCCTGTATAATTCTGCGTGGAAGGAAGAGAAGATTGCATTCAGGGGGGTGAGGGGTGGGGTGTGCTGGTTTTGGGAGGTGGGCAGTTCGGGCGGCACTTTGCCTAGGCCTGCCCCGGGAGCCGTGTCATCATCCGGGAGTGGTTCCCAGGGAAAGCTTGATTCCTCACCCACAAACATCAGCTAGTGCTGGCTTGTTGAGGAGCCTCGCTTCCAGGGAGCAACTGCAGAGAGGTGGCAGAGAAAGTTGGTGCTTCCCCAGTGTGAGGAGATGCAGAATCAGCCCCCGTGGGAGAAATTTCTTGCGATTTCACCCCATCTGTGCATCATATAGCCTGGGTTTTGCAACTTCCCTCCCTTTTTTTTTTAAACAGTAAAAATGTTTCTTTACAGCACACACAGGACCCCCCCCCCATCCCATCCCCACACGCAGGTACCTGCACGCATAAGAAAAAGTCCAGTATGTGAAAGAGGCATCAGTTTTATGTGCAGGTGCACAGGCCGACCCTGGCTGAAGGGGCCTGGGTGGCCCTGGAGCCCTGTGATGAACTCAGGCTTCTTGGAGTGCATTCAGGGGCCTTTTCCTGAATATTAGACAAGAATTTAACATGTCTGAAGTCTCTCTTGAACTAAGCTATAGGAGGCCGTGCTGTGACATAATGTATCTTGGCAAATTACCAAGTAAGATTTTTTTTTATTATTAATTTATTATTGCTCTTTTTACTTCTATCTGGAGCATGTTAAATTCTTGCAGTCTCTTTCTTTAAAACATGAAACATCCATATCTACCACCTTTTTTTTAAAGGTTTTTGCCATTCATCTATCAGGACCGTGTTTCGGGGAGCCTGAGTGGCTCGGTGGGTTCCCCCTCTGCCTTCGGCTCAGGTCATGATCCCAGGGTCCTGGGAAGGAGCCCCACATCAGGTTCCCTGCTCAGCGGGAGCCTCCTTCTCCCTCTTTCTCTGCTGCTCCCCCTGCTTGTGTGCGTGCTCTCTCTCTCTCTTTTTTAAGATTGTATTTATTCATAACAGACACATAAAGGCAGAGACACAGGCAGAGGGAGAAGCAGGTCCCAGGACCCTGGGATCACGCCCTGAACCAAAGGCAGACACTTAACTACTGAGCCACCCAGGTGTCCCTCTCTCTCTCTCTCTCTTTCAAATAAATCTTTTCTAAAAAAAGTGTTTCATTTGAGATGTACATTTGGGTGATTATCGTTGTAGAGAAAAATATTCCTTAGGGTCATCCTGAAAGGAAAAGTGGCTTGCTTTTGCAATCAAGTTGTTTACATTTCCCATCAATTTCCTGACACCGTATTTCTCTATCATTCTTGTACTGTGATTGCAGAAGATATTTTTGTAGAATGAGCTCTTTTTGCACCTCCTACTGTTTTCTGCAGCCAGACTCGCCAGTGAAACTTTGATGTTCTGGGTCGGATTCCTTGAGGCTTTTCCTTTGGAGGAACTTGTGCAGATAGCCCACATTGTCGATTATTGTGAGATGAAGCAGAAAAGGTGATAGATAAGCTGCTCGAAACGTGTTTTTACAACTTAAGGGAATATTTGTGGGTTGGATCTTGGACCTGGAAAAAAAAAATTTGCTGTAAAGGACATTATCAGGCTAATTTGTAAAATTGGAATATGGTCTATCGATTAGAAAACGGTATTCAATCAGTTTTAAATGTCCTGATTTTGATAATTGTACCAATTATACCATCGGATGTCTTCATTCTTAGGAAACAGATGCTGAAATATTTTGGTGTAAAAGTTTATGATTATTTTCAAATAGTCCAGCCAAGTCTACATATACATAAATACACATACAGAGAGGGGAAGGAGAGGGGGATAAAGCAAACATGTTAACAGGGAATCTGGCTGAAAGACCTACAGGACCTTTGTGCGCTTGTTGCATTTTTGCAACTTTTCTGAAAGTTTGAAATTATATCCAAATTGGCAGGGGAAAAAAAATCTCATGTCTGTTTTTTTGTGTTTGCTTCCTCAGTCAAACCGGTACGATGTCCAGGCACCAGAACCAGAACACTATCCAGGAACTTCTACAGAACTGCTCGGATTGTCTGATGCGGGCAGAGCTGATCGTGCAGCCGGTGAGCTGGAGGGTCATCCACATGTGACTTGTTCCCAGTTAGCGTAGACTTACTGTCCTGACCTGTGCTTCCTCATTCACTACCATCCTTCGTATTCTTAACGGTTTAGAAATGGACTAGAGAGGGGATATATATCTTCTTAACCTATTTGTAATGTTGGTTTAACAAGGAGGACCAGTTATCACATAGTTTTTCCCCAAGAAATGTTGACATGACAGATTGCCTCCCCCTTCTGGATTTGCAACAACCCCTCATTTATTGTTATTTGTGTAACTGTTGTAATGCTTTCCCTTCCTAGAGATGCAGGTTAATGTCCCTGGATTGTGATGTACACCATGAATTTAAGAAGTTTGGGGTTTTTTTTTTCTTCTTCAGGAAAAATTAACATATTGTGAGAACAACGTTTGAGAAATACACACACACATACAAAAGAAAAGAAAGAAAGAAAGAAAAAATATGCAATTGAAAATTGAGGAAAAATGCTGGTAAAGCCCTGTGATGTTCCTGGATATTAGCTTAGGTTCTCATTGAAACAGGCTTAGAAATCATAGATGTTGGGTTGTTGCATGTGTCAAGTGTTTATTTTAAAATACGGTAGCTAGCATTCACCTTTGCTCTGGGGTTACTAAAAATAGACTAGAGAATGGTGGGGCCATAAGTGCCTTTTTTCTCTTTCCCCTGATTTATTGTATCTCCCATGAAAGCCTTGGGTGCCAGGCTCCTGGATGCTGACAGTGATGTAGGAGTTAAACCTGGAATCTGGCCCATCACAAAGTCCCCGTTAAATATAAAGGAGGGATTTTAGCCAAGTGAATTTTATGTGTTCTGTTTAGAGAATATCTTACAGTTCTAATTTCTCAATATTACAGATTGGGGTGGGTTCTGGTTTATTTTACCCAGTTAAAAAAATAACTTCACTTTAGTCTATATAAAAGGATATTTGGGGCTCAGCAAACTAGCTTGGTTCTAGTTCTGGTTATACCAAGTGTCTGATTAGAAACCTACTCATCACAGAGCTGTGATTCCTTTCCATAAAGCAAAGTGGGAGGCTCCAGCAAGTTAATATCGAACACATGCATACCCCAGACCTGGACACGATTTGTAGTGGCTATGGAAACGTTTTACATGTGGTTCTAAAAATGTACATGGCATCGTGTTCTCAGTGTAGTTTTACTTCCACGCATTGAAGTGTAATAATGTCAGGGAAATATAGCGTATTTGCGACCATTCTGTTAAGAGAAAGTTCATTTGGCTGAAGCCCAATTAAAGCGGCAAATGTAAAATTCTAGAGCAAGCTCCTATATGGCCCCGAAGCAGCAGTCTTTTGCATCGACAATGCAATGGAAAGAAGGTTTCCATTTCTAAAACAATTTTTAATTTTGAAATAATTATAGACTCACAAGAAGTTGTAAAAATAATGCAGAGCCCTCCCGTGTGCCCATCATCACCTAGCTTTCCCCAAAAGTGACATCTCACATAAGGGTAATGCATCATCAGAAGCAGGAAATTGATTGCCCCAATGCAATGAATTAGATAGCTTCCTTTTTATGAACTAAAAAGCTGTGTTCCTATAAGACTCTGGAAAAGCTTAGTTTGTCTGTAAAAGACCTTATCCAGTATAATAGTACAGTGTTCTTACTCCTGTGCAATTCCCATTGGTTGAAGGTTCTTTGTAAATATGAAAGATAGCGTTTAACACATTGAAGGACGGGAAAGGACAGTGTCCCGTAAATATACTTTTAAAAGCCTAGTGAAGATTTAAAATACAGTCCGCAAATTTTGCTTCATGAAGCCTCCTGTATTAACCTCCCTGTCTCGAATTCATAAGGTAATTTCCAGTTAGGAATTTTTTTCCAGTCACATGCAAAATGGAAACTTAGACTGTTTTAAGTTCACAGCAGAAGCTTTTGCTTCCATTAACAAAAGTGAAGCTTTTCTCTCCAGCATTAACACAAGTGAAGCATTCTCCCCACATGTTTCTTTCACGTAGGAGCTGAAATATGGAGATGGAATACAGCTGTCTCGGAGCAGAGAATTGGATGAATGTTTTGCCCAGGCCAATGATCAGATGGAAATTACCGATAGCTTGATCAGAGAGATGCGACAGATGGGCCAGCCCTGTGATGCTTATCAGAAAAGGTATCTCCTTTACCACTGAGCCAAATGCAGGCAGGCCTCATGGAGAGAAGGTCATAACACCCACTTATGCTCCATCCCACGGCCTGGTCTTCCCTTGAAGGAAGCACAGCTCTTCCAGAGCGAGGGCTTGCTTTACTTGGTATTTTGTAGCTACTGTGTACCGATGGACTAAACTCACTGCCTCCATTTTATGGGGAATCACAAAGCTGCCTTGAAAAGATTCGAAGGATTGAATTTATCATAAGATGTTAACTGGGCCTCCATTTGGGAGTAGCAACAGCCTCTGGTGCAGCATTTGACTTTCAAGAGTCCAATACCAAGCCGAGCTCAGTTTCACGCATATAAAAATGAGACTCGTAGAGTCAGAGAGCAGTTTAAAGTGGAGACAGGCAGTCTTGATTTTGCTGTCACCGTACCTGGGGCCCAGGTTACAAGGCAGATGCCCAGGGTGCAACTCAAGGGGAAGCAGAAGGTGCTATCAGGTTAGGCCAAGCCAGGTATGATTTCTGTGATGCTTCAGGCTCTGAGCATCATAATGCTGAGGTATGTGTATGTGATGGAGATTCAAGTCATGTGGTAAGGAAAAGAATTCTTCAAATAAAACATTTGTGACCTCTGTACTGACAGCAAAGGAGACTCAGAAAGGGGGACGTTTGCCCAGAATGTGTGGTCAGAGGCTGTTTTCCTGCCACGGTGTGATTGTTTTCCTTTCTTTTCAGACTGCTTCAGCTCCAGGAGCAAATGCGAGCTCTTTATAAAGCCATCAGCGTCCCTCGAGTCCGAAGGGCCAGCTCCAAGGGTGGCGGAGGGTACACCTGTCAGAGTGGCTCCGGGTGGGATGAATTCACCAAGCGCCTCACCAGTGAATGTCTGGGGTGGATGAGGCAGCAGAGGGTAAGTGCCTTCCAGATGAGGTTGGTTCTCGAATGTTCCAAGCCCAAGTGGCGCAGGTGTATAGAATGTGGCAGGGTCAGCCCCAGTGGTTTGGCCAAAGGGTGGTCTGGGGCCTCAGCTAGCAGCAGAAACTTGATGTTTTCCATATTTTCCTCCTATACAATTTATTTTTTATCTTTTATATTTTAGAGAGTGTGCGTGCTTGCAAGCAAGTTGGGGAGGGAAGGGAGAGAGAATCCTAAGCAGGCTCTCTGCCCAGTGTGGAGCCCGACGTGGGGCTTAATCTCATGACCCTGAGGTCGTGATCTAAGCCAGAGAGTCAGATGCCTAACCGACTGAGCCACCCAGGCGCCCTACCTCATATATGCTTTATTTTTTAAAAGATTTTAATTATTTATTTGAGAGAAAGAGCACAAGCAGGGGGAGTGGCAGAGGGAGAAGGAGAAGCAGATTCCCCATTGAGTGGGGAGTCTGACATGGGGCTCAATTCTAGGACCCTGGGATCATGACCTGAGCAGAAGGCAGACTCTTCACCCACTGAGCCACCCAGGCACCCCACCTCATACACACTTTAAATTGTAGGCTTCATAAAAATATATATATTCATATAAAATATGAATATATTCACATAAAAATATTCATATAAAACTTCATACAGTTGTTTTTTTTTTCCCTTTTCCTTTTATGGCTTAGGGAATCAGCCTCATTGTTTACTAGTCACAACTTATGGCACAGGTAACATTTAGCCTGTATAATTTGATTAGTAGATTTTGAATATCTAACCCTTATCATTCACAACCTGAAAATGTGTTGGAGTCAATGGGCTAAAATATTTTATTTTTCTAGTAAGTGACCTCAGCTGTGTTACTGACAGGTACTTAAAAAACAAATGTTGTGGATGTTCATTTAAAATGTTAAATCAGAGCAGCTGGAAACACAGTAAAACTGGATATTCTGGTTTGGGCTCATTGGCTGCTTACCTTATATTTTTGAGGTATCAGTTCTTCTTGTGCAATCATTACGTCGCAGCTGTGGGAGGGGAGTGAAATAATGGTGACCAAAGTATATGCTGAGCCTTTCCCCACAACTGTGGTTTCTACAAAGTGTTTTCCAGTGCTAATGACTGTTTTGTTTTATGTGGTCATTATGCCCTCTAATGAACAGGTGGCATTAGAAATATGCCATAATCACATAGATGGGAAATGTATAATGAAAACCTGGTGTTCATGAGCCATCCTTCTCTTGAGAAGGTGGATATGTTAGATTGATAAGTTGTGCAGACATCATTTGTGATGCCGTGTGGTTGTGCTTGTGAGAAGTATTGGTTTTATTGCTTGTTGTTGGACCAGTTGAGCAATGGTTCTAAAGTTTCTCAACCACTTAAAATTGTTTGTATGTGTTCTTTCCTAAGAGGTGAAGGCTTATGGGTCTGGCCGTGTGTTCAGTCAGCTAAGTTTTTCTTCCACTTAATACAAAGACCGTACAATACTGTTAGAGACGGTGGGGCTTATAGAGGAGAAAGTTATAATCCCAGAAACCTAAAGTACAGTCCTGTTGGCGTGTTTTCAGGTTTTCTTTTGATCTTGGAACACATATTTCTTGAGCTTTTTATATGTATTGGCACCCTAGCAGAAAGTGTGTTCAGAAGTAATGTTTTGTAGTCCTGACAATGAGTATGATCGAGAACGAGACATGTACCCCCACATGCCACATTTCTGTCCAGAGCAGTGTGGGGTTAATGGCATTTGAGCTGCAATAAAATCCTGCTCAGCTAGGGCTGTGGGGGGGTGGGGCGGGGGGTGGTGCTCCAGTCTCTGGAAAGGAGCCCTGAAAAGCAGGCTCAGCAGAGCTGATAGGGCTTGAACTACATCTTAAGCGACGGTAGGTGAGACAACCTTTGAACCAAATTACTTACGAAACATCAAATCCTTTCATTTCTTCTTAGTATGACAGTTATAGAAAATGACAGCTCCTAATTGGTCATTTTCTGCATTCACGTTGAGTGTAGCATGGTGAGAACCCTAGGTCTCAGAGGCTCAGCATTTTTAAATTTTGGAGAGTGGCATTATCTCGTGGATCATCTCAGTTCTGTGTTTATGTTTTAATAGGTGCAATCGATGAGCAATGCACTTCAGATCAGCTGGCCTCCAGGGTTCCAGAGGAACTAAAAGTAGTTTTATCACTTAACCGCCTGTTTGCTCTGGGATTCTCTGGGGCCCTTTTCTTCTTATCCTTCTTCCCCCTAGCATAGCCTGCATTCTTTCTCACTCCCCAGAGACTGAGCTGCTGGCCCGGCCAGCTGATAAGGGAGCACCGTCCCCAGCCACTAATCAGTAGGCAGTCACACATCTCCTGTGCCAGGTTTTTTGTTTTGTTTCCCTGATTTGTGTTTCTGCTGATGCACAGGTCAGATACTATACACCTGGCTGGTAATGAGGGGCATGCATGGGAGCCTGGTCAGGCTCATCTCATTAACGTCCCAGTGCGCTCACCTGTTTTTGCTTTAAAGCCGAAGCCAGCCCAGGGAAAGGTCAAAGTCCTAGGTGATCTGACTGAAATGGCTCCCCTTTCTGAAGGCCCGCCAAGTGTATTAGAACATGGATGTGGCTTAGAACAATGTGTGTTATGTTCTTGCTGCAACACCAGACTGGAATGTTTGCCCTTGGCAGCTCTAAGAGATGACACAGGTGATTTGGAAATTTACATGAGCTCATGCAAAAGAAAGATGAGATAATAGGCTGGTGGACTAGAATGGGTGATTCTTATTGAGTGGCATTCTTAAATTGGAGGTAGGGGAGACTCAAATTAGAAAGTCCGATTTGATTTTTTTTAAAGAGCTGACATAAATCCACTCCCTTCATATTGCCAACATGAATTGCAATGAGCTTTGAGTATGTTGTGTAGTAACTCCTCTTTGAAATGGGCCATTGGGAGTTTGGCATCCTGAAAGGTCATGGCAAATGCTGAATTTAAAGAGTCAACAGTTATGGGAATCAAAACAATTTAAAGAAATAAACAATGAGAGATAGGTTTAGGTCAGCTGTTTAGCTTGGGACATAGTACATGACTGAGCTTAATGAGCTCTTTCTGATGCACAGTTTAAAATGACTGAATATGGTTTGTGGATTCAGTGCGAAAGGAGTTAGAGTGGTTGAGTCATGCCAGTGAGAATGACCATGAAGTTCTGCACTTCTCTGCGAGCTTATTCTTTATTCTTCTTGATACACATTTTTGCGATGTGTCAAGAACTGATCAGTGGGCTGTGTAGGGTTCCTGGGTATCTATTCTGAAGACTCTCAGCTTGCTCAGTTGGTATCCATCTGTTTTCTGAGCACATACTATAATATCTTGGGGGGAAGATCTCATTTTTGTGTATCACTTTGCCTTTCAAAATTAAATATAAAACCCATGGAATGTACAACAGCAAGAGTGAAACTACATGCATATATAGACTTTGAGTGAGATATGTCAGTGTTGATTCATTGATTGTAATAAATATGCCACCCTGATATGAGATATTGGTAGAAGAGGCTGTGCGTGTGTAGGGCAAGGGGTATATGGGAACTCTGTATTTTCTGCTCAATTTTGTTGTGAACCTAAAATTGTTCTAAAAAATCTAAAATCTATTAAAATAGATTAAAATAATATAGAAACTTCTATTAGTAATTTCTAACATTGTGTCATGTAGATATACGCACATCTGTTCTAGACACACACATATCACTTGAATGTTCACAGGTAGATTTTATTTTTTCTTCAGTGGACATGATCTAGCTTTCAGGGATCTCATTCCTGTATCATCTCTCCTCGGCCATGCTGAGCTGGTGTCCAACAAGTTGTGGGACGGATTGGGCAAGCTCTGTTCGCAGTTTGAGAATCCCAAGCCTTTACAAAATTTTTTTTGGCTTTGAAAATATTGAATATCTACACCTTCAGTTTTATCTGAATGGAAGCTATGTATGTCCCTTGCTGCTCTGACCCCTGATGCTGGGGGTAAGGTGAATCAGTTGCAAAGGACCAGAAATGAAGGGCACACTTTCCCTTGGCAGGCGGAGATGGACATGGTGGCCTGGGGCGTGGACCTGGCCTCCGTGGAGCAGCACATCAACAGCCACAGGAGCATCCACAATGCCATCGGGGACTATCGCTGGCAGCTGGACAAAATCAAGGCTGACCTGGTACTTTGAAATGTTTTATTTTTAGAGTCTTGAAAAAGCATACTAAAGGATTATGTAGTTACTCAGTCCTGGGTGTTTTTGTCTGAAATGTTAGCCTAAGATTTCTTCTCCAACAGACTGGAAATTTCTAAAAATCCCATTTCATAAATGAGGAAGTGGACTCAGATAAACCCAGAAGAGATTGTGTTCACCCCGGAGGTGAACAAAACGCAAAGGGTACATACAATATGGATTTGTGTGTAGTTTGTAGGTGAATATTTTTGGGGAATGGTAGGTTTTTTTATTTCTTTTTTTCTGAAAGCATAATATCTCTTCAAATAGAGAAAGCACAACAATCAGAGTTTTGTGTGCTTGGCGAACCCTTTCCTATGTGCTAATTAAATGTATTTCTAGTAAGGGAAATTGTGTCTCTTCCTGCCCCCCCCCCTTTTTTTTTTTTTGCTGAAAGGGCTGGCTTGAAGCTGAATTAAGAATTACAGCCTGAAATAATCCCCTGATTTTAAGTGCCTGGTTCCCCCTAGATCTCCGTGCTTTTAAATCCCTTACATTTCTTTCCTTAAACCAGAGATAGCCTCACTTCTTCTGCCTTTTTTGCTCCCTTTATTTTTGTCCACCTGAGTATCCGACCACATTTCTCCCTCTTTTTTCTAAGACCTAGGGAGTCCTAAATTGTATTGTCAAACTTAACATTTTTTAACAAGTGAGTCTTTAAGTGACAGTGATGAGCCCCTTTCTTTACTTTGTGGGGATGGCACCACCAGACCAGTGGGGGGTTTGCCTTTAAATCCAACTGGGAAAAGGTTGCTGTGGGAAAAAGATTTTATAGAGCAAATACTACTTTCTATGCAGTGATCTGAAGTCATTATCTGATAAAAAGGAGATTTAGAAGGACTGCTGTTTGTATACAAACCCACAAGGAGAGTTAAATAATTACTTGCCATTTGTTGTCTTCTAGCGTGAGAAATCTGCGATCTACCAGTTGGAAGAGGAGTATGAAAACCTGCTGGTGAGCTGATTTATTTCTGATGTCTCTGTGTTCAGTTCAGTTCTGTTGTAAAAAAATGGAGAATGCCTGGGCTTGAGGCACCTAATGACCGTGGGAGCTACCTGGAAATATACTTAGGGCCTGTAGGTGCTACCTTCATTTCTACTGCTGGGTTTCCTGTAGAAGTGAGTTGAGTGTTAGATGATTTTTTCCTGAAGGCAGTACCTGGTGCTGTTCTATTTGTAAGTTGAGTGTCATGTTGATGGCACTTATTAAATGCTTGTAGTTAAATAAAGCTTTTCCACTTGTGAATTGTGATCTAGGGAGTATAAGCAGAAATAAGACTTGATTCCCTAGGTAGAGGTTTCTTAGACCATCATCACCATTTTATGACAAAGTAGGAATCAATCAATTCACTTGTCTGATAAGAAGAGCTATTGCCATTTTTTTGGCCTGTTTTTGTCACCCTATCTTCACCTTTTCAATATTTTCTCATTGGCAGTGATCCTTATTTGTTCGTTTATTTATTTAAAGATTTTATTTATTTATCTGACAGAGAGAGAGGGAGAGTACAGCAGGGGGAATGGCAGGCAGAGGAAGAGGTAGGAGAAGCAAGCTTCTCAGTGAGCAGGGACCCCTGATGTGGGACTAGATCCCAGCATCCTGGGGTCATGACCTGAGCATGATCATGACACTTAACCGACTTAGCCACCTAGGCGCCCCTATTTATTTATTTTAAAGAGGGACAGAGAGAGAGCCTGATTTGGGAAGCAGTAGAGGGGGAAAGAGAGAGAATCCTCAAGCAGACTCCCTACTGAGTGCAGAGCCCAACTCAGGGCTTGATCCCAGGACTCTGAGATCATGATCCCAGCCAAAACCAAGAGTTGGACGCTCAACTGACTCAGCCACCCAGGGACCCTGGCAGTGATCCTTTTTTAAATAATGTGGCTAGCAGTGACACAATTGTCCTCTTACATCTGGGATGTGACTAATGGTACCTTGAATTTTGGGGTTGTGGAAAAGGGCAGGAAAGCTTGATTTATCTTTTTAAGATTCCATTTTTCCCTTTGTAGTCTGAAACTAATTAATGAACCCAAACATCAGTGTCTAAATCAAGACCCTTTTGAACTAGGCTATTCCATTGAATCTAAAATTGTTCCCTTGTTCATTATAAGTTTGGATGGGTCTTTTACATACTAGGTAGTCAGTGAACATTTTCTTGATTCGTGTGATTGATTGATTAATTTATGTAAAAGGGACCACACAGATTTATATATGGAATCTGCAGAGAACACCATTAACGTGCATTGCTTTATCCTAATGCTACTTTTGAACTTCCTGTGCAGAAAGCATCCTTTGAGAGGATGGATCACCTACGACAGCTGCAGAACATCATCCAGGCCACGTCCCGAGAGATCATGTGGATCAATGACTGTGAGGAAGAGGAGCTGCTCTATGATTGGAGTGACCGCAACACCAACATTGCCCAGAAGCAGGAGGCCTTCTCTGTAAGCTTGCCTCTCCTGGTTGTGGATGTGGGGCTCTCGCATGGGAGGGCCCCGAGGTGGGGATGAATGGCCTTGCAATTACTTAGCTACTTGTAATTCAGCCTCTGTTGAAATGGTCACGAAAACCCATTTCTTTCTGAAGATTTTCAGTGACTGTATTTATTTATTATTATTATTTTTTAAAGATTTTATTTGTTTATTTATGAGAGACAGAGATTGAGAGGCAGAGACATAGACAGAGGGAGAAGCAGGCCCTCCACAGAGAGTCTGATGTGGGACTCGGTCCCAGGACCCCAGGGTCATGACCTGAGCCAAAGGCAGAAGCTCGACCACTGAGCCATCCAGGTGTCCCTTTTGGTGACTTCAGAGGGGCAATGCATTGCTTAACATCCTGGAACAGAGTAGATAGGGTCAGAATTATGCATTCAGATATCCCAGAGTGTGTGTAGTACAGTAGGATGGTGGTTTAAAACCTAGAATTAGAAAATTGCAGCATTAGTTGTCGCTATCACTTTACCTGTGTGGATTTGGACAAGAAATATCACCAGTGTGGCCTCTGCCATGTATGGGATGATCTCAGACATCCTTTTTGGTCTTTAAAAAAAAAATGTTTATTCATGAGACAGAGAGAGAGAGAGAGAGAGGCAGAGACACAGGCAGAGGGAGAAGCAGGCTCCATGCAGGGAGCCCGATGGGACTCGATCCCCGGTCTCCAGGATCATGCCCTGGGCCGAAGGCAGCGCTAAACCGCTGAGCCACCCAGGCTGCCCATCCTTTTTGGTCTTAAAAATGCTATGCCTCTTGAGGAAACCGTAACACGATTCTTTGACGTCGTTCATTGGCACAACGTAGCTTTGTGTTCCAGCTTCCCTTAAATGTGGCAGCAGTGCTGGAAGGCTAATGGTGACTTGCTCTGAAGGGTTTGCTTTCCTTTCATTTATAGATACGCATGAGCCAACTGGAAGTTAAGGAAAAAGAGCTCAATAAGCTTAAACAAGAAAGTGACCAACTTGTCCTCAATCAGCATCCGGCTTCAGACAAAATTGAGGTAGGCTTCATAAGATTTATACTTTTATTAGAGAAAAAAAGGGGAACTTCTTATAAAGTAAGACTATACAGATGAATGATTCTTATCTATCATAAAGCCATGACAAGCTTATTTTATATATTTTGGGATCAACACCCAAGGCTGGCAGTTGGTGTTGGCAAGCTTTTCTGGAAGGGACCAAACAATAAATATTTTAGGCTTGAAGACCATTTGGCTTCTGTTGAAATTACTTAACTCTGCCATTATAGTGTGGAAGTAACCCTAACAATATGTAAGTGAATGAGCATGGCTGTGTTCCAATAAAACTTTATTTATAAACTCAGGTAGTGGGCCAGATGTGGCCCTTGGGTTATGGCTTGCTGACCTTTGTCCTAGGCTGCCATCTGTGGGCTGTACTCAAGGCTGGCATCAGCTGGTATGACATCAACTGGTTTGGCCATACTGTTTGTTAAAATAACAAGTATTTTCATATCAGTTGGTGAGAGTCCCTGCCTTAAGACCCTCAAGCCCTCTGCAGGGGTTCCTCGGACTTTCCCATCATCTAGCAGCTATATAGGATCAGGGTGCAGTGGAGGGGTCCTGCTCCAGTGCTACCCCTAGTGTCTGTTCTAATCCTGATTGGTCAGTAGCTATGCCATTTGAGTGCATATTTTGACTAATACTCCTAATGGTATCTATTTGCTAAAACTGGTTTTAAAGTTTAATCTCTACCATTTTCCCACTGGGAAATCTATTTTCACTTTTTAAAAATCTTTGCTTGATTTGGTATTCGAGAAAAAATGTTTCATAGCTTTCACTCTGGCTCACATATCTATCAACGAACAGCTAATGTTTTCTTGCTTCAGGCCTATATGGATACTCTTCAGACGCAGTGGAGCTGGATTCTTCAGATCACCAAATGCATTGATGTTCACCTCAAAGAAAATGCAGCCTATTTTCAGGTTTTTATGCTTTGTAGTAATTTAATTGTCGTTTAGGTCTTAATACCTTATTTTTTGAATGTATTTTTAAAAGCACTGGAAACAATCTTCAAAATATTTTATGAGTACTATTTATTGGCTTTTAGTTTAGAGGAGCATAGATTGTAGCCTGGTAACCAGTTACTCAGATTATCTCCTGCTGTCACATAAGTTAATACCGTTTCTTTAACCACCTACTAGATAGACTTCGAGAAGATAGTCCTTGACATGGAAATACTAGATGCTGCTGCTTACTGAGTTCCTTCTCATTAACATGTGATCATGCTCATCTTTATAGTTTTTTGAAGAGGCCCAGTCAACTGAAGCCTATCTGAAGGGCCTTCAGGACTCCATCAGAAAGAAGTACCCTTGTGATAAGAACATGCCCCTGCAGCGCCTGCTGGAACAGATCAAGGAGCTGGAGGTATCATCACAAAACAAAAACAGAAAGAATACTGATAATTTAACAAAAGTTCCTTTGGAAAAGCATACTTCAAATTCAATCGACATAGTCTTTTCAATGATATTCTTTCCTGTCCACTTAATTCATGGCTTTGTAGCTTCCTAAGTGGCTCATTATGGAAGGTCCCTAAAGATCCTGCAGATAGAGGAATTTGTAGCTTTTTGGAGCTCGTGCTACTGTAGCAATATCTAGTCTGTCATGTCATAGCAGCTATATTAATGTCACCTGCAGTTCTTATCTGAAATTCACAGAGTATGTGATGAAAGTATGATCTTATTTGCAATTGCAGAAAGAACGAGAGAAAATCCTCGAATATAAACGTCAGGTACAGAACTTGGTAAACAAGTCTAAGAAGATCGTGCAGCTGAAACCTCGGAACCCAGACTATAGAAGCAACAAACCCATCATTCTCAGGGCTCTCTGTGACTACAAACAAGACCAGGTGTGCACTCAGTTATTCAGAATGATACAAAAGTTTTCCCTTTCTTTACATAGAGATTTTTGCCAATAGAGGGAGTAGAGTTTAATTCAGTTTTCAGTAAGCAGCATGGTAAATGTCTTTCATTTTTTGTTTTAGATTTATTTATTTATTTATTCATGATAGACATAGAGAGAGAGAGAGAGAGAGAGAGAGAGAGACAGAGGCAGAGACACAGGCAGAGGAATAAGCAGGCTCCACGCCGGGAGCCCGACGCGGGACCCAGGACTCCAGGACCGCGCCCTGGGCCAAAGGCAGGCGCCAAACCGCTGAGCCACCCAGGGATCCCCAATGTCTTTCTTTCATACATAAAGCAGCAAGCTATGAAAATATAGCAGTTTTGTTCTGAGTTCTATCAGAGTTTTCAATAATTAGGACAGCAGTTAATTTATAGACTATTCATTTTATTTTATTTTATTTTTAATTTAATTTTATTTATTTTATATTTTATTTTATTTTATTTTATTTATTTTATTTTTTGGTAAAGATTTTATTTATTTATTTGAGAGAACAGGAGTGGAAGGAGGGGAAGAGGCAGAGGGAAAGAGTGAAGCTCCCCAGGGGAGTGGGCATGGGGCTAGATCCCAGGACCCTAAGATCATGACCTGAGCTGAAGGCAGACACTCAACCAACTGAACCACCCAGGTGACCCTAAACTATTCATTTTAAGTCTTAATACTTCTTTTCTTCTAATATGCAAAATGTTAACCTTTAAATCTTAAGTTTTAAAATCTTTAAATTTCTTGAAAGATCTTTAAATTTTTGACATAAAAGAAATGAGAAATGTGACCATTATGCCGCATGTGAAGTGAACATCATTGCAGATTTTCTCCAGTAACTGACCACATCAGTTCTGTGGGCTCTGGTAAATACAGGCATTCATATGGAAAGATGACTTGTTTTTACTGATTATTTATGTAATTCCCACGCTCTGATTTCTTGTAAAAATTATGGAGGATTTAAGAAATATGATTAGTTGCTTAGATAAATGTTATAAAACAATGGAATTTATTCTGGCAAAAGAAATGTTTTAAGAACTTGCATGGGGAGCAGAAATAAATTGAAGTAGAGATTGAAATATGTAAATATCAGGCTTGTTACATTTCATTAGTGAAGATAATTTTCATATTTGAAGTGTACCCATTTCAAGAAGCTATAGAATTATTATAGAAATTAAGGTGTTCAGATAGTGGAGTTAATTGAGAAAGTTATCTTTTTGGGGACCTGATGCCAGACTTTTTGTTTTTAGTTCTAAACGTTAAGAGCAAGTGAATGAGACAAGTGACTCCTGCCGTAGTAAATCTCATATGTAAAATATGAACTCACAAAGATAGGAAAGCCATGTGGTGGGTTTTTGCTTTACAAAAGGATTTCTCACTTTACTGATGGATTCCCCAGGCTGTCTTTGGAAAGTTATTCGCTGGATACACACCTTTTAGGCTCTTGTGCATTATTTAAAGCAGCAGTATTGTTGGGGTGTGTAAAGATTATCTTCATTTAAAGAAAATAATAAGGGGTGCCTGGATGGCTCAGTTAGTTAAGCATCTGACTCTTCATCTCAGCCTGAGTCTCGATCTCACAGTTGTGAGTTCAAGCCCTACATTTGGCTCCACACTGGGCTTGGAGCCTACTTTAAAAGAATAAAATGAAGAAAATAAAAGTTCAAATGGTTTGCACATTTTAATCTCTTATTTCTCTCTTTGAGAAAAAAAGATAAAAATATATACTCATGAGTAAACCTAAAACACGGGGCCACTTGCCTTACAGAAAATCGTACACAAAGGAGATGAGTGCATCCTGAAAGACAATAATGAGCGCAGCAAGTGGTATGTGACTGGTCCCGGAGGTGTGGACATGCTTGTCCCTTCTGTTGGTCTGATTATCCCTCCTCCAAATCCTCTGGCCGTAGACCTCTCATGCAAGTAAGTTGTTGAAGTTCTTAGTAGCCACAACATAAATGCAAATATGGAGAAATAGAGCAAAATCTTATATGAGAAACACAGACACACTCTTTTTCACTAAAATTCCCTCCCTTGTAAAAAGGAGCCTCAAGAAGTTCCCTTTGCTTTGTGCAACTTTATGTTGAAGGTACTATAGTTTGTATTGGAAGATAAAACAGAATGACTGTTTAGGGGGTCGGAGGAAACGATTCTTTTTTTTCAATATTAAATATTTAATATGTAAATATTAAACAATGCACTACTGCACAAGCAATGGGCCAAATAAGAAATCAAATGGCAAATCAAAGTATGTCTCAAAACAAAAGAAAAAACCCCTGCAATATTCTAAAATCTATGAGATGTAGCAAAAGCAGATGTTAGAGTGAAATTTATCTGTAAATGTTTGTATTAAAAAAAAAGTTCAAATAAATAACATTATATAACAAGGAACTAGGAAAAGAAGAAACTTAGCTGAGATTTAGTAGAGGAAGGAAAGAATAAAGAAAAATCAGAAATAAATAAAATAGAGACCAGAATAAACAATAACATAACATTGAAAGTAATTACCAGTTTTTTCCAAAAAGCAGAACAGTTGGAATGCTGTAACTGTATTAACTAAGCAAAAAAAAAAAAAAAAGACTCAAAAATCAAAATGAGAAATGGAAAACAGTATAACAGATAACCACAGAAATACATAGTATGATAACAGATTACTGTAAATATTTATATACTAACAAATCAGATAACTTAGGGGAAAAAAACCCAGATAGTTACTAAAACTGTACAAGTTGTCAAGATTGAATCACGAATCTTGAATCCAAGTAATAGGAAATCTTCTTAGACCAATAACAAGAAGAAAATTGAATTAGGAATCAAAAATCTCTGAGCACAGAAAAGCCCAAGACTGTATGGCTTCATTGGTAAATTCTGCCAAACATTTAAAAATATATAATTCATGACAATCTTTATCAAAATCTTACAAATAATGGAATAGAGGAGGAAGCACAGTCCAAATCACTCCATGAGGCCATTAGTACCCTGACCAAAGCAGGATAAAAATACTATAAGAACAAAAGAGTCTAGTTTGTCCCATATAAATGTTGGTATTCCCACTTTCTTTTGACATCCATTTGCATTTTAAATGTTTCTCCACCCCCTCACTTTCAAACTGCAGGTGTCTTTCAGTCTAAAATGAGTCTTCTGTAGGCAGCATATAGATAGGTCTTTTTTATTTTTTTATTATTATTATTTTTTTTTACCATGCTGATACCCTATGTCTTTTGATTGGAGCATTTAGTCCATTTATATTCAAAGTAATTATTGATAGATAAGTTTTATTGCCATTTTATTGCTTGTTACTGTTTCTGGAGATTTTCTCTAATCTTTTCTTGTCTTTGTCACTTTTTGTCTCTCCTTTGCACTCAAAGAGTCTCCTTTAATATTTCTCGTGGGACTGCTTTAGTAGTCATAAACTCCTTTAGTTTTTGTTTGTCTGAGAAACTCTTTATAGCTCCTTCTATTCTGAATCGCAGCCTTGTTGGGTAAAGTATTCTTGGCTGCAGATTTTTTCCATTCAGTACTTTGAATATATCATGCCACTCCCTTCTGGCTTGCCAAGTTTCTGTTGAGAAATCTCCAGCTAACATTATGGGTTTTCCTTTGTAAGTTAAGGACTTCTTTTGTCTTGCTGCTTTTAAGATTTTTTTTTTTCTTTATCACTATATTTTGTGAATTTAATTGTAGTATGTCTTGGTGTTGGCCCGCTTTTGTTGATTTTTTTGGAAGTTCTCTATGCCTCCTGGATCCGGATGTCTGTGAGGAAACAAGTCCTATCATGTATCTTGAAGGCATTGCTTCAAATTTCTTCTTCCCTTCTTAGACTATCAGTAATTTTGCAGGTAGCCACAAATATAAAACACCCTTCATATTAATACCTGCTCATCAATAAGCAGGTAAAGCATTCATTGTACAGATCATCCACGGAAGATTCTTTTCCACCTTTTATTTTGGAAATCCTCAACCACACACAAAATAGGGAAAGTAGTGTGATGAGCCCACGTGCTTACTTCCAAGCTATTACAGCTATCAGCATTCCATGACTGGTGTCTCCCTACCATTCTGCATGGTGTTAGACCTCTGTCAATTAAAAAGTTACTGACAAACAACACAATGACAAATGTATGTTTGACCCAAAGTGAATTATCTATATTAATGGAGATCATTGAGAATGAAAAATTAATCCAGATCCAATGAAATGTTGAGTGTTTGAAAAGTATATGTTTGCCTGTTACTCCGTTAGTTCTTGTTTTAGTTTTTTATGCAGTGTGTAAGCATGGCCAGGTTTCTTGTTTGGGTCAGAGTTTGGAAGCCAGGCTCCAGTGCGTTTTTCCCCTTGTGCCTTCTAGGATCGAGCAATACTACGAGGCCATCTTGGCTCTGTGGAACCAGCTGTACATCAACATGAAGAGCCTGGTGTCTTGGCACTACTGCATGATCGACATCGAGAAAATCAGAGCCATGACTATCGCCAAGGTACATCCTCAGGACTACTCTGGCTGCCTGGAGGAGGTGCTAAGCTGCTCCCTGTGGTGCTTGTTTCTGCCAGGCAGACCTTCTAGCAGTGCAGCTGATGCTTTGGTGTCTCATCAAGAGTTAGCTCAGCCTGCCTGAGAGGTTCAGGTCCATCCCATATAGAAGGGGAGGGATTCACACCTGGCTGGTCCGGTACAAACAGAAATACTAATTCAAGTTGTCTGACAAGCCAGAAGTACTCACAAAAAAGGCAGACAGTCCTGTAATACTCTGGATCTCATTCTCCTTTGATGTAATGGAAAGCTAGGTCACAAATTATTAACTGGATATCGCAGAAGTAAAAGGTGGGATAGAATTCGTGGAATAATACCCAAAGCATTAGTTCTCTAGATCCATGGTTTTCAAGTTGTGGTAAGAATCCCAGCTTTAGGGGGGTCCCCTAGGGATGACAGGACCAGCAGAGAGGAGAGAGGCACAGAATGTATAAATCTGGGGCTCCCCTTTACTCCCCATTTTCTGTTTTCAATCAGGGCAGCTTTGCTGTGATCTGCTTTAGATTTGCAACTTCTGAGCAATATTTCCTTTGACAAATTCTGTAGGAAGAAAATAGGCAACCCACTGCTGTGGCTCTTAGAAGCAATCTTGGAGTTCTCAAGTACATATATATATATATATATATATGTGTATATATATATATATATATATATATATATATAATATATATTTTAAAGATTTATTTATTTATTTTAGAAAGTGAGAGAGAGAGAAAGACCAAAGACGGGAAGGAGCAGAGGGAGAGGGAGAGAGAATCTCAGGTGGACTCTGCACTAAGCTTGGAGCCTGACTCAGGACTCAGTCTCACAACCTTAAGATCATGACCTGAGCTGAAACCAAGAGTCAGATGCTTAACCGACTGTGCCACCCAGGAGCCCCAAAGACCTTTTATTTTATGTCTCAGTGGACCTTTGACAAGGATTGCCGTAAGCCCCCTCTAGCCGAGGGTGTTTGGGGGCTCTCTTGTCGGTCATGCTATGGGAGTAATCAGACACTCCTGCCTGTTTCACTTCCAGCTGAAAACGATGCGTCAGGAAGATTACATGAAGACGATATCGGACCTTGAGCTGCATTACCAAGAGTTCATTAGAAACAGCCAGGGCTCCGAGATGTTTGGAGATGATGACAAACGGAAGATGCAGTCTCAGTTCACGGATGCCCAGAAGCACTACCAGACCCTGGTCATTCAGCTCCCTGGCCACCCCCAGCACCAGACAGGTTGGGAGCGTCTTTCTCCTTATATCAGCCACACACACACAGCTTTAGCAGAAAGCAGTTTGCATACAACTATTTTCAGAATCATTTCTTTGAAAAATAACATAGCAAAAGTCATCTATACATTTTCAGAATCAAATCAAAGGAGGGAGCTATAGTTCATTGCAGTAGGGAGGTTGAGGCCAAGTACCCTTCCAGGTAGAAATTCTCTGATTTTTGTGGCCCTAACATATTTTTACAGTAACCACAACTGAAATCACTCATAGTTCCTGCCAAGATGTCAACCATAATAAAGTGATTGAAACCAACAGAGAGAGTGACAAGCAGGAAACGTGGATGCTGATGGAGCTTCAGAAGGTTCGCAGGCAGATGGAGCTCTGTGAAGGCAGAATGACCCTTAAAAACCTTCTTCTGGCAGACCAGGGGTCTACACACCACATTACAGTGAAAATAAATGAGCTAAAGGTAGGTGTCCAAGTGCTATTTTGCCCGATTCCAGCTCTATTTGTGTATCTGCAAATTAATTTAAAAACCTCCTGGTTTAAATATAGACAAGAAGCACTAATTTCTAAGAAATGGAAATTAGTCCTGCTTCTGGCAGGATTTCCTTTTTTCTTTCCCATGCTTCCAAATTTGTAGAAGGTTACTAGGCTGGGGACTAAGCCACTTTTGTGTTGACTTGTGGGTTGCTGAATCAGGCTACTGTGTTTTCCCTTTGTGCGACATAGTACTGTGTTCATTTTTAAAATTTTCGTAAACATTAATCTGGTTGCTTCTTGAAGCCACCTATGATACAGGCTAAACAGGTAGAATTATTTTTATTTATACGTAGGAGACTGACACGGAGGGACTTGATGGGGTGGGGGTAAAAACTCAAAGTCCTTGACAGAGCTGGGGCTACAGCCCTTTCAACTCCCCACTCCGTGATCTTTTCTGCTAAGTCACACCTGGGCACCACGGGCAGATGCATGATCTCTATCCTAAGTAAGAGGGCCACATTTACACAGTACGGTTAAGGCCTCCCTGAAGAAGGAGATGAAATACCCACTCTGTCTCTTTTCCATTCAGTGGCTTGCTGGAGACCAAAAAAAAAAAAAAAAAAATGATCATAAGAATCACACAGCTAACCCCAGCACTTTCCTTCTTTTTTGAACAGAGTGTGCAGAATGATTCCCAAGCAATCGCTGAAGTTCTCAACCAGCTTAAAGATATGCTGGCTAACTTCAGAGGCTCAGAAAAATACTGCTATTTACAGAATGAGGTATTTGGACTGTTCCAGAAACTGGAA
This sequence comes from Canis lupus dingo, assembly GCF_003254725.2. NCBI lineage: Eukaryota > Metazoa > Chordata > Mammalia > Carnivora > Canidae > Canis > Canis lupus. Next base: position 7,601,831 of record NC_064277.1, read on the forward strand.
AACATCAACGGTGTTACAGATGGCTACTTAAATAGGTAAACACGACCGAATCTCAAGACGTTTTGCTTTCCTCAAGCTTCATTTTGTCAGACTGTGTTGGCTTTCTCTGCTCGACTCACTGCAGCCTTGCCTTCTTCCAGTTTTCTGTGTTCTTACTTACATTCTTCTGAGCTCTTGAGAGAGGGGCTCTAGCCTAGGCGTTAACTCCACCGTGGTGAAATCTCACATATCTTACAGCTAAAGGCATATGCTTGTAAGAGCCTGGACTTCGAAATCTTTAGTTAATTCAGAATGGCTGTCTGAATCATGATGCAGGGGTCAGGGGGGTGGATTGGAGTTTGTGGGGTCAGGGATGGGGGGCGGAGTTTATTGCTCCTGCAGCTTGTAAAATAGGCAGAGTAAATTTTTATTGGCTTTAACATTTTTTTGTTAATTGTGGCCAGGGCCAGATGTTCAAAGTCTAATTGTGTCACTGGCGATGCTATTGGCCTCTTTGCTCTTTACAGCTTATGCACAGTGAGAGCTCTGCTCCAGGCTATCCTGCAGACAGAAGACATGTTGAAGGTGTATGAAGCCAGACTCACCGAAGAGGAAACCGTGTACCTGGATCTGGATAAAGTGGAAGCTTACCGCTGTGGACTGAAGGTAACCGGAAGTTGTATTCAGTCATCACAGTGCCCCGGCTTATGGGAAATAATGCAGGGCTGTTCAGTCCCCAATCCTGAGGCTTTAGTAAATTTTTGTGAGTTTGAAGGATTACTGGATTTCATTGGTCGCACATGGTTGATGGCTGTCGTTATCTCTAGGACATTGTTTTCTAGAGGGTGCTAGCAGGAACTATATGCAAAGCTGATTTGTAATGAGATTAGTTTGAGGAATGCAGAGTTGAATATAATTAAACTGGATTCTTTACTACAGGACTTCTCTTCCTCTTCAGTACATTCTTATGCATTATAATTATTCAGGAATGGAATAGAGTATGGTATTTAGCATTTCTCAAACAAACTTACAAGTTGCATCTTTTATTAATGTGGTAGCCTAAGGAACTAGATTATGGACGTAAATATTGGAAATGCAATCAGTAGATATATTTTCCTGGATTGATTATTACAAGAGATTAATCTGTACTTTTTGTCTCTTGTGACAGAAAATAAAGAATGACTTGAACTTGAAGAAGTCACTGTTGGCCACCATGAAGACGGAGCTGCAGAAAGCCCAGCAGATCCACTCCCAGACTTCACAGCAGTATCCTCTCTATGACCTGGATCTGGGCAAATTCAGTGACAAAGTCACACAGCTGACAGACCGCTGGCAAAAAATAGATAAACAGATAGACTACAGGTGTGCCAACCTTTTCCCTTACTTTCTTCCCATTTGGTTGTTCCAGGATAATGTTACTATAAAAGTAGTGGTTTGGTTTAGAGTGTAAGTTAGGCATAAGAGGTGCTTTGTTCACGGACTGCCTGGAGGTAGCTTTGTTGGAAATGGGAAGTGGGTACGTCACAATAGATGAGCTGCTTAAACTAACCTGTACCAGGTGCTCCCCAGGCTCTTAGGAAAAAGTGGAAGCCATTGATCAGGCTCTTTTGGGGCCCTCTAGAAAGACTTGTTAGTACTGTTGAAGAGAGTAGATGCTTTGAGTGAGTGTTCTTCTGAAATTTAAGAAAATTAAATACTATACAAAAGAAATAAGTGCCTTATTCCAAATGAGAGTTTAAAAGCATCCTGAATTTTTATGTAATTCCTTTTACTACTTTTATCAAACATCTTTATTGATTAAAAAAAAAAATTCCAAACATCTTTATTGGTAATTAACTCATATGTCATATAATTTATCCATTGAAAGTGTATAGTCCAATGGATTTTATTTTAGTGTATCAGAAAGGTGTAACCATCACCAGAATCTATGTCTACAACATTTTCTTTATCCTAAAAAAGTGCCCCATCCTCACTAGCAGTCACTCCCCATTAACTCCCAACCCTTTGCCCCAAGCAACCACCAGTCTTCCCTCTGTCTCTGTAGGTTTGTCTATTTCAGACTTTTCGTATGAATGGAATCAAACAATATGGAATCCTTTGTCACTTTTTCCCACCCAGTACAATGTTTTCAAGGTTCCTCCATGGTGTAGCATGTGTCAGTAGTTAATTCCTTTTTATGACTGAATGATACTCTATCATATGGCTATACTACATTTCCTTTATTCCTTCATCTATTGATGATTCTTGGCCATCATGAAAGATGTCACTGGGAACATTCATATATAACTTTTTTTTTAAGATTTTATTTATTTATTCATGAGAGACACAGAGAGGGAGGCAGAGACATAGGCGGCGGTAGGAGAAGCAGTGGGACTTGATCCTGGGACTCTGGGATCATACCCTGTGCTGAAGGCAGACACTCAACCACTGAGCCACCCAGCCATCCCCAAATATAACTTTTCGTACGGATGTGTGTTTTCAGTTCTCCTGAGTGTGCAGCAAGTGGAATTACTGGGTGATACCATGTAATAACTGTTTCATACTTTCAGGAATGATAGCATTGCTTTAGTAATTTTATCATATCTGTTTTCTCCAGATTGTGGGACCTGGAGAAACAAATCAAGCAACTGAAGAATTACCGCGATAACTATCAGGCTTTCTGCAAGTGGCTCTACGATGCCAAACGCCGCCAGGATTCCTTAGAATCCATGAAGTTTGGTGACTCTAACACGGTCATGCGATTTTTAAATGAGCAGAAGGTACAACCCAATTTGTCATTCCCTTAGATAACACTGGGTGTAAGCTGTATTTTCCTCTGGTTTTCATAGCAGTGCCTAGGTTCAAAATGATATTTAATATTACTAGTTCATTTTGTGAATGCTTGCATAGAGCCCCAAGGGGAAAAAAAAAACAATTGTTATATTTACAAAAAAATCATTTAAGAATGTAGAAATAATGTAACATTGTGGTAAAGAGCATAGATTAGAAAGTTTCCTTTTAGAGAAAAATTGAAGAGCGTGCTTCTTTTTTGAATAGAAAACACGCTCATCTCCTAAGATTTAACTGTGAGAATGTGAGGTTACTGAATGTATTAATAGACTGAGGAAAAACAGTTATTCAACAATGAAATAACATTTATGTAAAATTATTTTTCCACTTTGGTGTTTATAAATATTTTATTTTCTGTGTAGAACTTGCACAATGAAATATGTGGCAAGCGAGATAAATCAGAAGAAGTACAAAAAATTGCTGAACTTTGTGCAAATTCGATTAAGGTATGTTGGTTTCACAAAGAATGTTGGGATTTCGTCAAGAATAATATTGACTGTGCTTGCTTCGGCAGCACATATACTGAAATTAGAATGATACAGAGAGGGATGCCTGGATGGCTCAGCAGTTGAGCATCTGCCTTCGGCTTGGGTATGATCCTGGGCTCCCTGCATGGAGCCTGCTTCTCCCTCTGCCTGTCTCTCTCTGTGTCTCTTATGAATAAATAAACAAAATCTTTAAAAAATAAAACAAAAACAAAGTATGATCCAGAGAATACTAGCACGGTTCTTGCATAAAGATGCCATGCAAATTAGTGAAATGTACCATTATATTAAAACATATAATATTAAGTGCATTATTTTTATGATTTACTTTATTTTATTTTATTTTTTTTAAATTTTATTTATTTATGATAGTCACATAGAGAGAGAGAGAGAGGCAGAGACACAGGCAGAGGGAGAAGCAGGCTCTACACACCGGGAGCCCGACGTGGGATTCGATCCCGGGTCTCCAGGATCGCGCCCCGGGCCAAAGGCAGGCGCCAAACCGCTGCGCCACCCAGGGATCCCTATGATTTACTTTAAAGAGCATAAACCTCTGTATTTTAGAGGGGTTTTTTGTTTGTTTTAGAGAGAGCACTGGTGTGCATGTGTATGAGCAGGGCGTAGGGCAGAGGGCAAGGAAAATATCTCAAGCTGACTCCACACTGAGCACGAAACCCAATGTGGGGCTCAGTCTCATGACCCCCAGATCATGACCTGAGCCAAAAATCAAGAGTTTGAGTGCTTAACTGACTGAGCCACCCAGGCTCCCCAATGACTATAAACTTCTTGAGGATAGCAGTTATGGCTTTTGTGTCTTCTCTCCTGAACAAACTGTAAAAAGTTTGTTATGCATTTACTTGAATTCATTGCACATTGGCAGTTATCTGTGGGAATGGGCTGGTCTTCATTCTTTACACTGATAGTATGTGCAAAAATCTTCATTTAGTGTATAAAGATGTACTACTTAGTGTACTAATGTGATATTAGCTACTTGGACACTATCAGTACATGATAGCCTTTGGGGTTGTCATTAGAAATACAGCTAGATGGGACGCCGGGGTGGCTCAGCAGTTTAGCACCTGCCTTAGGCCCAGGGCATAATTCTGGATTCCCAGGATCGAGTCCCACATCAGGCTCCCTAGGTGGAGCCTGCTTCTCCCTCTGCCTGTGTCTCTGCCTCTCTCTCTCTCTGTGTCTCATGAATAAATCTTAAAAAAAGAAAAGAAATACAGCTAGATGATTTAAAGCCATGGAATCGTAGCTGTCAAAGACTCTTTCAAGTCTATTAAGTATGTTTATCTTAAGCTTTTTTATTGAGCAGGATTATGAACTCCAGCTGGCATCGTACACCTCAGGACTGGAAACTCTCCTGAACATACCTATCAAGAGAACCATGGTTCAGTCTCCCTCTGGGGTGATTCTGCAAGAGGTAGATATGTCATGACATATTTCTTAATGCCCCTCCTGCATCTTCTCTTTTCTCTGCCTGCTTCCCGTCTTCCCTGCAGACTCTGAATTCACCCCTTAGAGGGTATCCACTCAAAACAGGCTTAATAGCAGGTTATGCTCCCTTATGCATTTTAGGAAATGGTCAGTGGGAGTCTGAATCTATTGTATATATGCTAGAATGTTTGCAGAAACTGGACTGAAATTTGAGATTAATGAGAGAGGCTTTTCAAAAGTGGAAAATGTGTAGTAGGTCTTTAAAAGACAGCTTCTTTCTAAAGGTGTGAGCATTACTTATCTGGTAGCTTAGGAGAAACAACCTAGAGTCATTAGGTTGGAATACACTGTTATCAGCCCTTTGCTTTCTTATACTTCTAGATTTTGGGATTAGCACACATGAATGAAAGGAATTCACTCTTTATAGTTTCAAGTTTAAATTATAATTTTTTTCACTCCTTTTTTGCAAGGCTGCAGATTTGCACGCTCGGTACATAGAACTACTTACAAGGTCTGGAGACTATTATAGATTCTTAAGTGAGATGCTGAAGAGTTTGGAAGATCTGAAGGTAATTTACTTACTTTATTTCCTTGGCAAATCAGAAAAGAAATGCAATAGAACCTTATTATTACTGCCTCATTATAACCTGGATTTAGACATACTCACTGGTACACACTCACTGGTATATAGTTTGTTCACAAGTCATGTGGTAGTTCTGTGATCCGGGATACTGCTCTGATTGGAGTTAAGTAATATTTATAAAATTCTAGCTCCTTTACCTTATGAAAAAAGCTAATTTCATTTACTGTTTGGTCAAGGAATGTGCTTTATTTGTTTGTATGTTAAATTAAGGAAGAAAACATCCTGGACTGGTTGGATTTGGATTTTAATTTTAGGTTGAGTAATTATTTATTCCTCATTTCTAACACATGCCTTGAGTTTAGATGGAAACTTTGTATCTTGATACAAAGGAAACATAATTTATGAAACCTCAAGCTTTTCATCTTGGAAGAAATTACCTCATTTACGGATGAGGCAGGGGAAAACGCAAAGGTTGTACCATGTGCTAAGATCATACAGTTGATGGAAGAATTATGAAGAGAATACAGATTTTATGAATTTTTGTCTAGTAACTTGTGCCTCGTATCACTCTTTATATGTGTGCTTATGTGCGTGTGGTGTGTGCATGTGCACGTGCAGGCATGTAGAGAGAACTGAGAGAGCACGTGGTGGTCTGGGAGGGGAGAAGTCCTTTCTTATGGCCTGAGATGTGTTCTTTTCAACACAATTTTTGCTTTCATTTCCGCAGCTGAAAAATACCAAGATTGAAGTTTTGGAAGAGGAGCTCAGACTGGCCCGAGATGCCAACTCTGAAAACTGCAACAAGAACAAATTTCTGGATCAGAACCTACAGAAATACCAGGCGGAATGTTCCCAGTTCAAAGCCAAGCTTGTGAGCCTGGAAGAGCTGAAGAGGCAGGCGGAGCTGGACGGAAAGTCAGCGAAGCAAAACCTGGACAAGTGCTACGGCCAAATAAAGGAACTCAACGAGAAGATCACGAGGCTGACTTACGAGATCGAAGATGAGAAGCGAAGAAGGAAGGCCGTGGAAGACAGGTTTGACCAGCAGAAGAATGACTATGACCAGCTGCAGAAGGCGAGGCAGTGTGAGAAGGAGAGCCTTGGCTGGCAGAAAATGGAGTCTGAGAAAGCCATCAAAGAGAAGGAGTACGAGATAGAAAGGTTGAGGGTTCTTCTGCAGGAGGAGGGCACCCGGAAGAGAGAATATGAAAATGAGCTGGCAAAGGTAAGAAACCACTATAATGAGGAGATGAGTAATTTAAGGAACAAGTATGAAACAGAGATTAACATTACGAAGACCACCATCAAGGAGATATCCATGCAAAAAGAGGACGATTCCAAGAATCTTAGAAACCAGCTTGATCGACTGTCAAGGGAAAATCGAGATCTGAAGGATGAAATTGTCAGGCTCAATGACAGCATCCTGCAGACCACGGAGCAGCGGAGGCGGGCGGAGGAAGATGCCCTGCAGCAGAAAGCATGTGGCTCCGAGATGCTGCAAAAGAAGCAGCATCTGGAGATCGAGCTTAAGCAGGTCATCCAGCAGCGCTCTGAGGACAACGCGAGACACAAGCAGTCCCTGGAGGAGGCTGCAAAGACCATTCAGGACAAAAACAAGGAGATCGAGAGACTCAAAGCTGAGTTTCAGGAGGAGGCCAAGCGCCGCTGGGAATATGAGAATGAACTGGCTAAGGTAAGGAACAATTACGATGAGGAAATCATTAGCTTAAAAAACCAGTTCGAGACGGAGATCAACATCACCAAGACAACCATCCACCAGCTGACCAGGCAGAAGGAGGAGGACACCAGTGGCTACCGAGCCCAGATAGACCACCTCACCCGGGAAAACCGGAGCCTGTCAGAGGAAGTCAAACGGCTGAAGAACACTTTGGCCCAGACCACGGAGAATCTCAGGAGGGTGGAAGAAAACGCCCAGCAGCAAAAGGCCACCGGCACCGAAGTGTCTCAGAGGAAACAGCAGCTGGAGATCGAGCTGCGGCAGGTCACTCAGATGCGCACAGAGGAGAGCATGAGATACAAGCAGTCGCTTGACGACGCTGCCAAGACGATCCAGGACAAGAACAAGGAGATAGAGAGGCTGAAACAATTGATCGAGACGGAAACGAGTGCGCGCAAGTGCCTGGAAGAGGAGAACGCTAAGTTGCAGAGGACGCAGTATGAGCTGCAGAAAGCAAACAACAGCGCCACGGAGACTATAAGCAAACTGAAGGTTCAGGAGCAGGAGCTCACGCGCCTGCGGATCGACTACGAGAGGGTCTCCCAGGAGAGGACGGTGAAGGACCAGGACATTGTGCGATTCCAGAGCTCGCTGAAGGACCTGCAGCTGCAGAAGCAGAAGGTGGAAGAGGAGCTGAACCGGCTGAGGAGGACTGCGTCGGAAGACTCGTCAAAAAGGAAGAAGCTGGAGGACGAGCTGGAAGGCATGAGGAGGTCTCTGAAGGAGCAGGCGATAAAAATCACCAGTCTGACCCAGCAGCTGGAGCAGGCCTCCATCGTCAAGAAACGCAGCGAGGATGATCTCCGGCAGCAGAGGGACGTGCTGGACGGCCACCTGAGGGACAAGCAGAGGACCCAGGAGGAGCTGAGAAGGCTCTCCTCGGAGGTCGAGGCCCTGAGGCGGCAGCTGCTCCAGGAGCAGGAAAATGTCAAGCAGGCTCACCTGCGGAACGAGCATTTCCAGAAGGCGATAGAGGAAAAGAGTAGGAGCTTGAACGAAAGCAAAATCGAGATCGAGAGGCTGCAGTCTCTCACGGAGAACCTGACCAAGGAGCACTTGATGTTGGAGGAAGAGCTTCGGAACCTCAGGCTGGAATACGACGACCTCAGGAGGAGCCGGAGTGAGGCGGATAGCGATAAAAACACAACCATCTCTGAACTCAGGAGCCAGCTGCAGATCAGCAACAACCGGACCCTGGAACTGCAGGGGCTGATTAATGATTTACAGAGAGAGAGGGAAAATTTGAGACAGGAAATTGAGAAATTCCAAAAGCAGGCTTTGGAGGTATTCACAAATATTTGATCACAGCTTCACTGTCTTTCAAATAATTTGCTGCTCTTTCTTCTAGTCTCACCTGTGCTCCTGCTGCTGGGACTGGATGCTCACAGAAAATCTGAGTTTTTTTCTTACTGCTGTGCTAACATCTGTCATAACCCAGGCCGCTGCTTTAAAGTAATTTCAGTGCTGTTTGCCGTTCTGTTCTGTCCCTGCATCGACGTCGATCTGCGTGTAACTTCTGTTTGGCCATGCTTTTCGAACATTAGCACGAGTATGACACCTCGGAGCTTGTCCTCTTGTATGTTCCACTCTGTTTTTTAGAAGATAGCTCTTAGTGAGCTATGAACTGCATTTTTAATGAACATTTTTCTAAGTAAAAGCCATATGAAAGGGGCTTTTTCTGCAGTTTTAAAATCACCTTTTTCTTTCTTGCTTATGTGATTTTTCTGCATGCATTTTCCTGCATTAATTATTCTATTCCCTTTTGATCACAACCCTAATATGTTTCTTTTTGTTTGCCTTCTCTTTTTTTAACCCCTAATTTAAAAAAATACCTCTTTTAAGTTCTAATTTGATTTCTATAGACAATATTTGTGTGGGGCTGGGTGTGGGATCCATATACGTCTATGGATTTATTTTGCTTTATTGTACATACTAGTATAGATAGAACAGGTGAGATGTAGGTGTAGCAGGTGTGATAACCTAAAACAAAACTCCCTGTATTTTTTCAAACCATAATTATTGTTAGGAATAAGAGAGGTCTACGACTTCTCCTAGTTCCTTAAAAACATAGTATGAAGCCATTTATCAAAGTGGCAGCATATATCTATAGAATTTTTTTCCCATAAAGTAATTAGATAACAAACTAGCAGTGTATCCAGGGAACACAGATGAAGGGCAAATAAATGAATACGTTTTTTTTTTTTTAAATGTGGGGAAAGAAGTTGAATTATGATCGCCATATGATATAATCAAAACATTATTCTTCCCATTTCTTTCTTTTTAAATTCCAGGCATCTAATAGGATTCAGGAATCAAAGAACCAGTGCACTCAGGTGGTGCAGGAAAGAGAGAGCCTCCTGGTGAAAATCAAAGTTCTGGAGCAGGACAAGAGCAGGCTGCAGAGGCTGGAGGATGAGCTCACTCGCCTGAAGGCCACACTAGAGGCCGAAAGCAGGGTGAAACAACGCCTGGAGTGTGAGAAACAGCAAATCCAGAATGACCTCAATCAGTGGAAAACCCAGTATTCCCGCAAGGAAGAGACCATTAGGAAGATCGAGTCGGAAAGAGAGAAGAGTGAGAGAGAGAAGAACAGCTTTAGGAGTGAGATCGAAAGACTGCAGGCAGAGATCAAGAGGATCGAGGAGCGTTACAGGCGCAAGTTGGAGGATTCGACCAGGGAGACGCAGTCGCAGTTGGAAACCGAACGCTCCCGCCTTCAGAGGGAAATCGACAAGCTCAAGCAGCGCCCCTACGGGTCCCATCGGGAGACCCAGACGGAGTACGAGTGGACAGTTGACTCCTCCAAGCTGGTGTTCGATGGGCTGAGGAAGAAGGTGACGGCGATGCAGCTCTATGAGTGCCAGCTGATTGACAAGACAACCTTGGACAAACTGTTGAAAGGGAAAAAATCAGTGGAAGAAGTTGCTTCTGAAATCCAGCCTTTCCTTCGGGGTGCCGGAGCGATCGCCGGAGCCTCTGCCTCCCCTAAGGAAAAGTACTCTCTAGTAGAGGCCAAGAGAAAGAAGTTAATCACCCCGGAGTCCACAGTCATGCTCCTGGAGGCCCAGGCAGCTACAGGCGGTATCATCGACCCCCACAGGAACGAGAAGCTGACTGTTGACAATGCAATCGCTCGGGACCTCATTGACTTCGATGACCGTCAGCAGATATACACAGCAGAGAAAGCGGTCACAGGTTTCGATGATCCGTTTTCGGGCAAGACAGTATCTGTTTCGGAAGCCATCAAGAAAAATTTGATCGACAGAGAAACCGGCATGCGCCTGCTGGAAGCCCAGATTGCCTCAGGAGGTGTAGTGGACCCCGTGAATAGTGTCTTTTTGCCAAAAGATGTAGCACTGGCCCGCGGACTGATTGACAGAGATCTGTATCGGTCCCTGAATGATCCCCGAGATAGTCAGAAAAACTTTGTGGATCCAGTCACCAAAAAGAAAGTCAGTTACATGCAGCTGAGGGAACGGTGTAGAATCGAACCACACACCGGCCTGCTCTTGCTGTCGGTGCAGAAGAGAAGTATGTCCTTCCAAGGAATCAGACAACAGGTGACCGTCTCTGAGCTGGTCGATTCTGGCATATTGAGACCATCCACTGTAAACGAACTGGAATCAGGTCAGATTTCTTATGATGAGGTTGGTGAGAGAATTAAAGACTTCCTTCAGGGTTCAAGTTGCATAGCAGGCATATACAATGAAACCACGAAACAGAAGCTTGGCATTTATGAGGCCATGAAAATTGGCTTGGTCCGACCTGGTACTGCTCTGGAGTTGCTGGAAGCCCAAGCAGCCACTGGCTTTATAGTGGATCCTGTTAGCAACCTGAGGTTGCCGGTGGAGGAAGCCTACAAAAGAGGCCTGGTGGGTATTGAGTTCAAAGAGAAGCTCCTGTCTGCGGAACGAGCTGTCACGGGGTATAACGATCCTGAAACAGGAAACATCATCTCTTTGTTCCAAGCCATGAACAAGGAACTCATCGAAAAGGGCCACGGCATTCGTTTGTTGGAAGCACAGATCGCAACAGGTGGGATCATCGACCCGAAGGAGAGCCATCGGTTGCCAGTTGACATGGCATACAAGAGGGGCTACTTTAATGAGGAGCTCAGTGAAATTCTCTCAGACCCAAGTGATGATACAAAAGGGTTTTTTGACCCCAACACAGAAGAAAATCTGACCTATCTGCAACTAAAAGAAAGATGTATCAAGGATGATGAGACAGGGCTCTGTCTTCTGCCCTTGAAAGAAAAGAAGAAGGAGGTCCAGACATCACAAAAGAATACCCTCAGGAAGCGTAGAGTAGTCATTGTTGACCCAGAAACCAACAAGGAGATGTCTGTTCAGGAGGCCTATAAGAAGGGCCTCATTGATTACGAAACCTTCAAAGAACTGTGTGAGCAGGAGTGTGAGTGGGAAGAAATAACCATCACTGGATCTGACGGCTCCACCAGGGTGGTCCTGGTCGATAGGAAGACAGGCAGTCAGTATGATATTCAAGATGCCATTGACAAGGGCCTCATTGACAGGAAGTTCTTTGATCAGTACCGATCTGGCAGCCTCAGCCTCACTCAGTTTGCTGATATGATCTCCTTGAAAAATGGCATCGGCAACAGCGGTGGCATTGGTGCTAGTAGCATCAGCGATGATGTTTTTAGCAACTCCCGACACGAGTCCCTAAGTAAGATTTCTACCATATCCAGTGTCAGGAACATAACCATCAGGAGTAGCTCTCTGTCTGACCCCCTGGAAGAATTGAGCCCCATTGCCGCCATCTTTGACACAGAAAACTTAGAGAAGATCTCCATTACGGAAGGAATAGAGAGGGGCATTGTCGATAGCATCACCGGTCAGAGGCTCCTGGAGGCTCAGGCCTGCACAGGTGGCATCATCCACCCAACCAGCGGTCAGAAGCTGTCACTTCAGGATGCAGTCTCCCAGGGCCTGATTGACCAAGATATGGCCACCAGGCTGAAGCCCGCTCAGAAAGCCTTCATTGGCTTCGAAGGCGTGAAGGGAAAGAAGAAGATGTCAGCCGCAGAGGCAGTGAAAGAAAAATGGCTCCCCTATGAGGCAGGTCAGCGCTTCCTGGAGTTCCAGTACCTCACTGGGGGCCTTGTTGATCCGGAAGTACATGGGAGGATAAGCACGGAAGAAGCCATCAGGAAGGGGTTCATCGACGGCAGAGCAGCTCAAAGGCTGCAAGACACCAGCACCTATGCCAAAATCCTGACCTGCCCCAAAACCAAATTGAAAATCTCCTATAAGGATGCCATGAATCGCTCCATGGTGGAAGATATCACCGGCCTTCGCCTCCTGGAGGCCGCCTCTGTTTCGTCTAAGGGCTTGCCTAGCCCTTACAACATGTCTTCTGCCCCAGGCTCCCGCTCCGGATCCCGCTCTGGCTCTCGCTCCGGATCCCGCTCCGGCTCTCGCTCTGGTTCCCGCAGTGGGTCCCGGAGAGGAAGCTTTGATGCAACTGGGAATGCCTCCTACTCTTACTCCTACTCCTTTAGCAGTAGCTCTATTGGGCACTAGTGGTCAGTTGTTATTTCCTTGGCTTTGTTTATGTGAATTTTTCACTTTACTAAATACTAACAAAAGGCAAATACTATAGTGCTTGCAGTATAGTGATAGAGCTTTCTATGATTAAGAAGACATAACCCTGGCCGAAATCAAATAGTAAAGGCTCTTCTGGCTTTTTCTCTCCTTAGCTCACCCGGAGTATGTCACGCAGTGGCTGTAGTGTGTGTGAAGCGGTAATCAGTTGTAAGGATAGCACAAATTGAATCTGAGTTTGTTCCTTCTATGTTTCGATTTTTGATCGATTCTTGTACTTCTTTTGGCCTATAATCCAGATTTCTATTCTTGAAGATGAAATTAAGCTGATCATTGATGTTTTAGTCATCATTCTGTGTCTCATCTAAATATTTCCATTTTCTGTATTAGGAGCAAATTCTTCCTCCCATTCTCCCTAGAATACTCCACCCCAAACGTTTTGGAATGAGTCTCCTTTAGTCTTAGATTGTGGATTGTGTAACCCATATACTCTTAAATGCACTTGTTTGGTTTGGTCTTAATTTGACTATATGTGCATGATAGCAGCAATCTTTGCTTTTCTTTGGTCAAAGTTTTCTGTTTATTTTGCTTGTCATTTACTATGTACTTTAAAAAGGTGTCTTTATGAAGTTTGCTATTCTGGCAATAAACTTTTAGACTTTTGAAATTTTTGCGTTTTCATTTCATACTTTTATACACACAAGGTATTTATCAGCATAGTTCTGCTCATTGTAAAAGATGTCCAAAACTTCTGTTTACCAAGTACCTATTAAGAAAGACCATTAAAAAAAACTATTTTAGTTCTGAATTCTTGCTGGAAGTTGCTCTTTTGTAGTTTCTTTGACATTTCTCATGTCCCCCTGGTGTGTCAGGTGGAGTTCTCGGAAAGAACCCTGTGTAAAGAGGCCAGGCCATACGTCAATACCCAGTTCTTGTTTATTCTGGTCAGAAAGTTCTAAGTAGCATGGGCAAAAGTCACCATAATACCACTAAAAAAATGAAGTGCCTTAGATAGATTCCATTTTGAATATTCTCCAGATACGTGGGATTTCATTTTGTCCCCTAAGAGGAAAGAATTGTCCTTGAATCTATAAAAATGAATCCTGGTGTGGTTTTGGCTCTTTGTTGAAAGACAATGAGATATAAGCCTGCTCTTTGTATGAAAGAGAAGCTTTTGAAATTCAGACATTTGGGATCCCTGGGTGGCGCAGCGGTTTGGCGCTTGCCTTTGGCCCAGGGTGCGATCCTGGAGACCCGGGATCGAATCCCACATCGGGCTCCCGGTGCATGGAGCCTGCTTCTCCCTCTGCCTGTGTCTCTGCCCCTCTCTCTCTCTCTCTAACTATCATAAAAAAAAAAAAAAAAAATTCAGACATTTGTCATTAAATCAACATGACCTTTCTGAATACTTATTATGTCTAGTTGTTAGGCTAGGTACTATGAGGATTCGATAGACTTTACCAGCCCCCTAACTTCAAAACACTTATAGTCTAGGTGGGACAGGAAACACATACAAAGCAATCAGAGGGGGCAGCCCTGGTGGCTCAGTGGTTTAGCACCGCCTTCGACCCTGGTTGTGATCCTGGAGACCCGGGATTGAGTCCCATGTCGGGCTCCCTGCATGGAGCCTGCCTCTGCCTCTCTCTCTCTGTGTGTCTCTCATGAATAAAAAAAAAAAACAAAAAAAAACAGAGGGACAACCTTCATATATCAGCAGTATGTATTAATCAAACATTTTATGGTACAGATCAGAAAGTAAGAAAACAAGTGAAATGCTAATGGTGAAGAACAAAAAAGATCATATGTAAGGTAATACTTAAATTATCGGGGGCTTTTTGGACTTCGGACGAAACCAGCATTCATTTCTTGTCTCCCCTCCTTTTCTCCTTTCTCCTCTCCCAATCTGGAGGACTTGTAATTAACATCATTCACTAAGTATTGAGTTCTGTGTGCTACACATTGTGCCAGAAGCTATGGATCCCATGGTAGAGACACATGGTACAAAAATAGCCCCCCCCCAAAAAAAAAAATAAAAGGAAGAGAAAAATAAGTGGTACGCGCTGTGCTGGGCAAAATGAAGAAAGATTTTCGTATTAGAGCTAGGAGACTGTCGGTTAGCTTGGGCTGCCATAAGAAGATGCACAGACTATGTGAGTTAAATTCATGTTTTCATAGTTGCAGAGGCCAAGACCAAGGTAGTCTTAGGTTGGTTGTTAGTGAAAGCACTCTTTTTGGATTGTAGGTAGTAAGGGGTAGGGAAGGAGCTCTGGTGTGTCTTAGAAGGACTTGAATATTATCACACTAGAGCTCCATCTTTATGACCTCATTTAACTTTACCTCCTTATAGTCCCTATCCCCAAATACAGTTACGTTAGGTGTTAGGGCTCCAACATGAATTGGGGTGGGGATGGGGACGACACACAATTCAGCCTATAATAGAATCCTAGAACAGGTCAGAAGTCCCTAGAAAAATGGTAATTAAACAGATTAATAAGCATCAATGTAAAGCAGTTCTTCAGGTTGAAAGAATATACCTCCAGGCTGTTGCCAAAGTTGTCATTAAGCTCTGAGGTGAGATGGTCTGTCCCAGAGGACATCCTTGGCTAATTTTGATTTGGTTCACCTACAGCGTGCCTCCACAGAAAAGTTCTATGTATATACATAATACATACATATATATATATTTAAGGTTATATATTTAAAGATATATATTTAAAGTGTTACATATAAACACATATATGTGCATACATATATGTATTATATATGTGTGTGTGTGTGTATATATATATATATAGTTTTTCAATGACTGTCATTACACCTCTAAAAAGTCTCACATTTTCTAGAATGCTGCTGGGCTAGCCATGTAAATACAGTTAAAAAGTAGGGATATTGCAGGCAGAGTAAACTGGAACTCCTCCCTTACCCCACATCTGTTTGCAGCTATTGGCCTATTTCCGTATTTTTGGGTACTGCCTATCTGCCTATTTATACTCACATATATATATATATATATATATATATATATATATATATATATATATTTTTTTTTTTTTGGTGAGAGAATTGTACTAAAATTCCCTCCACAGTTTCTTCTTCTGATAGAGGCAGGCCCAAAGGGAAGCAAAGATTTGGCATGAGGCTTGAAAAAAAAGTAAAGATACATAATATAAGAGGGATTAGATTCTGGGAGTTAAAGCCACTTGGGGAAATCAAAAGGGCTGATTCCAGGTCTTGGATAGGAAATGTACAAAGTAAGCTTGGGTTAATCAAAGCAGGGAAAAGGAGGTACTCCAGTACTATTGGGACACATCAAAGAGACACGAAGTGGTTAAAGTGGCTTCCACTGGTCAAATTTGGGACAATTTGAGCATCAGCAAGAATTATGATGGTAATGGAGTATGTGATAATGAATTTAAAACCTTATATTAATAATTTTTAAAATCCCTTGGTTCCATAGTGAACAACAAAATCGAGTTATGGTAAGAATGCCAGTTAACAAATATAGAAGCCATGACAGTATGTATTAGAGAATCATTTATAACTCCTAACATAATGACAGATTCACTGAAGGACTGAGTCTGTTGGGGAATAAGACATACGGCCTCAAAGTATCATCCCACAGAGGGAAATGTCCTACAATAGAGCGATAAAATCATCTACCTTTACCAAATGATCAAATGTAGCATCACTAATAGAAGAAGAATTTAAGATAGATGTTCTCTGTGAGATGTAATAAAGGGTCACACACATCTCCTTGCAAAAATGCTTGGGAAAAAACCTAATCATAATGGCAAAATAACCTGATAGATCCAGAAAGAGGAACATTTTACAAGACACCTGGCTGCAGCTCCAGACAAAAAAATTCAATGATTTAATTTGAAAAGGAGGATGGGGAGACGTTGTCGGGTTAAAGGCGACAAGAGCCAATTACAGCTCGTGGGGTCGAAAAACAAGTGGAAATGGCTCTGAAAGGAATTTGGGAGGACAACCAGGGACATTTGAATATAAACTGAACATCGGGTGATATTCCGAAATTATTCTCTTAGGTTTGACCATGTATGGTCGCTATTTAGGACAATGTCCTTATTCTCAAGGTGATGCATACAGACATATTTGGGGGTTGAAGCTGCTGCAACTGACTTTCAAATAATTCTGCAAAAACAAGCACGTGGGGCTGTGTGTGTATGTGGAGAGAGAGAAAACAAATGTTAATGAGCTAGAGGATGGCTGTGCAAACGCTTGTACACTCTAAACTTCTCTGTGGATATAAACCTTTTTTTTTTTTTTTTAAGTTCAGGTTTTTATTGAACATGGTTAAGGAGGTTTAGTAAAAAAAAAAAAAAAAAAAAAAGACCAAGTCCACGTCATCATCAGACTCCTCAGATTCTTCCTTCTTTGCTTCCACTTTGTTCCCAGCAGGGGCAGCAGGGGCGGACCGGGCAGGACCTTGGCTGGTGCAGCGCCAGCCGCTGGGGCAGGTCCACCAGCCCCTCCATTGCTTCGAGGCTCCCGATGCCAACAGTGGCCAGCGCCTTCCCAAAGACGCCTGGCCAGGATCGTTCAACATTAAATGAGGGCACTGATCTTCTCCTGCGTGGCCGCCACCTCACAGTCGTGCAAGAGGAGGGCGGAGCAGACGCCGGCAGGCTCCGCGGGGGAGGCCATGGGGCGGGGGAGCGCCCCCGGGAGCTGTTTGTTGCAAGAAGACCTCACCCCAGCGTGGCCTGGCCTCATCGGAAGGACTGAGCATCTCAGCGGCAGCGGAGGGGAGGGCGAATAAACCAATTTTTTTTTTTTTTTAAAGTTGGGGGCAGCCCGGGTGGCTCAGCGGTTAGCGCCACCTGCAGCCCGGGGCGTGACCCTGGAGACCCAGGACCAAGTCCCACATCGGGCTCCCTGCATGGAGCCTGCTTCTCCCTCTGCCTGGGTCTCTGCCTCTCTGCCTCTCTCTGTGTCTTTCATGAATAAATAAATAAAACTAAAAAATTTTTTTTAATAAAATAAAATAAATTTGGTGGGGAGAGGGAGGCTGGGCAATGCAGCATCCCGGAGCACTCGCACGAGCCTGCGAAGGACCCGGGAACGCCTCCCCCAGTGACAGCTCCCGCCCCCGCCCTCTCCCCATAGGCCCTCCCGAGCACGTGACGACGGCTGGCCCCGCCCCCGGCTCCCAGAAGCCTGCGCGCGCGCCGCCGGCAGTCCGAGGGCTTCCTGCTGGCGGGTCGGGCGCGGCCATGGCGGCGGGCGAGCCGCCCCCGGTGGAGGAGCGGCGGCGGCTGCAGCAGGAGCTCAGCGACTTCGTGGAGAGCTGCTGCCGGAAGCTGGAGGAGGTGACGGCGTCCCTGGGCTGGAGCCTGGATCGGCTGGACCCCGGGGCGGAGGGGGCGGCAGAGGTGAGGGGGACGGTCAGCCCGTCAGGCTGCGGTCCCGGGTGGCGGGGGGGCCGTGGGGGGAGCCGTGGGGGGGGGGACGCCCGGGACTGGGCCTGGGGGGGGAGGAGGGGGGAGGCCCGGGACTGGGCCTGGGGCGCCCGGGACGCCTGCGGGCCTGGGGGGAGGAGGGGGGAGGGGGGCCCGGGAGCGGGCCTCGGAGGGGGAGGGGCGGGGGGCCCGGAGCGCCGGAAGTGCGGTGCGCGGAGGAGGCGAACCGCGGTGGGCGGGGGGCTTGCCGGGAGGAGCGCGGACCGGGCCGCCGAGTGTTGCCGCGGGGCTGGAGGTGGGCCGTCCGCTTCGTCCCGTGTCACGTGGATGCCGACTTGCCCCGGATTCGGCCTCCGCAGAGCGCGGGAGTTCCCCTCACCTTTCTCTGCCTTAAAAAATTAGGTCCACTTCTGACAGCGGCAGCACCCGCTGTAGGATTACTAGAGGGTACCACCAAGTGCCACCAAGAAGGCTGCGACTCTTCCGAGCGTTAGAAGCGCTTTTAAAAACTGTAGGCAGGGGCAGCCCCGGTGGCGCAGCGGTTTAGCGCCGCCTGCAGCCCAGGGCGTGGTCCTGGAGACCCGGGATCGAGCCCCACGTCGGGCTCCCTGCGTGGAGCCTGCTTCTCCCTCTGCCTGTGCCTCTGCATCTCTCTCTCTCCCTGAATGAATAAATAAATAAATCTTAAAAACAAAACAAAACAAAAAACTGTAGGCAGGAAGCACCTGGGGGGCTCAGGGCGTGACCCCGGAGTCCCAGGATCGAGTCCTGCAGGGAGGCTGCTTCTCCTCTTCCTGTGTCTCTGCCTCTCTCTCTCTTTCTGTGAATAAATAAATAAAATCTTTAAGAAGAAGAAAAAAAAAACTGTAGGCAGGAGTATTCAACAGTCCTGATTTTTTGGTTGGTTATTAATGGGGTGGGAGGAGGGAAGCGCTTCAGTGTGGGTAATGCACAATCTCTGGTGCTCCTTCTGGGTTTATCACACTGTCATTATTTCTCCCAGGTTTAAATTAACTTGATTGATTCCCCCAAAGACCCTTAAGGCATATGTGACTTGTGCACAAACAGTTCTTTTACTGTATTTTTTTTTTAAGATTTTATTTATTCATAAAGACACAGAGAGAGGCAGAGACACAGGCAGAGGGAGAAGCAGGCTCCACGCAGGCAGCCCAACGCAGGGCTCAATCCGGGTCTCCAGGATTAGGCCCTGGGCTGAAGGTGGAGCTAAACCGCTGAGCCACACGGGCTGCCCTTGTTTACTGTATTAAAGGCATCACAGAAATTCTAAAGTTTGTTTCAGTCGTATTAAAGAATCTGAATTTTGGGGGATCTCTGGGTGGCTCAGCGGTTTGGTGCCTGCCTTCAGCCCAGGGCGAGGTCCTGGAGACCCAGGATCGAGTCCCCCATTGGGCTCGCTGCATGGAGCCTGCTTCTCCCTCTGCCTGTGTCTCTGTCTCTCTCTTTCTCTCTCTCTCTGTGTCTCCCATGAATAAATAAAATCTTTTTTTTTTTTAAGTAGTAAACATTTAATGGTATAATCATTTAAATGTGTTCCCTTGGGGATCCCTGGGTGGCTCAGTGGTTTAGTGCCTGCCTTCAGCCAAGGGCGTGATTCTGGAGACCGAGTCGCACATCGGGCTCCCTGCATGGAGCTTGCTTCTCCCTCTTCCTGTGTCTGCGCCTCTCGCTCTCTCTGTCTCTCATGAATAAATAAATAAAATCTTTAATAAACGAATGAATGAATGAATGAATGTGTTCCCTTGTGGTGCCTCAGTGGCTCAGTTGGTTATGCTTCCGACTCTGTTTCTCCTCAGGTCGGGATCTCATGAGCCTCCCCTGGGTTCAGTGTGCAGTGGGGAGTCTGCTTGAGATTCTCTCCCTCTGCCCCACCCTGCCTGCGTATCCACCTGTGCGCGCGCACTCTCTCTCTCTCAAATAATCTTTTAAAAAAAATAAAAATTTTTGTTCCTTTTTTCTTTGCTTTTGTTTCCTTTTTATAGGATGAAGTTGTGATATGCCCTTATGATTCTAATCATCACATGCCTAAATCATCTTTAGCGAAGCACATGATGTCCTGTAGGTTGAGGAAACTGGGCTACACCAAAGAAGAAGAGGTACCATATATTTATTGCGTATATGTCATGCAATTCCTGCATGAATAGATTCAGAATATTTCGAAGGTGTATAGTGTGAGGTTTTCTGATCCAAAATACTAGTCATTGGGATCCCTGGGTGGCGCAGCAGTTTGGTGCCTGCCTTTGGCCCAGGGTGTGATCCTGGAGACCCGGGAGCGAGTCCCATGTCGGGCTCCTGGTGCATGGAGCCTGCTTCTCCCTCTGCCTGTGTCTCTGCCTCTCTCTCTATCATAAATAAATAAAAATTTAAAATATATATAAAAATAAATAAAATACTAGTCATTTGTGGGGTAGAATGGTACTTGCCTAATTTTGCAAAATTTTTAAAGAAATATTTAAATGATACTAATCTTTTGTTCATGTAAAATCTTAAAATAGTTATCTGTTACATGAATACTAACTTTGTTTTTACTGTTTAGGATCAAATGTATAATTCTGATTTTTTCTATGAGAATGTGAAGATACCATCAATTACTTTGAGTAAGTAATAATTTAATAGAATATAACTTAAAAGTATCTTAGTGTAGACATTGACATTTCATTTTCGAATTAACAAAAGAATGGATTTTATAAGTATGTTTATGATTAAGAAGGATGTTTATACCTTAAGAGAATGTAGGATTAACTAATATACAGTCAAACTAGTTTGCTTAATCTGGAATTTAGAGACCAGTGTTATATTAATAGGCAGTGAAAAGCCGGCAAAACTTTGTACAGTAAGTAGATACCTTTTTTCTTGCATATAGCAAAATTCTGGCCATAAAACACGGTTTGCAGACTGAGGCTGGAAATGTATTCCAAGTGTTCACAGCCTGTGTGGAGGTTAAAACCCCAGGCTCTGGAATCAGAATGCTCTGATTCAGCTCCTAGATTTATCACTAATAGATTCATGGCTTTTACCAAGTAATTACACCTTTTTTGTTGCCTAAATTTCTTTTAGCGCCTTTGTGAAGATTAAATGATATAGTATATGTAAAATGCTTAAAATAATGCCTAACCCTTAGCTGGATTTAAGAAATGGTAGCTCTTATTGGTTGCTCAAAGTTGTAGCAGCTACTGCAGCATGCCTTGTAATAATGTTTTCTAAACTGCCTGAAGTCCGGTTACTTACTGGGTTCTTTAGCTAAATCTGAAAGAATTCTGTATTCAGGTTACCTAGGTGGGGATGTGGGTTTTTTCACTCCTAAGATTCTGGAAGGATTGTCAATATGCCCAAAGAGCTTGGATTGGAAACAAGTTAATTAATCATGGGCACTGATGATTCATATTGTGTTTATGGGTGCTTTTTTGACAGATAAGGACTCACAATTCCAGATAATTAAACAAGCTAGAACGGCAGTTGGAAAAGATGGTGATTGTTATAATCAAAGTAAGTGGCATCATAGTTTGAGCTAATTAATGATTTGAACTATTTCTGTCCCGCAAGCAGAGGTTACTAATTTTTAAGAAAAGTCTTGTGGAAACAGTTACATAGGAAAAGTTCATTTTACACTTAACATTGGACCAATGTGTTTGGTATCAGCTTCATTAAGTAGATATTTTCTGCTCAAATACAGCAGTCTCATTAGACCACTCCGTGTCTTAGCTAGGGGTTCATGCTTTGCAATCACCTAATAGGTGAGATTCCCTTGTAGAAAAATTTTATTATGATTATTGGTATCTAAATCCCATTGAGACTGTCTTACCCTGAGATTTCCCCTCTCGCTCGCTCTCTCTCATCAGTCCATTGTTAAATATCAGAATATTGAAATGCAATGTAAAAGGAAAGGCCTATACTAAGAGTGGTCTTCACAGCTGCCCTTCAAATACAGTCGAAACACAAAGTTTTACATAGAGTGTCAGAAAATTTGTGGGTCCCTTTGTGCCCAACTTTGGAGCTGAGTTAAGAGTTTCTGCCTGGGACTTACTTCAGCAGAAAACTAGGTTAGCATTTTTAAGTATGGGAATTTAGGAAATGAAAACAAAATGCATTGAAAACACAAAAGTAAATGAGTAAATAGTTACTAGATTTCTGAACTTAGATATAACATGTAGCCACAACATGACTGACTCTTCTTATAAGCATTTCTTGAGTTGTCTTTGAACCTTCTGAAGGTAGCTTTCTCTGATATCTTACCTTTTCCTCCCTCTCATTCTTTCTAGCCAAATTATATTCATTAGTCCATGGTTAGGATTTGTTTCTCCTTTGTTGAAGTTCAGAGTCTTCACCCATTGTTCTAAGCCAGTATTTGGATTTGACTTTTTTTTTCCTACGTTGCATTGTGGCTCCAGGAGGTACTCTCTTAACCTTTCCTGTACATTACAGTGGTTCCATAGAGCAGCCAGAAGCACATTTTCTTGTATTTCCTGTTTTTAAGCTCCCATTTTTATGTACTTTTTGCTAAATTGCAGGGTTTTTTTTTTTTTTTTCTTTGAGGTTAGACATTTGGCTCTTATTTGAAGAGATTACTGAGCTGTGATCAGACAAGTCTTTTTTTGGCTCCTGTTATTGACTCTACTCCCGTTTACTTAATGAACCATTAAAAAGTAAAAGATTTTTGCTATTGTGTTTTGGAGGGGTTAATAGTTAAAGGCCTTTTTTGACCTAACTAGTTAGATTCACTGAATTTGTTTTGCTAGAGTTGAAAGAGAACTGGAGGATCATCTAATCCAGCGCCTGTGTTTTAGAGATGAGGAAACACACCCTGAGAGTAATGATAAGGTTCTGGTGTGTTTGTTCTGAAGTCTGTCAATACTTCAGTTTTTTATTTTGTTTTAAGATTTTATTTATTCATGAGAGACACAGAAAGAGAGGTAGAGAGACCCAGATGGAGGAGAAGCAGGCTCCATGCAGGGAACCCAGTGTGAGACTTGATCCCAGGAATCCGGGATCCCACCCTGAGCCAAAGGCAGATGCTCAACCGCTGAGCCACCCAGGCATTCCAATACTTAAGTTTTTTTTAAAAGAGATTCTTTCTTCATAGCTCTTTTATATATTCATTTCTTTTTCGTAACACACTTAACATAGACTGGATGAGTATTTTCTCCTCCTTATTAGGTAAAGAAATAGAGGCACAGAGAAATGAATTAATACTCCTTTGCTAGGTAATAATAATAGCAAGACTTGGTAATAGCTGGGCTGGACTGAGAACCAAGTTCTGGATTTGGGTACACATTCTGAATGGAGTTACTCTCTTTTCTGTTAGAAACTACATTTAGTGAAACTTACAGATTACGAACCTAGATACTGCTCCAATATATTCATTATTTAATATGTCAGAATTAAGTAGAAGAATACCACAAACTTTCAAATCTGTTATCTACTCACTGCTTGCTATTATTAGTATTGTTCCTTGTTTATTCTGGTTTGTGTAAGCCCGTTTTAAAGAAAGAAACTAGTTGCTTGGCCTGGAAAAAATGACAGTCTTTCTGAGGTTTTGTTTCCTTGTCTGTAGTATAAAACTATCTTGTAGTGTTGTTTAGGGTAATGGAGATAATGAATGCTAAACTAGATGGAGCTCTAATAATTGGCTGCTAATGTCTAAGCAATTTAATTTCTAAGCACATTAATGTCTAGAAAGTGATATTAAGATAATGAAATGGGTGTGAATTTTATATATGTAATTTAGAGAATGTTCTCAAGTTTCCTTTTTTTATTTTCTGACTAAGTCATAAGGTAGATTTGGACCTTGAATTTAGTTCTTTACAAAAGCAAAGAATTATTTTGAATAATTCCTTCAGTAGAAAATTAAGAGGCACTTTTGTTGTGGCACTGTCTTTAAATTAAGATTTAACTTAAGAATTTTGTTATATTATTTGTCACCCTCTTTTTAAACCCTTTTTTCATTTTGTGTTGAGTTCTGCAGTTTCTCAATAGACATTATTTTTGAGGCCCATTTATGTCTTCAGACATTTTAAAATCTTCTAGCCCAGAACAAGAGTCTCTTTATATCTCACTGATTTGTTAACTTTGAAGGAAGAATGACTAACATGAGCAATTTAGTTTTCCATTTAATTAATATTTTGTTTGTCATGAATTTTTTGATGAGTTAATTTATGTTTCCATTTCATCACTCATACCAGGTCACCACTCAGTGTACAGAATTCTCAATTCATTAACCTTTGTGAAAGCTTGAAACAACCATTAGATCTACCTACTTATTTTCGGATGTGATTACCTTGGTTAGTTTTATAACCAAAATGCTAATTTTAATCATAAAGAGTCATTTTATATTTAGTGGTTTATCTTTTTCCTAATATATGTTTTCATGACATATATTAGAATCAGGGCCATGATTTGAAGATCAGTGTATTATACTAAAGAACCCTCAAGAGACCCAAGAGGAGTAGTTCTAGGCCTAATCTATTCCTACCACTTGTGAGGCTTCGGCAAGTCATTTCACCTCTATGGGCCTTAATTTCTTTTTCTATGATGTTTGGAAATTGACTCTGTGTGAATTCTCCCTAAAATTCTGAATTTGTAGCTTTAAGCCAGTACTCTCTACTAATATTTAGTATTATATGTCATATGTTTAAGATGCTCTGTGATGGCAAAAGTGACTGAAAAGGAAGAATTAGAGTTACTAAAAAGCTAGATTAGAATTTTACTTTGGGTGATGAAAAAATTCAGGAGATGAACAGAGGTGATGGTTGCAAAACAGTAATGTACTTAATGCCACTGAGCTGTACACTTAAAAATGGCTAAATGGTAAATTTTATGTTATGTATATTATACCACAATTTTAGGAAAGCTACTACAAAATAAAAGTAGAGGATCACAGAATTTAATATGAATACAGTGCATTCAGATGTACTTTTAAGTCATATAGAAGCTTGTGTTTGAAAACTTACTTTTTATGGAAATGTAAGCTTATTTGTGTGTATCCTTTTTTTTTGTCAGAAATATCTATGTTCTGAATGATTTGAATGCAGTTTGTTGTTTAACTTTTCCTGTACTTTTTCTTTTTCAGTAATTGGGGTGAGTATAAAGAGGAATTAGGAACCTGAATATACTCCTTATTTAAAGATATGCAGTATCCTTTTTGCAAATGATATCCTTTTAAAAGTATCACTCAAATTTCTAAACTTTATCTTAACCACTGTCACAATATTATAGTCTTTGGAATTTTAGTTGAATTTCAAGGAACTGAAGTATCAATCTTCACCATACAGAAATTTAAGATGAGTAAAGACAACTCCAAAATATTTAAAGGAGGAAATTATATTGCTTTGTCTAAAAGTAACAGGCAGAGGTTTATGTGGAGCTTGCTTATATCAGTGTTTTCTAATCTTTGTATTTTTCTCCCAGCTTTTTAGAGCCTATATTCAAAGGAATTAGGCTTATGAAAGTTAACCATTTTTATCGTACGAAGTTAAATGTTCTAACACTTGCCTGGATAAAAAGGCTTTTCCTAATGTCTGTCAGACTTAAGAGTGAAACTGATTGACTTGAAAGGAAACCCTTCTCCACTAATTCAGAACCCTTTGACTAATACAAGGGACCATGTATTGTTATCTATGGCTATTCACGAACTCATATTCAATGTAACACTCCTTTTAATTTGTAGACAAATGTAAAGTCGTTTCTCTTTTTATGTTGTAGTGCTTAGTTCATAGTTTGCTCTTATTTAAATTTTTCTTTTGCCTCTACCTAGGAAATCAATGAGGTTAGACTTTATCAAATAAAAGTATCTGGGAAGAGCTACTGATCTTAACCTTGTTCTATGAACCAGAGTTATTACTTCAGAGTAACCTAGGAAACATTAGTAGCTCATGTTCATTGTTTGCATCAAGTGAATAATGAAGGCTAGAAAGAATTGTTTTAAAACAATTGCTTTATTTACAGTTACAATAATTTTTTATTTCTTTGAGAAAATTTGAATCTCAAAGCAAAAATTTTCTTCAATGTTTAATACATCATATCAAGGTATTGTATTTATTTTCTTTCATTAATGAGCAGATTTTAGAAAGTTCTATGACTATTGGGGGGGCACTGCTGCTAAGTTATTAAAATTAAATTGATTATACCAATATGCTTCCTCTTCAGAAAATTAAAAATTTAGTCTCAGTTTATTCTTTCTCTGGTCTGAGGAGGTTTGGGATTTCTCCTACTTAAGTAATTGTGTTTTGGTCTTTAGCTCTAAGTCATTGCACAAGTGGGATATATTTTGAGTATGGAATACCTAAGTTGCTGTCTCATGTAAAGACATTTTTTTACACATTTTTCATATTTCCATGATTTATTTTCAGAGGGACTACAATATGTATTACCTATTGAAAGCATCCCCCCGCCCCCTGCTTTTATGGGGAAAGCCTATAAACAGAAAGAAAGTTAGTATCTACTTTTATAATACTGGTAGCCTTTTAAAAATTGTTACCCAGAAGGTTTTCTTATGAGCAAATTAAATTATCTCTGGTTATTACTGCCTGCCTTCATGGGATCTGACTTAATATTGTTGGAGAGGATAGCAAACATCCACAATACATCCTTTCTGTGGATATAACATTGAGGATAAAGTCACTGTTTACCATTTATCACATAGATGGACATTTTGTATGTTAAGGGATTATTACGAAAACATTTGTGTTAATATCGCATTATTACAGCACATGTTTAAAGATAAGGAGTAGATTTTAAATCCACAATGCTTCATGTATTGTTTATTCTTGTGATTTTATTTTTACTTTAGGGATTTATTCTTCATTACCTGTTGAAGTTCCTCTGAATCACAAACGGTGCGTTTGTGATCTAACCCAAGCTGATCGTCTTGCCCTCTATGATTTTGTAATGGAGGAGACGAAGAAAAAGCGCTCTGATTCACAAATTATTGAAAATGACAGTGATCTCTTTGTAGACTTGGCTGCCAAAGTCAATCAAGGTTTGAGATGGATTTTTATAGTTTTATATTTCTTAATTGTCATTTCATTCTGTGCGTGTTATTAAGCTTTAGTTGTCAGACTACTCTGAACTGGAATAGGATGGTTTTGCATTATCTAACATTCACACGCGTATAAAGATGTTTTCTCAGTGCATGAAATTGTGCTCCCTTTCACATTAAGCACACTCCTTCTCCTTCTGTAAGATCGTTACTTAAAGCTGTGCTGGTCTTTGTACCTTAACAACGTGAGGTTCAACTAATGGCTAGAGAAAAAGAATGATATAAGATTTAGCCTATTTCTGTAATATAGAAGTTTTGGGTGTTTTTGGATGCGTGGAAACATGTTGAAATATGGGATGATTGTAGTCTTTCTTCCTGTTAATTCATAAGATTTAAAAGCTTCCAAGGATATAATAATTATATTTTATTTTTTTTATTAGATAATAGTAGAAAAAGTCCAAAATCTTACCTTGAAATCTTGGCAGAAGTGAGAGATTATAAAAGAAGACGCCAGTCCTATAGAGCTAAGAATGTTCACATAACCAAGAAATCCTATACCGAGGTAAGTTTTACATAATCTTTTAGTGGTTTGTTGAAAACAGAAATTTCCCTTAGGTAGTTCTCCAAGCCAGCTCTATGGATTTCCACAGTTCCTTGGAGGTTATCTGAAAGAAGGTGCCTTTAGGGCAGCACACCTGATTTGTATTTGCTCCATTACTGTCAGATCCACTGTGCCAAGCAAAGGCTTTTCAGGTACAAAAATCTTAGGTAGAGAGGCTGCACAATCGTAAAAAAAATGCTTACTTTTGAGAGAGTAGTATTACGTTGTGATAAGAGTGTAGATTTTGGCCTTAAACCTGGGTTAGAGTTTTGATCCTGCTGCTTATTTATCATTGGCTGTTTGACTTGAACAAGTTTTTTGACCATTTTATTTTTTTCACCATTTTAACTATAACTTTTTATCATTTTATACAACTTTGTAGGGTTATAAGAATTGATGGAGATAATGCATGGGGACACAGAAATTGGCCAAGAAATGACCTTTGTCTTTGCCTTACAGAAATTTTAGTGTGCTTTTATGTACTCTGCTAAATACTTGGGCTTAAGAAAAGTCTGGCATAAGTTATTTATACGTTAATCTCTTGATACATGTCTAGACTTATTTTCAGACATCCTTTAGTGGATACAGCTGATTAATTTTTTGATACATGAGTTACCTTGTCCATACTTTACAAATAATTTCCTCATTGAATCTCTGAATTCTTACCACATTATTTCTTTCTTCTTGCTCTGATTTCTGTGACTGTCCATAATCTGGCCTCATTTTACCAAACATTTTCTTTTGCTTTAATCTAGCATGTCTCTTAAACTGTATCTGATTATTTATACACATTTACTCTTATCTCTGTGTCCAAATAACAGGTCGTTTTCTCACCTCAAATGCTCTTTATTGTTATGCTTTTAAATCTTGATCAGTTTAAGGCCCACTGTCTCCATGAGGTGCTGGTTGACCCAGTCATTCGCTGTTCTATTGCTTTTATGCTTTCTGGACCACATAGCTTAGTACTTAATTGTATGCTGTTCTTTTCACACTTAAAGTATATGTTTTATACTTACGTTTTCTAGTAGAGGTCTGGGACCATGTCATACTAGCTAAGTATTCTTTTTTTTTTTTTTTTTTTTTTTTTAGCTAAGTATTCTTACAGTCCCTCACATACTTGGAGGTTCATCAGTTGTTTCTTCTCTAGTCTCAATACCTTGTAATCAAGTGTTAGTGTTCTTCACAATTTTATGGTTAATTTTTTATTGTGGAAATATTCAAACATATACTAAAGTGAATGGAATAGTCTTATGAACCCCATTGTCACTGTCACTCAGCCTCAACCATTATCAACATGTGGCTTTGTCATTTTATTTATATTCTCACTCACTACCTCTTACTTTCTCCTTCCTCCAAACCGATAATTTTGGAAGCGGATCCAAAACACCTTTCACCTGTAAAAGCTTCAGTGTTTACAAATCTTTCAGTGATTTATCATATTTCTGATCACAGCTCTTTCAACATTTTATCTATTTCTAGCTTCATTCATATCCTGTATAATTTTTTTTAAATTTGGACTAGAACCTAAACTTTGTCAAATTAAAAAAAATTTATTACTTACTGTACTTATTATGCATAGCACACTGCTGTCGGTAGGGATAAATGGCATACAGACCCCACCCACAAGAAGCTTAGTGTAGTTTAACAAGCGAAACAGATCTTTCAAAATACAGATTGCATTAAGTGCTAAAATAAAGTGAGATCAAAGTTTGTGGGAGAAAGGAGTGATTCTTTTTAAAAGTTAAGATTGCTATAGGCTTGATCGAGAAGATAGCATTTGAAGGAAAGGGAGAAGCAGGAAGGATAAAGAATGTCTGTTCATTAGCTCTTTCCTGTGTGGTAAATCTGGAAACTGTCCAGTAACATTCAGGCTTCAAGTAGCTCATGTAGGGCTACTCTGGAAGTGCTGGAGCTGGACTTGGAATTTAGGTATGCGTGACTCATGTCACATGTGTTAGATTTTCACAAGAGAATATGGTAGGGGAGGGGAAATGATGGATAAAGATATTCCAGGTGAAAGGGCTAGTGTTCCTTAAAAAAAGTACAGGAGTTTTCCAGAGATCCATCAGTAATCTAGAGTGGCTACTCTTAGCTACTTACCTCAATTATCCAGTAAGAGATAAGGCTGGTTTCAATTATGTGATGTAATAAAATCATGAAAGGCTTCAGAGGCCCTATTAAGGATTTTGGACATTGTTCCATTTTACTTTGGGAGCCCTTGAAAGTTTCTTTGACATGAGGAGAAACTCCATCTGTCCTGAACGTTACAGTGTGCGTCTTTGAGAGTGCCCCTTGTCCCCTGTACCTTCTTAAAATATCACCTAATTAGGCATGAGGGAAGTGTAAGCTTCTATTTTATTTTATTAAAGATTTTATTTATTCATGTGAGAGAGAGAGAGAGAGAGAGAGAGATAGGCAGAGGGAGAAGCAGGCTCCATACAGGGAGCCTGATGTGGGACTCGATCCTGGGACTCCAGGATCACACCCTGAGCTGAAGGCGCTAAACCGCTGAGCCACCAGGAGTCCCAAGCTTCTATTTTAGTTTCATCTGTGCCTCCCAGTTGACTAGTCCTGTGCTTGATGGCATGGAAAGAAAAAACTTTCAAGTGGTTCCTAGAGGTAAGGGATTTTATGTAGTCTCTTAGGAAAAGTATCTGTGAAGTGACTAGAATGTTTCATATTTGGGCTGTCAGCTTGACTTAATTATAAAGTTGTTAAAAATTTTTATTTGTAAATAATTTCAAACATACGAATAAGTTGCAAAACTAAAACAGTTTCAAACATACGAATAAGTTGCAAAACTAAAAACAGTACAAAGAAGTCCTGAACACCCTTTACTCAGATCACCTGTTGTTAACATTTTGTCCCATTTGCTTGTCATTTGTGCTCTCTTTTTACCTGTACAGTTTTCTTTGTTTTGATCTCTATCTGTACATTATCTTTTTTTCTAAACTATTTAAGAGTAAGTTACATACCCCATGATTTTTTTTTGTTGCTTCTTGGTATATACTTCTTAAGAATAGGGACATTTTTCCTAACACAGTTATATAGTGATCAACTAGCAAGTTTATCATTAATTATAGCACTTTCATCTACCATTTATATTCCAATTTGACCATTGACTTTTTTGTGTTCTCTAAACTGCTCATGTCCCACAGTCCATTCTGTCATAATTCTTAGTAAATATTTGGATGATTGTTAACAGTGATTTTTCTAGCTTTATATAATTTTTTTAAAAAAACTTTCTTACCTGAAATTGGGTGCTTATCTCTTCTGAGGTGATTCGGGATGTCATAAATGTGCACATGGAAGAACTCAGCAGTCATTGGCAAGAAGAGCAGGAGAGAGCAGAGGATGGTGCTGAAAAGTATGTCATGGTGTTTACCAGTGAAAATCTCTTTTTAATCAGTTACATTATAATTATTTAATAAAATTTTAACATTTTTCAGAACATTAATATTAGCACACCATAATTCATAAAATACTTAAATTGTTTCATGTTGTCATTGTTCAGGATTATTATACCAGAGATTTTGTGTTAGCATTGCCCTTTGACAATTTTGGGGAAACTAATATACTAGTGAAATAGTGAGAACGTAAAACATATAAGAGCTATGTTTCTTTGTCCTCTCACAGAATATATTTCTCGGCTCTGTCATTGTTCTTATGCAGAATATTCAACCTAAGCTGCTGTGTCTGTGTGTGTTTGGTGGAGACGGGTGGTTGAAACTGATTGTTCTTTGTGTTTCAGGAATGAAGAAAGGCGATCAGCTTCGGTAGATTCACGGCAGTCTGGTGGAAGTTATTTGGATACTGAATATTCACGACATAGAAAGGATCGGAGTAGGAGCCCACATAAGCGAAAAAGAAATAAAGATAAGGATAAAAACTGGGACTCGAGAAGAAGGAAAGAGAGGTAAGTCTAACACGGCATCATCTGATGGTGAACTATTTACTCTTGAAAAGTTAATAGAGCCTTCTGTTGTAGACAACCTTAAGAAAATGGATTGTAAGAGTAAGTTACAGTGAAGAGAGTAATTGATGAGAATTCTTAGCATTTATCTGATTTCAGTTCAGGTACCCACAGCTCTGGTGGCATAGTTTTCTGTGTGCCTGATTGGATATGGCTTTCCCTCTTGTACTCCTTGTTTCCTAGCCAGGATGTATGGAGGCGATGTCTAGGTAGGAAGTTAACTCTTCTGCTCCTTCCACCATCCTTTTTCTTATCATTTCTTTCTCTTGCTAATTCCTGAATTCAGGGGTCAGAGAGAAGATCCAAACTTTACTGTCAAGTCACTTTTGCCCTTGTTAATATCTCTGATAGATTTTTGACAGCTGGAAAGATATAACTAATACTAAAAGAATAAATTTATATATATATATATTTTTTTAAGATTTTATTTATTTATTTGTGAGAGGACACAGAGGGAGAAGCAGGCTTCACACAGGGAGCCCAATGTGGGACTTGATCCTGGGATTCTGGGGTCACGCCCTGAGCCGAAGGCAGACGCCCAACCACTGAGCCACCCAGGGGTCCCTAAAAGAATAAAATTAAATCAGTTGTGGTCTGTTCTGGTGGTTTACCTGCTTAAAGGGCATCTACCTGGATCTCAGTGTTAGGTCCTTAACTGTCTTTTTTCATTCTGACCCTCTTTCCCCAGCATTCCCTGTTCTGGATAATGGGATGACCATCATTGGTTCACCCAAGCCAGAAATCATGGAGTTGTTTTAGTTGCTCCTTTTTTATTCCTACCTTCTTGTTAGTTCTAATTGCTTTTGGTTCTACCTGAGTATACCTTGCATGCACCTCCTTGTCTCTATCCTTACTGCTTTCCATCTGGGAAATGATAGTTTTCCTCATTGTTCTAACCACCTATAAGCTTACCCCAAATGGAGTCATCCCTTCTTTACTGCCTGAGTGAATTTTCACTCTTAAAACTCTTTGGGGGTAAAAATCCACATTGTATAGAATGGTTCCCAAGACCTCTACGATCAGGGCTCCTGCCGACGCATCCTTGTATATTGCCACTCCCACATGAAATGCCTAAATTATGCTCTAGTTAGCCTGAATTACTTACAGTTCCTCTTCTAAACTGTGTCACATTTATGCCTTTTTATGTTAGGTTCTGCTGCCTAATTTTAATTTTTTAAAGCCTGCTTGGTAAACTCTTTCTTGTCCTTTGAGACCCAGCTTAGTCCTTTCCAGGAAGCTTCTCACTCACTGAGGCAGAGCTGATCTTTCCATTTTGTCAGCACTCTGCCTACCATGTATTTTTTATTGAAGTTATTACTCTCCCTACTAGATTGAGCTCCTTGAGTCCATGTCTTCTTTAGTTGTATATGCACAGTATGTCTAAAATAGCCTCTCAAATGGTATCTTGTCCTTCTCTAGGGCCTCTGGTGATCAGGAATTAGTAATGCTTATTGGTTTAATAATTTTGCTCATCTTATTCATTTCGTAGGTTTAAAGCTAGGTGTGATTTAATCCCATTATAAAAATGAAATATCTGCTTACTAATCCCCTTTGATTCATATATAAATGATATTTTGTTTTTTTTTTGTTTTTTTTTTTATAAATGATATTTTGTAATGATTATACACAAATAACTTAATTATCAGTTATTGTGCTTTTTACTTCTTTCTGGTTTATATTAACAAAACTGCTTTTTCCATTTAAGTAATTTTTGGCATCTCTGATCA
This sequence comes from Canis lupus dingo, assembly GCF_003254725.2. Taxonomy (NCBI): domain Eukaryota; kingdom Metazoa; phylum Chordata; class Mammalia; order Carnivora; family Canidae; genus Canis; species Canis lupus. The sequence continues at coordinate 7,635,165 of NC_064277.1, forward strand.
GTTTTTATTGACTTAAATACATTAGCCTCAAATGTAAACATGAAATAATATGTCTTTAGAGGGGTTATATTTAGAGTTTAAATAGTATTAGTTGGAAATACTTCTCAAAAGAGTGCAGGGTTAATCTTTGATATCCATTCCTGAGGTGGAATGAATTGAATGGAGTTGATAGGAACCAGCATAAGGGTATCAGAAAATTTCTGAATTCTTTCCATGAATTTAACATTCTATTTGAAATGAACTTTCTGGCCCTCTTTATATTCAAAGTTAATTTTAAAGTGGAACTCTAAAGCTCAATTTTTTAAAAATTTCATTTTGTTTATCCCCATGTCAATTTTGTCCTTTAGTTTTTTGCATATTTACTCTTTAAAAAAAAGTACTGTTTAGGGGCATCTGGCTGTCTCCGTTGGTAGAGCATGTGACTCTTTATCTTGGGGGCAGGTTTTCAATCCCCACATTGAGCATAGAGCTTAATTAAAAAAAAAAAAAAAATGCTGCGGCAGCCCGGGTGGCTCAGCGGTTTAGCACTGCCTTCAGCCCAGAGCCTAATCCCAGAGTCCTGGGATCGAGTTCCGCATCCGGCTCCCTGCATGGAAGCCTGCTTCTCCCTCTGCCTGGGTCTCTGCCTCTGTGTGTGTGTGTGTGTCTCTCATGAATAAATAAATAAAAACTTAAAAAAAAAATACCCTTTAGTTCTGAATGCATCTTTTAACTCTGGTGAGTTACTATTTCAAAGTTCTGTTATTAAAATGTCCACCATCTGTAATAGTTTTTTTCACTCCTGTCATTTCAGGGATGGGGACAGACATCATAGTCATAAAAGAAGAAAGCAAAAAATATAAATGAGGTATTTGTGCATGTATTAAATATGCTTATGCCATGATAACCAGTATGCCAATATTTTAATTACAGTTGCTTTGAGTAGGAGACTGTTTATATGACTCACTTAGTGGTCAGAACATTAATTTTCAGTAAGTACTTATGTCTCAAACCATGAGTACACTATTATGCCTTATAGCTTTGTTTGACTTACATTTTAATAGATGATTGCTTCCTATTACTAATTTTGTTTCATTCTTTGTGATAATTTATGTATCAGAAAAATTCTTAAAGTCAATACTTAAACTGTATACATAATACATGAATACATCCTCATATTAAAAAATGAAACTTTATAGCTAAGATTATCATTCCCTTGGAAAACCACCTATAATTCCTGTGGCCACCTCAGTAACTGCTGTTTACTACTACACTGGTGAAATGTTATAGGGAAAAATGTAAATAACTGTCAGGAGGGGAATGGCCTGGTTAAATAAAATATAGTATAATTGTGATAGATTACTATGTTGGATTTAAAAGAAATGAACTTTATTTATATTAACATTAGATGGATCTCAGAAACAATACTAAGTGAAAATTGTAAAGTGCAGAAAGATATATACAAGTTATATTTATGTACAAAATAATATACATTTTCTGTGACCATATATGTATGTAAATATGTTTTTAAAGGGTCATGAAGGACCCATACCAAACTCATAACAGTAATTATTTGGGGGAGGAGTATAGATGGGAGAGGTGGGAAGTGGTGAAGGTCAAAGTGATGGTCAAAGAAAACTTTAGCTTTATCCTTAACATTTAATTTTTTAAAATAAGGTATTCATGTTTTCACTTGTTAATTAAAAATAGATTTTAATTAAAAATATTGTCATTTTCTTTTATGTAAATCATCTTTATTGAGGTACTGTTTATATTTAATAAAATGCACCCATTTTAAATGTATGTTTCATTGAGTTTTGACAAATTTACACCCCTGCCAGTGAAGTCATCACCTTGATCGAGATAGAGAACATTTCCAACACCACCCAAAATCCCCATGTATTCCTTTTACTCTTCAATTTCTCTACCGTCCCTCTAGGCAACCACAGATTTGGTTTTTGTTGCTGTTGATTAGATGTATCTTTTTTAGAATTCATATAAACAATACTATAATATGTACCTTCCTCCACTCCACATATTTTTGAGATTAATCATGTTGTATATGTCAGTCATCTCTTCCTTTGTGTTTGTACTATGTTCTGTTGTCTGATGGTCACTCAGGTGAAACTTTGGCATTAAATGTTAATCATCTCCTGTCTAATAGCAGTATCTTGAATCTTTAGAAACTGAGGATAGAGATGCCAAGGTATGTTCCAAATAGAAATGAAACTTTAATTATTTTAATAAGTAACTGACAGTGACAGAAAGGTTGACTGGATATAGATCAGATTGGCCATTAGACTTTAGGTATGAAAAACAGCCTTCAGATTTATAAGTTGGAAATCAACAGTTCACTTAACCAATATGAAATTTTATTACTGCTGTTATACTTAATTTCTAAATATATAAAGTTCAGACATAAAAATCTTAAGGACTGGGTACCTGGGTGGCTCAGGCTGTTAAGCATCTGCCTTCGGCCCAGGTCATGATCCCAGGACCCTGGTATTGAGTCCCACATTGGGCTCCCTGCTTGGCGGGGAGTCTGCTTCTCCTTTTGCTCCTTCCCCCTGCTTGTGCTCTCTCTCATGCTCTCAAATAAATAAATAAAATCTTTTTAAAAAATTAAAAAATAAAAATATTAAGGAGTTTGGCATTACCATAATCATGAGCCATATAGAATTGCTGCTTTTGTAGGTCAAAACCATTTGAATTAATCAGCAATTTTTATATATTGTAACTTAATTTATTATTCTGTTTTTTCAATGTGATTTTAGTGATTTTGCTGAAACTAAAGAGTAAGATTGAAAGGCATAGTTGGGTTTTTAGTAGAAGAGAGAAATAAGTGAAGGGGAAGTGTGAATACTTAGGGAAAAATAGGATGATGTGGGAAAAGCAGATCTAAAATGTAACCAGCGTGCTTGCTTCAACAGTACATATACTAGAATTGGAACATACAGAAATTAGCATGGCCCCTGTGAAAGGAGGAGGTGTAAAATGTAACGAGAGTTCTTTACAGATTTTTAAGTATAATATCAACTACAAACTGTCCAATAAAATGTAGATTTAGATCATAAGAGGCTTTGCTTGATCCTTGAATGTATTAATTTTCCATGCTTATCTATTTGTGTTTCAGACTCCTTCACTGGATTTTGAGCTTTTCCAGAGCAGGTTTTATATTTTTATCAATATAACCCTTATGCCTAGCACAGTAGTTGTCAATTTATTATTTTTAATTTCGACAAAAGCATTTGCAAGACCCTATCACTTAACATCTAATTTTTGATTCATTAAATACTGATATTATTAATTACTATAACTGCTATCCATCTTACCCATTTCTTAAATTCTAGCTCCGATGGTATCTTCTTGCCTGCATTTATAGTCTACTGGCTATAAACAGTTTTTTCTGCTGAACTCTTAAAAGCACTAAGGATAGTTAAAAAGTATACGTAACAAAATTTACCATTTTAGCCATTTCTAAACATGTAGTTCAGTGACATTAACATTCATCCTATTGTACAACCATCACCAATGTACCTTTCCAGAATGTTTTCATCATCCCAAACCGAATCTCTACCCATTAAACAGAGTTGTTCTCCATTTATCCCTTCCCCCAGCCCTTGATGACCACCACTCCACTCTCTGTCTCTATGAATTTAACTGTTCTAGGGGCCTCATTTAAGTGGAATCATACAATATTTTGTGTGTGTGTGGCTTATTTTACTTAGTCTTTTCAAGGTTCATCCATGTCATAGCATGTATCAGAACACATTTCTTTTAAGGCTGCAATAATATTCCATTGTTGGTATATTCCCTATCTGCTCGTCCATTCATCTGTTGGTGGACATTTGGGTTATTTCCAGCTTTTGCCTATTGTGAACAACGCTGCTCGAGCGTGGCTATACAGAGGTCTGTTTGAGTCAGTCTCTGTTTTCAGTTCTTGTGGATGTATACCTAAAATTGGAATCGCTGGGTCATAAGGTAATGCTATGTTTCTTTTTTTGAGAAACCACTGCAGTGTTTTCCACAGAGTCTGTACATTTTACATTCATTCCCGTGGGCAGTGCCCCAGGAATCCACTTTCTCCATGCCTTAGGCAGCCCTTGGTACTTCCTGGTGGTTTGTTTTGTTTAGTTTTGTTTGGTAACAGCCTTTCTAATGGCTGCGAAGTGGTATCTCTGTGATTTTGATGAGCTCTTTGTATTGAACATATCTAATTCTCAGGGAAACACTCTGAGATGTGAAGACTAGTGTTTTCACCATTTTAGAAACAAAGAAATTGAGGCTCCAGGAATTAAATAACTTGCTCTAGTTCTCAAAGAGTCTTGGAACTGGAGGCCCCAGGGTCCATGCTCTTTCTGTACATCCCTCTTATAATTACTCAACTGCTTCTGTCTCCAACTAAGTTTAAACATTTTTTGAAAGTAAAATATATGTGATTATCTTTGAATCCCCAAAGTGTTTTTAGTATGATTTCTTGAATGATGTAGGTAATAAATGTTATGGATGAGAAAATTTAGGCATAGAAAAGCTTAATTAATTTCCCAGCGTCATACAAATAATGCAACAAAGATTGGAACTAGAGCCCCTGCTCTTAACCACTATACAGACTTATTTTTTTTAAGATTTTATTTTATTTTTTTAGTAATCTCTACACCCATCATGGGGCTTGTGCTCAACCCTGAGATCAAGAGCCGCACATTCCACTGACTGAGCCAGCCAGGCACCCCATACAGACCTTTATTAACTGTGGACACTTTTGAATGAGTTTACATCATGGTAGCGTCTGCCATTTCATAACCATCTCTGCATATCCACCATGTTCTCTGAACTGCTTTATAAAATCCCCCCAAACATAGGGCTCCTGGATGGCTCAGCTCAGTCAGTTAAGCTTCTGCCTTCTGCTCAGGTCATGATCTTAGAGTTTGGGGGCTGAGCCCCACATCTGATACCCTGCCCAGCAGGGACTCAGCTTTTCCCTCTGCTGCTCCCCTAGTTGTGCTCCCTGACCCCCAATAAATAAAATCATAAAACAATTAAAATCCTACCATTTTATTTTTCCACCTACCATTTGGTTAAATTCAAACAGATCCATAAATGAACTTACTTTGTATCTTGATACTGTTTATACACCAGAGTTCATTGCATTGACCAACTTTACATTTCACATGAAGACATAAAAATCAATTTCATGGTACATCCTGAAATTATGTCTTAACAGTTAAATGCCAGATTCTTGGAGGAATCTTTTTTTTTTTTTTTTTTAAGATTTTATTTATTTATGATAGTCACAGAGAGAGAGAGAGGGGCAGAGACACAGGCAGAGGGAGAAGCAGGCTCCATGCACCGGGAGCCTGACGTGGGATTCGATCCCGGGACTCCAGGATCGCGCCCTGGGCCAAAGGCAGGCGCCAAACCGCTGCGCCACCCAGGGATCCCTCTTGGAGGAATCTTAACCAACATGAGGAAGTTGAAGCAGCTGAGGAAAAATTAAGACCTGTTCTATCCTCATCTACTGCCTCCCATCCCTTGCTCCTCTTGAAGAGTTTGTGGGTATAGTTTTTTTCATCTGCCATAGGAGAACAGTGCTTATGCTGAAGTTTAAGAGAGGAGGTATTTGTGAGCAAAAAAGAAATTAAGGAAGCTTCTCAAATATTTAGACTGGTCTTGGTCACTTTAATTTACATGTTGTCAAGGTGGCTGCTGTGCAGAGCCCAGAGTACTGATTATGTTCAATTGGAAAATAAACTCATCACTCAGGTTTAATGAGATCAGTGCTCTCCAAGTATTTGCCACTTTAGAGTAAGGCTGATTGGATCATCTCAAGCCTTTTAGTGAAAATTAGTTGTCAAATGGTAAATTTTACATAAAATGTTTTAAATTGGTTTTGGGGGATCCCTGGGTGGCTCAGCGGTTTGGCGCCTGCCTTTGGCCCAGGACATGATCCTGGGGTCCTGGGATCGAGTCCTGCATCGGGCTCCCTGCACAGAGCCTGCTTCTCCCTCTGCCTGTGTCTCTGCCTCTCTCTCTCTCTCTCTCTCTCTCATGAATAAATAAATAAAATCTTTAAAAAATAATAAATTGGTTTTGAAAAATATTTTTGAATCACCTATATATCAGGCCACACAAAAGTATTAATACTGTAAAAGTATGTGAAGGGTCTTTACCCCTGTCTTTGAGGATACTTTTTTATGTTTAGTGAGTTCATAAAGGTCCCAAGAGTTCTTGTGTGAAGCTTTGTTGCATTGAGGATGAAAACATCAAAATCTGCTTAGGGTTTTTGGGTATGTTTATGAGGCTAATTTCCTTTTATGTAGCTTGCTTTTGAGTTGTTATAATTGAGCCAGTAGGTGTGTCGATTATTAAACTAAACCTCGCTTATTACATTAGTGGTTGTACTTGCTATGCTGGCCACAGACTTGGGAGTTTGCTGTTATGGAAAATCCTCAAAGCTTTTGAGTTGGGACCAGTAGTTCCTGTTGCTCCTTTTCAGGAAAGAAAGATTTGTCTGGCTCAAGGGGCTGCAAGCTGTGATCTTTACTGAGCAAGTTGAGTCAGTTTCCCATCCAAAAGACCACACTCACTAAAAGATGCAGCCATAAAATAGAATATAAAATTCTAAGCTTATTTTTAGTCGTTTGTTTTAGTATCAAAAGGCAGGAGGCACTTCCAGTTTAAAGAGTTGCTGCACACACCATCTGGACAATGTCAAATTAAGGAAGACTGCAGGCTCCGGAGAGGCCTGCCTTCTGAGGATCATACCTTGTGGCACCAATTAAGGGATTTGGGGTTGGGTTGCTTGCATACTATGTTTATGAGGCTCATTTCCCACAATCATGGAGCTTGGGTAACCCATATTGTTCCTCCAGCTCCAAGCCATGATTCGTCTTTTAGAATGAGAAAGCTAGTTAAAGGGAGCTTTCAGGAATTGAGAGAGAGAAAGCATGAGCCTGGGCTTTATTTGCTGTTGCTGACACTATTTAATACAAATGAAACCCGTGTAAGTAACAAATTCTTCACATAATGGAAGGAATAGCCTTGATCAGAGGGAGCACTGCAATGAGTGGGATGAATAGGATACACGTCTGCCTCTTCACTGTGACCTGGCGCAAATCTTTCCATGCTTCCAATTCCTCATCTGTAGACTGTGAATAACAATATGCTCTCAAGGGTAGCAGTGAGGTTTAGAGATAGTGACTGTGACTTGCACCACACAGTACCTGTAGATGGCAAGTACTAAATACCTGCCGTTACAATTTGTAACACACTTCCGAATGTTTTCTTTCTGCTGTGCCTCCTATGTCTGGCTTTCCGTAGGGACCAACCTAGATACCCCTCTCATGCCCTCGGAGAACTCTATCCCACTGTAATATTAGCACATATGCCATATATCATTGAAGACTCCATAGAGAAGTGTATATAGGAGAGTGTTTCACATTATCTACCTCTAGGGCATATGCACAGCTGGCACGCACCTGAATGGCTGTCCAGTGTAAAAATACTGAAATGCCTCCAAACTGCTTGGTAAATAACTGCTGTTCCAAGCCTCACCTTCCAGCAGCCCCCTCTGTCTCCCCAGCCTTTGCCATGGAAATTCCTGACTCTCTCCTAGGCACCACCATGCTCCAGCAAATAAAGGGCTGATGTCTAGCACAGCTGGAGGCCTTGGAAAAAAATCTACTTGGGGTTTTTGGGTATGTTTATGAGGCTAATTTCCTCTTATGTAGCTTGCTTTTGAGTTGTTATAATTGAGCCAGCGGGTGTGTTGATTAATTGCTCTGCTCCAGAGCTATGGCTGGTTGGTAGCTGTTCTTATTAATTGGTGACTGTGCAGTCGGCCTCTCCTCCAAACAAGTGATGTCATTGTTAACATGGGATGTATCATCCATTTCTCTCTTCACCCTATAGAGTGGGTTCCGTGTGCAGGCTGCTGTATTGTGGGAATACTGATCATGGACATGGTTATACATACTTGAATCAGCCACAGCTCCCTGTAGACAACAGTAGCACAAGTGTAGAAGGAGAAATTGGAAGTGTATTGTTGTAAGGGCCTCACTCTATATGCATAATATTTGAATACAGACTATGGTAAGTGAATGTATATAATAAACCCCAAGAAGCCACTAAATAAATAAAACAGGAATAGCTAATCAGCCATAGTAGAGAGGAAACAGAATCATTAAAAAGCAATCCAAAAGAAGAAGATAGAGAAAAAACAGATAAGATAAATAGAAAACAAATAGCAAGAAGGTAGATTTAAAACCACCCATATCGACCTTACTAAACCTTAAATGTAAATGTTCTTAAGCATTCAAAAGACAGATTCTCAAATTGGATAAAAAGGCAAGACCTAGCCATATGTTGTCTATAAGAAACCCGTTTTAAATAAGAGTACAGGGATCCCTGGGTGGCGCAGCGGTTTGGTGCCTGCCTTTGGCCCAGGGCGCGATCCTGGAGACCCGGGATCGAATCCCACATCGGGCTCCCTGCATGGAGCCTGCTTCTCCCTCTGCCTATGTCTCTGCCTCTCTCTCTCTCTCTCTCTCTCTTTCTGTGTGACCATCATAAATAAATAAAAATTAAAAAAAAAAGAAAAATAAATAAATAATAAGAGAGTACAAATAAAAATAAAAAGGGGAAATGTATCATGCTAACACCAAAAAGCTGTATTATAGTCAAAGTAGACTTCAGAACAATAAACAAATGTTCCCAGAGATAAAGAGGAACATTTCAAAATGTCATAGAATTCAGTTCATTAAGAAGACATAACAATCCTAAATATACGTGTCATAAGAGAGGTTCAAAATACCTGCGGTAAAGATTGACGAGACTGAAGGAAGAACAAGGCAAATTCACAGTTCACAGTGGAGATTCCAACATTTGTCCCTTAGTATTCATAGTACAAGCTGACAGCACGTCAGAAAAGAGAAGAGTCGCACAGTACTGTCAACCAACCTGACATTTGTAGAACATTGCCCAGACAACTAGCAGAATGTTCTTTTCATACACACTTGTGATCGTGACCAAGATCATTCTGGACCATAAAACAACACTCAATGCATTGGAGAGGATTGAAATCACATAAAGTGACCACAACAGAATTAAACTAGAAATCCGGAACATATCTGAAGAATCCTCAAGTATTTAGGAGTTAAACAGCCTACTTCTAAATGATTCAGGTCCAAATAATAAGGCAAGTTAGTATTTTAAACTGAATCAACATAAACAGCATATTAAAATCTGTGGGATGTAGCTAATGCAGTGCTTAGGACATTTATGATATTAAATGCTTGACTAAGAAAAGATGGAGGTGTCACATTAATGATCTAAGCTCCCACCCTGAAACAGTAGAGAAAGATCAAACTAAACAGAACGAAGGAAACAGTAACAGAAACCAATGAAATAGAAAACTGAAAAGCCTGAGAAAGTAAATGAAACCAAAAGCAGATTTTTAAAAAATGAGGGGCGCCTTCATGCACAGTCGGTTAGTCATCCAACTCTTGGTTTTGGCTCAGATCATGATCTCAGGGTCCTGGGATGGAGCCCTGCATCAGGTTCCACGCTTAGTGCTAAAGTTTCTCTCTCCTCTCTCTGCCCCTTCCACCCATGCTTGCTCTCTCTCTCTCTCTCAAATAAATAAATCTTTAAAAAAAATTTTTTTAATGATGGATAAAATTGACAAGCTTCTATCTAGACAGATGGATCGAATCTCATCTATAGAACTTAGGTTCAAAATCTTACCTGACTTGGTTCTGAGGCCCATGTCTTTTCCTTTACATCATCATGCTTCCAGTACATTTTTAAAATGGACTTGAGTTAATATATATTTTTAAAAGGGTAGCAGGAGGAATATCATAAAATCAGTTTGCCAACAGTTGAAAAAGAGGAGGCTACCAAATAACCTGAGACCCGATCATCTGTTCGAAGAGGAAGTCCTAGAAACTAATGACATCCATCCTGCAGTTAGAGACATTCCTAAAAACCCAAAAGAAATTATTTTTACCAATGGGGAAGGGGGAAAAATGTTGCCCAAATTGTTTACAGAAGACATCATCACATTAAGCTGTAAATTTAAATAAGATATTCTTGATACTGCAAATAAATAAATAAAATTCTCCCTCTGCCCCTCCCCCCTGCTTGTGTGCTCTTTCTTCCACTCAAATAAATAAAACCTAAAAAAAAAAAAAAAAAAAGTCCACTGACATAGCATTGGCCAAAGTTAATCATATGGATGAGCTTAGGGTGGGAGGGGAGTGTTATAATACTATGCAACACAATAAATTAAATACAACTTCAAGAAAATGAATAAATTCCTTGAAATACATAAATTACCTAGACCTACTTCCATTCTTTCATTGGCAAATTGACTTAAAAAATTATATAGAGGGGCACCTGGGTGGCTCAGTGGTTGAGCGTCTGCCTTTGACTCAGGGCATGATCCTGGAGTTCTGGGATCGAGTCCTGTATCAGGTTCCCTGCATGGAGCCTGCTTCTCCCTCTGCCTGTGTCTCTGCCTCTTCTTTGTGTTTCTCATGAATAAACGAATCAAATCTTTAAAAAAAAAAAAAAAAAAAAAGACACATCACAGAGAAAGCAGGAAACCACTAGGTTGGATTTCATCACATTGAACTTTTGCTCTTTACAAGACACTGTTAAGGGAGACCACAGAATGGGAGTAAGTATTTACAAGTATATAGCAGACCAAGGACGTATCTAGAATCTATAAAGAACTCTTAACCGCCCCAAAATGGACAAAAGATCTGACACTTGACAAAGGAAGATAATATGAATGGTAAATAAGCACAAGAAAGAGACACTCCACGTCATCATGAAGGGAAATGAAACCACAATGAAGTAACTCCACACATCCCAGAATGGCTGAAATTAAAAGACTGATAGTACCAAGTGTTGGCGAGAATGCCAAACAACTAGAATTCTCGTTTATTGCTAGGCGGGACTGTGTAATTGTGCGATCATTTTAGAAAACTTTCAGAATGCGATTTTTACAATCCAGCAATCTCCTAGACCACTCCTAAGATTGCCTCTGTGTTACCAAAGATAAAAGGAAACATGTCCACACTCAGGCCAGTCCACAGATAATTCAAGGGGCTTTATTCATGGTAGCTCCAACACAGAGAACAACTGAAGTGTCCGTCAACTGGTGAATGGAGAGACAAATTATCCATTCAGTGGAAAACCACCCGGCCATAAAAAGGAGCGAACTACTGGTATACGATGGACGAATCTCAAGCATGTTAAGTGAAAGAAGCCAAAGGTAAAAGCGTGTATACTGTGTGATTCCACTTCTATACAATTCTAGAAGAGGTAACACATAGTGACAAATCAGTGGTTGCCAGGGGTTGGAGTGAGGAGAGGGGACTGTAAAGTAGCACAAAGAAACTTCTTAGGACGATGAAAATGTTCTATATCACTATTGTAGTGTTGGCTGCAAGACTGAAAACATTTGTTAAAACTTACCAAATCATACACCCCAAATTGGTGAGTTTTATTATATTGAAGTATCTCAGCAATGGGGGGAGGGAAAGGAAAAAGAATATGATGGCTTCTCCCTCCCAGGAACTCCCAGTCTACATAGGGAGTCAAGACAGAAAAAAAACTCAAGGCAATGAACGACTAGGAGTCAGGAGTAATTCAATTTGAACATGTTACATCACACCCAGCGTTGGTAGTTGTAACCACGCGGCCTGGGATGGTGATCAGTAAAGAGGGAAGCAAGTCCACGTTCCTTCAAGGAAGGAATTTAAAACTGAAGCTCTCTTCTTACCAAGTCAGCTTGGGCTTTCCCATCTTTTAGCAATCTGGAAGGACTCCAGATTCTTCCCTGTGGAAGGCAGCGTGGAGCAACTACTGCCCTTTACCTGGATTACACACAATGTCCAGCCGGGTCCTGGGAATTCGAAAGAAAACAGACTTTAGGGCGATCATTGGGAGAAAAAAAACCAACACTTGAGAAGTACCAGAAGGTTGACAGCAAAGGTGAATACGTAGACTGCATAGAGAAAAGTTTGTTCTTCTACACGAAGATGATGGGTGGGCACATCCCTGGGGTTCATGGATTTTAAGTCGCAGGCTATTGGAGAAGACGTACCAAACCTAGTGGTTCTGATAGCAACCCCAAAGAAGCAGAGAAAAGAAAAAAAGGACTCAGGCCCCAAAGGGAAAGGGATCAAATTTGAGATGGGTGCTGAGTCCTGAAGAGGTGAAAGAATTTTCTCCCTGTTACAGAAGATCTATGTGGACAACCCCTTGAAACACAACAGCAACCCCAGCTCCCCCCAAAAAATGTTGCTACAGGTTTAATGAGTTTGATTTCTTTGGAGAAAGAGTAGAATTTGGAGCCACAGAGGCAAAATTGGTAGTTTTGTTGAATTATGGTTTTATCAAGCATAGAGACATTTCCCATAATTTTTTTGCCAGGTTCGAGTGTGACTATACACACAAGGCAAGTTACCCCATGAGATTCAGGAAAAAAAATGGTTCGGCCCCTTTAGATCGTTCTGTGAGAGGTGATTATTAGAGATGATGATCAGGGAGGGTGTCGACAGTGCGGGAGGCTGTGCACTTGGGGGTGGGGTTGTAATGGGACTTCTGTACCTTCTCTTAATTTTGCTGTGAACCAAAAGTGCTCTAAAAAAAATAAAGTCTATATTTAAAAAACATTATTTGTAAATGCAGCTTTGTTTGACAAGGTAAGAATCAAGATTTATGGTTTGTTTTGTTTTTAATTCATGAGAGACACAGAGAGAAGCAGACTCCGTGCGGGGAGCCTGATGCGGGACTCGATCCCAGGACCCTGGGGTCACGCCCTGAGCCGAAGGCAGGCGCTCCACCACCGAGCCACCCAAGTGCCCCGAGATTTGGAATTCTCAAAAAATTCCAGGAGGTCAGAGTGTGGGTAATACGTAGACACAAGGGGAGTGGGTCGCATTTCTCTGGCTCCAGACTGGCTTCTTTTGTTTATTTATTAGATTTTATTTATTTATTCATGAGAGAGAGACACAAGCAGAGGGAGAAGCAGGCTCCACGCAGGGAGCCCGATGTGGGACTGGATCCCGATGTGGGACTGGATCCCTGGTCTCCAAGATCACACCCTGGGCCAAAGGCAGGCGCTAAACTGCTGAGCCACCCAGGGCCCCCCCGACTGGCTTCTTTTAATGGAAGCCCACAAACGGCAAAGTGAAGAAGCGAGTCTGGATTTCAGAGCCTCAGGCATAATGAGGAAAAGCTGGTGAGTTGGATTCTTTGACGAATGGACCAGCTGCTCCCAGCACCCCCCAGCCCTACTGCCATCTCACCCTTCCTTCCCGGTCTCCTTGTCAGCGTAGGGCCTGTGGCCCAGCGTCCTACTGGTGTGTGCAAGGAAAGGGGGTTGAACAGCACCAGGGTCCCTGGAGGGACAGGGGCGCTGTGAGCTGACCACAGTGGACACCCTCTCTGCAAGCAGGCGGGACAAGCCAGCCTCCAGGTGTGGCACCCATAGAGGGCCATGCAGGTGTTCACCATCGTGCCTTCACCAGGGAGCCGCAATGAACTCTTCAATTCCCTGAAAATTCTCTAGCTGTGGGAACATTCCAGAAACGCTGCCTGGGCCATCAGTGAGGCCTACTTCTAGACCGGAGGTGGGGGCTGGTAACAGCAGCAGCAACAGTAAGGAGGACGGAACTGACAGCAGCTGTCCTTTACTGGGCACGTGTACCGTGTTCCACGCACCTGACCCGCGTCATGTCAAGCCCACAGCACCGTGTGAGGCAGGAGCCACGGCCGTTGCCACTTTAGGGACCAGGAACCGGAGGGAGGGCCCCAGGAGCGTGTCCAGGACCACACAGCTGCTACATCTCAGGCACGCAAGCATTCTTTTGCTTTATCCAGGAATTTCCCTTCCTCGGCTGCTTTGCAAACCAGCCACTTAAAAAAAAAACAAAAAACAAAAAAACAAGCCCATCTGTGGCTGTTATGCAGGTAACAGTGGGAGGCCTTCCAGCTCGGGGACAAAAGTCACCCAGAAGAAAAGAAACAGGCCAGCCTTCCCCTCCTACCTGGCTCTGCCCTGCGCTAAGTTCTAGTGGGAGATGCACTGGGCGCTCGCTCCTCGGAGCTCCCTGGGCCCCCCTGCTCGCTCAGGCTCCTGCACCGTCCAGGCTGAGGGCCATGCCTGGGGGGGGGGCAGTGACAGCAAGGACAGCCGAGCACAGGAGCCTGCAGGCCGCCTGACAGGGGAGGGACTGTGCGTGAGTGGGCACCCCAGGCGGGAAGCAGGGCGTGTGTCCTGCACGTGTGGCTCATGGGAGATTCCCTGGTGTTTTCTGAGCCGTTGGGATTTCTGCAGCCACAATGGCAAGTGGCTTTCCTATCATCGAGTCTCTGCTCCACCGTGTGACCCCGGATCTCTGTCGCTCAGGAGCTTTCTGAGTCCCAGCCCCTGATGGTGGCGAGGGGCAGCTCTCTTGGCAGGCCAGTTCTCCGTGGTGTTCTGGGATTTGTTTCCGAGAACCCAGCCTAGGTCCTATCCCTCCAGCCCTCTAAGTGGTTTCATCAGCACCTAATGTGTTAATTAATAACATACTTTAGGGGCACCCAGGAGGCTCAGTCGGTTGAGCGCCTGCTTTCAGCTCAGGTCATGATCCTGGGGTCCTGGGATCGAATCCCACGTCGGGCTCCCTGCTCAGTGGGGAGCCTGTTTCTCCCTCCCCCTCTGCTCCTCCCCCTGCTTGTGTGCTCGTGAGTGTTTGCTCTCTCTCTCTCTCTCTCAAATAACTAAAACTTTTTTTTTTTTTTTTAAGATTTTATTTATTGGGACGCCTGGGTGGCTCAGCGGTTGAGTGTCTGCCTTTGGCTCAGGACGTGATCCTGGATTCCTGGGATCGAGTCCCACATTGGGCTCCTTGCATGGAGCTTGCTTCTCCTCCCTCTGCCTGTGTCTCTGCCTCTTTTTCTGTGTCTCTCTTGAATAAATAAATAAAATCTTTAAAAAAGTTTTTTTTTTTTTATTTATGACACAGGCAGAGAGAGAAGCAGGCTCGAGGCAGGGAGCCTGATGTGAGAATCGATCCCGATCCCGGGACTCCAGGATCATGCCCTAGGCCAAAGGCAGGTGCTAAACCCCTCAGCCACCCAGGGATCCCTAACTAAAACCTTTTAAAAAAAAATAACATACTTTGCCTTAGGCCATTCAAGCTGTTGTAACAATATCCAGACTGGCTGGCTTAAGTAACAAACACTTATTTCTGCAGTTCTGGAGGCGGGGAAGCCCAGGATCATAGCGCGAGCACATTCAGTGTCCGGTGAAAGCTTGCTCCCTGGCTCACAGGCCGCTGTCGTCCCACACGGCGGAAAGGGTGAGGACTCTCTCTGGGGCCTCTTTCACGAGGGCACTGACCCCATTCCCGAGGGCTCCACTCTCACCACCCAGTCACCTCCCAAAGGCCCCACCTCCTAATACCGTCACACTGGGGATGAGGTTTAAACATATGAATTTTGTGGGGGACACAGATGTTCAGTCTACAGCATGCGTGGTGTGACCGAGGCCTCCTGGACTTGAAATAGGGTAGCTTCCCTTTCTTGAGTGCCTTCTACCAACGAGGCCCTTGGCATAGATGTCTTGGGGTGAGTTCCCCGGGAGCTGTTCTACCCAAGAGAGCGAGCAAGCGAGCAGGGTTTCCTGCGTGGAAGCCGAACGGCAGCCACTGCACTGCTGCGTTTGACCTTTGCAAGTACCCGACGAGGCAGGCACCGCTGGTCCCAGGTTCACAGCTCACACGACTCAAGCGACTTGCCCAAGGTCACCAGCTTGTCAGTGGGGAGGCGGAGTGCAAGCCCAGGTGCATCACCCCCACCCTGTCACTTCATGCCACCCTGCCTGGACTACATTGGTCACCAGGATGTTTGCTTCTCCTGTTTGTTTCTGGTACAACATGTTTGCAAGGGGGAAAAATGCCAGCAAACCGGTCTTGCAAATGACTTCACTTTATGTTGTCATTTGAAAAGTGTCTCTTAAATGTGATCTCTTCTTAGTTTCCCGCTATAAGCCTTTCCACAAATGCATGATACCTGTTTCCTCCTGACTTCAGCTAAATTTCTCATCTTTTATTTATTTATTTATTTATTTATTTATTTATTTATTTATTTATTTATTTATTTATTTATTTATTTTTAAGATTTTATTTATTCATGAGAGACACACACACACATAGAGAGAGAAGCAGGCTCCCTATGGAGCTCCCTCCCGAGGTCCCCGCCCCCTGGTCGATGTGGGATTGGATCCCAGGACCCTGGGCTCACGACCTGGGCCGAAGGGAGGTGCTCCACCACTGAGCCCACCCAGGTGTCCCTCGTCTTTCCTTTTAACAGGATCGTGCTCACTTCCCCAGGTCCCACCTAGAAGGCTTCCTGTTTAGGGCAGCTCCCACTCTTCAACATTAAAGCACCTCTGTCATCCCATTGATCCCTTAGTGGATATGTTCAGGGTTTTTTTGTTTTTGTTTTTTTCCTAGATTGTAAGTGCTTAGAGAAAAGGAACCATGGTATGAATACCCACCACAGTACGAATATGAGCATCGCTCTAGGGCACCGGTTGGTGCCAAGCACTTTGTGTGCACGATTTCTCCGCCTCATAACAGGGCTGCGCAGAACATGCTACCCTGCGACGTTGTCACCTGGGATGATTAGTCTTGTCGGGAGGGGTGATGGGGTTTTGTCCTGTGTCACCCCTGCGAGCGCCTCCCTGCCCGGGCCCCGCACCTGCCGACACCCCGACTGCTGGCCCCGGGGCTCCAGGCACGTGCGCCCCGCGAGCACCGCCGTCGGGATGGCGCCGGCTCCTCCTGCCACCTGCTCCGCGGCTCCGCGTGTCCCTCGGCGCGGGCGGCCCGCCCGGTCCCCGTCGGCGCCGCTCCGGGACGCGAACACGTGCCCCCCTCGCCCCCGGGGCCCCGGGCGGCTCCTCGGAGCAGAGGCCCTGGAGTCGCTGCGCCTGCGGGGTGCACTGGCGGCTCCGATGCCCCCGCCCCGGGGTCACCCCGAGGTCCCCGCCCCCTGATCCCGAGGTCCCCGCCCCCCGGTCCCGAGGTCCCCGCCCCCCTGGTCCTGGGTCCCCGCCCCCTGGTCCCGAGGTCCCCGCCCCCTGGTCCCGGGTCCCCGCCCCCTGGTCCTGGGTCCCGCCCCCTGGTCCTGGGTCCCCGCCCCCCAGTCCCGAGGTCCCTCCCCCCTGGCCCCGAGGTCCCCGCCCCCTGGTCCCGAGGTCCCTGCCCCCCGGTCCCGAGGTCCCCGCCCCCTGGCCCCGAGGTCCCCACCCCCTGGTCCCGAGGTCCCCGCCCCCTGGTCCCGAGGTCCCCGCCCCCTGATCCCGAGGTCCCCGCCCCCTGGCCCCGAGGTCCCCACCCCCTGGTCCCGAGGTCCCTCCCCCCTGGCCCCGAGGTCCCCGCCCCCTGGTCCCGAGGTCCCTGCCCCCCGGTCCCGAGGTCCCCGCCCCCTGGCCCCGAGGTCCCCACCCCCTGGTCCCGAGGTCCCCGCCCCCTGATCCCGAGGTCCCCGCCCCCTGGCCCCGAGGTCCCCACCCCCTGGTCCCGAGGTCCCTGCCCCCCGGTCCCGAGGTCCCCGCCCCCTGGTCCTGGGTCCCGCCCCCTGGTCCTGGGTCCCCGCCCCCCAGGCCCGAGGTCCCTCCCCCCTGGTCCCGAGGTCCCCGCCCCCTGGTCCTGAGGTCCCTGCCCCCTGATCCCGAGGTCCCCGCCCCCTGGCCCCGAGGTCCCCACCCCCTGGTCCCGAGGTCCCTGCCCCCCGGTCCCGAGGTCCCCGCCCCCTGGTCCTGGGTCCCGCCCCCTGGTCCTGGGTCCCCGCCCCCCAGTCCCGAGGTCCCTCCCCCCTGGTCCCGAGGTCCCTGCCCCCCGGTCCCGAGGTCCCCGCCCCTTGGTCCTGGGTCCCGCCTCCTGGTCCCGGGTCCCCGCCCCCTGGTCCTGTGTCCCCGCCCCCAGGTCCCCGCCCCTGGCGCCCATGTCAGCCCCTCACCCTCTGCCCCTGTGCGCCCCCAGGCCCGAGACAGTCGCGAGCCCTCGAGTCCCTGGCGGCCGTGAGCGCCCTGCCCGGGCTGCCCTGACCTTCCCCGCGGAGGAGCCGCGCTGCTGGCGGGTCCGGCAGGGCCTGGATGGTGGCGTCAGCGCCCCTCCCCCCTCGAGGCTGGAATGTCCGGACTCCGGGGGGGCTGGGGGGGTGCCCTGGGCTTCCCCGGTGTCGTGGGGTGGTGTGTGCCCCCCGCCCTGTGCGCCCCCCATCCAGGGGTCTCCTCCCCCGCTTCCCTCTGGGCCTGGGCTCCCGGCCGAGCCTCCCCGCCTCTGGCCTTCTCCGTCCGCCTCCATCCACCTGCGGCGTCTGTGCCCCCGGGGAGGGCCTGCTGCGCCCCGACCGCCGCGGGGGACCCCGGGGCCCTGAGGCACGGCTCCCACGTCAGGGATGCCTCTGCCCTCCCGGGCCAGGGGGCGGTGACTGTCCTTGCGGCCCTTGGACCCCCCCCCCCCCCGGGGCCTGCAGAGGTGGGGGCTCCTGCAGTGGCTCCCATGCCCCCGGGCCACAGCTGCGCCCCCGTGACTGCGGGCGGGGGCTGGCGGCGTCCGGAGCGGAGTCTGGGGGGCTGTGGGTTCCCCTCCCCGCGCCCGCCCAGGGGGGCCTCGCACCTCGGAGAGCACGTGAGACCCAACCTCACGCTCGCGGTCTCCAAGGAGCCGGGAGGACACGAGAGGGGAAGGAGGCCAGGCCAGAGCATCTCACCGGACACAATGGAAGACCCCTCCAGGTTGTCCAGCCCGTTGGGGGGGTCTCCCCTCTGCAGGCGCCCCCCAGGCCCCCCCGGGTCTGCCTGGACAGCAGGACAGCCCCCCCCCCCAGCTCCCTGTGAAGTTCCGTGGGGCGCACGGAGCCGGCGACCGGAGGACAGATGTCCCCAGTGGGACGGGCGGCCGCGGGGTGGGCTGCGCGCGCTCACACACCTGCGCTGATGCGGCAGTCCTGGGGCGACCGGTGAAGGACGCCCCTGGCCGGGTCGGGGCGGGAGCGGCGAAGAAGGGGGTGCACGGGCGGGCTTGGTGGCGCGGGGGGCTGGGGTGCAAGGCTCAGCTCTGGGGCCCGCTCTGCAGAAGTCCCGGGGCGCCCGCCCAGGGGTGACCCTCCACCCTGGGCCCCGTCGGGCAGGATCCGTTTTTCTGGTGGGCCCGGGCGGAGGCCAGAGGGGACTTGGCCTGGGAGCTGGCCGCTGCTTTCCCCTGCACCCCGGGCCCACCCTCCCGCGACTGCAGACTTGCTGCCGAGCCCCCCACCTCTGCCCCAGCACCAGCCCGCTCACCCTCCTCGGCTGGCCTGGCCTGGCTCTGCGCCCCCCTGGGGGTCTCAGGTGGCCCCAGACCTTTCCAACAGACAGCAAGGGCTTCCCTGGAGCCTGAGGGGGGCCTCTGCAGGTGCGGGCCAACCGGGCCCAGCTCCAGGCGTAGCTGCTGTTCCCTATGTCTACGAGGGGCGATCTCGAGAAGCAGCAAGAAAGGAGCCTGGTTAGTGCCGAGGTCTTTTCGGAGCCGGTCCCCTGGTGGCCCAGCGTGTCCTCTCCCCGGCTGGGCCGGCAGCATGATGTTGGGGCGCAGGCCAGGTTGCTCAGGCTGTGCCCCCTGCCACCACCACTGTGCACACGTCAGTCCCTTCTCTTCCGTTGGGCTGAACCAAGTCAAACACTGGTGCCCGTGTCGGTCTCCCCTCCGTGGCTGCCTCTGCAGGTCCCCGGGCAGGGTCTGAGCATCCTCACTGCACAGTCAGGGGGGCTGTGTGATGCGGTGACATCCAGCCACACCCATCGGGGCTCTCTGTCCTGCGCCTGGCTTTCATCTCCCTTGCAGGGGCTGTGGGAGCTCGTTGTCTCCCTCTGGGACCGCGACCCCGCTGCCTGGCTGTGCTCCGCCGCCACCGCCCTCTGTGACCTGTCCCGCCACACAGCTCTTCTCCTTGGGCCCCCCAGCAGCTGCCGCCTCAGGCAGGGTTGTCACCTGCAAGGAAGGGGGCAGGTGGATGCATGCAGGAGTGGGGTGCACATCTTCATCCTGCCTCTACTTAATTGTTGGGAAGATCAAGGTGAAGAACCACAGTCCTCCTGCTTCTGTCTCATCATGTCCTAGGTCTCTAGGTAGAACCAGAATCCCCAGTAAGGGGCGGGAGGTGGGCTGGCTGTCCTAGTTCTGATTCTACAGTGGGTCACTGAGAGATCGCGGAAGAAGGACCTGTGGTCACTATGTTTTTGTGACCCAGGATGTTAACGTACAGGAAAGTACAGTGACCCCTGAGCACTGGCCCTGTGTGGTTTGATGCCGCTTGTTGGCGCAGGAACCTGAACTGGGGCCGTCTCTATCGAGATCACGCTGGCAGCTGATAACAAATACAGATTTGGGGGCTCTCTCTGCAAAGATCTCAATTTCCAGGCCTGAGATAGGACCCAGGAGCCTGTATTCTAAGCACATGTCCCAGCTAATTCTGATGTGAGTTAAACGTATAAACTCACTGGATTGAGAAAG
Source organism: Canis lupus dingo (assembly GCF_003254725.2). Lineage (NCBI taxonomy): Eukaryota > Metazoa > Chordata > Mammalia > Carnivora > Canidae > Canis > Canis lupus. Next base: position 7,655,702 of record NC_064277.1, read on the forward strand.
CACAGAGAACGAAAGTGGCTAATTCAAGAGGGTGGCTGGGGGAATGAAGATCATGATCATTTTCCTGGACTCTCTGTTAGAGATTTGCTGACAGAAAGGAAAAGGGGAAACAGGATTCCGCTGGAATTATCAGCCACGCACCTTGTGCATTTTCTGTTGGTGTTAAGTTCAATGACTCTAGAGACAACGCAAATTTTTAGATAAACTCCGTGTTTCAAAAGCACTGTGCCTCCTAAAACTGCAGTTCCCACACCCCCCACACCCCCTTCACACGCAATGCGTACTAATCATAGAAATGAATACAATTTAAGGAGGGAAAACTTTGTGATGACCAAGGAAAGCTCTCGGGTTTATTTTTTGCACATGGGAACATATGACCTTGCTCCCTGCTTTAACCCTCAGGGATTTTCCTTGGAAATGATGAAGGAAAGGAGGGCTTTATTTTTTTGTTTATTTATTTATTTTTTTAGATTTTATTTATTTATTCATGAGAGACACACACACACACAGAGGCAGAGACACAGGTAGAGGGAGAAGTAGGCAGGTCCCTGCAGGGAGCCTGAAGTGGGACTCGATCCCAGGACCCTGGGATCACACCCTGAGCCAAAGGCAGACGCTCATCCACCCGGCCACCCAGGAGCCCCAGAAAGGAGTGTTTTTTTGTTTTTTTGTTTTTTTTAATATTTCTTTAAAGCTTTTGTTAAATACTTTCGTACATCTCCAAATATTTAGGGTCAGAAAAGCCATTGGGAGTTTATCTGATCATTTCTTTCCCGTCACATCATAGGTGGACACTAAGGTCGCCTAGCGTATTAGTCTCTCCCGATGCCAATACACAGACTTGAGCAACAGAAATTGACTTTCTCACAGTTGAGGAGGCCAGGGAGTCCAAGGTGAGGATGCCGGCCTCTGGTCCCTGGCAGGAGCTCTCTCCCTGGCTTGTAGACAGCTGCCCTCTCCGTGTCCTCACGAGGCAGAGGGAATGAGCTCTGGTGTCTCTTCTCACAAGGCCACGAATCCTATCAGATCAGGGCCCCACTCTTATGGCTTCACGTAATCACCTCCTTCCAGGCCCTACCTCCAAATACGGCCACACTGGGGGTTAAGGCTTCAACATTTGGATTTGGGGGGACATGGCGTCCAGCTGGCATGGGACAGAACCAGGTCTACAATCCAAGATTTCTAATTTGAATTCCCATTCTCTGCTGAATACTTGTAAATATTGCTTCTCTTGATCATGCTATGGAAATGACATGCTTATAAATTTTTTTTTAAAGATTTATTTGTTTGAGAGAGAGCTCACGCAAAGGGAGGAGCAGAGGGAGAGAGAGAGAGAGAATCTCAAGCAGATTCCCTGCTGAGCGTGGAGTCTGATGAGGGGCTCATTCTCACAACCCTGAGATCATGACCTGAGCTAAAATCAAGAGTCAGACGCTTAACCAGCTGAACCAACCAGACACCCCCATTATGGGCTCTTTAATCATCCATGTCAAATCTACTATTGCTCTAAAGCAGGGGTTGGCAAGTTATTCCCCACAAGCCAAATCCAACAGGCCACCTGTTTTTGTTGAGTCTGTGAACTAAGAATGGTTTTTGCATTTTTAAACAGTTGGGAGAAAAATCAAAAGAAGAATAGTGTTTCATGGCACATGAAAATCATATAAAATTCAAATTTCAGTGTCCAGAATGACTCTTTCTTGGAACACGATTGCACCTAATTGTTTACATATTGTCTACGGTGGTGTGGGCGCTGCAAGAGCAGAATTGAGGAGTTGCAACTGAGATGGTATGACCTAAAACATTCATTAGCTGCCCCCCCCTTTTTAAAGATGTTATTTATTTATTCATGAGAGACAGAGAGAGAGAGAGGCAGGGACACAGGCAGAGGGAGAAGCAGGCTCCAGGCAGGGAGCCCGACGTGGGACTCGATCCCGGGTCTTCAGGATCAGGCCCTGGGCTGAAGGCAGTGCTAAACCGCTGAGCCACCCAGGCTGCCCCATCTGCCCCCCCCCCTTTTTTGCCCCCTTTTTCAAGAAAGTTTGCCCACCCCTCATCAAAAAAGCTGGGTTTTGTTCTCTTTTCTGAAAGAATGACTAATCGTGTGTGTTATTTTTTTTATTTTTTAGTTTTTTGAATTTTATTTATTCATGAGACACACAGAGAGAGAGGCAGAGACACAGGCAGAGGGAGAAGCAGATCCATGCAGGAAGCCCAACGTGAGACTCGATCCCGGGTCCCCAGCGTCAGGCCCTGGGCCAAAGGCAGATGCTCAACCGCTGAGCCACCCGGGCTGTCCATGTGTGTGTTTTAAAGAACGTAACAGTGTCTTCCAACTTTTATTCTGACAAGTTTCTGGATGTCCATGGAGCATATTCCTATAACCCCAACACTCTTATGGGGCCAGCCTCATGGATGTCACACTGAGTCCCATGCTCAGAAGGGGAATCTGTGCTTGGCATTCAATACTCTGTCACTGAATACACTGTCGTTGCAAACGAATTCTGAAATTCTTTTTTTTTTTTTTTTTTAATTTAGCCTGTTCATGAGAGAGAGAGAGAGCACACAAGCAGGGGGAATGGCTGAGGGAGAGGGAGAAGTATGTGTCCCGCTGAGCAGGAAGCTCAATGTGGGACTCAATCCCAGGACCCTGGGATGATGACCTGAGATGAAGGCAGACGCTTAACCAACTGAGCCACCCAGGTGGCCCTCCATTCTGGAATTCTTAACAGCTTTTATCTTTAAATTTGTGTCTTGTTAGAGTAGTCCTATGGGACACTGGAGCATATGATGGGGTTTGGGACCTTGGTCCACATGTGGTCTCTCTCACCTCCTGCCTCCCTAGGACAGCCCCTTACAGCGGTCCTGGCTCCTTGGGAGCTTGGGTGCACTCGCCCCGGTGTTCCTACGGGGCTCAGATCTTGACTTGTGACCATCCTCATGTCTGTGAGAGCATGACATTGAAAACAAAAACAAAAACGACCATGACGGGTCAAGAAAGAGATCATGAAAGAGGAAAAGAATCTTTTCTGTTTTCCTGCTTTTTGAACAAGAGGCTCTGCATTTTAATTTTTCCCAGGGCCCAGCAAATTATGTAGCTGCTCTGCTCTTATGACTCATAGCCTTGTGGTTTTATCGAATATAAGGAACTATTTGTCCAAATTAGAGAATGTTTTAGCACATAAAAAGGGAGATAAATTACTCGTCTTTGCTTTTTTATTTCTACTTACTCCTACTAGTAACATTTTAAAATAATCACTCTTTTGATTTACTAACATTCTCTAATATTTATTTGGTAATGAATCAAGGCATTTGTTTGGGAATTAAAGACTAACATCATCAAAAGTTATGAATTTTCCTTTTGGTAGAGGTTTAGTAATATTACAGATACTTAATAAATATTTCTTTTTATGGTCTTTCCACTTAATAATGATCAAGTGTTATATGACTTTACTATTTTGAGAAAAAAAAATGCAGAGAGGTTTAAAAATATTTAGTTTTGGGATGCCTGGGTGGTTCAGTGGTTGAGCATCTGCCTTCGGCTCAGGTCGTGATCCTGGGGTCCTGGGATTGAGTCTTGCATTGGCCTCCCTGCAGGGAGCCTGCTTCTCCCTCTGCCTCTCTCTGTGTGTCTCTCATGAATGAATAACAAAAACTTAAAAAAAAAAAGTTTTCATTAAATAACTATGCATAACTCAAAGGGCAATTTTTAAAATTAAAAAAAAAGGGATCCCTGGGTGGCGCAGTGGTTTAGCACCTGCCTTTGGCCCAGGGCGCAATCCTGGAGACCTGGGATCGAATCCCACGTCGGGCTCCCGGTGCATGGAGCCTGCTTCTCCCTCTGCCTGTGTCTCTGCCTCTCTCTCTCTCTCTGTGTGTGTGTGTGACTATCACAAATAAATAAAAATTAAAAAAAATAAATTAAAAAAAAATTATTAGTGCCCAGCATGGAGCCCAACTTGGGGCTTGAACTCACAGCCCTGAGATCAGGACCTGAGCTGAGATCAAGAGTTGGACAATTGAAGGCGCCTGGGTGGCTTAGTCAGTTAAGCATCTGCCCTCGGCTCAGGTCATGATCCCGGGGTTCCGGGATCGAGCCCCATGTCCCGCTCCCTGCTCAGTGAGGAGTCTGCTTCTCCCTCTGCCTCTTCCCTATGGCTTCTGTTCTCTCTCTCACTCACTTTCTCTCTCAAATAAATAAAATCTTTAAAAGAAAAAATAAAAGGAGTTGGACACTTAACCCACTGAGCCACCCAGGCGCCCTGCAAACTGTTTTTTAATAACCACTTTGATATATTACAGATCAAATAAGTGCCCCAAACAGGAGCATAGCACATTTACACATTCATAGAATCAGCCCTCAGAATCTCATTGTCACAGAGTCCCCAGGTAATTCTGATGAAAAGGCCTGGTCATTGTTCACTGGCCAGCCTTGGAGAACTAGTGCTCGATCCACTGATCAATCTATTGGCTTAAAACCATCAGGTTTTGATACAGTTCATTCTTCTTTTAGGGTCCTAAAAATCGTGATCTTTGAGGGATGCCTGGGTGGCTCAGTTGGTGGAGCCCGTAACTCTTGATCTCCGGGTCATGAGTCCGAGCCCTACATAGAGTGTGGAAATTACTTTAAAAAATAAAATCTTTAAAAAGAAAATTGTGGTCTTTGAAGCAACTGTTTGATTACAGGTTGAGGAAGAAGGGGAAAGAATTATCAAGAAAATCCAACTAATTTCTTTTATTCCATAGAGGGGAAGGGATGTAAACAGGTAGAGATTTCTCTTGATTAAAGACCTAGATGAATAAACATGGCATGTTTGTGTTTTTAGCAAACACATGTTTAGATGAGTTAATTTTTAAAGAATTTTGAGTTTTACTTTCATATTAGAAACTCCTATCTTTCTTTATTCATGGGTCTTGCGGGGAAGAAGGCAATGATTCATGAGGATTCTTGGTTGTTCTTGATTAATAGGCAACCAGGCAATGATTCTTGATTATTAAACCGTTCAAGATTTTACTAGTCAATTTACAGTTGATATACGTCTCCTGCCCCTCCTCCCATTGCCTACTTCACCCTCATCAACATGTCCATTGTAAACAAGGGCAAGGGGTTGGAAATAAATCTCAAGTATATTCAATGTTGCTGTGATCAGCTCAGAGTATAATTGCAGAATGCACTTAATATACTCAGTACCTTTGTGACTGTTAATGCTCTCCACTAAAATGAAACGCAAAGCAAAACCTATAATTGGATAGCAGTCAATCACACTCTAGTGAGAGTTTGCATAAATGTATTATTCCCTCTGCAGGGTTTTGAAATTTTGGAACATATCCCTCATCATAAAATGAAAGGGACCATTACCTTAAAGGGAATGATCAGCAAAATGCAGATGATAGCATAGGGATTTTTTTTTTTTAAGGGAGTTGGGTTCTGATAACATAGTAGGCATGCTTAGGCTGGCTTTAAGTCTGCTCTAGTCATTCTGTAGTCCCTAGGGACGGTGGGGGGACAGAACCAGTTTCTTCTCTCAGTCATCTCTGCTTCTGTGAAAGGACCAGGATAGAAGTTGGGGACAGCGGTGGCTGTTGGGGCATCAGGAAGTAGAAGCCACCTGGGGCTGGTACTATGACCAAGAGCAGCTTAGCCCGGGGCTATGAGGTAGGTTTGTGGGGAACTCTGGATTGAAGGAGCTGTGGCATTAAGAGATATTGTGGCTTTCTGTGAAGTATACAGACCAAGCAGAAGATTAGGATTTTTCTTTTTTTAAAGATTTTATTTATTTATTCATGGGAACACAGGGAGAGGCAGGGACACAGGCAGAGGGAGAAGCAGGCTCCATGCAGGGAGCCCGACACAAGACTCGATCCCGGGTCTCCAGGATCAGGCCCTGGGCTGAAGGCGGCGCTAAACTGCTGAGCCACCCGGGCTGCCTGAAGATTAGGATTTAATTCCAATTCTTTCACCAGCTAGCATGGCTTTAGGTAAGTAAAGCCACTTCTATGAATCCTACTTTCTTGATCTGTAGAAAAGGGGGACCTCTAAGATCCTTCCTGATGATATTAGTTTAGGTCTGTGTTCGTATTAGAAAAACGGTCATTGTCATCACTAATCAGAAATACTGTGGGATTAACAGAGCACGAAGAGAAAGACTGAACATGTGGTTTGTCTATATGGTATAATAAAGAAGACATCTGGTTTTTGCCCCCGGTTCCTGGCACAGAGCTTCAGAAAAACCCTTGGAATTTCCTGAGTGGCCAGGGTGTCTTTGTTATGCTAACGAAGTGACTTGTGGTGGGTCCTAAGATAGCTGCAGGGTAAGATCTGGTCACCAGAAAGACCAAACGCAGAAGGGTTGGAACTTTGGGCCAGCCCATCCTCCGCAGAGGAGAAGGGAACTAAAGGCTGAGTTCAAGCATGGGGTCGTGTGTAATCCTGAAGCCCCAATAAACTCTCCAGACATTGAGATTCAGTAGAGCTTCCCAGTGGGTGAACCTGTCGGTGTGCTGGGAGGGTGGCGTGGCTAGATTCCTTTAGGAGAAGGCGTTCCCTAGGGCAGTTCTGAGCTCCCTCTAGGCTGCCCCCTCCTCCTGCCCCCAGACCTCGCCCTACGTGTCTCTTCATTTGGCTGTTTCTGAGTTGCATCCTATATACTAAACTGTAATCACAAGTAAAGCTTTAAGTGACCTCTGTGAGTCATTCCAGCAGATTATTGAACCTGCAGGGGTTATGGGAATCCTCAAATGTATAGCTGGCTGGTCAGAAGGGCATGTGGCCTGGGAACCCCACTTGAGGCTGGCGTCTGGAGTGAGGGCCGTCTTGTGGAGGATACAACCTTTAAGCCTATGTTAGTGTGATACTAACTTCAGGTATCACAACTGTGATAGTGTCAAAATTGTGTCGCAAGACACCCATTTGGTGTTGGAGAGTTGATATCGGTTTGCCTAGGATTAATATGATTTTTTGGATTAATATGATTTTTAATATTTTATAGGACTTCTCACCTTCATGCATTATTTCAATAGAACAAACTAATGATTGTACTTGTAACTGAATATGTGAACTTATATATTTAATATAAAATTATTTGATTACAGTCCTAGACTCTGGGTCATGGATACCCAACTTTTAGGTTCACTTATTTTGATCACCTGCTTACCTAGTATGTTCATAATCTTAAAAAGAATAAGGAAATAAAACTAAGAGAGTACTTTAAAAATTGTTTTGCTTTGGGGCACCTGGGAGGCTCAGTCAGTTGAGTATCTTGACTCTTGATTTCAGCTCCGGTCATGATGTCAGGGTCGTGAGATTAAGCCCTGTGTCAAGCTCCGTGCTGGGTATGGAGCTTGCTTGGGATTCTCTCTTTCTTAGTCCCTCCCTCCCCCCCCGTACAAAAATGGTTTTGCTTTTAAAAAATAATGTGTTAAGTCATCATGTATAAATGCAAGAGCCTTAACTGATAATTCAGATGGTACATGTCAAAGTAGAACTGGAAGGTGGAAATGTTCAGGGAGAGTCCAGGTTCTGATGATTTGAGAAAGAAAGTGTCCGTGGAGAGACTAGATGTGCTCATTGCGTTCAGTTTCTCTCTACTTCCTGGGCACATGAGAAGACTTCCCAGACCTTTAGCAGTTATGTTTGTTAGGGCCACATGACCAGTTTTGGCCAATGGGTTGTGGGCAGGAGCAAGTGTCACTTCCAATCACAAGGCCCTTATGAGGATACCCAACCTTTAGGGTATCCTAAATGGATGCTCTGTGTCCCATCAGACTCTGAAGCTGTGTTAATATGGGGGCATCACGAGCTGATGGGCCACCTCTCACCCCGGATGGCTGAGTGACCGCAGAGCCTTCTGCTGACCCACGTGGGCTGTGGGACACCAGGAAGAAATAAATCTTTGTTAGATGAAGCTACTAATAGTCCAGGATTAATTCGTTACCGTGGCACATCCTAGGCTGTCCTAACTGTAGAGACTTTGGGTTCCTTTTTCGCGTGCCTCTGAATACCTGTCCTCGATTGGGCTCTTGAATGAATCCTGTGCATGTTAGAGATAAGGAGCCCTAGTCAGCCAGCATTACATGTTGGTTTTTCACATGGCGACCAGATACTTGAGGACCCTTCGGGATCATTCAGCTCACTAGCAGACACCACTGGTGGCATGCCTAAATCCATTCTTGCCTGCAGAGTCCACTGTGCTCAGGAAAGGGCTTCTCTGGGCTTCGTGGTCTAAGCTAGTCATGTGACCTCCCCCCACCCTACCCCCGCTTTGGTAGTAATCAGCTTTTTGAGTCATGTGACACCGATGTGGTCAATGTTACCTAAGAGGCGGTCTCCTGGGGGCCTCCTGGGAAAGGCTTTCCTTGCTCTTAAAAAGAGGGATCTCAGAAAAAAGCATTCACTTCTTGTACCTCGGCACGTGGGTCTGTGAAGCACGATGCTTGGAACATCAGAGAACTTTGGTTCTTGGTGGCACTCCTGGGACTCTGAATAAACCAACCCTGGAAGAGCCCCTCATCTGGACTTGCCAGTGTGTGGGATAGAACATTCTTGTTGCAAAGGCACCTGCAGCCCCCAAGGCTCCCATCTGATGTGTTCACCCCCATCGTTTTGCAGGTGGAATCTGCCATGTGTTGACCTGAACTCTGTTTCACCACATATAATTGTAGAAGAAACCTGCGTACAAAATGTTTTCACTGCTTTAAAAAAAAAAAAGAAAAGAAAAAAGCTTTAATTGCTGCAATTCATGTACTCTACGATTCACCCACTTAGGGCGCACAATGCTGTGGCTTTTGCTATATTCGTGGAGTTGGGCGCCCCTCACCATAATCGGTGTAGAACATTCGTACCACCCTAGAAAGAAACCTGTGCCCCCTTGGCAGTCACTCGCTACATGAGTCCGCTTGGGCTGCCCTAACAAAATACCCCAGACTGGCTTGGGTGGCTTAAAAAGTAGAAATTTATTTCTCACAATCTGGAGGCTGAGAGGTCCAAGGTCAAGGTAGATTTCATTCTGAGGCTTCCTCTCTGGGCCCCTAGGTGCTCCTTCTCCCCGCGTGCTCATGTGACCTTTCTGTGCACGATCAGGGACAGAGGGCAAACTCCCTGGTGTCTCTTGGTATAAGAGCCCTACCCCTATGTAGCAGGGCCCCACTCTTCTCATCCCATTTAATCTTAATTTCCTCCATACAGGTCCTATATGCAAATATAGTCACACTGGGGCTTAGCTTCCATCTATGAATTTGGGGGAACACTATTCAGTCCATAGTACTCCCCATTCCTTCCTCACTGCCCCCAACCCCTGCAATCACCAACCTGCTTCCTGTTTCCATAGAAACACCTGGACATCCACTATCTCCTAATTGGTATGATTTATGATACCCTTGCTCCCTACCCAAATTCAGAACAGGATGGACAGAGGGGCCAGATGGAGAGGTGATGTCAGCTTTCCTAATGCTACTGCTCTAAGGAAACAGAGCAGATGTATGGGGGACCCCCATGTTCATCCTGAGACCTGGCGAGGCATCCCCCCTCCAGGTTGGCACAGCTGGGCACATGCAGACCCTCCCTCAGGCCCTGCTCCTGCACCACACACCTCACCCCCGGGGCCTCCTCCCGAGCTCACCCAGCAGCTGGGCCTGTCCCCCGATGCGGGGAGGGGGCAGGCGGGGACAGGAGGCCTTCCTGTGGAGCCCTCCCGGAGCCCCACCCTGGCGTCAGGTGCCATGTCCCTTCCTGTTGTGAGTGAAATGACAACTTTGTTGTGGGAACTCCCAAGTTGTCTTGGTTTGCAGGCATTTTACAAATTCTCCGGCCACGTTGCAGTAACATTTTTCCTCCCTCGTGCTTGAAATCCACATTTGAGAGACTAAACAACAGGTCAGCGTGTGGCCAGGAACCCTTCCTTTGTTGCCCTGGGCTCCGAGATCCAAGGGTCTCCTTCGCCTGAGGCCGCCTGAGGCCAATGGTCGGACTTCCACGGGGGCCATGGGTTCGCTTCTCAGGTCTCTGGTCTCAGAGAGGACGTTGCAGCGCCAGGGGCAGGTGTCCCCCACCCTCCGTCCTTGGCAGGCGACTGGGTGCTTAATCCCCACCCCCCCTTTAGCTAGTTCCTGGGGTAGTATTTGACCTTCTAGGAAGGAACAGTCCCCTGCTGGTCGCAGATGGCTGGACGAAAGTCCAGAGCCGGAGGTGGACGTTGTCGCGCGTCATGCAGCCCATCGGGGTGGATTTTGTGGACGTGTATTTGCCTATTTGCACCTAGTTAGTCTTTCCCCAGGTGCCAGGTCTTTCCTGCCCTGGGGGTGAGGTTTCTCCCGAAGGACTACTTTGGTAAGGAAGAGTCAGGGAGATTAAGAAGGGAGCGATCTTCTCTCTTGAGGCAATAAGCCCGAAGATGCTCTGTTCTTGGGCGTTGGAATCGTGGTAGTGGCTGGCGATAGAGAGGACGACTGGCTTGTCCGTCACACCCCTCAGTGCCTCCACACTTACTGTTTCCACACTCACCACCTGCCTCTATGCTCCCCCCATCATCTCCACACCCACCCCAACATCTCCACACTCCCCCATCATCTCCACACCCACCCCCAACATCTCCATACTCTCCCCATCTTCTCCACACCCACCCCCATCATCTCCACAACCACCCCAACATCTCCACACCCACCCCCATCATCTCCACACCCACCCCAACATCTCCATACTCTCCCCATCATTTCCACATCCACCCCCATCATCTCCACACCCACCCCCATCATCTCCTCACCCACCCCAACATCTCCACACCCACCCCAACATCTCTATACTCTCCCCATCTTCTCCACACCCACCCCCATCATCTCCACACCCACCCAACATCTCCATACTCTCCCCATCATCTCCACCCCCACCCCTATCATCTCTACACTCCCCCCATCATCTCCATACTCTCCCCATCATCTCCACACCCAGCCCCATCATCTCCATACTCTCCCCATCATCTCCACATCCACCCCCATCATCTCCACACTCCCCCCATCATCTCCACACCCACCCCCATCATCTCCACACCCACCCCAACATCTCTATACTCTCCCCATCTTCTCCACACCCACCCCCATCATCTCCACACTCCCCCCATCATCTCCACACCCACCCCATCATCTCCACACCCACCCAACATCTCTATACTCTCCCCATCTTCTCCACACCCACCCCCATCATCTCCACACCCACCCCAACATCTCCATACTCTCCCCATCATCTCCACCCCCCACCCCTATCATCTCTACACTCCCCCCATCATCTCCACACCCAGCCCCATCATCTCTATACTCTCCCCATCATCTCCACACCCACCCCCATCATCTCCACACCCACCCCCATCATCTCCACACCCACCCCAACATCTCCATACTCTCCCCATCATCTCCACCCCCACCCCTATCATCTCTACACTCCCCCATCATCTCCATACTCTCCCCATCATCTCCACACCTACCCCAACATCTCCATTCTCTCCCCATCATCTCCACACCCACCCCCATCTTCTCCATACTCTCCCCATCATCTCCACCCCCACCCCTATCATCTCTACACTCCCCCCATCATCTCCATACTCTCCCCATCATCTCCACATCCACCCCCATCATCTCCATCCTCCCCCCATCATCTCCACATCCACCCCATCATCTTCACACCCACCCCCATCATCTCCACACCTACCCCAACATCTCCATTCTCTCCCCATCATCTCCACACCCACCCCCATCATCTCCACTCTCCCCCCATCATCTCTACTCTCTCCATCATCTCCACACTCCCCCCATCATCTCCACACTCACCTCCATCATCTCCATACTCTCCCATCATCTCCATACTCACCCACATCACCTCCACACTCCCCCTCATTATCTCCACGCTCCTCCATCTCCTAACACCTCCACACTGATGCTCCTTATTTCCATTCACCCACTGTCTCCTGACCATGAGTTCTGGAATTGCCAATCCTATGGCCAATCCATTTGGAATTGCCAATCCTATGGAGCCAAAGTGATATCTTTCAGAATATGACTCTTCACACAAATTTAAAAGTGCAAAAGGTTGTGATAACTTTGATCACTTTAACTTCTATTTACAAGCCATCTTTTTCCTGGTTTCCTGGAGTTATAGAGCAGTTCTTGAGGCAGCTTCAAATACAGTGCATGGTGCTTCCGGAGGGCGGGGGGGTTGTTGTAGTTTGTACTCTGCCTTTATGCCTTCCAGTTACTGAGACTATTCCTATAAATCAGAATAGGTTCAACCTTTGTAATTGCTTGGTTTCATTTTAATATTTAATATACACATTACTCAGGATTAATGTACATATTAAATATTAAATGTTTCACCTCTTACTTTCAGGGTTCATCTTTCCACTCTGGCCACAAGGGCATCATCATAGTGTGTGTGTGTGTGTGTGTGTGTGTGTGTGTGTGAATGTGCTCACATACACTACTTGGCACATTTATCGAAATCTTAGGAGTTCAGATTGGATTCATGATAAGGTGCCAGGCACATCGTGATAAGGAAACAGGTGCTTCTATTCTTCCTCTGACTACTGAGTGTGTCACTTCCCTCTTTCTGCCTCTACTCCCTTCCCTAAAACATTTTCATATCCACCATTCTCCGTATCCAGAATGCGTTGAATGTGACCAGAGGAAACTGATCCTTCAGTCTCCATCTGAATCTGACTGAATACAAATGACTATAATTAAACATCTCCAGGATTGAAATCTAACTCTCCTGGAAAGGTCTTCTCAAGTGATGCTCTCTCATTTTCGGTAGAGCCAATTCCTGGCAGTGTCACTTCATGTTTGTAGTGTACTCATCACAAATCAGAATGATGTCTGGGCAAGTCTGCATCCCCATGCTCAACACCTATTTGGTGAATGACATCAGGGGTGCTGTCACCACTGTACGGATTCCGTGACTGGCTCTGCACCTCACACCTTGATGGAGCTCAGTTCAGATTTCTGCAAGAATGAGAGACTGTTGACAGGTACTATGTCCCTGCACATGTCCCAAGCCCTGAATAAGGGAGACGTTTCTGTTTGTGCCCCAAGGAGGTTGAGGAAGTGAGAGGTGATACAGATACCAAGCGAGGGAACCAAAACTGTGGATGAGCCCTCTTTGCATGGTTTCTCTAAATTTCATTCATTTTTTTTCTTCAAGATTTTATTCCTCTGCTGGTTTTATTACACCACAGAAGCAATTATTTATGCAAACTACTTTCTTTCGATTGCCTAATACAAAGAGCTTTACGTTTCATAAGCACGTTTTCTACATATTGTAGGAAATGTGGGAAATAGAGACATGCCAGAAAAAATAATAATCTGTAGTCTAATTCTAGCATTCAGAAATTCTACCGCAGTTTACAATGTGGCCTTTGTCATTCACTCACTTCCTCATTCAGCACCCATGTTGAGCACCCACCGTGTCTGTGAGTTGTTCCCGGCATCGTTCCGGGGACATAGCAAGGCACAGGACGAGATCCCTGCTCTAATGGAACTCACAGTCCAGAGGGGAGCAAGGAGCAGATGCACAAAGAAAGCTGTCGGTGATGCCACAGTTCTGTGCAGACAATGGACGTGCTGTGATAGTGAGGGTTGGGTGATGGCTGTGGTCAGGAGGTGGGGAAGGCCTCCCCAGTGAAGGGACATCTGAGCTGGGACCTAACTGATAAGAGGCTGCTGGTTATGTGCAGAGAATGAGTGGCTGGAGAAGGCATCCCGGGCAGAGAGGCCCCAAGGCAGGGACAAGGCTGATGTGGCAGGAGCTTGCCCGGTGAGAGGGCAAGGAGCTGGTCAGGAGGCGGAGCAGTTGTGAGGCGCTAGCAGATGGTGACCTCACAGGCTATGGCCCTGAGCTGGGATTGGATCTAGATATTTCAAACATTCTGGAATCTGAATGGAGAATGAATGGAGGCCAGAGAGGGAGCAGAGAAAACAAGGAGGGGATTGCATTAGCCAGCTGAGAAACCAAGGATCACTTTCCTCCAGTGTTGGATCGATTTATTTATTTATTTATTTATTTATTTATTTATTTATTTATTATTGTTTTTTTAAGATTTTATTTATGTGTTCATGAGAGACACACAGAGGGAGGCATAGACCTAGGCAGAGGGAGAAGCAGGGTCCCCACAGGAAGCCCGATGTAGGACTCGATCCCAGGGCCCCAGGTTCAGGACCTAAGCCAAAGGCAGACACTCACCCACTGAGCCACCCAGGTGCTCTCTTCCAGTGTTTTAAAGAAAAAGAAAATGGACATGTCTTTACAAAATGTATTTGTTATAGATCTAGTATAGATTTGAATGAGATTATGCTGTACATATAGCTTTCAACCCACTAAGCTTACAGGTCATATTATGAACATGTTTCTTTGTCAGTTGATATTCTTCAAATCACCATTATAAATGGTCGGTCACTCTATTGCTTGTGTAACCCTGAAACACACTAGCTTCAGGAACTGATTTGTGATGACAAAGAGAAGCTGTGTGCTAGACTCTCAAGGTCCCATGAGACTAGTAGACCAAGAAAAGAACAAGCAGATTTATTTATTTATTTATTTATTTTTATTTTTATTTGATTTTTAATTTTATTTTATTTATGATAAGCACACAGTGAGAGAGAGAGAGAGGGGCAGAGACACAGGCAGAGGGAGAAGCAGGCTCCATGCACCGGGAGCCCAACGTGGGATTCGATCCCGGGTCTCCAGGATTGCGCCCTGGGCCAAAGGCAGGCGCCAAACCGCTGCGCCACCCAGGGATCCCTATTTATTTATTTTTTGAACAAGCAGATTTAAATAGGTTCTCAATAATAGTCATCATGATGATGCTAACAAGAATAGTTACCATCCAGTAAGTGACTACTGTATGTCGGCCTCAGCCTCTCTTCCGTGTCCTTCGCATGTATTAACTCAGCCAGTCGTCATCTCTCCTATTCTCTGGGAGGAAGGCACTATTATTCTCAGTCTTATTTTATTGATGAGAAAAAGGAAGCAGAGAGTTAAGTAAATCTGTGTGAGGTCTTTATCTTATTAGTCTCTTTATTAAAGAAGCACAGTATGGGCAGCCTGGGTGGCTCAGCGGTCTAGCACCGCCTTCAGCCCAGGGCGTGATCCTGGAGACCCGGGGTCGAGTCCCACATCGGGCTCCCTGCATGGAGCCTGCTTCTCCCTCTGCCTGTGTCTCTGCCTCTCAATCTGTGTCTCTCATGAATAAATAAATAAAATCTTAAAAAAAAAAAAAAGAAGAAGCACAGTAGCCAAAACATGAAAGCAGCCCAAAGTCTGTTGACAGATGAATGGATACAGAAAATGTGGTCTATGCATACAATGGAATATGGTTCAGCTTTAAAGAGGAAGGAGCTGTGGACACACGTTCCAACAGGCGTGAAACTTGAGGACATTATGTTCAGTGAAATAAGCCATTCACAGAAGGACAAACACCGTCCACTTACATGATGAGGCTCCTAGAGTAGTCAAATCACAGAGATGGAAAGTAGAAGGGTGGTTGCCAGGGGCTGGGGTGGAACGGGGGTGGGGAGTCTGTCTAGCAAATACTTCAGAGCTTCAGTTCGGGAAGATGAAGTCCTGGTGGTCGTGATGCTTGCATAACAATGTGAATGTACTTACTGCCATTGAACTACACTTAAAAATTGTCAAAATGCTTCATTTTATGTTATGTATGTTTTGCACTCCCCCAATGATGCACACAGTTTCTTCTCCAAGCAAGTTCCCAGCATTTTCAGTGTGAAGCCTTCAAATTTAAACATAACCAAACCTAATATTAAACTTACATTTGTTTGGCTTAAAGGAGTATTCTTCGGTCCTTCCAAAATTAGTTGGAATACCCTCAGGCTGAATATTCTAAGCATGGAAATGTTTATCTTTAAAAGGAAATGTTTTCAAAGGGTGCAGTTTGAAATTAGGGAGTGAAAGGGAAACATTTTCCGCACGTAACTAGGTTGTTTGTTATTGTGAGTGAAGCAACAAGTAAAGGCACTTTTAAAGAACCTACCCACTACGCATAGAAAGCTTTGATGACCAGGAAAATTGTGTGGGGCTGGAGATTCTCTTCCCCCAACCAAAATATTATGCTGCCCTTGTGTGATGAAACAACAGACCTGCTTTAATGGAACATGAATTTTGAGCTCTTGGATGCTGTGTGCCTGTAGCAGACATGGTTGGTGCCTGTCCTATATCTCCTTGGCCTATCCCTGAGGCTGCCTGTAGACAGCCCTTGTACACATCCCTGACCCCTGCACCTGTCTGTGCCAGAGCATTCGCTGGCCTCTGGTGCATGCCTTTGGCTGGTGCAGGCAGGCTGGAGAGTTAAATGCTCCTGGAGCTAGCATGGGACTGCAGGTGGTGGATAAATACCCCAGCTCCCTCACTCTCAGGGGGACCATTCTTTTTTTTTTTTCTAAAGATTTTATTTATTTATTCATGAGACAGAGAGAGAGAGAGAGAGAGAGAGAGGCAGAGACACAGGCAGAGGGAGAAGCAGGCTCCATGCAGGGAACCCTACGTGAGACCTGATCCTGGGTCTCCAGGATCACGCCCTGGGCTGAAGGCAGGCGCTAAACTGCTGAGCCACCCAGGCATCCCTCAGGGGGACCATTCTGAGGTGTGCTTTGCTCAGAGAAATTGAGCCCAGTTCCCTGTCCCAGTGGGAACCCTACATGGAAAGGTTTTCTTCCCTTACGGCACTTCCTGGGGTTTCTTCCTTAGGGAACTACTTGGATCCATATTCTTTTTATTTTTAATAAATGATTTTATTTTTATCATATTATTTATGTGTATGAAATATACATAACATGAAGTTAAACATTTTTACCATTTTTAAGTGTTCAGTTTTATGGTATTAAGCTTATTCATATTGTTGTACCGCCACCATCACCATCCATCTTCAGAACTTTTACATCTTCCCAAACTGAAACTCCATCCCCATTAAACACTAACTTCCCCATGTCTCCCAAACCCCAGCCCTTGGTAGCCATCACTCTACCTTCTGTGTCCATGAATTTGACTACTCTGGGTACCACATATAAGTGGAATCATATAGTATTTGTCCTTTTGTGACTGGCTTATTTCACTAAGCATAATATCCTCAGGTTTCATCCAGGTTGCAATATATGATAAGATTTCCTTCCTTTTTAAGGCTCGATAAGATTCTGTGTCAGTGCACACCACATTTTGTTTATCCATCCATCATCTAGGGACACTTGGGTTGCTTGGGTTGCTCTTATCTCAAGATCGGCTTTGGAGAGAAACTAAAATATTTTGAATACTCTCCAGGAGGGAATTCATGTGATGGTTACTGGAAGTTGGAATCAACTAGTTAAATGGAAGGATCCTAGAACTCCTTGTGATGCAGACCCCTCATCTCAGCCTGAAAAGGCATCTACACCATCAATATGTGAACCGTGGAAGCAGAAGGTAAGGAACATGGATGATGTGCAAAGAAAAACGAATTCAGTTTTGAATATTGCAAATGACCTTGCAGTGGGCCCAATATTTAAGCAAGATCATGGGTTAGGCTCTGTTAAATGTCAGAGGACAAATGAATATTTGACTTAGGTCGTGAGCTACCAAAGAAGCATATATGCCAATGTCACTGACTAAAAGAATATAGTATCAAGTGGGTTTATCTGGCGAGTGCTATTTTCTTTTACAATATCTATAATACACTGCTGCAAGTGGTTCTCCGGGATTTGTAAACATTTGCGACCCAGTTGCTAGTTCATTGGCATGCCCTTCCTCATGGTGTCACTAGCTTTCAGCATGAGGGGACCACACTTAAAATTCATATGTAGGAAATACATGACGTGGGGTGTCCTGAAGATGGTGCCTGTGTGCATGAAGCAGGACTCACATTCACCTAATTACCCAGTGCAAATAGAAATTATCTTTCTGCAAAGCCGTGTTTATTTCCTACAAACATGTGCATATACCAGAAGGGATCATTTGTAGGGAATATGGACACCTTGTGTACTTGGATTCTCTCTCTCTTTTGTATCTTACAAAGAACTTGTGTGGAGTCAGCAGTATTTGTGTTTCTCTGCTGGAACCTGAAATAAAGCATCTCTTTGTAAAAAAAAAAAAAAAAATTTCCAGATAGCATATTTGTTATATATGAACAGTTGAGTTCATATGCATTATTTTATTGTTTTTTTATATGCCTTATTTTATTTTATTTTTAAAGATTTTATTTATTTATTCATGAGCGACACACAGAGAGAGAGAGAGAGAGAGAGAGAGAGAGAGGCAGAGACACAGGCAGAGGGAGAAGCAGGATCCATGCAGGGAGCCGGATGCGGGACTCGATCCCAGGACCCCGGGATCATGACCTGAGCCAAAGGCAGACACTTAACCGCTGAGCCACCCAGGCGCCCCTATATACCTTATTTTAAACTATTATATCTCTACTGTCTCCCAAATCAGACATTTACAACCTTAAAAAAAGAAGTGGTTTAAAACTCTTGGCTCTGCCCTGGAAATGCCAGTTCCTGTGTACAAGCAGGTGGGAAGGAGGTTATTTGCTCTGCTAAAAACTAGGAAATGGAGGAATAGCTACAGTAGTAGAAAGAGGATTCCCTCTGTGGGTCCTCATACTGGGGGATTCTATAAGGTGTTGGATAAGAACTGAAGTAAAGCAAACTCTAGGGGGACCAGAACTTTCTACCTTCAAGGCTGAACTATTTTTTATTTTTTTAAACCAAATTAAAAAACATATTTCTTTTCTAGCTTAATTGAGATATAATTGATATATAACATTGTATAAGTTGATGCATTTAATTGCAAAGTGACTACCACCCTAGCATCAGTTCCATCCTGTCACATAATTACCATTTCTTTTTTTGGTAAGAACATTTGAGATTTACTCTTAGCAGCTTTCAGGTATATAATACAGTATTATAAGCTATAATCACCACGCTGTCCATCAGGTCCCTCAGGACTTGTTAATTTTTTTTTTAAGATTTTATGTATTTATTCATGAGAGACACAGAGAGAGAGGCAGAGACACAGGCAGAAGGAGAAGCAGGCTCCCTGCAGGGAGCCCGATGTGGGACTCGATCCCGGGTCTCCAGGATCACGCCCTGGGCTGAAGGCAGATGCTCAACCATCGAGCCACCACGTGTCTCAAAAATTGTTAATCTTATAACTGGATATTTGTACCCTTTGGCCAATATCTCTCCATCTCCCCTCCCCGCAGCCCCTGCTAAGCGCCACTCTACTCTATGTAAAGGTGAAATATTTCTCTACTAAATGAACTATTTCACCACTATATTTCCTTTTGTTTGCCTTATTTTATATGAATATATATTATATAATTATATGCTATATTCTATATTAATATATATTATGGCATTATAATCGTTTAAGGTCTTCTTACCAGCAAGCCTCAGCTAAGCTAAGCAAGGAACTGGGTGGTCCAGGAGTAGTAGGAGCCCAGGTCGTGGAGGCAGGGATACTTGGCGGCTGCAGTTTACAAGGTTGGAGCTGCTGTGTCACCAGAACCCCTGATGCTCTATTTTCTGGAGTTTCTGGGTTATTAGAGCGGTGGGTTCAATGTGCCATATGATCTGATAAAAAGCATTTGTTAAAAACAGTGGGCTTCAGCTAAATTAATTGCAATTGCTTCTTCCAAGTCCTCAGACATCCTGCCAGGTGAGAGAGCCACAGAACACAACAGCCTTGGGGGATACTTGGATCATGGGAACAGGTGGAGCACCTATTGGCTGTGAGGTAACCAATGGTGGGCCTTTAATCCTTAATCCACTGGTAGAACATTGAATGAAATGAGGATCACCTACTTTAAAAACATATTTTCATTAAATCTCCATCAAGGTCTGCTCTCCTACCTAGAGTGCTGTACCTAGCTGGCTGATGAAACAATCATTAAATTAACCAAGGGGTGCCTGGGTGGCTCAGTCCAGCGTCTGACTCTTGATCTTAGCTCAGATCTTGATCTCAGGGTTGCAAGTTCAAGCCCCATGTAGGGCTCCGCGTTGGAGGTGGAGTTTACTTAAAATACGTACATGAATAACTAAGCTAAGACCAGTAGTGGTTGGCCGTTCTTCCCTATGGGGATCAGTTTGTGGCAAGAGTCATCAGTCTTTGGGACCCGGGTTATTTAAGAGCAGGCAAACGTGCAGCAAAGTCTTGGGAGGCTTGGCCCTTCTCTCGCCTGCTGACTTCTTACCTTTCTTATCCCAGTGCTTCCACGATTGCTGTACCATAAACAGCAAATGAAAAGTGTGCCCCAAATGGCAAATAAAAGTCAGCAGAGTTTTACCCAGAGGGGGACAAATCTTAAAAGATGTTTCAGTTGATAAATAGTTTTTCCCACCTGAAAGGTGGTCTTGAGTACGTAGCAAATGTGCAGATTTTACCCCAGAGATCATAAAAACAAAGTAGTGGAAAAATGAAAATTCCATTTTAGCAAAGATGATCATGTTAGAGTACCTGGGTGGCTCAGTCACTGAAGCGTCTGACTCTTGATTTGGGCTCAAGTCCTGTCTAGGGGCGATGAGATCGAGCCCCATACCAGGCTCTGCACTGTGTGTGGAGCCTGCTTGGGATTCTCTCCCTCCCCTTCCTCTGGCCTTGCTCCCCTCCCCTCCAACCACACCTCACTTGCACTCTCTCTTTCTCTCTCTCAAGAAAAAAAAAAAAAAAAGATAATCACATTGATGGTTAAATAAATCGAATAATCAGGTTGTAAATCTGTGGAGTTTTTTGTGTTCTTTAAAAAGACAGGGTGCCTTCGAAGAGAATTCCTACTAACTTTTATGAGCATTTAATACTAAAAGGAACTAAAATGGAACACCACTGCTGGAACACTACGTAACCAGATGGAACTAGTCGGTTCTAATGGATCTATGCTCTCATGAGAAGCATCCCGAACGGCTGTGCTGTGCTGGTGGTCCCTACTGGTGGAAGAGCTCCTTTACTCCAGGCTCTCCCACTCCTGTGGCTGCATAAACACACACAGCCACCTTGGTGGGAATAAGCAATGCACATGCCAGGGTCAAAGTGGGGAGGAGAGAGTCAACCACAAAAAGGGGCAGGAGGTAAGAGCGGTATTTATTATTTGTCGGGCTCCAGGGAAATCATTGGAAATAAAACTCCCTACCCCAGCAAGGCTCTCATAGGGAAGGGATCTCTAAGGCCTGCCCCGACCTCCTGAAAGCATCCCTTACTTGGCGCTTTCCATTTGCCTCAGAGCCACGTACATATGTGCAGGGGGAATGTTTTCCATCCTCTTGGAACATTGGTGATAGCTGAGGTCATTGTGTGGTTAAGTACTGATCGGAGCTGGCAGTCCTAGGATGCTAGCTTTTTAAAAATGGAACAGAAAACTCCATTATTTGGAAGCAGTAAATATACTTGAGCAACACTGTTCTCCCTGGTGAGTTTCTCCGGAAGTGAACAGGCCTGGGACCCGTGTTCCAGTGGAAATGGTGGCCCACAGTCAGGGCGATTCAAGATCAGGATCAGATCACTGCTGTTTGGAAACTGTGCCCCACACCTGCTCAGGAAGGGCTTCCAGATATCCTGGCACATGAAAAACACTTTAACAAATGCATTTTACTTCTCATCCATGTTACTCAATCTTTCATTAACTTCATAAACACTGCCCTCCCCCCATATGATCTTAATACTCTCTACTAGGGATGAAAAAATACATCATCATAGCAGTTGGTATCAGAATCCTTTTAGGAGACAGGACGTTCCTCTGAGCCCCCACAGCACTTAGCCTATACTTTATAAGATTGGTTGTTTTTTTTTTTTAATGCGGTAAAATGTACAATTATAACTGTTTTTAAACGTGCAGTTTAGTGGCATTAAGTACATTGTTATGTAGCCATCATCCAACTCCAGAACTTTTTTCAAACTCTATACTTATTAAAAATAACTCCCCAGTCCCTGCTCCCCCCCAGGTCACTGGCAACCACTATTCTACTTTCTATCTTTGTGAATTTGACTTCTCTAGGTGCCGCAGATAAGTGGAATCATACAGTATTTATTTTAAAATATTTATTTATTTTTGAGAGAGGTAGGGGGAGGGACAGAGGGAGAAGGAGAGAGAGAGTCCTCAAGCAGACTCCCTGCTGAGCACAGAGCCTGATGTGAGGCTTGATCCCATGACCCTGAGATCACGACCTGAGCCAAAATCAAGAGTTGGATGCTTAACTGACTGGGTCACCAGGCGTCCCAGAATCATACAGTATTTAATCTTTTGTGTCTGGCTTATGTTATTTGGCACAGCATCCTCAAGGTTCATCCATGTGGTAGCCTGTGTTAGAATTTCCTTCTTTTCCAAGACTGATAATTCTCCACTGGATCTAAATACCACGATTTTGGCCTATGGTTTTAAAAAGTGGGATCTAATTGACATCTAATATATTAGTTTCAGATGTACAACATAATGATTACAAAATGATCACCACAGTAAGTCTGTGCATTACCACATATGGTTACAATTCTTATAACGAGAGAGTTTAAGATTTACTCTCTTAGCACCTTTCAAAAATACAATACAGTATTATCAACCTACAGTCACCATGCTGTACATTACATGCCAGGACTTCCTTGTTTTATAACTGGAAGTTTGTGCCTTTGGACCAACTTCAGTCATTCATCTCTCCCCCTACTCCTGACCTCTGGAGACCACCAATCTGTTTGTTCTCTGTATCTGTTCGTTCTTTCTTTCTTTCTTTCTTTCTTTCTTTCTTTCTTTCTTTCTTCTTCTTTTTTAAAGATTTCACATGTAAGTGAGATAATATGGTATTTGCCTTTCTCTGTCTGACTTATTTCACTTAGCATAATACCCTGTAGGTCCATCCATCTTGTCACAAATGGCAGGGCTTCCTCCTTTTTCATGGCCAAGTAATATTCCATCCATACCATACTTTCTTTATCCATTCATCTCTTGATGGACACTTAGGTTGTTTCCATGTCTTGGCTCTTGTAAATAATGATGCAATGAATATAGAGGTGCAGATAATCTTTCGAGTGAGTGTTTTCATTTCCTTTGGATAAATACATGGAAGTGGAACTGCTGAATCATACGGTAGTCCTGTTTTTAATTTTTTGAGAAACTTCCATACTGTTTTCCATAGTGGCTGCACCAATATACATTCCCACCAACAGCATACAGGGTCCCCTTTTCTCCACATCCTTATCAGCACTCATTATTTCTTGTCTTTTTGATGTCAGGTGCTCTCTTATTGTGGTTTTGAATTTTTTTTATTTTAAAGATTTTTATTTACTTATTCATGAGAGACAGAGAGAGAGAGGCAGAGACACAGGCAGAAGGAGAAGCAGGCTCCCTCTGGGGAGCCCGATGCGGACTCGATCCTAGGATCCTGCCATCATGACCTGAGCCAACTACAGATGCTCAACCACTGAGCCGCCCAGGCATCCCTCATTGTGGTTTTGATCTGTATTTCCTTGGCCCCTACTTTTGACACACTACTTACCAGCTGCTGTTTCTTTTAGCTTATAAGCTGCATGGGGATAAAAAGACACTAAGGATTCATGCTTTGAGTTCATTCACCTTGCCATGTGGCAGGGTGGCTAGCTCAACGTAAGGACATATTACTCAAATAGGTCTGTGAATGGTAACATTACACACACACACACACACACACACACTTCTCAGAATAATGTGTGGGAGCCTGATTAATTGTTACTATGACACTATGAGTGAGAGAGGGTAACCTGGTCCTATTAATAGATTAATTGCTTGACTGATTCTTTGATTAATTCATTCATCTAACATATTTCATACACTGTATACGTGTGTCAGCATCTTGCTAATGACTGAGACCACAACACAGATACAATCCTTGCCCTCATGGAATTTCCAGCTGCTGTGGGAGACGTTAAAAAATAACTTCTCAAATAAATACATAATTATAAGTTATGATAAGAGCTGGGAAAGAAAATAGTAGATAGGCTGGTGTATGAGACACAACAGAAACATATCTATCCTCTAATGATGTTTTTAAATAAAAAGAAAGCATATTCCTTGAGTGTCTGACCTCTGATTGACATTGACAGAGGGAGCTCTGATCTTGGAAACTTCTTTCCTCCAAAACCAAACAGTGTGAACAACCAAAGAGCGAGAGTCAGGAAAGAGTGATTGTCAATTACAAAGTAAGTAGTGAGTGTCCAGAAATTGGCTCTGCAGCTCCATCCCATTCCCCTCAGTGCCTAACTCCACCCTCCATAGAAACTGGGAGAAATGCGTATATGAAACCCTGACAAATGGCACAAATGACCTCCACACTGTAGCGAGACAGAAAAGACGCTGCTGAGGGGTGGCAGGGGAGCTGGTGCCTCCAACAGGTGACCTAGGAGACTGTCAAGCAGGATGGTGCAGGGAGGGCTGAACTGGGCAGAGGCCACTATTTAGATGTCAAGTGGAGAATTAAGGACCAGCAAAGAGGAAGGGTGGTCAGAGATGAAGGGGGAAAACCAGGATGTGAGAGGCTAAGAGAAGAGGGTGTGTGGGGAGGAAGGATGAGTCTGCTGTGCTAAGTGCTCTGGACAGATGCCCTGGGGTGAGCATTAAGTACTGTCATTGGATCTGGCAAATGGAGGTGCCAAGTTTCCTCACCAGGAAGGCTTTGCATGGTTAGATCCTCTGATCCTCCAGCTAATGACTCTCGGCCACCTTGAAAGTCACTTTGACCAGTGGGGTCCCACTGCCATCAATCTACAGTGGTTGGTGGAGATAGATGCCTGGCGACTGTCCAGGGAGGCAGCGTCACAAGCACGATTCTCGGTCACCACCATGATGGTGGAATTGGATGATCGGCCTTACGCAGTACGCCGAGCATCCCCATCACGCGTATCATGCGTGCACCACACCTTTCTCTTCCAAAATTCTCTCAGTGTCTCCAGGAAGTCTAGCTTCTACCCTCTGTTGCATGAAAAAGCCGAAAATCTGAGATGAAAAAGACATGTGTCTGGTGGGGAGAGAAGCCCCAAAGCCCAGTGCAGTCTGCTGTCCCTGCCAGAGATGACCCACTCCCACCGCCGCTCCTAGGAGTGGCTTCCTTTGGTCTTCAGGTCCTCCTCTCAGCTTCAACCAGGTCTGTGAGCCTGAGAGCTTTGTCTCCCTTGAGTCAAGGACGCTTGCTGGTTCCGGGTGAAGGTCACTCATGGAGCTAGAGGGTCTCCTGAAAGATCTTCATCTCTGCCAGGCAAAATGTGAGCCGACGAGTAATCCTTTTCCCCCTTCGCCGGTGCCAATATTTCTAGTAATTTTGTGTTCATTTCATCATGTTTTAAACACAAGAATTATTATTAATGTGTCACAAACATTACTCTGTTGGCAGGATAATTTTGTAGCATTGATTTATGTTTTCCTTCCTGTGTATTTTTCTTTCTCTTTTCCCATTCAAGTAGCTAACAAGTTCTTTGGGTGGAAAGTAGGAGCTATTTCCAAGACTTTTTCCCCCCTGATTTTTATTTATAAGCCTTTTTTGGACACTGTGTCCTGCCCCTTGAGGTGGCAACCCTTCAAGGAGAAATGGGTTGTGGATCCCTAGCCTTGTCAAATATTCCTGTGCCCTGGGGTGCCTGAGTGGTTCAATCAGCTGAGCATCTGATTTTGGTTCAGGTCATGATCTCAGGGTGGTGGGATCAAGTGCTCAGTGGGGAGGCAGCCTGTCCCTCTCCCTCTGTTCCTCCCCCCTCAGGTGCACACACATTCTCTCTCTCTAATAAATATATAAATCTTCAAGAAATATTCCTGTGTCCCAAGAATCTCACGGGCATATCTGCGGTGCTTGACATTTAGAGCTACTTAGACCAACAGAGGCCTCCTGTCATCAATCCTCCAAGATAGACAGAAATATCTTAATGTCTCTCTAGCATGGCCAAGTGACCTGAGGACTGGTCAGTCGGTGTCCCAGAGCTGATGACTGACACTGCAGGTCCCATCCCTTGGCCTTGGTCTAGATAAGTCCTTGGTACCTTTTCCCTGGATATAGGGAAAGAGTCCTAAGAGTGATTGAGGTTGAGTTTTCCACCAGCCCGGGGAATGTGGGCACCACCTCAAAACTAATTTGATCTAGAAAAAAAAATTAATGCATTTTTCCTGGCGTACTTGAACCTGAGGTCCGAGAATGGTCATACCGGTCTCACGTTACGCTAACTTGAAGTCAAAGTACAACCAGCTCTTGATTTTGTGGCCCATGGAAAAGAGGTGCACATAGAAATGGAACCCACTGCTAATTCCAAACTGCTTTTCCTCATTTAAAGCCTTATGTTGTTGATTTTTCACCAAACGACAGCAAGATTATTTTTCCTCCGTTCTCCCTTTCCTCTCGTTGTCAATTAAAAATCACACACAGCCACTTTGAAAAAGGGTTTGGCAGTTTCTTATAAAATTAAACATACACTTACCACATGATCTGGCAATCCCACTCCTAGGTATTTATCCCAAAGAAATGAAAACATATGTCCACACAAAGGGCTGTACATGAATGTTCGCAGCAACTTTATTCATGATACACAAAAACTGGAAAGGATCCGAATGTCCAGCTGGTAAGTGGAACCCAAATTTGGTGTCTCCATATAATGAAACACTACTCAGCAAATTGAATGAATGAATTATTGACACATGCAACCATATGGAGGAAGCTCAAAAGCGAAAGCAGCTAAACATGGAAGAGTGCATGCCATATGATTCCACCTGTACGGAATTCTCTACAAAACAAAACTACGGGGAAAGAAGCAGAGTGGTTGGGTGGGTGGGGTGGGGGGGTGGTGGGGGGGTTGTTGAGCAGAGGGGATTGACCGCAAAGGGGCACGAGGGAGCTTTGGGGAGTGCTGGAAATGTTCCAGACCCTGACTGTGGTGACTGGTACCATGATTATGCACATTTGTCACGACCTATCAAATTGTAACTTTAAAAATTGGTGAATTTCATTGTATGTCAGAAAAAGGCCCAAAAAGCTGACAAAGGGGGCTTCCTTCTAAGGAAGGAGTAAAGATGAAAGTAATGAATGAAGGTGGTGAATAACTAGTTGCTGGATACCTGAGAGACCTGTGTAAAGGACCCCCGGCTTGCTCATGCCGGTTTTTTTTTTTAATGCTTTGGCATTGCTCACTGTCTCCACCCACCCAGACTCCAACGCTCCAGGTCAGAAGAGGAACCTCTACCTTCTCCAACCCCCTTCTTTCACTTGAGAAGCCATGCTGCCTTGGTTCAACGCTACTAACTGGTATCTGGCTCCCAGTATAACAGGAGCCAACCTGAGCCCTTCCCCTCATATCTTCCTCTGCAGTAGGCAGAGGGGGGCAAGCTCAGCCTTCCCCTCTTTCCTAGCTTTTGCTCCGCCATTTTATTGCTGACTGCGGGCAATATTTATCCCATGTGTATTTGGGTTCTCCAGAGAAACAGACCAACAAGGATCTCTGTATTGTCTATCTCTCTGTCTATCCATCCATCCATCTATCTATCCATCTATCATCTGTCCGTGTATCTAACTACCTCTCTAGAGAGAAACAGAAAGAGAATGAGAGACTCTTATTTGATGGAGTTGGCTCCTGTAATTGTTGGGACTAGCAAGTCTGGAATTTACAGGGCAGGCCAGCAGGCTGGAATTTAGGTGAAGAGCTGATACAATCTTGAGTCCAAAGGCTGGAAACTCAGGCGGAATTTCTATGTGGTGATCTAGAAGTAGAGTCTCTTCTTCTCTGAGGGTTCAGAGTCTTTGCTGTTAAGGCCTTCAACTGATTGGATGAGGCCCACCCGCATTATGGAAGGCGATCTACTTTACCCAAAGTCTAATTTAAATATTAATTACATTGGGCCACCTGGGTGGCTCAATTGGTTAAGTATCTGACTCTTGGTTTTGGCTCAGGTCATGATCTCAGGGTCATGAGATCAAGCCCTGGATAGGTTGTGTGCTGGGCATGGGGACTGCTGGGAATTCTCTCTCTCTCTCTCTCTCTCTCTTTCTGTCTGTCCATCAACCCCTCTACTCTCCCTCTCTCTTAAAAAAATCTTTTTTTAATTCTTAAAAAAAAGTAAATGTTAATCGCATCTAAAAAATACTTTTTTTTAAAATTTTTATTTATTTATGATAGTCACACACAGAGAGAGAGAGAGAGGCAGAGACACAGGCAGAGGGAGAAGCAGGCTCCATGCACCAGGAGCCCGACGTGGGATTCGATCCCGGGTCTCCAGGATCGCGCCCTGGGCCAAAGGCAGGCGCCAAACCGCTGCGCCACCCAGGGATCCCTAAAAAATACTTTTATAGTAACATCTCAACTGGTGTTTGATCAAATAATTGGTTACCTTAGCTTAGCCAAATTGACACATAAAATTAACCATTACACATTTTCGTTAGCCTCTTGCCTCCCATTTATAGCCATTTAAAGTCTGGGTTTGCACTTCTGCTCTGCCATTGGCTAGCTGTGTTACCTTGGGATAGTGACTTGTCTTTCTGGGCCTCCATTTCTCCAGTAGAAATCCAGGGCAATAATAGGATTGTTATACAGGAATTAAATGAATGAATATGAGAGTCAATACATTCAAAGAGCCTATAGAAGAGTACCCAGCACTGTAAACTACTTACTACATGCCAGACACTAGTCTATATTTTACATATATTAACTAATTTTTGAAAAAAAATTCTATTCATCTTAAAATTACATTCATGAGTTGAGAAACTTCCCAGTCGTGGCCAATGAATGACTTGAATCAAAGATCAGGGAGGGGAACCATATGTTTGAAGTAAATTGGACAGAATAAAGAAACATTTCAAACACAAGTGTTAAAAAATAAAAAGCCCCAGAACCTTCCCCTACTCACTTCCTTAGTGACATTTTTTTTTTTTTTTATGATAGTCACACAGAGAGAGAGAGAGAGAGAGAGGCAGAGACACAGGCAGAGGACAGGCAGAGGGAGAAGCAGGCTCCATGCAGGGAGCCCGACGTGGGATTCGATCCCGGGTCTCCAGGATCGCGCCCTGGGCCAAAGGCAGGCGCCAAACCGCTGCGCCACCCAGGGGTCCCCATTAGTGACATTTAATCAAGGCCTAGCATTTAAGATAACTCTCAAAAGCTTTTTGCTTGATGATATTCTTGTTTTGCTGGTTTTTTTTAAACATTTTTTTAAAGATTTTATTTATTTATTCATGATCACACACACACACACACACACACACGCGCAGAGGCAGAGGGAGAAGCAGGCTCCATGCAGGGAGCCCGATGCGGGACTCGATCCCAGGTCCCTAGGATCACGCCCTGGGCTGAAGGCAGCGCTAAACTGCTGAGGAACCAGGCTGCCCTTGTTTTGCTGTTTTATTTAATCACTAGTATGGCAAAAGCCTTAGATTTTTCAATTTTTGGTAGTATATAAAAAGCATTTCTCATACATTGTGTTTGAAACAATCCACTTGTGGGCTCGTGGGGGCCCCCATCACCAAAGATCGCATTTCTATGGGAAAATGTATTCTGAGATCCAAGCAAATGACTTACAAATGAACTTTTAGTAAATATCCCATCTCTAATTTGCTGTCTACTTTAAAAACAGACAGCATAACGAAGTGGGTAAGGACGAGAGCTTTGAAGCTTTCCGACAGCTGTGAGGGTGACTCCCAGCCTGGCCACCTGCAGCCGTGTCACCCCGGGGAAAATTGCTTAAACCCCAGAAGATTCAGTTCCTCAACTTGTTGTGAAGATTAATGAATTTTTCTAGCACACAAGAGTGCTCAGTAAGGGAAATTATTCTGTTTTGGATAATCTCATGATATTCACAACATTTCAATTATTTGGTACCAAGTATCCTAATACCTTGCTTTTCAAATGAGAAAAGTGAACAGAGACATTTTAGCTCCTCTTGTAAACACTCCATGCATATGCATCTATCCGCATTTCTCCAAAGAGTATTTCTTCCCACTCAGGAACCTCCTGTAATGAATGCCCTGCTGTCTTGTGTCAGGAAGCACCAAATGAGATTAATGATTTCTGCATTGCCAAATCCAAAGGGCAGTTTGCATTTTTAATTTTTTTTTAAAGAGAGAGCATGTGAGCCAGGGTGGGTGGGAAGGGGGAGAGGCAGAGGGAGAGGGAGAGAATCTCAAGCAGACTCAATGCCCAGCATGGAGCCGGACAGGGGACTTGATCCCACAACCCTGAGATCATGACCTGAGCCGAAATCAAGAGTTGGATGCTTAAGAAACTGAGCCACCCAGGCGCCCCTGCATCTTAAAATTACTGGGCCTTTGTGCTATGTTTAACTATCAAACCACTGTTATGGGCTAAATTTGCTCCCCACCCCAATTCTCATGTTGACATACTAACCCCTAGCACATCAGAATGTGACTCTTTATCTGGAGGAAGGACTTTGAGAAGGTGATTAAGTTAAAATGAGACCATTAGGGTGCTCCCTAATCCAACACGATGGGTGTCTTCTTTCTAAGAAAGGACATGAGGACACGACACGTACGGAAGAAAGACAGTGTGAGGACGTAGGGAAAGGACTGCCATCCACAAGTCCGGGAGACGGGTCTTATAGGAAACCAACCCTGACAACACCTTGATCTTGAACTTCCAGCCTCCAGAACTTCGAGAAAACAAATTTCTATTGTTTGAGGGCCCTGTCTGTGGCACTTGGCTATGGCAGACCCGCCGACTTACAGAGCCTCATTTTGGAAACTTGCTACAACTCCTGCCTGGGTTCCCACAGCTCCAACTGTTTTTCCAACTGTTCTTTCTGGATAAACTTCTTGTCCTTTGCCCATTCTTAAATATTGGTGATTCTCAGGGTAAACAACCTTTCTCCTTTTATATGCTCTGCCTAGCAGATGTCACCCACTCTTGTGTTTCAACTACTGACGGTAACCGATCCGATGATTTCAGCCTAGTTGCTCTCTTGCTAGCACCATGTTTAGGTGTAAAACTGCACACCTTCCCCAAATGCTGTCCACATCCTTCAGACTCCACAGTGTGGAACCAAGGTCATCACCTTCCCCACAAACTGGCTGTGCCTCCTGTGTCTTCCCTCGTGTTTGGCTCGTGTCACCATCTACGTGCTCACACTGTCTTTCTTCCGCATGTGTCGTGTCCTCATGTCCTTTCTTAGAAAGAGAATCGGGGTGGGGGGCAAATTTAGCCCATAACAGTGGTTTGATAGTTAAACAGCTCAGTAATTTTAAGATGCAGGGACGCCTGGGTGGCCCAGTTGCTTAAGCATCCAACTCTTGATTTCGGCTCAGGTCATGATCTCAGGATTGCGGGATCAAGTCCCCTGTCGGGGCTCCATGCTGGGCATTGAGTCTGCTTGAGATTCTCTCCCTGTTCACCCAGTGGCTAGAGAGCGGAGAAGCAGTCTGGATTCCTCCCTCTTCTTGACGGCTGTGGAGGATCCTAAATACGTGTTTGCACCACCCTGCTCGAGTCCAGGCTGTGGGCCTCTGCGGCTCAGACTGCTGCAAGCTCCTTCTGGTTGCTCTTTGCGCTGTGGCATCATTCTCAAATCAGTCCCGGCTGTGGCTACCTGGGAAATGGCCTGGACACCCCTTCACCCCCCACCCCCATGCTCTGCCTGGGGTTGGACCACACATCCTTCAGCAGTTCGATCGGGTTATCACCTCCTCCAGGAAGACTTACAGATCTACCTAGGAAGGTTGGACAGGGAGGGACCCACTGAAGATACTATTTAAGACGAGGCTGGAAGGACCAGGAGGCACCAGTGTAGTCCTGAACAACCACTGTTAAAAAAAAAAAAAAAAAAAAAATTCAAAATCGACTTAAGCTCTTGCCATTTTCCCAAAGGCGGTCTTTAAAGATTGTTGGCTTTATGTGAAGCCATCTACTGCCACCTTATGGTAAAAAGTTGAAAAGAAAGCCCCATGCAAAAAGTTCTGCTAACTTCTAGAAGCTTGATCCTCGCCCTTATGACATGGATGAATTATTCGGTGCTCCATCTAAGAACACCACCTGTTCTCGTGCGCTGGACCCCGTCCTCTCTCCTCCAGAGACGGTGTTCCTAGTATCTCCCTCTGTCGTGCATCGTCAATTTTCCTCTTTCTGTTGACATCTCCCCTCGGGACTCAAAGCTCCAGCTACTCATCATCTTAAACCAACACAAATACCTGCCCTTCACCCCCCTCTCCTCTCCAGTGACCACCCCATTTCTCTGCTCTCCTTTAGGGCAGATCTCTTCAAGACTTTCCTAAATGTGCTGCCTCACTTTATCTTTCCTCTTCCTCCTCTTGTCTTGTCCTCTCTTCAGTCTACTCCTGGCGGTTTCTGCCTCAATCCCTCTACCTACCGGCTGAATCAAGGCCAAACATGACTTCCACGTTGCCATATCCAGTGATGGAGTCTCACTCCTCATCTTGACCTAACTGTAGGTGATGTCATTGCTGAGTCCCTTCTTGAAACCCTTTCCTCACCCCCCCAGACTCCACTCTCCCCTGGCTCTCCCTCCCAGGTCCCAGGCCGTTCCTTCTCAGCACCCATGGCTGGTTTCCCCTTTTATCGCTAAGACTTAAATACTGGAATGCCCACCGCTCAACCTTCTGGCCTCTTCCCTGCGTACATCGGTGCTCCCCAGGCCCTCCCACCCGGTCCCTCTACTCTCAGTAGCACTCAGACACTGACTGCTCCAAAGTGCTCTCCCTTTCCCCCTGAATTTCAGACTGGACATTGTCACCGCATGCCCAGTGCATGTCCTCAGATCGAGCATATTTCAGATTGACCTCTTGATTTCTTCCAAACCTCCATCCTGCCAGCCTTTTGCCGGTTTCCCTCCTCTCAGCAAATTGCTTCCATCCCTCACTCTTTCTCTGATGCCCACACCTGACCCCTTGGGAAATCCCATTGACTGGATCAAGCATTCTACTGTTTCCTTCATCACCACTACCAGCAGCCTCGTTGGAGCCCATGTCACCCTCAGATGGTTAGATCTTACTAGATCTCCCTGCGTTTGCCTTATCCTTCTCACGGCCTGTCTCTCCACCCGGAGCCAGGGACCAGCATGGTCCTTTTCGCCTGGAAGTAAGGCCATGTCACTCCTCTGCTCCAAATCACCCAATGGCTCCCCATGTCACACAGAGCAAAATACAAGGTTCTCACTGAGATCTTCAAGGCCCTCCCTGGTCTGTGCCCACTCCCAAGCTTCGGGTCTCACGTCCTATCAGTGTCTCCCTGTACTCACCCTGCCTTAGCCTCCTCGAGCATGAGAGTTGGTCCCACCCATTGCCTTCCCCTTTCCTTCTGCCCGGAAAGCTTGGTTCTTACATCTGCAGTCCTCTGCTTCAAAGTTCACATAGTAGGCATACAATACCTGTTTGTTGGGTGAATGGATGAGCGTCACTGTCCTAGGTGATCCAGTTTTCAAAGAAGGAATGTATTCTCTAATCCATCTACTTCTGCTCAAATGAAGCAACAGCAGCCCTATCTTCGACCAATTGTTTGTTTACTTAAAAATCTCTTTAAGACTTCATTTAGAGCACTTTTAGGTTCACAGCCAGATACACAAGGATACAGCAATTTCCCATATACCTTCTGCTCCACTAGATGCACGTTTTCCCCCATTTCGACATTTCCCGCCGGAGTAGAACATTGTTTACTATTGATGAACCTGCACTGACACATCGTCATCCCCCAAAGCCCATAACTTACGTTACGGTTCACTCCTGGTGTTGCACATTCTAAGCATTTGGGCAAATGTATAATGAACTGTATCCATCATTATGGTATTTTTTTTTTAAAGATTTTATTTATTCATGAGAGACACAGGCAGAAGGAGAAGCAGGCTCCATGCAGGGAGCCCCATGTGGGACTCGATCCCGGGTCTCCAGGATCACACCCCAGGCTGCAGGCGGCACTAAACCACTGAGCCACCCAGGTTGCCCCATCATTATGGTATTATACAGAGTATTTGCACCGCCCTAAAAATCCTCTGCGCCCTCCCTGTTCATCCCTCCCCCACAACCCCTGGCAACCATAACCCCTAACCATCTCCATAGTTTTGAATTCCCTAGAATGTCATATAGTTGAAAGCATACAGTATGTAGCATTTTCAGATTGGCTTCTTTCACTTAGTAAAAGTGAAAGCCTTATGCCTTTAAGATTCTTTGATGTATTTTTATGGCTTGATGTCTCGTTTCTTTTTAGCACTAAATAATATTCCATTGTCTGGATATACCAGTTTATTTATCCATTCACCTTCTGAAGGACATCTTGGTTGCTTCCAAGATTCGGCAACTATAAATAAAGCTGCTAATAACATCTGTGCGTAGGTTTTTATGTAGACATAAGTTTTTAACTCCTTTGGGTAAATATCAAGGAACACAGTTGCCAGATCATATGGTAAGACTATGTTTAGCTTTGTAAGAAACCACCAATCTGTCTTCCAAAGTGGCTGTACCATTTTGCATTCCCACCAGGAATGAACGAGAGTTCCTATGGGTTCACATCCTCACCAGCGTTTGGTATTGTCGGTGTTCTGGATTTTGCCCTTTCTAATAGGGCATGTAGTGGTATCTCATTGTTGCTTTAATTTGCATTTCCCTGATGACCTATGCTGTGGATCACCTTTTCATACCCTTGTTTGCTATCGCTGTATCTTCTTTGGTGACCTGTCTGTTTATTGTTAAGTTTTCATCTTTGGCCCCCCCCCACTTTTTTTTCCTGGAGAGAAGCTGCCATTGCTAGTTGTTTCTCTGTTGAGATGCAGTGAGCAAGTCAGATTTTCTCTGTTCCAGCAAGGGTTAAGTGAACTCTTTCGTCTGTGGAAATAAGCAGCAAGTCTTGTCCTGTGGGGGCGGGGCAGGGCCCTTTAGATGGCTCGATTGAGGCTACTCACCCCTCTGGTCACCAAAACGTAGAAGGAAAAGAAACTTCCTGTGGGGAAATAAATGGAAACTCCAATCATTTCCCTTTTGAGGCTGAATGCTATTTGGATCCCTACAGATTGAGAGGGTTTCAGGCTGAGACAGTTCTACTGAGAGAAGGGATCTCCGGGTCCTTCCTGAGGCCACTGGCCACAAGGGAAGGGAAGGGGGAGTCTGGCCTGGTGACCTGGGCTCAAAAGGATGGCTTGGTTGTAATGAGGGAAAGATTGTTCTGAAGTAGTGTTGGGTGGGGACACCTATCTGCCCAGTGTGGGGTGCATGCCTGTAGGAGGGGGGTCCTCGGGAGCCCGAGCTGGTTTGGGTGTGTAGCTTCCTGTGCGGAAATACCCTTGGAAAGTGGGATTTTGCTGCCTTGAAGAAATGCTATGTCTTGAAACCCACAGTAGCACCAATGATTTCTTTGAATCAGACAAGATGAGTACTTAATTGTAGCTCTTGCGATCCTCACTGCCTGGCCGGGCAGCTAAATCTGGAGCAGCTGAGTTCTGGGGGTGGTGTGGTTTCCTTCAGACCCAAGGGCATTTGTCTCAGTTTTGCTTCATGCGACCAGAGGGCACTGGCTTTGGAGCACTGATAAGCACGTGGAGGGTGGGGGGCGTTTGGACAACGCTAAGACATTGGCCGGAAGCCACAAGTAGGGAGACGTGGAACTTCCTGCTAATCTTGCACGTTGCAGCCTGAGCCGAATTCAATTTGAAAAATAAAAGGGATACTGCCTTCCTTGTGGTCTAAGCCGGTGGGGTGGCTCCGTCTGGTTATGTAAGAGTCTGGTGTCCTCTACAGTAACACGCAGGGCACAGCGTTCCTGCTTCCGTCTGTCCCCAGGCCCCCCGCCAGCCTACATCATTCTGCTGGCCTTCCATCACCCCAGGTGAGACCCGGCCTGGACTTCCCCACGTCTTTCTCCCCGGTCCTACCCTGTGCCCTGGAGGACACCACGAGGCCCAGCCCGGTGCTGCTAGAGGTGTAGGACCCCCATCCCTACTACACTCCATCCTTTTAACTTCTCTCTTCGTGGGTTGCTTGCTTTCCTCAAAACGACAGCTTGACCACTTCCCCCTTCACTCTGCAAATGGAAACCAACTGACAGAAACTTCTTTCACTTCCCCCGACCAAAGCTATTCCCTTAGCAACGTCTGGAATGATAATAGCTGAGCGAGCTTACAATGACCCAGCCTTGCCCTAAATGCTTCACCGGCCAACTCACTTCATCTACCATTTGGCCTTTTCCACTTTAACCAACAAACAGCAGGCACAGAGAGATTAAGTGACTGGACTGGACTAGTCATGGGCAGAACTGGGATACGATCTCGGGCAGACTGAATTCAGAGGGCCCAGCACCTGTTACGGTTCCTAGAACAGGTAAGCACAAGGGTGCTGCGTAAAGATGTGCTCAATGAGTATGGGCTGATGCATAAATGAATCTGTGAAAACAAAGAGGTTCAATCCGGTTCTAGACTGGGATGCCAATCTCAGTATCGAATACCAATATCAGTATCAAAACTCAGGATCAGACACACAGGGAAGATAGCAATGATTTTTGGGAGGTGGAGCTGGTGACACACAGTAAATTTATATTTTTTCTTTTTTTTTTTTAAGATTTTATTTATTCATGATAGAGAGAGAGAGAGAGAGAGAGAGAGAGGCAGAGACACAGGAGGAGGGAGAAGCAGGCTCCATGCCCAGAGCCCGACACGGGACTCGATCCCGGGACTCCAGGATCGTGCTCTGGGCCAAAGGCAGGCGCTAAACCACTGAGCCACCCAGGGATCCCCTATTTTTTATTTTTCAAATGCAAAAATAACAATATCCCTAACTGAAGACTGCAGGAAAGAATCACAAAAGTATTAAGAAGAAAAAACAAAGCCTACTTGGAGCATCAGTGATATTTGTTCTCTTCTGAAATTCCGGTATTTTTGGAAAAAATAGTACTCTAGGCTTCTGTCACTTATATAACTTTGTGTGAATGAATTTGAGATCCTTTTTGAAACCAATTGGGATAAATGAGAAAGGTTAAGGGTGCCGACTGCTCATCTTTCTCTTTTCTTTAATCAACAGAAAACAGATGCAAGGAGCCCCAGTAGGGATTGAGGTATTAATTTTATTCCTGACAACAGTGCAAGTGCCCATGGACCCTTGAAGTGGCTGGCCCTGCAATGCCAGATTACAGAATGTACCTGGACCTTCTGAAGCCTCCAAACCAGACCTGTATGAGTGGACAGGAAGGCCTGGCCTGACTTACAGTGTCTGTCAAGGTTCTCCAGACCAACAGAGTCAATAGGATGTGTACATATTTATATAGAGAGATTTCTTATAAGGAGTTGGCTCATTCTATTATGGAAGCTGGCAAGTCCAAGATCTATAGGGTGGGCTGGCAGCCTGGAGACCTAGGGAAGAGCCAATGCTGCAATTCCAGTCTAAAGGCCATCTGCTGACAGAGTTCCTTCTGCGTGGGATGGTCAGTCTTTTTGTTCTAGGCAGGCTTTCCACTGATTAGATGAGGCCCACCCGTATTATGGTGGATAATCTGTTTTACTCATGGTCTCCTAATTTATTTATTTATTTATTTATTTATTTTATTTTTTTTTTTTTTGGTCTCCTAATTTAAATGTTAATCTCATCCAATAGCACAATCACAGAAACATTCAGAATGATGTTTGACCAAATATCTGGGGACAGTGGCCCAGCCAAGTTGGCACAGAATCACACTCACCTAGGCTCAGGTATCAAAACTGGGGAATGATCCCCTTTCTCCGGCCAGAGGTCTAGGTGGCAGAGAAGACCCATGACATGTTGGCTGGAGGTGGAGAGCTCATTCTCTTTGAAGTTTGACATCATCAGAGGCTCAGACACAGTTGCTGAACACAGTGTACTTGGGAACTTGGTCTAACACGAGGCTGTCCCTGGCCCAGGAGGGTGAGACACTGAACTGTAGAATGCTGGCGCTGGAACAGGGCAGGAGTTTGTCTTCTCCCCAGGTTGACCCTCATCTGCTTATTTTTCAGGTGAGAGAATGAGGCCCATATGTTAATTATGTAATGCACTTCCCAACTCTCCTCTTGTCCCGACGAGGACTTTTCTTTCTCACGGGAATTGAGTTTGATTTGTCCCTAATGTTTTTGGAAATAACCTTTCAGGGTTTTCATAGGAATGATTAGGAGGAAGTAAGCTGGCGGTGTTGGTCTATGTGGTGAGTGTGAGGGGGATGTAGGGTGGGGTTGGGGGTAGGTTGTTAAGTGGGTACTGTTCCGTCAATAGAAGAAGAAATACACACCACAGGTGGAGGCAGTACGGCTGTCAGATGTGCTGCCGTGGTTGCTTGTCTGTGTCTGTCTGCCTGGCCACAGCATGCTCAGTTACCTGGTTAAATAAGATTTCTGGGTATGACTGTGAGGATGTTTCTGGAAGCGATCAGGACTGGAATCAGGGGCCTGAGAAAAGGAGATCACCCACCCCATCCAATCTGTGAGCACCCCAAGAGAACAAAAAAGGTGGAGAAAAGGAGGATTCAATCTGCTTGAGTGTTTGAGTTAGGACATCCATCTTCTTCTTCCCTTGGCCTGGGGCTTATCCCACTGGCCTTCCTGGTTCTACAGCTTGCAGACAGTAGTAAATCGTAGGGCTTCACAGCCTTCATAATCACAGGAGCTGATTCCTTAGAGTAAATATGTATGTGTCTATCTACGTCTCTTTCCGTGTACGTATGTATCTCTCTATCCATGTGTGTATGCATGTATCTATCCATTGTGTATGTCTATGTAATAATCTGTATTTATTCTAT
This sequence comes from Canis lupus dingo, assembly GCF_003254725.2. NCBI lineage: Eukaryota > Metazoa > Chordata > Mammalia > Carnivora > Canidae > Canis > Canis lupus. Next base: position 7,694,385 of record NC_064277.1, read on the forward strand.
AAACATCTATATTTATTTCTCCAGACAACCCTGACTGCTACAGTGCCTTATTTGTTGTGCCTAGAATAATGCTCAGTATACATCCTCAGGATCGGGTCGCTTAAATGGAACGGCAGGCTCCAGGAGTCCTTGTTATTCCAGGGCTCATTATCTGACTTTCTGAAGTCATAGAGTTACACGAAAAAGCAAAAATAGGCACATCGTGAAAATATTAAGTAATGGATTGGCCACATGTAAAAATCTTCCTCGGCTCAAACACCTGTCCCGGGGACCAAATATCTCTGATTGGAGTCTGGTGCTGTAAACACTCCGCGATATTGTGCCAAAGCAAGAGGGCTGCGCAGGGACGGTGCAAACCTGGCAAGAGGTAGGGCTTTTCAGGCAGCTGATGAAAATGATGGTGGATCCCTGCTCAGATCAGCAGAGGAGGCTCTGGCAGCAGGAGACCAGTTAGGAATGAAGAAGAGAACGTTTATAAGCAAATCAGGATAGATTCTTCGAAGGGGGATGATTTAAACAACCACGGATTGAGAGGATCCCTTGGGAGAACTGATGTTGTCTGCAGATATTTTTGTAAAATCTTATTTCTTCTGATTGAAGCCTGTAATTGCTATATTATGCAATTGCAGATTTCAATCAGAAAAATGACCCCCCTCTGTAAAAGCCTGAGTTCTTTCTTATTCATTTTGAAAAGTACTTTATGGTTCAAATTATAATGGAAATGTTGTTAGATATTAAATAAGAAACACTTATTTAATTTTATTGTTCCAGATAAAATTTCAACCCAGACTTTTTTCCCCGCATTGTTTCCATGATCCTTGGATAATGAGGACCGTTTTCCATATGCCGGGGTGGGAAAAGCCTCCCTAAGCAAGACACAAAATGACAAAGGAAAAGACTCATAACTGACCACTAAAAATTTGATAATTTTGCATGGCAGTCTGATAAAAAGCACACAACTCACTGGGTGCAAATCTGGGTAGCATTTATAGTTGCTAAAGGTCAGTAACTATGACATATAGAAGCACATTCAAATCGTGAAGAAAAAGAAAAGTAACTCAGTGGCAAAATTGGTAAAATTTGTGGCTGGTGAATTCACAGAAGAAAAAGGGGAACAAGGGTGGAAGAGTGGTTCACAAACCTGTGAAAAGGCGCTGACACTTAATCTGAGGAATGCAAAATAGAACTTCAAAACACCATTTCAACCCACAGCCTGCCAGAGACTGGAGATAACATCCAGTACCAGTTCAGGTACAAGTAAATGCACACTCGCGCACACATTTTCTCTCTCTCGGAGATACGGCTCAGCACAGCGTAGCCAAGTGAAAATGTGTGTGTCTTTGAACACAGCAATTCCACGTCCAGGGATAGAAACCTGCCCCACGGAAGTGTTCACACATGCTCACACAGAACCGCCTGCAAGTAGTTTGCTGAAGGATTGTCGTAGAAAAATTGGAAATATTGCCATTACTGTGAATAACAGCTAATCCTTACAGAAAGCCTTCTCTGGGTCAGAACTTGCCTAAGCACTTTACATAAATGAACTCACTTAATCCCCCGTGACAACCCTGTAAGTGCTTTTATTAGCCTCAATGTGCAGAGAAGGACACGAAACGGGGAAGAAGCGGTTTATTCCTGGCCTCGAGCTCGCGGGACGCAGAATTGCTGTGTGATGTGACCCCGGGCGGTCTGGCAAGGAGCCTGTGCTCCGCATCGCTTGCTGTACCGCCTGCATCCAGTATAGGAGAGCTTAAATAAATCGTAGAAAAGCCTTACAAGCCATACCAAGACGTGTGTGTGTGTGTGTGTGTGTGTGTGTGTGTGTGTGTAAATGCACGGATGCGGGCAAACTGGAAGAAACACGCAGACTGTTATTAGCGGTTGCATCCACGAAGGGACATGTGGCTGGGGGTGGGGATGAGGGGTGCTCGTAAAAGGAGACTTTTCATTTCTAATCTATAAATCTTTGAATTGTGGATTTTCGAGGATATTATATTTATTACATGTATGATTTTAAAATGTCAAAGCCAAACACTAAGGGGCTGCAGGTACTTCTGACCTGGCCTATGAATAGCTTGAGATTCAGGCTTGGTGATTGTTGGTAAGTTGTACCAGGGGGTAAATAGCAGCTCGTGGGCAGAGGGACCTTAGTGGTTGAGGGAAGAGGCCCAGGGAGCAGGAGCCAGGGGCTGGCGGCTCTCCCCCACAAGCAGTGCTCCTTCTCTGGGCTCCCCCCAGCCCGGGGCTTGGGGATCAGCGGGCAAAGAGGGATTTCTCACCTGTTACCATTTATGAGAGGCCCGCCTATTCCTGATTGTAATAACTCACCCAGTCAGCCATGCCACGGCGCTCATTCTCGTGACTGCAGGATTTATGAGTTGAATAAGGATATATTGGGGGCGGGAGAGACATGGGAGGCATATTGACACTAGTGCCCTCAACAGGGCAGTGACATGCTTTATTATATTAATGATGTCATTTTGAATCAGCAAACCCAGAGTCTCTAACAATCCCACTTGCCCTCCTCAACTGTAGAATTCGAAAACTAAAAATACTCACTTTTCCAGACTTCCCTGCAGCTGGAGGGTGACCTTGCGACCCAGTCCTGTTGCGTGAGATGTTCGTGGGTATCACTGACTGCACTTCCAGTAAAGCTTCCTAAAGGCACAGTCTAGACTAGAATGACCCATCAGACTTTTGCTCTCCCCCTTTTTTCCCCCTGACCAGACCACAGATGTCTAGAAATGTAGCTGCTGTCCCGTAACTATGAAGATGGAAGTCCCGTGCTGTTAATATCCTAGGGTCACCATAACAAAATACCACAGACTGGCCTAAGACAACAGAAACTTATCCTCTCCCAGTCCTGGGGGCTAGAAGTTCAAAATAATTGAGGTGTTAGCAGGGCCGTGCTCCCTCTGAAGTCTCTAGGGGAGGATCCTTCCTCGCCTCTTTTTGTCTTCCGGTGTTGCTGGTGATCCTTGGTGCTCCTTGGCTTGTAGAAGCCTCACTCCAGTGTCTGCCTTTGTTGTCACATGGCCTTCTCCCTGTGTCGCTCTCTCTTCTTTTCTTAGAAGGCAACCAGTCGTATTGGATTTAGGGCCCACCCTACCTACTCCAGTGTGACCTCATCTTAACATGATTACATCTACAAAGACCCTGTTTCCAAATAAGATCACATTCACAGGTACCAGGGGTCAAGACGTGGATACATTCTGGGGAGAGGGGGGCCATAAAACACACTTAAGATAGTCAATAGGAAGATTGAAGCCCTGCCAGCTCCGTGGGACTACCTCCATTGGACAGCCTGCCCGTGCCTTCTTGTGTGAGTCAAACACGTTCCTTATTTATTTAAGCCACGTTTAGGTTTTATTTTTGCTGTAGCTGAACACATTCCTAATTGCAATACCTATTCACCTACATAACCACCTAGTCAGCCAATTTGGGGGAGGAACCCACAGTATTCCAGACAGGGAGCAAGGCAATGTCTTACTCAGAGTTGAGCCTGGCACAGAGAGATACTCATTATTTATTTGTTAAGAACATGCTCGGAAGACAAATTCCTTGCTTTCATGGAACTTGGAGTTTAGAGGTTGTACAAAAAGATAGACAACTAAAATGTAGGAATAGACAATGTGTGGGGCTTGTACCTAACTCTGACTTGGGGCTTCGGGGAGGCTTCGTGATGATTAAGGGTCGGGGGGGGGTATGCACAGAAGCTGAAGAGATGCATCTAAGAAACTAAGAAAAAGTTTACTGACCCATGGAGGGTAGGAAAAGGGGGAGGGGTGAGGAATGGGAAGAGAAAGAGAGAGAGAGAGATTGTATGTGTGCATGCGTGTGAAGAGCAAGCTGGAGAGAGGGCTAGAGACACAAGCATGAATACTTGGGATCATTTGTAAATATTTGAACCTGTGTCTACTTACATGGTGACTGTGGGGGAAGGACTACTCTGTATACTTTTGCATTTGGGGAGCAGAGGGTCTGTCGGTGAGATGTTTTCACTCTTCAAGTGCCTGCCTGACATGACAAAATGTACAGTGCAGAGAAAAAGCCCCTTTCGATGCAAGCTTCCCTCTTTTGTATCGCTTGAGCCTGCTCTCGTAAACTCTTGATCCTTGGGTCAATAGTCTGAAGCTCAAGTTTTCTATTTTATGTAACATGTGTTAACACTTAGGGATGTTTCCAGTAGGCCTTGCTTTCGCACATCATCCTTATGCAGCTGTGTTTTCTGGATGAGACCCGTGGAGAGCTGGTTTATGCCAAGTGCTCACTTCTGACACTCACATTCTTGCCTCCCATCTTGCTTGCCAAGGGAGCAGGCATGGACAGCTTTCACTTGCGTGGACTCCTTTCCCCATATCGCTAAAATGAACCCTCTACAACATTCATTAAAAAACAAAATAAGATGAATGATACCTTGCACACAGAAAACGCTAAAAACGGGTTGAATAAGTGTATACAAATTACAATAATCTATAGTCCCATATCCTGGGAAAAAAAAATCACTGTATCATTTTGAGGTAATCAGAAGCAGGTTGATTTTTTGTTTAAGATTTTATTTTTAGGGATCCCTGGGTGGCGCAGCGGTTTGGCGCCTGCCTTTGGCCCAGGGCACGATCCTGGAGACCCGGGATCGAATCCCACGTCGGGCTCCCGGTGCATGGAGCCTGCTTCTCCCTCTGCCTGTGTCTCTGCCTCTCTCTCTCTCTCTGTGACTATCATGAATAAATAAATAAAATCTTTAAAAAAAAAAAAAAAAAAAAGATTTTATTTTTAAGTAATCTGCACTCCCAACATGGGCCTCAAACTCACAACCCTGAGATCGAGAGGAACAGGCTCCACTGACAGAGCCAGCTAGGCACCCCAGAAGTAAGTAGGTTGATTCTTGTGTTCCTTGGTCCCTAGTGGTAGGCTGGTTCTGACTCTGCCCTTAATGAACCCTCAGGCAGGATTCATGTTTCTTCTATCTTGACTGGTACTAACCTAGAGATCTAGCACTGGCATGTCCTAAATTGGGCAGATATTTAAAGCTGACCATTTATCTGGAAATTTCTCTTGTGGGTTCATCAACTAGGATTTCTCATCTTCTTTCTCTTGACACGGATGAATAGATCCCTGTAACTTCTGGTTCTCTGTGAGCCCTTCACAAGTCCTTAGGCATCTGGAGGTAACTTTCTGGATTCCTTCTATTAGGAGTCCCATAGCTCAGTCTACACAGGAGGTGAAGGGTGATTCCTTTAATATGGGTCTCCTGGCACTTCGCCCAGAGGAACTAGCATTGGTGATACCTAGGACAGTCTCTGGAAGAACTCAGAGCCCCAGGACCATGGAGTTTGTCTGACCAAAGGGTGAATGAAAGTCATTGCTCAACAAATTTTTCCCTTCTGGGTCCCATTGTGTCCCTGTGGAGCCTGGTCCCCTACACTGCCTTCCTTGGTGGGTGGAGAGGAAGGTGGAGAGGGTTCTTGTTTCCTGAAAAGGAGGGAAGTGATATTCAGATTTGCCCTTAGGAAGGCTGAGAAAGGAAGAGGCCCTTCCTTTTCCACTGAACTTCATCTTGTAAAACTGAGTCTCAGAAACAGCCAAGATTTCACCTGGCTATGACACAAAAAATCTGGGAGGAGCTGGTGACTCACGCAGTCTCCATTTTTAAGTTTTCTGGATCTACCGGGGTTCCCTAACTGGGCCAGAGTTGAGGGTTAGGCAACACTGCCCCCTAGAGGGTCTCTGGTGCTCTTGATGACGTTCTCTCACCCACACAATCTTGGGTATCATCTTAAGGATCACAATGTATTCCATTACCTGTAGACACTCAACTACCTCCCTTGGTTTGTGGTGACTCAGAGGTTCAAAGGAAATAAGTTGAGTCTTAGCCACAGGTGAGCTTCAAGCATATACTGACCTGTTCAAGGGACATAGGCCAGGACCTGGACAAGAGAGTTAAATGAAGGCCCCCAACTATATGTTCACATATTTCACAGTTATAAATTAACCTAATAAACTATCAAATACAATATATTCTTCAACTTTGACAAATGTACTTTCCTGATAACCTGGATGGCTAAGATCAGATTCAGAATTTTTACAACTTTTTGGATTTCCACTTCTAAACATCACAGTGTGGGAGAGCCAGTGTGGGCTGTGTGCTGCCCATCTTCTGTTTGCACATGCAGCTCCATCTGTCCCTGCAAGAAGATTCAAATGCACATATGCAGACACCCTAGACCCTATTTCTAAGCTCTGTCCACAGTATCCCTCAAACAGTTTTCCCTCATCCACCTCCCAGGTCTAGGTTGCATGTACTAGAGGCACAGACAGATAAGAAGGTATGCATGGGGCCACTTGGGCAGAGATTCTGGGATCCAGGGTACTTGGAGCATAGAAGACCATGGTCTCCGAGTGCGCATGATCCCTTGGTCCCATTGACTCCTCATTATCTGAGGTGGAACATGTTTAGAAAGCTGAAGCGGAGCCCTCTAAAACATGGGGCTCAGGATGAAGATCTTTTTACTTGAGTCTAATGGCCCTTATTGACTGGGGAGCCTCTAAAGGAAGCCTTATTTCTAGGAAGGACATGTTGGCTGCCGAGAAAAAAAATAACCAACAATGGATGAGAAAGAAGGCAGGAAGAGTTGACAGGATGAATAGCACAGCTCAGTTGACCAAGGCACAGATGGTTCCAGGTATAGGATGAGGCTATTCTCAACCCATCCTCAACCTAGAGGCTCCCCTTTCAGCAGCCCTCACCCCAACTTCTAGTGTCCGTGGATGCTAGGTAAAGGAGGGCTTCCATATAAAGAAAACAACCAAATCCAACTTAGGAACTCAACAATTCTTATGTGGGAAGTCTCTTTGCAAGAGTTGGTCTCAATCAGGAAGCATTTCCCATAGGTCAGAGGAGGAGATTCCCAGAGGATGAATGTGTGGAAGACTTGTGGATAGTGGGAGGTGAAGGGGTTTCAAACTCAGTGATAGTCAGGCTGGGAGAGGCAACATGAAGGAGGCAGAGAAGAGTCCAAAGGGCAGAAGGATGGAAAGGGCTATTGACCCAGGAACAGAGGGTCTGGAGAGCTGCAGGTGACAGTCTTATTATAAATAACTTCCCTTGGGACAGATAGAAGAAAAGCCTAAGGAAAAAATATGGTTACATGTATCATTTCCATGGGGACTTTAGAGACTATTGGAAAAGGTGATCCTGGGAAAAGACAGGCTTTCCTGTGGTTCGAGGCAATGAGTATCAAGTAGATGAAGAGTCAGAGTGTCTAGATATGGAGTCAATAGAACATGATTAATTTGAATGCAGAAGTCAGTAAGGCCTGGGGTTACCTGGTTCCAGATGCTTTTTTTGGGAAAATGGAAATTAAAAAAAATTAACTTATGTTTCATATAGAGGAGTCTGAGTGCATTATACACTAGTAGTATGTTCTCAATTATAGTTTAGGAAATAATGAGGCACACGCACACACACACACACACACACACACACAAAACACACTCCAACATCCAGGAGGTAGGGACACCCATCTTCAGCAGAAGGCAATTGAAATGGGCTGTGCCATCTCACGCTCAGCTATAATCTTTTTCCAGTTAATTCTCAGGAAGACAGATGTTTCCAATTTAGCCCTGAAAAGTACACAGTAATAAAATAATCTTCAAATTAGCATGTTGGTAGGGCCTAGTGTTTACAATCCATTCTGAATAAAAAGCTTTGCCTTTGCCTGTTTGCATTTCCATGAGGAAGATGGGGTTGCCAAGCAAGCATTATCTTGTTATCTTTTGAACTTTTATGTTCAGATTCTGATTTAGACATAACATTCTTTCTTTGAAACGCTCTGCAGAAGCTGACCAAATATTTACATATATTTTCAAACATGCAGTTCATCCTCCTCCTCTTCCTCCTCCTCCTTCTTTTTTTGGTGTGGCGAAAAAATCTGCTTTTCCGAAGATATCTCATTAAACCTTGTTTGAATATTTGTGAGGCTTTTTAGAAGACACTGGAGACCTGTTCTACTTTGTTAAGCCTCTATGGGGGTGGAAGATTCCAGGAGAACCTTATGATCCATTTAACTTAGAAGGGGTTCAGATGAGCAGCAGAGAATGATGGAAACAGCACAAGGATAAGAGGCTGGCTCATCAAGTAGGGTGTTCCAGTGAGGTACGAAGAACATGACTTCTAAAGTATGGGCTCTGGCTGAGGCCAACCACCCCAGATCCTAAGGAAGAAGATCTCAGTTCTATCCATTAATGTTGCCCTTGAGCTAGGATTCTCTGGTACCTCAGTTCTCATTCAGGTTGCTTGCGGGCAGAGGGAGGGTATTACAATGGCTGTCATTCCCTTGGGATTTGTCCTATTGAGAGTTAGAGTCTCCTCCCCCTTCTTTTGATTCTGGGCTGGCCTAGGTCTGCTGCAACAACCGAGTGTGATAGGAGCAATGCCATAGCAGTTCCAGACTTAGGCTGAGGGGGGCTTGCAGTGTCCACTCTGGTGTCTTGGAGTTCTGAGCCACTGGATAACAAGTCCAACTCTTCTATTGGAAAGACCACATGGAAAGATCCTGGGACTCCATGGAGAAGGAGGGGGATCCCTCTGAGCCCAGTATTCCAGACCTTTCTATCAAGACACCAAGCATGTAAGTGAAGTCTTCTTAGACCCTCTAGACCCGAGTGAACAGCATCTAGTGACCCCAGGCAACAGCACAGGAGCAGGAGAATTGCCCAACTGAATCCTCCCCAGGTTCCTGACACAAAATTGTGAGCGATACTTGCGGTTTTAAGTCTTTACATTTTGGACAGTTTGTTTGTATGGTGGCAAAAAACTCGGGCGGGCATAGTGGTCACCCAGGAAGTAAAGGAGTTCTGCAGGCATCATCCTGGTGCACCTTGATGGAGCCCATTCCTGGGGGTTGCACTGTAAGAAAACTAACTCAGAAAGAGGGATTCTTTTATACATTTCCCCTTCTCTACAGAAGAGAGTCACAGGTACACCTCAGAGACCCAGATTTGACTTGGGCCCGAGTTCACATGTCTACCCAAGACTCTGTGCTCTTTGCTACATCTCAGCCCTCCTGTAAATAGACTTCCCATGGACAGTCTCTACAGTCCATCACACGGTGTAAGCCTGAATCTTTCTGATCATGGAGCTTGGGCTCAAGCCAGAGTCTGCCGTCAACACAGTATCTTATTTGTACCCTAGGTCAGCGTTTCTGATCTGTCAGAAATGTCCTCGGATCAAATGACTCTTTCCCCTTTACCGTGTTGACAAAAGAGTGATGGTTGAGGTTGGTCTTCCATCAAATGTAAATGGAATCTATATAGCAATGGTCTTTAACTGGACATTTTCACCATGCAAATTCTGATAGAGGGAAAGAAAAGAACTCCGTGGAACGCAGCTTTGCAGATAAGAGTAAAAAATATCTCAACAAGTTACAAAATTTACCAGCTGTTCAAGCCTCAGTATATATCACACAGACAATGAAATAAACAGAATCAATGTTATTTACTCAGTGTGCATAATTCCTGGCTCTAGCACCATGGACATGTAATTGAACTTGAGCTGCCTTTAGCTGTGTCATGCTTGTCAGGTGGTCCTCCGAATGTAATGGCTTATTAGGAAACTGTGTGAAAAAATCTGAAGGACTGGCATCACTTCTGAGGCAGGATCTCTCAATAAGGGAAATGGTGTTAAACTGATCAACATAATGAACTATATTTTAGGATTTTAATAACACCTTTTCCATTGTTAGGAAATGTAGCGTGAAACTAAATTTTCTCTCAATCAATTTTTTTGAAGTTCCTTTTTCGAGACTTTTTCCTGTAAGGAATGGCAACATTTTGATTTCAAGGATTTCTGGAAGCAAGGCAAAAAACTCAACTGGTTTAAATTCCCTAGAAAAGATTTCAAATCACATTTGTTACGCTCCTTCATTCAGTAGGAATGTCCTGGATGTAATGAATTGATATTTTGGTTTCTGCTAGGATTGTGTGTGTGTTCTAGGAGACTCCCGAGTTCTTGGTAAAGATTGATTATTTTCTGTTTTAATGTCTATGACATTAGAAGAAAATGGATATTAGCATATTCTGAATCATCTAAATGACTACACTGTAGCCAAGTACTGCCACATACTTTCGGTGCTTCTGTGTGCTTGAATTTAATTCATAAATTTGTTTTAAATCTGTAGTTGCATGAGAACTATACCTCTCACGTTAGTCCTAGCTTTATGTGTGCATATGTATCACTTTATTAAGCTCATTTCTTGGTGCCAGGCACTGATCTCAAAAGTTTACGTGTATCATTACCTTTGCTTCCTACAACAACTCAATGAAGGAGATAGTAGTATTATCCTCATCTTAATATGAGGGTGTTGAGGCGTAGAGAGATAAAGCGTAAGGAACAGAAGACTCAATTCAAAAGTTTTTAAATAGTGATAGAGATTGGTCAATTCACATAATCGACAAGTCCAGAAGTAGAGTGAGCCTCAGATATACTTTGGCCAGGGATCTGGCTCAGTTTCTCTGTGATTACTTTGGCTCAACTCCTATTATGTGTCAGCTTCATTTTCTGGTTGGCTTCTGTGAGGATCACAAGATGGCTGGCTTCATCTGCCAGGACCACATGTTTCCTCATTCATACCTAGGGAGAAAGTCACTTCCATACCTCTTAATGGCTGTGATTGTTTTGCTTCAAACTATTTTCTGTAGCTTAGAGAATATCTGGCACTGATTGGTTTAGGCTTGAGATAATCCCTGTGCCAGTGGGGGTGAGATGATCCTGAGTGGCTCCATAGGCCCATGGACGTCTACCCATGGAGTAGACCCAAGGAGACTGAGTCCCACAAAATTGCATGGCTGCCACACAATGAGGGCCTGCTGGAATGGAGTTGAGGGTAGAAGTAATCACATTTTTCAACTAGTTAGTAAGTTACCCAAGGTCATGTGATTAATAAGTGGTAGCTAGGATCCAGTCCAGCAGACCGACTCCAGAGTCAGCCCTCTTAACCCCTAAATACATATCTAATTATCTTTATAATAAAAATTACTTGAGTAAACATCAAGTCCATTCCCTATCCTTTTTTTTAAAGATTTTATTTATTTATTTTTTGATAGATGAAGTGCAAGGGAGAGCATGAGCTGGGGGAGAGGCAGATGGAGAGGGAGAAGCAGACTCCCATGAGCAGGAGGCCTGATGTGGGGCTCGATCCCAGGACCCCAGGATCATGACCTGAGTGGAAGGCAAGACACTCAACTGGCTGAGCCACCCAGGTGCTCCCCCTATTCAATTTAAGAAAGATTATGTGAGACAATATTATTTAAGAGGAAAGAGAAAGGTAAGTAATTCTGTATTAGTTATCTCTTGCTCTGTAACAAATTAGCCCCAAATGTCATGGTTTATCTTTTGGGATTTCTGTGGGTCGGGAATTGGTTGGGTGGTTCTGGCTCAAATCTCTCATGGGGTTTCAGTCAGACAGTGGCTGGAGCCGGAATAGTTGTGGTTAGTTGGACATCTCTCCTCATTTAGTCTCAGATACTCTCCTTGTGGTCTCCCCCCATGGGCTAGTTTGGGCTTCCCCCCAGAGTGGTAGCTTCAGAGCAGATAGATTATTGACATGGTAACTCAGGCCTCCAGAAGCAAGCGTCCCAAGAGAATCAGGGGGAAAGCTTTATCATCTTTTTCAACCTAGTCTCTAAAGTCATACATCCTATTCACCGGAGTTATGAACCTCCTCAAATTTATGGGCTGGGAACATAGACTCCACATCTCTGTGGGAGGATTATCAAAGTCAATTGCAAATAAATGGTGTGGGATATGAGATACCATTGCAGCCATCTTTGGAAAATACAGTCTGCCACAATTTCTAAACTTCTGTTACTGATGTGTTCCTGAGATCTTTAAAACAGTACTAATGGGGGCAGCCCCGGTAGCTGAGCGGTTTAGTGCCACCTTTGGCCCGGGGCCTGATCCTGGAGACCTGGGATCGAGTCCCGCATTGAGCTCCCTGCATGGAGCCTGCTTCTCCCTCTGCCTGTGTCTCTGCCTCTCTCTTTCTCTCTCTGTGTCTCTCATGAATAAATAAAAAAAAAATCTTAAAAAAAATAGGACTAATGCCTAATTGAGTAGCATATGCAGTTGGTCGTGGACACCCATGGCTGTTGCTTTGCTTTCACATTTCTTTTTTTTTTTTTTTTTTTGCTTTCAAATTTCAACTAACCCCCTCAAAATGTGGTTTCAGGAGAGGGGCCCCTGGGTGGCCCAGCTGGTTGAGCATCTGACTCTTGATTTTGGCTCACATCTTGATTTCATGGTCATGAGAGCAAGGCCCACATTGGGCTCCACACTGAGCATGGAGCCTGCCTAAGATCCCCCTGCCCCTCCCCCCATGCATGCTTTCTCTCTAAAAAACAAAACAGAATCATGGTTTCAGAAGACAGTAGTAATTCCTTCCCAGTACAGTTGCATCACGCAGGGGTTTACTTCTGCGTACCATCGTGTCAACTGCAGGAACTTTGTTTCTCACGTGTGTGCGTTAGAAAAGGATAAAATCAGGAGGTTGGGAATAGAAAGGGATATACAGTGAGTGGAAGATCAGGAAGAGAGTTTTTTCCACTCAAACTTGGGAGAAAGGAAGGAAGATGAGAAAAATCTAATCTGGGACTTGGAACAGTTTCTCCTGTCTGTAGGAGGGAGGGAGCTGAAACATTAATCAGAGCTGCTGACAGCTCCTGATTTGCCTCGAAAGGATGCTGGGCAAGTCAAGTTCTGTAACTCTGGGCAGTGGGAAGGGGCTGAAGAAGAAATAACCTACGTGCACAGGGCTACACCCAGCCTCTCAAACACACAAGTTGCTCTGTGTCTCTAGAATCACAGCAAGAAGGAAACATTTCATGTCAGAACATCGGTTACCAAAAAAATGCCAAAAATATGCTCATTATCTGTGATAAAGAAAAAAAAGCATTTCACTAAAACCAGGAGAAGGAAAATTATGAAAGTCTTCTAGCTATTAGAACACGGTGAATAGAGCTTAATCCTAGAAAACCATTACCGCAGATTTATATACATCTTATTGGGAAATCGAAAATGGAACTACCAGATGATCCAGTAATTACACTTCTGGGTATTTCTCCCAAAGAATTGAAATCAGGATCCGGAAGAGCTGTTTTCATTCCCATGTTTATCGCAGCATTAGTCACAATAGCCAAGAGGTGGCTCCAACGTAAATGTCCATGGGCATATGAATGGATGAAGAAAACATAGTCTGTGCATACAATGGAATATTATTCAGCCTTGAAGAAGAAGGAAATTCTGACACAGGCCACAACACGGATGACCCTTGGGGACATTATGGTAGGTGAAATAAGCCAGTTACCAAAGGACAAATACTGTAGGATTTCTCTTACATGAAGTGCCTAGAGTCATCGAATTCATAGAGACAGAAAGTGGAATGGTGGTTTTTAGGGTCTACAGGGAGAAAGAAATGGGGAGTTCCTGTTCAATAAGTATATAGACTTTCAAATTTGCAAGATGAAAAGGTTCTAGAGATCCGCTATACATCATTTTGCTCATAGTCAGCAACACTGAAAAATGTGCTAAGAGGGGAGATCTTAGGTTACGTGTTTTTTGCCACAATAAAAAAAATCATTGGCAATTTAATTACTCCCCGTGTTGTCTTTATGCTTGATTTTTGTGCGTGTCAAGTGCTATTATAATGGCACTCACTTGTTTCCTTGCAAAGTCTCCCTTCCACTTTATTTTTGCCTTAACGTTTCTCCAAATTAAGCCATACCCTGGGGCTCCCAGCAAACCACTCTCCTGGTTAGGGGCGGCCGCCCCACGGATGCTAGCTTCTTAGGGTAACTGTATGCGGTTATAATTTTCCTAAATTAAGATTTAGCTAATAGTGCATCTGAGTCTATAATGTGAGCAATTTTCTGAAAGTATTTTTTACCGGAGAAAACATGCAACTAAGTGGGAACTCTTTTAATTAATTACTTTCACGGTTGGTTACCCCTTCATTGCTTGTGTTTACAACCAATTTTCCGAAGCAATTTTTGCACTTCAAAATGAGCACACGAGGTCAGGGGAATGATTCAAAAGCATAAGCTTGCAAGAGCGGACTATCCATACCATTTTGATTATTTCAGGGCATACAAAAAGATGTTTGACTAAAGTGGCTTACTTATTTTTTAGAACTTGGGCTTTTTTTGTTTTCTTCAAATCTACCTTTTGATTCTCCACAAGAGACTAAAAGTATACTTTTGATCTTAGGTCGTATTCTGACAGTTTCCAAATAGATCAGTGGCCAGGGACTTTCTGAATCTTTTTTTTTTTAAGATTTATTTATTTATTCATTTGAGACACAGAGGGAGAGAGAGAGGCAGAGACACAGGCAGAGGGAGAAGCAGGCTCCATGCAGGGAGCCCGATGCGGGACTCGATCCCGGGACTCCAGGATCGCGCCCTGGGCCAAAGGAAGATGCTCAACCACTGACTCACCCAGGCATCCCAGGACCTTCTGAATCTAAGGTGACTCTAATTTCATAGTTTTGTTTCCTTCTTGTGAAAATGGAACTTATCTATAGCCATGTTTCATATTTAAAAAATATTTAATTGCTCAAGTGATTCTTTAGGTCAAGAATTGCTATTAGTGGGGTGCCTGGGTGGCTCAGTCAGTTAAGCATCCGACTCTTGATTTCGGCTCAGGTTATGGTCTCAGGGTTGTGAGATCGAGCCCCATGTCAGGCTCTGCGCTGGGCATGGAGTCTGCTTGGGAGTCTCTCTCTCCCTCTCCTTCTGCTCCTCCCCCCATCTAAAAAAAAGAAAAAAATAATCATTATTAATAAGAAGCCACTGTGGGTGGCTAGGATGAGTATCAGGGTTCTATAAAATCTTCATAGTTTGCTACCCCCAGACCCTCAGGGGCAATTCATTCCTATCTCTTCTCTTTTTCAAACAAAGAAAAGGGGGCGAGTAGTCTGGTGCCTTATCTGACTATGATGAAATACTGGAGCACCACGCTGGGAACCAGGAAGCCTGGGAGGTTGCAGTATCTGTGGCCTTGGCCTCATATTAGTTTGCCAATAACTAAGTAGCCTCGACTGGTTGGCTTAAACAACAGAAATTTATTTCTCCCAGTTCCAGAGGCTGGAAGTCCAAGATCAAAGTGCCAGCCGATTTGGCTCCTGGTGAGAATTCTCTTCCTGGCTTGGAGAAAGCTGCTTCCCTGGTGTGTCCTCACGTGGTGGAGGTGCGTGGAGGTGGTGTGTGGGAAGGTTCTCTTCTTACAAGGGCACGAATTCCATTATGAAGGCCCACTCTCATGCCCTCATTCTAACCTTAATTATTTCCCAAAGGCCCCATCTCCAAAGACCTTCTCCTTAACACTGGGGGCTAGGCCTTCAACATATAAATTTGGGGGGCAACCCATTTCATATCAACCTGCCTTAATTACCTTTCTTCTGGAATAGGCTAGGAGCTCTGATTTTCTGGGACATATTCAGGAAGAGAACTCTTCTCAGTATCTTGGTTTTAATATCTGAAAAGCGATTCTACCAGCAACTGCTCCAAAATGTCAGTGTATTTAGATCACAACTACATATTATGGGACACCAAATCTACTCGGAGGCCTAAGATGTAAAAGTTACTCCAAGATATATTTTAAATGATTGTTACCACTTTTTTTTTTTTTTAGAAATTATTGCTATGTGTCTATTCTTAGTACCATTCAAAATGCCTCTTCACTTGTGGGGCCCTCTTGGTGTAGTAACATGAGAGCTGGTCTAGGTGGCTTTAAGCTTGGGTTCCAGCTCTCGCTCTAGGGCTTGCAAATCTAAGCTGTGATTTCTCCCATCTTTAAAACGTTTCTTCTCTCTGTATTATTTGGGAAAGAGGCATGAATGTCTGCCAGCAGCTCACAGGGTGTTGATGTGACTTCTCAGAGCTCTGTGTCCGCTTTTTCTACCGTAGGCTCCACCTACTTCACCGTGGGTCTCAGTCTGGAATCCGCTGACTGCAGCGTGCACCGGGTTCACATGTGGTATAAAGGACACTAGTCGAACAGAAGCTTTCTTTTCAAGTGATGATTATCCAATACCAAGCAGCTTAGAGAAAGGGGGGAATGTATTGACTCAGATAAGTAAATGGTAGAAAGAACAGGGCTCTCTCTTTCACTGCTTTCTTTTTCACATGCCAACATTTTCCTGAAGTATTGTTTTCCTTAGGGTTAGACTCATGGGTCCTGATAGCCCTGGGCACGCATCTTCCCAGCATTTCCCTCTGGGAGGAAAGGGCTTCTTCTGGCAAAGCTGGGGTAGGGTTCTGATTGGCCTGGCTTGCATCCTGGGCCAGCTGGAAGAGCCAAGCTGGGCCTGAGAGCTTCAGTTGGGCCCTTGTGGCATGCGGTGGCATCCTGAAGCACACAGGTGGACCACGTATTAAGCAAAAAGCAATTTCCTCAAAGAAAGAAACTGCCAAGGCAAGATCCCCATGGGAATTGTAAGCTGGGCAGCCACCTCATTTCGCAGACTGTTTCTACTACAGTGAGACGGGCTTCACACCCCTCTTGGTAGCTCTGTGGAGCTTCTCTTTAGAGCCTTCCACACGTAGCTATATGGATGGATCCGATTTTATTGAGGGACAGGGGAAAACAAAAAGGAATGACAACCTACAGCAGGAAGAATTGCAAACGATATGCTGGCATTGCCTGGGAGCTAAGGACAAGCATGCAATTGGTCAGCCTCTCACAGGGGACTCTGTCCTGATACACCCAGTTTCTGTATGTGGGTCCCCAACCCCTCTACCATGTATATCCTCCCTCTAAGCTTCACCTTGGTTCTCCCCCTTCCATTAGGGAATTAGGGAAACCCTATGGAGGGCACTGCTATGCCCAGGATACACCTTTTTCTACTTAGCAGTACCTCAGAGTGTTAGGTAGTCAGTCCAGAAATAGCATCCCGGGGACTCTGGGACAATGATAGGCTGTGTTGGTCTCGGCCACTTCAAGTCCCCCTGAACGACTCTGGCAGGGTAGGGGTTCGGTGGGCTTTGGTGCCAGTGCTTCAGAGTATCCTATGTTGGACTCTGCTCAGACACTGTCCTGGTGGACTTCCCAAGGTTTTTCTTTATGCTCTGCTCCCCAGTATGAGTTGGGGAAGTGCATATTTATTTTCCTGATTGCCTAGCAGAAAGAAGAGATTTCCTCATGGTTCTGTATTGCAAAGCCTACTTGCATTCTGTTCTGTTCACTTTGGATTTCAAGTGGCTTCTCAGTAGGTCTGTTGGGGATAGGGAACAGGCACATTACTCAGCCATATTCCATGGCGGCTTCCCTGGCTCCTAAAAAGAACTTGCCAATACGCTGAATTTTCTGCTTAGAGAGGCTGGATTAACTTCTTAGATAAGGATCATGCTTCTTAATCTCTGTCTGGGGGAAAAAGGTTGGTTTTTTTCTCTCCATTATGCAAGTGATTTTTCCTTTGAGTATCCCCAGAAGGCTTGAAAATTTCTTTGAAGTTTATGGTTTCTCATAAAATTAATGTAAATTTTGCATTCTGCTCCATTATATATGTTTATAAGTACTGTTTTAAATTACTTCTTATTGAGCTAAATATATTTTCTGAAAAGATGTGTCATATTCATCTTGTTACCCTGTTATTCTCGAGCTTTGAGTAATTCTTGGCAATCACTTGAGAAGCCTGGTAATATGTCATTACAGCCTTACTACTCCCTCCCCTCCAATCTCTAATCTTCTGAAGCAACTTGGAGTAGCCCAAGCCTTTATAAAACTGTATCTTTGGGGCACATAACCTCACCCAGATCTTAGAGGGTGATGAAGGGGAACAAATTTTCCAGACAAGCTCAGGACAGCCTTTGGCATATACAACACCCATACTTTCTTTCAATAACTTTCTAACTTGGGACTTAAACTTCATGTACTCACTGGCCGTTATGAATCATTGATTCAGATAATTCTCCGCTGAATGTAGCACCACCAACTCCTGGTCAACTCCTGGAGATCCTGGACTGGGTGTGTGTGTGTGAGTCAAGACATCCACACTCCTCTGGATCTGGTGGATGCATTTTGCTGCCCAGTATCCATTCACTCGTCTCTGATAACCACACCCCAATATCACTCTGGGGAACCACCCCTAATCCACTTTCCTTCCATCTACTTTTGGTTGTTTTGGCTCCTTCGAGATGCAGAACATATGACTCAGGTCCGGCCAATCAGCATGTCTCAGTTCCCTGGCTGGGGACCCAAAATGACTCAATCAGAGTGAATAAAATGAAATCCTATTGGGCTTAAAGCCTGGAAGATATACAATCTAGATTTCAGTAGACGTCTTATGATCAGGAAGAGAGAGACTGTCTGAGAATAAAGCCAAAACACAGAATAGATCATAGCCAGTAGACCATGTGAGAAGACAAACTGGGTCCTGGCAACATCGTTTGGCATTTACACAAAGCTATGCTTGAAGCCAATACTGCCCCTGAACTTTTCAGTTATCTTAGCTAATAAATTACATTTTGGCTTAATCCTATAAGGTTGGATTTTCATGTGTGTGTATCTTTTGGAAATGAATGAATTCTAACTATATGTTCCATGTACGTGGGATCTTGCCTGCCTAATTTACCACTGTATCCATAGAACTGGGAACAATGGTTGACACATAATAGGCACTCAAGAAATATTTGCTGAATAAATGAATGATCAATGAATTAGAACCAGGAGTAAGAGTTAGCATGTAGTAGATTCTGGAATAGGGAACTGGCTGGGTTAGCATTGGGTGGAAGTCAGAGGAACTCCCTATCCTAGGTTGTGAAGTTGACAATACTAATTAAGTAGTATTAAAAATGCTGGTCAAATTTTCACCTGCTGTGTGTTGGCACTCACACCAGGGACTACTAAAGGTAACACCAGGAGACTTGGTAGGAAGAATTCCAGGTGTTAGAGTATGCTGGTTACTGTATGTGGTTTCAATGAGGGCTGACAATAAAAATACAAGCTTCAGCCAAGTACAGTTTGTGATTGCTTGATTTTGAAGACACTCTTCAGCCTCAATTCATGTCATTAAGAAATGAGTTGATAGAGTATAGCTTTTAAGCAAGGCATTACCTCTTAAGACTCTCTCAGATATGACTACAGAGGATAATGGACAAGGAGATCTTCCAAGAGAGAGAAACCATGAGCCATGGGAGAAAACTGTTGAGGGAGAACTTCCCAGGATTGTCCAGATTGGCTAACCAAGGATCAAGGTCCAATGCCAGGAAGTAAGCCTTCTTATTCTTATCCAGGAGAACATGATATTTGCTTTGGATTAGTGAACACTGAGTAATTTCCAATTCTTGCTTTTCCCAAATGGTTTTATGGCAGTTATCTTGTTCTTGTCCTACTATTGTATACTGAGTGTCAGGGGCTGCTAAAATGATCATTTAGGGGCTCCTGGTTGGCTCAGTTGGTTATAGGAGCACCTAGATGCTCAGTTGGTTAAGTGTTTGCCTTTGACTCAGGTCATGATCTCAGAGTCCTGGGGTCCTCAGGGTTTCCCTCTCCCTCTGCCCCTCTCCCCAGTCATGTTTTTTTTTTCTCTCTCTCAAATATATAAAACAAAATCTCTAAAAAATAAAATGATTATTTAGCTATAAGATTATGAGCCATAATATTTTGCCTTGACTGACAAGATTGCATATCTTCCAGAGATCCTAGGTTTGGTGCTGGATTAGAATTGGGTTATCTCCTTTTGGAGAAGTGGTGAATGTATTTTAAGTAAATGCAGCAACTTTGCAAGATATGGGAGGAAGCATGCATTCATATGTGTGTGTGTGTATGTGCGTGTGTGTTCTGAGAAGCCCAGAAGAGTGGACTGTAATGAAGTTTAGTTCTTGAACTTTAGTTGCATTTTGCCACCCAGCAACCATTTACCTTTATTCTGACAACCATATGTAGTTTCCTTCTGGTAGATCACCCCTTACCCATTCTATTGATTACATATCCACATGTAGATTTAGATCATCCAATTCCCTACCTGCATCTGATCCAGACAAAGTCAAATAAACAGGATGAGCCTTCTGGAATTTCTGGGAAAGATATTCTTGCTGTTTCTAGTGGCAATTGAAGATTAAAGAAGAGAAGACATGGAAATTCTATCATCACCTTATGACCACAGAGGGAGATCTTATTTGAGGATAAAGCCAACATATGGAGGAGAATAGAACCATGCCAAAAGATAGCAATGCTGGATCTTTTTCTCTTTTTTTTTTTTAAGATTTTATTTACTTATTGTTGAGAGACACAGAGAGAGGCAGAGAGAGAGAGGCAGAGACAGGAGAAGCAGGCTCCATGCAAGGAGCCCGATAGGGGACTCAATCCTGGGACTCCGGGATCACACCCTGAGCCAAAGGCAGATGCTCAACCACTGAGCCATCCAGCTGTCCCAGCAATGCTGGGTCTTGATGTTAAGTTTGAAATCCCCACATTGCAGTCTGTGCCTGAAGTCAATTCTGTCCTTAGATTTTCAGGTCAATGAGTCAATACAGTCTCATTTATCAAAATATATGTCCTGTTGGATTTCCTGCCCTTTTCAATTGGAGATGTTTTGATTGATCCACCAGACAAATATCCATCCCCACCCTTGCAGATGCCTTGAAGGTGATGCTTTGAAAGGAGAACCTGAGACAAGGACTTGCTCAGGTGCACATAGTTTACTTGGGAGGTGATTCCAGGCAGTAGAAATGGGAAAGTAGGGAGAGGGAGACAGGAAGGGCCAACACACTGGAGATTTTCTGAGGACTGTGTGGAATGCACCTCAAAGGTGTCCCACCTGGAGACAGAGGGTCTGTGGCATTTATACACTAGCCCCTGTCCCAGTTATTTGAGGGATGATCCCAGGAGTCTTAAATCAGTGTGTATATGGATTGCAAATTGCTGAAGCTCAGCAGAGTTCTGTAGTTTTAGCAAAGTCTCAAAGTCAGCAAAGCAGAGTGACCCTGAGAAAGGCTCCTGACGTGGGATGCCGGCGGTATGCATAGAACTGTCCATCACAGATGCCCTGAAACCAGATGGGCCAGAGGGCTGTGGTATTGGTGTGCCAAAAGCCATCAGCTATAAGATCTATTTCCCATTTTTCTTTACAAGTTTCTCTCTTAACAGACCTCTTTAAATCAACTATGGGAATTGAAGAACCTACTCACACCTACCTTGGGCCTAACCTATTCTAATATAATTCTCCCACATAATCAAATTGATGTCTTCAATACCGTGGTGGTGGAACAACCCTTCATAAGAGGACTCTGGAACAAGTTACTTCTGCCCCTACATCTGCTTCTCAAAGAATCTGGTTTGACAAAGATAAATTTACTGGTGGGATATAAGACATTTCTAAAAATCAAAAACATTTAAGCAGTGAAGACCCAAACTTGGTGGATCTAGAACTCAAGAAACATGGAATCTGACTATTGTCTTATGAGGAAGCTGACATAAACCAGGACAGCTAAAGCTCATAGTTGATGAAGTGAATCCAAACCTTGACATACTTGAATTCCAAATCTAACCTGTGCTAATATGGGCTGGAAACCGGGTCAAGAGGTTATTACATTACAATGTGGGGAGACAACCTGAAGACTCTTGCCTTAGGCTCCTTTTTCTCCTGGAAAAATATCATGTAGCAGAGGGCTCTTCCTCAGGGCCTATGGATAACTGTGTAGGCCTATGTGTAGGAATTAATCAGGAAATTTAAAAATTGTCTTGGGAGCTAACTGGGCTGACAGCTGGCTTGCCAACCAGATATATCTGTTCTTGTTTTGTCCTTTAGATAAGTCTGAAAGGGGAATGGGATGATGGGATCATTACTTCAGCTGGTATAGGCCTCTGAACAGCAATTTCTTTATCCCTTCTAAAGAGTTAGAAGGGGCAAAGGCCTCTTCAACCCAAGAGATCCGTCACCACCCCTCTCCAGTTTTAAGCATTTAACCTCACCATTTCAATTCCTGAAAATACTCTTCTGTATCTCCCAAGGGATCTGACTTTCAGGAAGTACCTGTTCTGCCAAATAACCAGTTAACACACCAGGGAAAGGAGAGCCGAGACCTCACTGTTGCATTTTGGCTATGACCCTACTCTGTGAAATATTGATCATGGTCTGCAGAAATTTTTGGAAACCTTGTATATATAGGATGGTGCCCTTTGTTGTAAAAGCTATGACATTTTTACCCAGGCCAATAGAAGTCCCAAAGAGATAGCTTCATTCCTGATTCCTGAACTCTGTTGGCAACATCCACCTGGATTTCATGCTACTTCCTGGACCAATAAGAATATTTAGTAATGTCAGATACTTCCAAAGATGGCCTATATTATGCCCTGTTCTGGGTCTCCTTCCATTCCAGCTATAGCCACATATAAACAGATACAAGATTCTTCCTTGCAGACAATCCCAGCCATCCTATTATGACCTACAGTTCATATCCTGATTCTGGAGAGTATTATCCAAATTCCACCATGTCCTTGAATATATCCTGGAAGAATATTTCAGTATCTATATTTATAGTAGACACAGAATCAGACAGAGATTCTCTCTAACACAGAATCTTGTAGGCCAACCAAGAAGACGTGAAGCAAATGCTTGAGGGTCCCCAAGAAGCTGTTCAAAGCACAGGCTCCAGACGCAGGAGAGATCATTCTAACAGGAGATGCTGCTAGCTTTCCTAAGGGCATACCTCCACAACCTGCCTTTACTGAAAACCGGAAGATGGTTTCCAAGGATGACTTGCATTGTGGAGGCAATCAGCTCCACAGCATCCTACATAATCCATTTTCTCCTGTTTCCTGTAGTCCCCACCCCTTCACTGTTTATCCTTTTGTTCATCTCTGTGGAATCAGAATGCGTAATGGTGGTAGGGCTGGGGGGGATGGGACTCCGGTTCTACTGGCAAGATGGCAGAGGTATATAGTAGGGATTGATAAATATTTGATTAATACATGAAGATATGTTTGTTTACATGTTTTTGGCAGATATTTATAATATTCCTAGACATCTAGTACTTTAATCAAAATGTACCTCACTTCATTATATTTGGAGCACTGCCTTAAAACTCAGTATTTATCTGGGTTTCTGGAGTATATTTTCCACCTAAAGGCTGCCCTGAGTATGTTACTCATCATTTGTGCCTGAGCCAGGAGAAAACAATGTAGGATTCCATTAGAGGCACGTCTCTCAAGCACTAAATCTCAAAACTTCCACTTTGGGTTGTATCTTCTTGAGAGCAATTCTATTTGATTTTATAGGTGCCCATTTTTGTTTTTAGGTACAAGAAATACAAACCTAGAGGATCAAGCACATCTGCCTCATAAGCAGAACAATTTAGTAACTATCAGCATATAAGAGAATTTAGACTGGCTTCTTCATTTCAGAAATATCTTTCACGTCAGTAGTCATTGTATTCAATCATTTAATTCATCTGATAATTTCCCTGGCTGTCTCCATTACATTTGCCTAGTATTGGACTTGCTTCTGGTTTAATTTTCTTTTTGTTGGCATAGTTCTGCTGAAGCTGATTTCTAGATTGTCCTATCACCATCCTCACATTCAGACTATGGGCTGAGTGGAAGGTGGAGTTAATTCACTGTTACATTCACTAAATGTCTCTAAACTGTGTCTTCAGCTAATGACAGATACAGATGAGTATGTCCCCTACTAATGGGTGGTCCTGTACTTGGTGGAGAGACTTATTATTCTCTCCTTTTTCCAGATACGTTTGGCTGTTCCGTTCAATAATGTAATATGTAGATGATCAGAGACCTGCCTAAAATAGAGGAGCCAAATAAGCAGTATGGGTCTTAATTTCTAACTTGGTAATTAAATAACTTAATTCTTAAGCTCAGAGGAGGTACTACTGGTATTTAGGCAAGAAAGTTCTTTGGTGTGAGGGATTGTCCTACTCATTGTTGGACGTATAGCCTTTCTGGGTTCTTCCCAGTTAAAGTGATGACCCAAACTGTTCCTTCACCTCTGAAATCCCTCACCTGGTTGAGGAGCACTAAAGGAATGAGGACTTGCTTTCTAGAGAGTGTCTGGGAGTTACATGGCGAATCTCTACTTTGCCATGAGGAATCCTAAAGGATAGGCAACAGATAAATAATGCCCTCATTCTCCACTAGAAGTAGCTCATCCTGCATGATATGACTTAGACTTTAGATTGGCCAACCTCTTGATCCAAGCCCAGATGTTCCAGAAAATTCTCCAAAGAGATGGTAGTTGCCCACTCTCATTTCAAGACTTGACTTTGGCTCTAGAGTTTATCCTAAGCTATTATGCTTCTGGAGATTGAAAATAGATTCAGGGCATGAGACACTATTTTCCATAATTTACTCTCTGTCCCTCTTCAGGCATTCTGGAATAAGGCTGCTGTTGACCAGATGGGCTGTGTTATATGGAGGGGGAAAAGATCCTGTCTTTGTTAGGCTAAAAAATGTCCAAAACTAATGAAAACTTAAGGAACCAAATGCTTATTATATGTGATTATCACAGTGAAGCATTGTTTTAGAATGTTGTTGACACAGGTCTTGGGACTGTGTGTTCATAAACATAGTGCTCTCATGGGTGGAAGAAAATTCCAATCTAGGTTATTTTTAGAGAAAATTGTAGTTCTTTGTTTCTCCTAAAATAGAAAGGATCATATTTTCAATGCCTTTGTGGCTGTATCATGTTAATGAAGATAGGAAAAATATGCGATCCTAACTGGTTAGATACAGGACCCATGCGAGAGGCAGGTGGCAAGCACACTCATGTTCCTTCCTAAAATATTTAACACTTATTTGTTGATTATGTATTATGTCTAACCCATTGCTAAGTGTGGAAGGAATACAAAAAATTATGCTATATAAGATACACATTTCTTTCTTTCCCACCAGGAGTTCCAATGAGCCACTTATACATAAGGGACAGTAAAGAATCAAAGGCAGTTTGGGATATGTGCCACCAAGGCGGTCACTGTGGCATTGTTCAGAAAACCTTCTGTTGGCCATATCACAGTAGCTTTATCTCCCAAGCCACATGATCATACCTCCCACATTCGTATTGTCTACATTTGGATTTCAACTCTGCATCTGTAGGAGTCTTTCCAACCTACGCGTCTAATGAGATTTAATGTTTTGGGATAAAAGCTTCTGCAATAGAGTGATTTTTTTTTTCCAAATAAATGCAAACTTGAGCTTTCTGAGCACCTCTGGAAATATGTCATTCTCAACAGTCAAATTTTTTAGATAGCTATGGATCCAGTCCTCTGAGGGGATGGGGTGGACACTCTGTACACTTTGTTATCTTGAAAATGATTAACCATTTCTGATTCAGGCTACCTAATTTCAATCCCATTTCAAATCAGCAAGCACTTATTGAATGGCAGTTCTCCGTAACAGAGATACGGGGGATACAAGAACTACTTAGTGAGGCTCTATCCTTCCCGGATCATAGATTAGTGATGTCAGGATCATCTGGCAAGTTTCAAAAATACTCAGACCTGCTTAATATGACTCTCTGAGAATAGGGCCCAGACATCATTTTAATTTATTCAGTTAATTAATTTTTTACTGTATGATGTCAATTATATTTGGAATCTAAAAACACTGAATTTGTAGAACTGAAGGAACAAATTGGCAGTTGCCAGAGGTAGGGGATATGGGCAGGGAAAATGTGAAGGTGGCTAAAAGGTACAAACGTCCTTATAGGATAAGTAAATCCTGGGGATGTAATTTACAACATGGTGAATATAATTAATACTGTATTGTATATTTGAAAGCTGCTAAAAGAATAGATCTTCAAAATTCTTATGACAAGAAAAAAAAAACTATAGCTATGTGCAGTGATGGGTGTTAGTCAAACTTACTTTGGCAATCATTTTGTAATTTATACATTTATCAAATTATTATGTCATGTATCTAATGCTGGTATACAATATTATGCATCAATGGTATCTAAAATTTTTTTTATTTTTCATCATTATTTTGTTAACAAGCAACTTTTTAGATGATTCTAATGGACATATGGGGTACAGATCTAGATAACCAGACCAAAACCACAACAACAGTTTGATAAATACTGTAATAGAAGTATAAATAAAATTTAAGGAATGGCTGGAAAAGGAGATTAATTTCAAATGGGAATACCGAAGATCTCTTCTTGGAGAATCCAAGTGTGGAGTGGGGCTAGGTGGCTGAAATTTTGGAGTTCATATGTCTGCCCTTCATCATTTGTTTCTAGTTCTCTCTCCTATTAATCAGCTATTAACTGTCCCTCTTAGAGCTGGGGGAGTGTGTCTATTGCAGCCCATTTCTAATGTAAACTTGCTAAGCATCTGGGGCTAGGAAATTTAATTTCCAAGTTTGTTGGAATTGAATGTAAATTAAGAGTAAATAGGTTCCTTTTCCCACTAAAGGAACTAGGACTCCTTAAAGAAATGGCTGACTCCAGATCAGGAAATGTGGTCAATCTAGGCTATCTTCTTATGCCAGCAAGCAAGGAAGCAAGCAAGGAAGCTATTAAGACTAATGGGGTTTTGGGGATCCCTGGGTGGCTCAGCTGTTTAGCGCTTGCCTTCGGCCCAGGGTGTGATCCTGGAGACCCGGGATCGAGTCCCACGTTGGGCTCCCTTCATGGAGTCTGCTTCTCCCTCTGCCTGTCTCTGCCTCTCTCTCTCTCTCTCTCTCTCTCTCTGTGTCTCATGAATAAATAAATGAAATCTTAAAAAAAAAAAGACTAATGGGGTTCTGGCACAAGAACACAGATCAACTTGAGCCTCCCCTGGGCCAAAGAGGAGGCTATTTGAGTATCCATAAGGATAATAACTGCCATAGGTTGAAATAAGTTAAGTATATAAATATCTAAGGGCTTGTAATGATGCTAAAACACAAAAACAATAAAAGCAAAAGCCTCCTCCCCCCAAATCCCCCCTCCAAAAAAAACCCCCAAATCCCATTGGCAAATTGGAATTACCGGGCACTATGAAAATTTAAAAGTAACATCAAATGTTTGTGTTCCCTTTCTTACATTTACCCCTTCAGGGTAAACAAATAGTTGTTATGGGAAGTTGTGTGTGTGTGTGTGTGTTTTAAAAGCAGATTTCCAGTTAATCAATGAGGAAGAAATGAGAAAAAAAACACATTTTGAAACCCATAATGAGTCCAGGTAATGGCCATCAATGGATTGATATATATATCTGCCTACCTACCGTCTATCTATCATGTATTTTAGTTGTCTGTTGATGCATAACAAACCACCATCATGTGGGTCCACTGGGGGTCACTACCGAGGCTACATTCTTTGGGGGGCTCAGCCAGGGCTGTGGTGTCTAAGATGGCCCCACTCACATTGTAGACCTTGGTGCTGTCACCAGGAAACCTTGGTTCTCTTCAGAAGACCTCTCATCATTCAGTCTATCCTGAACTTCTTCACATAGCGGTCAGCTTCCATGAGGGTGTACGGGGAGGTCAAAGCTGACTGGTCTCTTAAGGACTAAAACCTGCCACCTTCTGTTGGTTGAAGCAAATCACTGAGTTGGTTCAGATTCAGAGGAAGGGGAAATGAACTCCAGCTCTGATGGGAGGGATGGGCATCTCAGAATCCACTTATCAGTATCTGTGCCCTAGCCACATTGGTTCATATCCCTTCCACATGCAAAATACATTTAACTCTCCCTCAAGTGTCTCCACCATTTTGACATCTGTTGAAAGTCCAGGGTCTTGTTAGCCAAATCAGGCCCTCAGGTGTAGCTCCTGTTGATCTGAGACCAAGGGAGACAAGTTATCCCCCCTCCACACATGAGACATACAATAGGGAGGCTGCAATAGGGCACAGCTGGTCAAAAGAGGGAAGAATGGGAAACACATGGCAGTTACGTTTCCATAGCAATTCTGAATCCAAGCACACCTCACCATTTCCCACAATTCTGGGGCCAGACAGAAAAGGAGTTGCTGCTGTTGGTCTTTGGAAAGAACATATCACAGATTTTAAAATCTTTAGGTGAAAAGTTTGTGGAGAACTTCACGCTACAGAGATGGGACTGACACTGTGTGAACCTCATAACCAGTCTCAGCAGACCTCAGAGTAGGACAAGCAGAATGATGAGCCTCATGCTGTGGCGGGATAGGACGCACACGGCATCACCCTGCAACTCTTCTTGTCCCAACATTGATCCTGACGACTAATTTACAGGAAACACAAGAGCTAGAGGAGCAAGAAGAAGTAATTGGGCAAATTCAAAATACTCAACATTCTACAGTATAAATGACTTTGTCTCTCTAGCAAATCAACGGTAAGAAAAACAGGGAGGGGCTGTTAAAGAGTAAAAGAGAAAAGGCATCTTGATGAAGTCCCAATAATTCATTTTTGCTTTTGGTTCTCTTGTCTTTGTAGATGCGTCTAGCAACAAGTTGCTATGGCTGAGGTCAAAGAGGTTGCTGTCAAAGGATAAACAGTGATTTGATGGGGCATATGCACCCCAGTGTTTATTATTTTTTTAATTTTTAAAAATTAAAAAAATATTTTATTTTTTCAGATAGAGTGAAAGTCAGAGTGAGAGAGAGAGACAGAGAACAGGTGACAGGGAAGGGCAGAGGGAGAAGCACACTCCCCGCTGTGCAGGGAGCCCCATGTGAGGCTCAATCCAGGACCCTGAGATCATGACCTGAGCTGAAGGCAGACACTTAACTGATTGAGCCACCCAGGTGCCTCCACCCCAGTGTTTATAGTAGGAATGTTCACAATAGCCAAAATATGGGAAGAGCCCAGATATCCATTGACAGATAAATGAATAAAGAAGATATGATATACATATACATAAACACACACACACAGGAGTGTGCATGCACACACAAATGGAATATTACTCAGCCACCAAAAAGAATGAAATTTTACCATCTGCAACAACGTCGATTGAACTAGAGGGTATTATGCTAAGCAAAATAAATCAGAGAAAGCCAAATATCATATGATTTCACTCATATGTGGAATTCAAGAAATGAAACAGATGAACATAGGGGAAGGGAAGGAAAAATTAAATAAGATGAAAATTAAGAGGAAGGCAAACCATAAGAGACTCTTAACTCAAGGAAACAAACTGAGGGTTGATGGAGGGGAGGTGGGAGGAGGGGGTCACTGGGTGATGGGCATTAAGGAGGGCACTTCATGTACTGTGCACTGGGTGTTGTATGCAGCTGATGAATCACCAAATTCTACTTCTCAAACTAATAAAAAAAGAGAAAAGAGAGAGAGAAGACATAGCAATCAAATGCAACGTGTGGACCTTATTTGAATCCTGATTCAAACAAAAAGTCCTGTCAGCTGGTGCTGTAAATCAAACTATTTATGGGTAAAATACCATAATGTCTGGGGTTTGCTTTAAAATATGCCAAACAAAAGAAATGGGGTAGGTTGGAGGTGGGGTGTGGTGGGGTGGGGGCAAATAAAATAAATGGGTAAAATGTTGGTAATTGTTGAAGGTAGGAAGTGGGTAAATGCAGGTTCTTTCCACCTTTGTGCATGTTTGAACATTAGCATAATAAAAGTTAAAGAGAGCATCGTTTCTGAATGAAGGGATTTTCCTGAGTAAATAAATGAAGGGCCAGCACCATGGGGCAGCATCCTTGGTTGTTCCAGGAGTGACTCAGGGTGGGACTTTGGCTGCTTTCCTAGTTCTCCCCTGGGTGAGGTGGGTGGGGACCATGGTTGAAGCTGGAAGGCACAGGCTCTGAGTTTACCTGATAACAAGGATCCACTCCTTACTTCTGGCACTTTTTATCAAGAATGAAACAATCCATTGGTTATATTAGACAAACTAGTCAATCAATCAATCATCATTTATGGGGCTCCCTTACTTTAAAAAAGTTAATATTTATTACTGCAAAGTAACACCTGCTACTTTATTCTATTCAAAATTTTAAATTCTAGGTAGTTAACAGACAGTGCAATATTGGTTTCAGGAGTAGTATTTAGTGATTTATCACTTAAATACCTCACCCAAAGCTCATCACAAGTGTCCTCCGTGATGCCCATCCCCCATGCAGCCCATACCCCACCCACTTTCAAACATGTTACACACAGTTGTAAGAAGTCAAGTAGTTTGACACAATTTACAATATAAAAGGGCAAGTTGCTCTTTGCTTAACTCTTTCCCCGCTTGGATTTTCTCTTGCCAGAGCTGCAACTTCTAGCTCTTGTAGTTCTTTCTCATGATTATTTATTTCCATAGGTCAGAATCTGTTTACCCTCTTTCTCTCTTATTTTCCAATTTTAGATGTAAACCTATGGCCTCCCACTGGAGAAAGTGAGGATTTAGCTCTTACATCACCCTCCACGCATACAAATTTACCTCTCCTCCTATTTTCCCAATCGCTTCGCTTTTTTGGTTGAATCAATATTCAGTGTTTGCGCTGTGAGAACCAGGTAAATAGTGGTCACAGCACAGCCAAGTGGTGAGCTCAGAGTCTATTTTCTTTCTTGTGAAATGTTTTGGTCTTTCAGATGTTAATAATGGCCTCCTGTGGTCATCTCATTTGCTTCAACCTTTCATCTCACGGGCTCCAAACCTTTCCTGAGGCCGTGGAAGTCCAGTATGTTCTAAGCATACTCAGACACCCTCAGGTGTTTGATTCCTTTGCGTTCTTCTTTCCCCGCTGAAGTCCCTCCCGAATATCTCTATATTCCAGTTCCAGAATGAACAGGCCACTTCACAGAGGTGCTCCGGAGCTTCCTTTTACCTCATTGCTTTGCTAAATCCCTGGTTTCTTGGGTCCCAGGCCTCTTTCCTAGTTTGCTCCCATATTTTGGCAGAGCACTTACCCATGGTTTCTTGAGAGAGGGGAGTGTCCTGGGGAGTAATGAATCTTTTTTTTTTTTTTAATGTTTAATTATTTATTTATTTATTCATGATAGACATAGAGAGAGAGAGGCAGAGGGAGAAGCAGGCTCCATGCCGGGAGCCCAATGCGGGACTCGATCCTGGGACTCTAGGATCACGACCTGGGCCAAAGGCAGGCAGGCACTAAACCGCTGAGCCACCCAGGGATCCCGGGAGTAATGAATCTTACTCTTAATCTTACTCTTATGTGTAAGAGAACACGAAGAGCCGGGTGTGTCTTCTCACAGGCTAGGTTCCCTGTGACGCAGGTTCTGAGAAGGTTAAGGAGCTGAAGGTTCACTAGAGATGCTCTTGGGCATCAGTACATTGGAAGAGAAGGAGCCAGGATTGGGCCAAGGGAGTAGCTGAGCTGCTGTGCAGTCTCAGTGGGGCCCCAACAGCACTACAGTTGTTCTGGAACTGAGTGAAGTCTGTAGCGTTGTCCCAAGTTGGGATGACGGTGCGTGGCCTTCATATGCCCACAACAATTAGACATCAGATTCCAGCCCCTCTAGGAAGTGGCTGTGGTCTTGAATGAGGACCTCTCTTCAGCCAACAAGAGCTCCACAGGGAGCTGGGAGGGGGTCTGGGGAGCACATCACAGCACCCACCACACTCCATCCCTGAGCTACTTGAATCCATTATCTTATGTCAGGTCTGAGAGCAGTTTCTCTGCTCATTGGGATTCCAATGGGCCTCTTTTCCAGGGAAGCTCAGAAGATGGAAATTAGTGGGATAACTTGCAGCTCTTACTATTGAAGCTGGTCTCACTACCAGGAGAGCTCTGATCCCACCGGCCAACAAACTGGTGGAAGAGATTACTAAGCACCAATTACACATTCTGAGCCTGGGGAAATGACTCCTGGGCGGGTCTGTAGAACCAGCAGACCTACAGTGAGCTGGGCCATGGCCAGGACTGCTGGCCCCCATATCCAGTCCCACTGTCACAGGGGATGGGTCATGATACCACTTGGGGTCATTGGGTAGAAATATCAACCTGGACCCTGTAACTGATACTCTTGAAATGTTTGAGTGTTTCCTTTCTCGAGTGACCAGTCACCTGTGTTAATGACTATAGGTTTTTCTAAAAAAGAGCTAAAAGACTCATTACTGTACACACTTACTGCGGTATATCAGGCTCTTCTTCCTGGGGCTCGGCTTCTCCTTTAATAAATGGGTTCTGGGTCTATAAATTGCCATAGGTCTAGAAACAGAGAAGGTAAAATGACTACCGGGGCCACCATTCTCAGCCTCTAGCTCATCCATCCTTGACTTTGTAATTGTACAGATCCAATCATATCCCTCCTGCCTGCCCATCTATTCTGTATTTTGGGGCCCTATATTCTGTTAACTATTTCCCAAGCTTCCCATGGGGCAGGCCCTCTGGCTGCCCCTCTGATCTGGGCACTCATGTGATAATTGCCTCCATTTGGCTCCTGATGGTGATTGCCATCACCTGGCCTTCGATTGTTGAGGGGATTTGGTGAGCCCCGTTCTGTGGCGGAGCCACCACTGAACCTCTGAGGGATGCTGGAGCTCTCACCTGTGCCTTCCTTAGTGCTTTAGGGAGCAGGGTATCCTCTAGGCTTTCTCTGTCACACTGTCCACTCCAGTGTGCCTGCTTCTCATTCACCATTTGCCATGACAGTTCAAGCATTTCTACTTTATTTGGTGTGGGCCATTGCTTTTTCCATACTTTAAGGGCTGTTTGCACCATCTCCTGGGGCCTTGACAGGGTATTAAACCTTGCATCCCAGGAGGGTGTTCCCAAAGCAACAAACCCTTATAAACCCTTTCTTACCCAATCTTCTATCCTGGCTCCTTTGATGAAGCACCAGCATAACCAGTGCTACATGTGTCCTCCCAGCTCCTGGTAGGAAATGAAGGCCAGTGCTGCAGATTCTCCTACTTTTACCACGTAGCTGGACCAGCATATCCCAGCTGTGCAATGACGTACCTAACCCTGGTTATCGGCCTCATGGTAAGGTGGGGAGGTGGGGGGCAAGGCAGATTCTGAGTGGGGGGGGAAGTATGTGATTTTGTGGGAACAGGCCTTTGTTGTCCTGAAACAAGGGAGGAGTGCTAGCCCTTCATAGGGAGGAGTGGACCATTTCTGTGGGCTCAGAAGGTTTAGGGAAATCTGGGAATTCAAAATTTTTGCTTGCATCCACTCAGATGTCCTCATCCCATGTGTTAGAGTCCTGTTGTTTCTCAAAACAGGACCAGGTCTTGGTAAAGACGATTAGGACTTAAATCTACTCTTAAAGATTTAAAATCTTGAGTCTGTCCTCGGCCTTCTCTGCCCTCTTATTGCAAGACATTAGGATCTCTGTATGCTACCCAGAGGACCCTCTGGCTTCCACACTTAGTTTCCCCCTCACCCTTTTAATAGCAGCATCTACATTTTCTTAAAAGATTTTATTTATTTATTTATGAGAGACACAGAGAGAGAGGCAGAGACAGAGGCAGAGGGAGAAGCAGGCTCCCTGCAGAGAGCCCTATGTGGGACTCGATCCTGGGACCCCAAGATCACACCCTGAGCCAAAGGCAGATACTCAACCACTGAGTCACCCAGGTATCTCTAACATTTAAATTTTTAAAGTATAAAATGTACATGTTTAAAGTATATCCGCAGGGTTGTACTACTGTCATGATAATCTAATTTTAGAATATTTTCATTGCCCCCTCTAAAAGAAATCTCAAATCCACTAGCAGTCACTCCCCATTTACCCTTCCCCTAGCTCCTGACAGCCACTAACTACTTTCCACCCTGTAGATGTGCCTATTCTGGACGTTTTGGGTAAATGGAATCGTATAGTATGTGGCCCTTTGGGACTGGCTTCTTTAACTTAGCACAGGGTTCTCGGGGTTCATCCATGTTGGGGTGTGGGTCAACACTTCATTTCCCTTTCCTGTCAAATTCCGTTGCATAAATTTGCCACCTTTCATTTATCCCTTCATCAGTGGAGGGAAACCCCACTATTTTAAAAAGGCTGAGGATGGGGAGTAGGGGTGGGTCTTTATTTTTAATTCCATATGCTTTTGTAGATTGTAGAATTTTCACAGAAAGCAAGTATTCCTTCTGTTAGAAGAAATCAGAGAGTGAAGTCAGGGGTGATGATGACGTCAACTATCAGCCATTACACAAAGACCATCATCGGAGACGCATTTAGAAGTGGCTTAGAGCTGCTGTTGGGGACGTTTGTGTGCAGTGGGAGGGTGAGGCCAGGTGATTGAGGATGAAGTGCGGCTTGGGGAGAGAGGAAGTAGAGACTCAGAGGAGGAGTGAGGAAAATAGGAATATATTAGGGATTGTGGTTGTAAAAGCTTCTCAAATGCTACCCCCTTTCGTCATTTTAAAAATCCCAAAGAAAGACTTTTCTCAATTTGCTTACTTTGAGGAAATTCTGAAAATATACAAAGTTTGCCAGCAATTCCAGAATATTTTGATGTTGCAAATGCTAGTCACTACTTGCATTCATGGGCTAGGGCTGCCGCGCTTTCTGGAACAAAATACCAGACTGGGGAGCCTAAGCAACAGAAACTTACTTCCTGGTTCTAGAGGCTGGAAGTCAGAGATCAAGGTGTCAGCAGGGCTGGTTCCTTCGGAAGCTTCTCTCCTTGGCTTGTGCACTCTATCCATCTTCTCCCTGTGTCCTCCCGTGGTCTTCCCTCTGTGTGTGTCTGGGTCCTGATCTCTTTTTATAAGGACACTTGTCAGATTAGACTAGGCTCCCATCCTAATGACCTTGTTTTAACTTAATTACCTCTTTAGAGGTTTACCTCCAAATACAGTCCTCTTCTAAAATACTGGGGGTTAGAACTTCAACATATAAATTTTTGGAGCGGGGTGGGGGGGGGGGGACACAATTTAGGCCACAACCCTGGTGGCCATTTCACGATGCAGAGCCAGGTGGTTCCCTACAACCAACATGGTCTGCCTGCCCTGCAAGAGCGGTCAAGGCGGCCACCAGTGCCCACCTAGCTCCCCTCCCTCCTCCCTCCTCAGTCCCTTACGTCATCTCCCACAGTGACACACACATTACACTCCTGAATCCTAAATGTGAATTGACTGCTCCTCATTTATCCTGGGTGTACCCAACTTATTTGAATCATCTTAGGGCCACTCCTATTCCTTTCCTTGCTCATTGGTCACTTGAGCTTAAAGAGGTTAAGCAAACTGTGAGTTCAAAGCCACAATATATATACTGATGTTTGGGGTTTGGGACGTAGACAGGGAACCTCCCTAAAGTATCACAATCTTCCTGGTCCTTTGGGGGGAACCGAGGCATGCCCAGGGAAAGAAAATGTGGCCCAGAGAAAACCATCCCCAGAGAGAAGTGTGCTCCTAGAGAGATATCCTGTTTACTCTGAGTCATTTCTGAGACTGTGGCAGCTCATGTTTTTTGGTAATTTGCTAATGACATGGTATCTATTAAATATGTATATAGAAAGGTAAAAATAGGTTGAGCATTTTCTAAATAGCTCTGGCTCAAAGCAAAGCGGTGAAGGAGCCGCTTTTTAAGGCAAAATAAAGCTGCTCTTCATCACCCCAACCACCCTTGTACTGCATCCCAGGACAAACAAGAAATGCCCCAACCAAAGAAAATGAGAATGCTGTTCTTGACTGGATTGCTTCAGAAATACGCCTGGACCTGAGGGTTCCAACTTTTCCGGGATTCATTCTTACAGAGTCTAACCCTTGTGGTTTTTTGGTAGGAGGTAATTTCTGTGCTGGTTATGATTTGAAGGAGCTGGCCCACAGCTCAACCTTGCTTAAATTGGAACAAGATGTCACCAGTGATCTTGCTCCCATAGTAGGCACTTGAAAATAGATTCTTGTAGGACTGACGGCTTCCAGGCCATTCTGCGGGACTCCTGTTAGTTTCCATGACTAGAAATGACACCACCATCCTGTCACTGCTTTTCAAGTCCCTTGTACCATGTAGGAAGTGTGAGTGTTGTGGGTGGTTTTTCTTTTTTTTTTTTTTTTCAAGCAATGAAGGCAATGGCAAAGAATTTTTCATAAAAACAAGTGACAAATTTCACTCAAGTTACTGACACATAAAAGGAAAAAATTAGTTTTTGCTTTGAAGCTAACCAGAAACAAATGGCTCTGTTTCTCCAAAGGAAAAGTTGGAGTTTAGTTATGATACATCCCCTCCCAGAAATCTAGGAAATTATACATACTGTACCCTCTGTTTATAAGAATATGAATAACATGATTGTGTGCACAGGGTCAATCGCAGTTCAGATGAGAATTTACTGCTGTTAACCAGCAACTGCATAAAGGGAGAAAGAGCTGCTGTTAACTCCTTATTCACATGGTCCAAGTGCCTTCCTTGGAAGAAACAGAAAGCTCCTCGAAGCTGGGAACTATGTCTTTGGTGTCCTTAGGTGTCTCCGCACATGCAGGGCAGACGCTGTGGTGGGCACGCAGTGGGGTTCACTGAAGGCGTGAATTCCATCCAACCAAAGAGACAAGCAGAGTTTGACTTTTGCATTGAGAAATGGGAGTGGCTTTATTTTAGCTGCACTGTTGAGGGCCTTGAGGGCTGAGCCATTGAGAGCTACGGGACCCTTGAACTCACTCTCAGGCGGGGCTTTGCACACCTGCCAAATCAGGTCCTGCTCTTAGCAGCTGCCACAGTATCGCCACGAGGACAAGTGCTGTGTGCGGCCTTGGTGTTAAGTGTGTCCCATGCCTCCGCCCCGCTTACCCTCCCAACCACCCAACAACAGTGGGCACTGTCTCCAGTTTGGAGATGAAAGAGGGTGAGCAGCCCGAGACCCCGTAGTGGGTGGCATGACTGGGACCCACACTGAGGCCTGTCTGAGTGCCAAGGCTGCCTCTCCTGGCTGCCCTCCATGATTTTTGAAAAGGGATCATGTTTTGTTCCTGAAGCCCAGTAGTCTGTAGGACCGTATGGCCCCAAGGGAGGAGCTTGGGACTAGAGCTTAACCAGTGGTGGGGTATTTGGGATGGCAGGTATATCCCTGCCTATGAGGCACTCCCTCACTCCGCTGGAAGGCCCTCTTGAACACAGGAATACCCAGGCAGGCTTCAAGCAGCAGAACGACCAGGGACACCAGCCTTAGGAAGAGCCATGGGAGCCAGAAGATGCTAAAGGAGAGGGGATGCCCTACTGACCCAGATGTGGAGGACCAGGGAGCCGAATGGGGAGGGGAAAAGGTGGCGATTTGGGCCTCAGCCCTGCCGCCAACCCTCCAGGCCTCTGAGGGAGGATGGTGGGGCCCCTACAGGATTGTTCATAAGCACCTTAAGCCTTTTCCCCACCAGCGGATGGCGCCACTTCCCTCTTCTATTGTGGGGCCGTCTGAGTCACCATCTGTGGTGCCATCCCAGCCACCTACAGTCCCCAAACTGGGGCAGGGGAAGAAATGCAGGGCAGCAGGATGAGTGTGTGTAGTTTGGAGTCAGATGAGTCCAGCGGTGGTTTGGGGCAGCTGTGGGCAGCTCCCTTAGTGGCCCTGAGTCCCCCCTGGGGCTGATAGTACCCACTTTCCACGACCCTGGGGAGAACAGAAATAGGAGTCTGAGCACATGAGGTTCTGTTGGATGACGCCTGGCACCCTAGAAATGGCCCATGGCTGTTTTCCTTCTACATTCAACCAACCTCAGCCCCCCTACCGAGGGAGATTATTCCGCACTGTCACGCACTTGAGTCAGCTCGAGGTGGGGTACAAGTACATTTGGGTTTGAACACGGAGAGAATGGGAACTTTTCCTGCCCTTCTTTTCCCTGCATTTTCTAAATCAGTCAGAAAAGTGGTCATAATACACCGAGAAGCACTGATGAGCATAATCTGGAAGCTGGAGGTAACTCCCCAAGGAAGGTGTTGCCTTCCCTGAGTCTTAAAAGAAGAGCCAGTTAGGCAGTGTGGTGAGCTTGTGCTTGTCAACTTGACTAGGCTGAAATGACTTTGCCCAGAATTCCCTTCCCTGTATGGATCTGAGTAAGGATTACTCACTAGAGAAATGTGCATGAGGTCCAGGAGGTGAAGGACAAGCAGCAGCCATATTTATGCCCAGAATGTCAACGTAGGACCAGACGTCATGGTTGCTCACACTTGTGGTTACAGATCTGTTGACCTGCCCAGTTGAGGTGAGGCAAGCAACCAGGCCTGCACCTCCATCCTCTCCCACCGGACTTCCTCCATCAACTTCTCTGACTCCTAGGCCATGTGTGTGTTTAGCTCTGTGATGAGGGATGCCAGCTTCCCCATAGCACCACTGAAGTTTGAGGCAGGAGAGGCCAGCACGAGCTCCATTCATGCTTCTGGGCTCCCAGCTTATCCATGTGGGTTCTGGTTTGTTCCTGACTCTCCCCATTTCACATCCATCTTTCCTTCCCAGACTCAAACACAGTCCTGCTCACTTCAGGCTCAGCACCAGATGCAGACACAAGAGCTGCGCATAAGCCGTTTGACCAGCACCCACAGTTGTGTAGGGTCAATTCCCTGCAATAAACCCCTTGTTCTAGATCACTCCAGTGGTAACACCTCTTTGGTCAACCTTGGTGGGTAGACCAGTTACAGATGGCTGGGGGGGAGAAAAAATGGTCCAGGCAGGAGGAACAGAATGAGCAGATTCACAAAATGTTGGAGCCTATGCAGGGAACCACAGGTAGCTTGGTGTTTCCAGAAGCCACACGAGAAGCAGGGAGAGGAAGATGGGACCAGAAAGGGTGGAAATGCCTGGGTGGTGCAGGGAATCAAATGCCATGCTAGACATTTGGGCCAAATGAGAAACAGCTGAATGAAGGAAGCTTCTAAATGTGTGGGAAAGCCGCGAACAGTTTATGTGATCTGTTATGCTATTTGTTGTTCTCTGAATAATGTTCCACATGACAAGTCTTCTTTAGAATATACTATTTGCTTTAAGAAATGGTGTTTTCCACTGTCAGATGACAAGAATTGGATAACATTCTACTGGGATAAGATGGGCTATGCTGTCTAATAAATAAACCACAGATTTCAGCGGCTGACTACCACAAAGGGTTTTTCTCGCTCCTGTCACGCTGGTAGGATGGCTTTCTTCGGTGGCTCTTTATCAAGCAGTGTCTGGGGATTTCAGGATCCTTTTATCTCAAGACCCTGCAATCTTCAAAGTGTGGTCTGTAAGATTGGCAGGAGAGGAGAGCTTGTGGATAATGCTGCCGGCGGGGCAGGGTGGGTCACTGGGGGCCAAGAAAGTGCTTGCCTAACTTCCCAGAGCAGCACCTAGTCTTGCCTCTGCAACTACTGGAAAATGTGGGCGGGTAGGAGAGAAATAAAATGGGATCTGGTAAATGCTTAAGACTATATTTCTTACCTTTCTCAGTTCGGGAGCTTTTAATTACAGCTCAATGGTACCGACAGCATAACCATGTTAGCACATAGTTGGGCTTCTTTTTCCATGACATGAGTTCGAGTTGCTATTCTTGTTTCCATGCTTTTTATATATTCAAAGACAAAAAAAAAATTAACTGCAATTTTTCACATCACAATTGAAGGCTGTTATTCTATTTTTTTTTTAATTTTTATTTATTTATGATAGTCACACACAGAGAGAGAGAGAGAGAGGCAGAGACACAGGCAGAGGGAGAAGCAGGCTCCATGCACCGGGAACCCGATGTGGGATTCGATCCCGGATCTCCGGGATCGCGCCCTGGGCCAAAGGCAGGCGCTAAACCGCTGCGCCACCCAGGGATCCCGAAGGCTGTTAACACTTAAAATGACTCCTCTACTTTTATCTAGATGAGTTGGCCTTTGCCTAATAAATAACCTTTATGGAAAGAGTTTTAGTAGGAAGGGTCTCTCTCCAGAACATATTTCCTTTGTTTCCTGTGATAAGCCCCTGGGTACCAGGGATGGTTTGGGTCAGAGAATATCAGCTAACAAAAAGATAGACTGATCGCTGGTCATGATTATGAAAATGCACAGAGGAGAGAAGTGACTGGCAGCCAGGAGCACATCTCTCTTTCCATTTCTGTTCGTCTTGTATCCACTGTCATCCCTAATTTGTGAGAAGCTGGCACAGGCGGGATAACAGGTTTGAATATATTTCCCCACAGACACAGTCTTACAAATAAATGGTGATTAGGTGTACCTGCAAGAGGACCACCAGTCTTGCGCTTTTCTGGCATATGATGGATTAAGTAGGTGAAGTTGAACCATTTATTACATTAGTTGTTGCAATTGCTATATTATAAGTGCCAGATAAAGGACTTAAACTTTTGAAAAAGGGCCTATTCTTTCCGATTTTCAAGGGGTCCCAATTATAAAATTTTCGTGTCATTATGTCTTTAAGGGGGAGGTGATAAAGTGCTTTGAAAACTATAAGATGTTGCATAAAATAGCATAATGTTTAAATTTCTCGTAGAGAATGTCAGATTGAGCACATGGCAGCACGATGGTTGATTTTATGTGTCAACTTGGCTGGGTCATGGTGCCCAGATATTTGGTCAGACACCAGTGCAGATGTCACTGTGAAGGTATCTTTAGATCAAAGTAACATGTAAATCAGTAGACTTTGAGTAAAACAGATTGTCTTCCAAATTGTGGGTGGGCCACATCTAATCACTTGAAGGCACTAAGAGGAAAAGACTGTGGCCCCCCGAGGAAGAAGAAATCCTGCCTCCAGACTCACAGCTGCCACATCCGTTCTTCCCTCAGTCTCTAGTCTGTTGACCTGCCTTACAAATACCAGATTTGCCAGCGCTCACCATTATATGACCCAATCCTTCAAATTTCTCCCTCTCTCTGGTTCTCTGTGTGTGCATGTGTGAATATGTTTGTATACATATCCTACTGGTTCTGTTTCTCTGGAGAATACTAACTAATAGAGATATTTTTTGAACAAAGGAAATAGGCAATATTTACTAATTTGCATCTGAAATATTTGGAATTACACACCTATAAAATATGCTTTGAGATATACTGACCCAATTGATTAAGGAATCTACTGTTTCTTTTCTCTTTCTCTCTCTCTTCTAGAGAGAGAGAGCAGGGAGAGAGGCAGAGGGAGAGGGAGAGAGAGAATTCTAAGCAGGCTCCATGCCCAGGGCAGAGCCTGATGCAGGACTCGATGCCGGGCTCAATTTCACAGCCCTGAGACCATGACCTGAGCCAAAATCAAGAGTTGGATGCTTAACCAGCTGAGCCACTGAGGCACCCCAGGAATCTGCTGTTTCTTATGACTTATCTTTAGCCATCTTCAGGATTCTCCTATATTCTAGAAACCCATTATGATGTGTCCCACTTCCGCGTGCTGTGCTTGAAGGCAGAGAAGCCAAAACACTCTTAGGTAAGAGAACCCATAATCCAGCAATGAACCCCAAACTGTTCATTCTTAAATCTGTGGAGAGGATTGTGCATACTTCTTGCAAACTCTTATTTCTACTCTGATAAAGAATTAACTTCGCGTTAGGTACACCTTCAATACACACCCAGAAACAAAGGACATTGGCACTAACTGCTATTCAATAGCATTTAGGACACAAGCCAATGGAAGAAATGAGAATTTACAATATGCCTGACTTAGACTCCTGTGACTTAGCTCTCTGCACCCAGGCTTGGATGGAGTTCTGACCCTGTGTGATGTGCCGGGTTTGCAAGACGGTTGGATATTTGAACAAGAAGGGCCACACAAAGAACCCAGTGTCAGCTTTAGGAGGGTGATTTGTACGCATGAGGTATTATTACCTCCTCCTACATGATGCACGAAGAAGGAACCACATCCCATAAGGAAGCCATGCAGTGTCATAGCCGCCGCCTGTGCCGTGGTCCTCGGGGCACATCACAGAGCACTCGTGTCTGCTGAAGGAATTAAAATGAAACAACACGAGAAGCCGTGGAGAATCACATAGAAGAGAGGTCAATTTACAGATGTCTAATCTGGGCTACATTTTAAGAAGCGTCCCATTCTTTTCCACATTACGTAAGAAGACGGTGAGTTTGAAAAGATTACAAAGGAAGGAGAGAATTAAAAAGAAAAAGAGAAAACAAGGGAAGGGCCAAGTTAGGAGTGAAGATCATTTAAAATCGTTCTTTTGTGCTCCCTCTTCCTTTCCCTCTTCTGGAAGTAGGGGAGGTAGTGTGTATCTCCTAGAGTAAAATGACCCATCGTAAACCTCATAATGTCAAAAATCCGAGTCTTATTTATCATCCACATTAAAGACAAAAGCCACGCAGCTGTAGCTAGGAGTGATCTGAGAGGAGCCAAAAATGAAAGCAGACAGCAATACAGGCGTGGATTTAAAACTATGGCTTTTATTACAGAAGGCACAGATGAGAGCAGATGGGGGAGCAGAGAGGACTTTCGCGTGTACGGAGGAGGATGGTTGGGTGAAGAGAAGCACCAAGGTAGAGAATGAGGAGCTGTTTGGTTCCACGTAACCTTCCCATGTGGGCTCTTGGTGGAATGACAATCGTCTTTCCGCCTTTCTCAAGACAGTAACAACAGCAAGGCGGTGGGCCCCTGCCCTGAACATTTAGCACGGTGCCTGGGCCCCAGCAGGGTTCCCCATATGGCTGAAAAATCAGACAATTTCCTCAGGAGATACTCTCAAGTTAACCTATCGTATTTGGCCTTACTATGCTAAGGGATCCTCAGAATTAAGTCCTGGCAACTTGCTCTCCATCTTGGACTTCTGTTTCTGAGCGCATGTCCTTGGGCAAGTCAATCATCTCCTCGGGCCTCTGCTTCCTCATCGGCATGGTCTTTAGGTTCCCTCTGGCATCAACATTCTGATTCTGTGAAACTAGCTCCAGGTACCCAAAGCTCAGACCCCATACATCTTATTTTACAACTCAATCCAGTTCAATCACAAATATCCAAACGATATTTATAAGTACCTAGAATGCGCAAGACACCGCATTCGCTGCTTGAGGTATGTGAATTTGTGAGTGTGATAGGCCTGCTCTCGACGTCAAGGAGCAGATCCTCAGGAAGGGTGGAAAGCATGACAGGAAGTAACTGCCAGAAAGTTCCAGAAGCCCTCAGGGGAAGTATTGTCTCCTTCCTACCCGGATAGTGACATTTTAGAACTAAGGAAGGGGTGGTGTGCTGAAAGAAGGAATGGAAAATGGAGGGCTCACCGGGTAGGGAGTTCATTTTTCTCTAAAGATGGAGGAGAGCTTCACGAGGGGAGAAACTGAGTGTGTTCAAGAAAGAGCAAGTGTTCCTCTTGAGCAGGATTACGGTGTATGTCCAGAGGGATGGGGGAAGGAAGGTGGAGGGCTCCATATGCCCAGACACTGAACCCAACTGGCTCTGAATATTTCTGTGGAAGGACAAGAGAGGATGTACGTGACAGAGAAGTCAGCAGAGAGGAGAGGTGGAGGGACAAAGGTGTCCAGGAAGACTGTGGCAATGGCCAGTGGTTGGACAGCTTCCTCATGCTACACCTGGGCAGTTCGTAGAACACGCTGTAAAATGGCATGTGGTAAGCGAATGTGGTTGTGAGAAGTCTCTGGTACTGAGACTCTGTGCTTCTGAGGCTGCTTGCTTGTTTTTCAGGTGTGCCCTGGAAGAAGCTTTCGGAGCCTGCCCTAGCTCATGGGGGGGCAGGGGCGAATTTAGCTTCTCCTCTTGGCTGGTCTGTTGCCTTTCTCTTCTTCTTCTTCTTCTTCTTCTTCTTCTTCTTCTTCTTCTTCTTCTTCTTCTTCTTCTTCTTCTTCTTCTTCTTCTTCTTTCTCCTTTTTCTTTCTTCTTCTTCTTCTTCTTCTTCTTCTTCTTCTTCTTCTTCTTCTTCTTCTTCTTCTTCGGCTGCTCAGCAGTGGTTTGGTACATATCTGGGTGAAATGGCTCCAAAGGGAGTGGCTGTAGATCCTTCCACCCCCACTTTCACCCCCCAATCCCATAAGGACATATACCACTTCATGAGACAAGGTTGGAAATGGGAGAATCATGAGTCCCAGCCAGCTTTAACTGTTGACTTTATTGCCCCCCCCTTTTTTTTTGATTAACGTAGAGAGCAAAACAAATGAGTAAAATATATATTCTTAGCTATTCACAATAATAATGATAATATTAATAATAATAATAAGTGACCATTGCTATTATACCAGGAAGATAATGCAATAAGACTTTCCACCTCTTGTTTTCATTGCTTACTTTTAACCCACCCGCTCATTTCTGTTTGTTTGTTTGATTTGTTTGTTTGTTTAAGCAACTCCTGGCGTTTTTTAAGCCTCCTTGAAGTGGCAGTCCCAGAAACTTCACACAGCAGGGAATGATTTTGGGTCCAAGGGCATTGCGTCTCCCAGGGTATTTATCTAGGAATGGCTCCATGAGGAAGCTGAGGGGAGCCTGGGAGGCTGAAATCCTCCCATCCCCCCTTGTGCATCCCTCCCTCCCAACTGGTCAGCTTAACTGACCCCTCCTTTCTATTTTTGTTTTAGGCAGTTGAGCCTCTCAGTGGGCTTTCCTCATTCTGCTACTTTCTTTGTCAAGATTTTTGTCTATCTTTGTCAATCTTCTGGCACAGTTTTT
Organism: Canis lupus dingo; assembly: GCF_003254725.2. Classification (NCBI taxonomy): domain Eukaryota; kingdom Metazoa; phylum Chordata; class Mammalia; order Carnivora; family Canidae; genus Canis; species Canis lupus. The sequence goes on from NC_064277.1 coordinate 7,738,755, forward strand.
GTGTATGTGAGTGAGTTTCTATCAAACGGTTTCTACCAGAAACTTTCTTTTTTTTTTTTTTGTACCTTTTTTCCTATTGTGTTTTCATTTACACAATCTTGCCCTTTTGCAGGTGAAACAATGGATCATTCATACTTCAGTTTTAGATGTTTGGTTGTGTTGACACACATGGAATAACAGATGTTTCATGCAAATGGGGCTCTCAGAGTTAATTCAACTTTGTTTGCAACCACTCTTTTTGTGAAATTTGGATTTTTTTCAGCTCCTACTCTTTCCCACTTTCCCCTTTTACTTATTTGGAAATATATTTGTCATATAGTTGAATCCTATGTTATCCCTTTATGGTGCCTCTAAAGCCACCTTTCTAAATTTTCAGCATGCTCGAATGTGATGCCTCTATGGTGGTCAGAAAAGTCCAGCTTGTGATAGTTACTTCTAAACAGCTGTTCTAGAAATGATGCACCCAAAGTTTTTGGTAAGGTTCGAGCATTGCTTTATCTGGTGGGTAACACACACACCCCACAACACAAACCTTATAGTTGACAAAGAAAAAATTATGGTGCCCAAGAGAAAAAAAAAAACAACAAAAAACAAAGATAAAAGGCAGAGCAAAAACCTCCTCAAAGTCGGGCATTTGTTTAAAGTTGCTAAATTACACATTTTGAACCCGAAAAATGTTTGTGAAAAGTGCTCTGAAATTATTAGACCACAATACTTCTTTTGAGTCTGAAAACCATTTAGAGGTTCTGTGACGTGGAGCTCGGCTAGCCAGGGAGGCAGTACCATCGAGAGCACTGTGACAGGCTGGGAGACCAGAGAGTGGCTGAGCACTGAAGGTCTGTCGCTGCATATTTCAAGACTGGCTGTGGTGGAAGCAAGGGCATGACAGAGCTAACAACATGGGAGCTTTCATCGGAGAAAGGAGATGTTGGCCATCTAATGCTTCAGGGGAATCCCAAGGCTCTGTGTATGCCTGGGTAGTGAAGGAAGTAGGGGTGAAGTTACTGGAGCTGAGGTGCTCAGGGATCAGTGAGGTGGGCAAGCGACCAAGTGGTCTTCACGGATGCTAATGTCCCTCAGAAGCTCACAACTCAGGGGAGCCAGAGCTGTGAGCCAGAGCAGGATATGCCTCTTCTTATCACTCTCTGTAACTAAATGTCAATCCATCATTCAGGCAACACTCATTTAAAAATTAGACGTGCCTTGAGTACCAATCATATGGCAGCCACTGCTACTGGAGTTCCAAAGTACATTAGGCATGGTTCTGAGCCTGGGGAGCTGACTGCCTGACTGGGGAGGGGGACACATGGACTAGTTATCTTAAGCAGAGCTTAAAGACTCACAGGACTTTGGGGGGCAGGCTGGCCATGTAAATGGTGACGTCAGCAGGTGTAGTAAGTAGAGAATATGTGGCAACTGCAGTGAACCAAGGCGCTCATAGCTTCCCTAAGGGAAGCAGCCACTACTCCCTGTTAGCAAATCTTCTAATTTTCTTTTTAAAGTCAGAAATGCAGACATATGGGGGTGTAATTTCCCAACTTTAAGATTTGAGCAGGTGATTAAAAAATTAAAAGCACAGTATGGGCCAATGATTTGTGAACTCTGAGTTAAATAACTGGAGCTGCAGGCAATCTCGGGTTCTGACTCTGTTTCTGGCTCTAATCCACTGGTTATCTTAAACAAATCACATGACTTCTCTGGACCCCAATGATCTCATTTATAAAATGGAGCAGTAAGCTGCAGAGTTTTTCCTAGTTCTATGAGTCTATGATTTCAATGTCTATATAGACCTCTAATTAATTTTTGTCTGCAAGGAAGGTGGGAAACACAAGGACCATATCTTTTATGTTCTCCCTCTGAAATGTGTAGTGTCAACAGGAGGCTGCCACCCTGGGGGGAATTGATTATGGTGCCCAATGCTGGCTTCCCGGGTTCTAAGAAGAGGCCAGGTTTGGAAGCTACCATGATGAACTTTGTATCACTTGCTCTCTCCCATGCTATAGTCAACAAGGGTGGCAGGATGGTGTAATGGAATTGTCCAAATGGGCATATGCTGGAATCTCAGACTTGTTTCTTAATGATCTCTGTGATTGGGAAAATCATTTCCCCTCTGTCCCAGATGTCACCAGCTGTAGAGGTGGAAAAAAAGAATGTCCTCCCATAAACATTGTATGCTTCTCTCTGTCAGAAGAGAAACACATCATCTCTTGTATGTGTGTCTATTTGTTTTTCTGTTTTGCCTTGAATGCTACAAAGCTTACCAGAATGCAAAATACCTGGGTCAAGATAGCTTAATTGGCCAAAGTATTGCTTTGACTAAATCAGAAGTTAATTAATTAATTATTTTTTAAAAAAAAATTATCTTCAAAATTGCCATTAAAGGCATTATTCAAAAGTTGCTCAGTGTTTCTTATGTGGGAAGATAAAGGGACATCTTTTGTGAAGTAGGCTGCAGGCAGTACTCTCGATGGCCAATTGACTTCCCACTGAGCTTGCGCTTTGCTGAGTGAGGTATGGTGGAAGGGCATGAGCGGAATTGCTGCAACCAATACAGAGGATTTTTAGAGGTGTGGGTGAGGGGATGGGGAATAGCAGGAGAGAACGGAGAAAACTTAGCGGAAGAGGAAGTGGAGAGGAGGCCTTGGGATGGACAAGAACGGAGATCATGGCTAATACAAGTTGGAGGTTATGTCTTTTGTGTGACATAGTCTATTTTTTTTTTTTCATCTTGCAAAACCCTTGGGAAACTCTTGCTAATGATTTTTGCTGCTGTTTTGATGTGATGAGTGATGGGCCAACCTCAGGTGTGCAGGGTGAACAGAGACCACACAAATGGTCCAGCCACCCATGGGTTACACTGATAGAAGGTTCTCCATGATATTTTCTTGCCAAATGTTATTGCCAGGAAACAGTAGGTCTTGCCAAATAAAACTGTATGCTTCCTTCTGCCTAATGAGAACTATATATGATTCATCAGATGCTTTATTTGTTTAGCTTTGCCTAAACAAGGTTAGAAGAAGATTTAGTGCTCCATTGTATAAGATCACTGGTTCCTAGTGCATTGCTTTTTCTCTCTGTTATATAATTTCTGATCTCTCTTTCCTATATTTATTTTAATTGTAGATCTTGTATATTTTAAAGACATCTCAAATTACTGTGTTTTAAGACACTCCAAATCATTTGTGGGGGCCAAGGAGGGTCTAAACAGCACCATCCAGTGTAATGTTGTACAATGACAGAAATGTTCTATATCTGTGCTGAACACCAGTGATCGCCATTAGCCACATGTGGCTCTGGAGCATCTGAAATGTGGCTAGTGCAATGGAGGAACTGAATTTCTAATTTTATGTAATTTTAATTAACTTAAGTTGAAGTGTAAGTAGCCACTTGTGGCGAGTAGCTGCCATATTGGACAGTGCAGGCCTAACCATTTATAAATAAATGCTTCTGAACATCTGAAAAGGGGTCCTTCTCAAGTGTAAATGTTGTTTTCTTACAGGATGGATTAACTTGGAAAAATCTTTTTGTAAAATAAGGAAAGATTATTACATTGCATTTGTATAGTATGAAATTATAAGGCAGCTTAAACTCCATTTATTTATAAAAATAACAAAATTAACCAAGTGCTTTCTATTTCTTAGAGCTTTGATAGTTCCACTATCAATTTATTTTTTATTTTTATTTTTTTATTTTTTAAAGATTTTATTTATTTATTTATGACACACACACACACACACACATACACATACACACAGAGGCAGAGACACAGGCAGAGGGAGAAACAGGCTCCCTGTGGGGAGCCCGATGCGGGACTTGATCCCAGGACCCTGAGATCACAACCTGAGCCAAAGGCAGATGCTTAACCACTGAGCCACCCAGGTGCCCCCCCACTATCATTTTATATTCCAATTTTTATTAAATGAGTGTTATTTCCTAATCATCAAAACTAACTGATAATTCTTAAATAGGATGTTTGTGGGAGACAACTTAAAATAATAAATTTTAGTTCCATTTCTTGACCTGGGTGGTGTTTACCCAGGGATTCCCTTTATAAGTGTTTAAATGTCCTTATATATTTTACGCACTTTTCTGTATCAATGTTGATTTTCACAATAAAATACAAAAAAATGGTTAATCTCTTTCATGTTTAAAGGCATAATGTGATGAAACTGTACAAATGTCCATTTCATAGACTGCTTAAGGAAAAATCATGGAGAATCTAGAAGTAGACCCAACAACAAATGGGAATTTATTATATAAGAAAAGTAGCATTTCAAGTCAGTGGAGAGGAACTATGAATCGCTTAACAAATGGTGATGGGACAGTTCTCATGTATTGAGGATAAACTATGCATTTGAGTTTGCATTTCCTATTGCCGTTGGAATTCACATTTTTCCCAGTGGGGTTTTTATAATGAATGGTGTTGCATCTACTGTTTAGCTACTCAAGATCAAATTGTGTCATTTAAATTTGCATTTATATCCCAAATATTTAATTTAAGAACAGACCTCCATACCACATTTCCCCAAGAGGTCCCTGTTACATTCAGTTTTAAATATAGCTGAAGAACATAAAAAATCTTAAAAGGTTATAAAGCCAGAATGTGGTAGCAAATGAAAGTGACTAAAAAACAAAACAAAACAAAAAAACCTCGACATTTAAAAAATTATTTTGGGAAAGAAGTTCATTAACCTCAAGAAAATTTTCCCTACCTTTTACCTGCAGATTGCAATTTCTTTTCTTAATTTTAATCTCAGTAGGTTGAGAATTTTCCCTTAGTTGTTCCCCTCAAGATTCATTCTAGGTAGATCAGTGTTTACACAGAAGAAAATGAAACAAAAAAAAAAAGAATAGAAAACATCGGTAAGAAGGTTTTTTTTAGAAGTCCTGAGTGAAAAAGGGCTTTCTAATTATAACACCAACCTCAGGAACCATAGAGAAAAGTAGTCATACATTTGACTATAATAATGGCAATCAACAGTTTGATTTCCATAAGGCACAAAGAGCTTGTTTGTTTGTTTGTTTACTTATTTATGAAAGAGAACGAGAGAAAAAGAGGAAGAGAGAGAGCATGCACATGCATGTGGCTGCTTAAGGCAAGGAAGGGTAGAGGAAGAGAGAGAATCAAGCAGACTCCCCACTGAGTGTGGAGCCTGATGAGGGCTCTATCTCAGGACTCTGAGATCATGACCTGAGATTATGACCTGAGATACAACCTGAGCCAAAATCAAGAGTCAACGGCTTAACCAACTGAGCCACCCAGGTGCCCCACAAAGAGCTCCTTCAAGTTTCTTTTAAAAATACAAATAGAAAAGGAGCAAAGTATCTAAACAGGCAATTCACATAGTAAGGGACCAATGAATGGTCCAAATGGCCAATGAATGTAAGGTATTCAACATCAGTTATTAAAGAGATTGAGATTGAAAAGAAAGTTCATAATTTTAAAGGAAGTGGAATCCTTTCGATCAGCCTGCAGAACTATATTAATGTATATATTTCTTCCTTAATTTTAAACCTACTTTTTGTGTACCGTTAGCAGAATATTGGACAAATGTTCTCTACGAACGTGACCTCTTCACCAGTTAGAATGGCTTTTTAAGAAAGAGACAATATTAAGTGCTTACAAGGATGCAGGGCAATTGGAATTCTCAGCCATTGCTGAGGGGGATGTACAGCCACTCTGGAAAAAAACGTTGGCAGTTTTGTTTTGTCTTTTTATAAAGTTAAACATATACCAAACGTATAATCCAGCAACCCCACCCCTAGGTTTTTACTCAAGAGGACTGGAAACTTTTGTTCGCAAAGAAACTTGTACATGAATGCCAAAAGCTGGAATCAATGCAAATGTCTTGCAACTGGTGAATGGATAAACAAATCATGGCACATCCAAATACAGGGATACTCTTCAGGATGGAATAAAAGGGAACAAATTACTGGTTCGCGTAACAACATGGATGAATCTCAAATGCTTGTGCAAAGTGAAAGAAGCCAGACTCAAAAGACTACATTTTGTATGATTCTAATTATATGACATTCTGGAAAATGCAAAATTATAGGAACAGATCAGTGGTTGCTAAGGGTGAATGTGGGGGAGGGGGTCAGCTGCAAAGGGGCAGCCCAAGGAAATCTTTGGGGTTGAGAGCGCTGTTCTGGAACTTCATAACGGTGGCCTGATTGCATGCATTTGTTCAAATCCTAGAAGAAGACACCAAAAAACAGTGAATTTGACTGTATGTTAATTTAAAAGGTGGATAAAAAGCTAATGGGTTTCTAAGTTAAATGTTGGATTGAGAACACAATGACATTTATTTATTTATTTTTTTTACTTAGATTTGGTTATCTATGCTCTTCTTGGGGGGAAGTAAACTTCTATATTGATGTATAACACATATATATAAGTGTACAGATTATAAATGTGCAGCTTGATTATAAATATTACAAATATCATGCACCAAACAAACCATCATGTGGATCAAGAGATAGAACTTCACCAGAGACCCCTCCTGTCTATCCTTCCTCCTTTTATTTTTTTAGAGGTTTTATTTATTTATTCATGAGAGACAGAGAGAGAGAGGCAGAGACACAGGCAGAGGGAGAAGCTCCCCGTGGGGAGCCCAATGCAGTCAAACACAGGACCCCGGGGTCACGACTTGAGCCAAAGGCAGACAATCAACCACTGAGCCACCCAGGTGCCCCTCTCTCCTTCCTCCTTTCCAGAAGGAGTCAATATTCTGCTTTCTAACACCACAGACTAGTTTTACCCATTTTTGGATTTCATGTAAATAAAATTACATTGAATGTATGCACTCTTACTAGGCTTAGTTATATTTCAAACTAGTTTTCTATATAACTAAGTAGAGATACGCCAAGTAACACTGATGAGACTGGACTGGGTAATCACTATGATTTCTTCTAGTTCTCAAATTTGGAGTCTGTGAGTCGAGAAAATTGTGAAATATTTTTTATTTGAAATACGTTTTTGGCCAACCAAACCAACCATCATTTTTTTTTTTTAAAGCTAATCTAAAGGCATTTGGAAAATGCATACCATACTGTTTCTTTACAATCTCCAGAATTATATTTTTCTCCAGTATTATATTTCCTAGCATGGATAGACATCAGTCTTAAAATTGGCCTGATATACTGATCCTGTCATGTGATACATCCTTGGTACTTCACCAAATGATGATCTATGAACATTTCCTGCTTTGTTCTTTTGAGATCATGCTTGACTTCTGCGCAGCTTATTTAAAGCTGTGGGGAGAAGAGACTTCTTGAAAACATGGTATTGAAGTCTGCTCTAAACTTGAATATTTGGAAACTTCCAGTGAAAATAAATCCATATGGCAAGTCTAGTCCCAGCTTGATTCCTGTATGATTGGGTCCAATATCCTCCATGAATGGGGCGTGTATATATATGTGTGTGCGTGTGCACGCACAATCTTGTAGGTGCCCTTTGTGGTGTAAGGCAATTACGCTGGTCTTTGTTTTTGTTATTCTTTCCAGTGAGAGAACCTGGAGTATCAGTTCTGAGTTTCTGGGTTGGGACAGGTTTTATTTTCTTAACAGTAACCAAGCCACCAGAGGGAAAAACAAAACAATCTCTGACAATTAAAAAATGTCTTAAAAATAATATCAATAACAAATACTAACTTTTAAGGGGCCAATGTATTCTCTAACTAACTCAAAGCCCAAGTTAAATATTACACTTAGATCCTTTTTCACAAAGCCTGATGGGCCAGCTCTTCTTTCCATTGTTGGAGTCAACCACAACCACACAGCTCAAGTGAAGGGTGTCCCCTGGCTGGGTGTGACCAGCGGAGCCACCAAAACCATAGATTCCTTGATCATTATAACTCACAAATGCTCCAAGGACTGGCTTTTGTGAACAGTACTCAACCAGGCGACTCTTCAATTGCGTTCCCTCCTTTCCCCTCTCCACCTTACTGTGCTAGAACATGGCATAGTACAGATACCTAATGATGAACTACTCCATAGGACTCAATAAAAGTTGGAGCTAATGGTCTATAATTAAGATTAGTGAATGTTGGTGTTGGAAGCCTACTTTTCATTCAGCATATACATTACTGGGCAGATTCGCGGCTTCCTGAAGGTCCCATGGCTAGTTAGTGGCAGAGGAAGGCTAGTACCTGGGAAGTCTTCAAGTACCTTTTCCTGTCTTACTCTTTTTTTCTCCCAGAATGCACTGAGGTGGGTTGGGATTATTGCTACAGAGATGTGTACATTGGGGTAGTGTCTCGGAACTTTTGTTAAGATATTTAAAGGAATTTTTTGGACCACATAACTGGATAGTCTGAGGGAGGATGGACTTTAGAAATGGTTTCATCTCACAGCTCAATGATGTCTTCCAAGATGAGACATTTTCTCCCATTTTTTCTTTTTTCCCATGTAGTTTTCCATGGTGTCATCTCTTTATGGTTATAAGATAGTTGCCATCAGCTCCCTGGTGTGCATGCCTCTTCATCAGGATCTAAGCCGTGAGCAAGGGGGTCATTCTGGAAGACCCCAAGAGATCTTCTCGTCAGACTGCTCCTCACATCTCGTTGGCCTCAGTGGCTGGTGGGTCATTTGTAACCTGCAGCTGTGGTTGGGTGATCAGGTTATGCCGACTAACTTAACCTCAAGTCATAGGTATTGTTTTGAAATCACACTCCTCTGAAACAGGCGTAGGACACTGGTGGAAATGTGGACAATGGAATTGAGGTAGGTGCCAAAAAGGGGAAATGCGGACAAGGGGCAGCCCCAGTGCTTACTAAGGCAGTAAATATCAGAAGTCACAGGGACACAGGTGTGTCTCATGGAACCCGAGGGTGGGGAAGAGTGTGATTGGGGGAAGGGTCAGGAGTCAAGAACCCGAGAGCCATCAGACACCAAGAAGTCACTTCTTCCTTTCTCTCCTTCCTTCTCTCCTCCGCTCCCTACCTGCTCCACCTTTCTCTCTCTTTGGCTTTATTTCATCATGGGAAGGTTTTTTTTTTTTTTAAGGTTTTATTTATTTATTTGAGAGAGAGAGAACAGTGGTGAGGAGGGGCAGAGGGATAGAGAGAAGGAGAAGCAGACTCCCCACTGAGAGGAGCCCAACCCAGGGCTTGATCCCAGGACCCTGAAATCCTGACCCGAGCTGAAGGCAGAAGCTTCACCGACTGAGCCCACCAGGCGCCCCTCATCATGGGAGCCTTACTGTTTACCTGCAGGCCATTGGATCCTGCACCTCAGTGCGGGAGACAGCTACCTCTCACCTCCTGAAAATTTGTGGCCCTCCACCTCCATCCAGTCACCTAAACATGCGGACTGAGTAGCAGGCTCTGATTTCCAGTTCCTCCCTCCTGGCAGGACATTCTGGGCAAGCTCAAGCCACCTACCTGCCCTGATGGCAGGACATATGGGGCCAGATGAGGCTGCCAGGGCCCACCTGCACCAGGTGGGGCAAGATGGGGTGACCCAGCAGGGCTGGTGGCCCTTTAGAGAAGCCAGGCCGGGAGGGCACCCGGGAAGGCCACCGGCAGAGGGATTTCAGGCCCGGGGTGATGCTTGTCCTCCGAGGGGCTCCTGGGCCCGGGCGGGGTGGGTGGGCCAGTGCTTGCACAAGGGAGGCTTCCTTTGCCAGCTGCACCAGCTCTCCCTGGGGGAAGCACTCAGGTCTGGGGTACAGGGAGGGATGATGGGGGCCCGGGGGGGGGGGCACCCAGATGACCTGGGTGAGAAAGAATAAATAATTTCAGAAACTGGAGGAAATCCTACTTTGCAACCATAAAACCGAGATGAGGTCTCTGCTGAACTGCAGGCCAACTGTTCTGGCGTTTGGACTACGACCCGGCCGCATGGAGGGCAGGGGGCTGCCACGACCTCCTCCAGACCCAACCGTCCACACTGCTGATCCCGGTGGGAGCCTGGTCCCGGGGGGGTGGGGGGGGGGCATTCCCAGGCTTCTCAGGCTTAGGTGCCTGGCTCTGTTTACCGTGGGTGGCCGCACCCTTCCTCCGGGAGGGTGAGTCACCGGCTGGGTGGCGGTGTCTGCAGTCGCACCAGAGTCCCATGTGCCCCTTTGGGGGGCTTAACGTTGTCCCTTGCAGGAAGGGGTCACTTTGACCTTCCCGTGGAGGATAAAGCTATCAGCAGGGGGTTTTTTGTTTTTTGGTTTTTTTTTCTTCTGTTTTACTGTTTTACAACTTCCTCCTAAGCCTAGAACAATAGCCTTATAAACGGGCAGGAAACCTCATGGGTCTGTGCATTGCAGGGAAGGGAAAGAGGGCAGCCCGTGGTGCCTGGAGGTTACCCCGACGGTGCGGCCCGGGCCGCTCAGCCTGAGCAGCCAGAGGGCCTGAGGCCTTCACCCAGGCCAAGCTCCCCAGAGGAGCGAGTGATTCCAGGGGACCTCAGGCTGCCAGGGGGCCCGTGGGGGCAAGCCGCTCGGGTTGGCCAACATCTGGGGACTAGGAACACAAAGGAGCTGCAAGGTAGAGCTCTAAGGAAGGAATGCTAAAGGCCGAGGGGGCGGACGGGAGCCCTGGATGGGGACAGATCACGGGCTACCATCCTTCTTTTTTTTTTTTTTTTTTAGAGATTTTATTTATTTATTCATGAGAGACACACAGAGAGAGAGAGAGAGAGAGAGGCAGAGACACAAGCAGAGGGAGGAGCAGGCTCCACACAGGGAGCCCGACGTGGGACTCAATCCTGGGTCCCCAGGATCAGGCCCTGGGTCAAAGGTAGGCGCTAAACCTCCAAGCCACCCGGGCTGCCCTGCCTCCTTTACCCTCAGCCGTGAACTGATTGCTTTGGATACTTATGACCCATGACACGAGTTGGGCAGTGATTTTTTTTCCATAGCACCTTGGACTTTACAAAGCTCTCTTGCCACACTCACCGCATCCTTTCGGCCCGAAGCTGCATTCGGAGGTAGGCAATGTCCCCATCTGTGAGTAAACAAAGTGAGGCTCAGAAGTGTCCTGCCAGCAGGCACTGGAGCCGGGACACAGACTCAGGTGCTCCGTCACCTTACACCGCCTGTCTTGGTGCCCTCTCTCCCTCCGCACAGGCAAGAGGGTCTTCGTTGTCCCCCTGCCTTCTCACCATGGCCCCGTAACACGGAGAGCTTTGCTCCTCTTACATGGATGAAGAGGTTCAGGAGAACTGACAATAATAGTTGACAGGTGCTGACAGCTCCGTGCTAAGTTCCCCATGCTATTATCCTCCTTGACATTTACCCCAATTCCAAGAGCCTTCATTTTATTTTATTTTGTTTTTAAAAAGAAAAAGATTTTATTTATTCATGAGAGACACAGGCAGAGGGAGAAGCAGGCTCCCTGCGGAGGAGCCTGGTGCAGGATTCGATCCCAGGACCCTGGGATCATGACCTGAGCCAAAGGCAGATGCTCAACCACTGAGTCACCCAGGTGTCCCCAGGATTCTTCATTTTAAGGCTGGAGAAACCGAGGCATGGGGAGGCCAGCTGGGAGGCGCTGCAGGCCGAGCTCCCCCGCGGGCAGGCCCACTCTGACCCTGCCTCCCAGCCGTCTGCCGAGGGTGTTGACACAGGGTCATCGCTGAGCCTCAGATGCAGGCCTCCAGGCCCTCTGAGCCCAGCGAGTACAGCTGCGTGATCGTCACCACGCCCAAACCTTGGTCAACGTACTCACTTACTCATTTCACAAACATTTAGGAAGTCCCTATGAAGTGCCAGGCACGTTCTTCCTAAGTTTCCTCCTTATGAAGAAAATTTGCACAAAATACGCTTCTGTGCTCCCAGAGCTCACAGACCGATGGGGACGAGGGACAGTGATTTTCACAGTACGACCAGGGCTGTGAGAGTGTGGACACAGGACCACCTGCACACCCAAGCCCGAGAAGCCTTAATGTGTGTAAAGGTCATTCTTGCCCAGCCAGTGGGCACAGCAGGCTCCGTGCTGGGAGCCCACAATACTTACCAATTTGTGAAAATGTCTGAATTTTTTTTTAACCATACCACCAATTTTATTTTTTTTTGTTTATTTATTTTTTATTGGTATTCAGTATTTTTTTAAGTCAAAAGAAAAAAAATAACTTTCACGTTGAAGATTTCGCCTTAATCTATAATATTTGTCTTTACACCCGTGCAGTATATAGAAATGTAATAGAGAACATAAATAATGGTTGTATATAATATACATTATATAGAGAATGGAGAAGGGATCAGAAAAGCAGAAATCCCTGGGGCCCACGGGAGTGATAATGAGTCCCTGCTTAGACTAATCTGTTGTAAGGCAAAGCCCTTGCCGGGTCTTCCACTGGGTTCTGCTATAAGTTTGTGACATGTGACATGTGACATGTGCTCCTTCAGTCCAACTTCCAGGTCTGCCGAGAACATCCTACTCATTACCCATCCAGGGCCTGCTCAGGTTTGTGTGGTTAGCTAACTTCCTCAGCTGCACTGGGGCCGCTCTGCAGGGACCGGCTGACTGGTGTCAGAGGCCTGGGGAGGGAGGCCTTGCTTATACATTATCATCCTATCCTCCTCGTTCTGGAAAATATGCCTAAAAATCTTTAAAAAACACTTTTCCCTTGTAAGAACTTTGCTTACAGTTTGTTCTCTTGATGCAGGGTGTCTTAAGGGTGTGAACCTGGCTAGGCCTTCACTAGTCAGAAGTAGGCATGAGAGAGAGGAAGGCACTGGAAGCTGACTTCCAAGGTGTAGGATGTGCAGTGGGGTGCTTGTGGGAGTCCGTGAGGAAGCCCGCTTGGGAAGGTAGACTTCAGAGGTAAACCACAGCGGGGTTGCTCTTTAATTTTATAAAGTCTGAGGCTCTCTTTCACTCCAAGCAAACCAGAAAGTAAAAACACCTTCTGGAAGGATGGCACCAGCTAATGCTCTAGCATCCTGATTTGCAGTCTTCAGTGGGGCTCTTGAGAGTCACCCGTTACCTTACACAAGTGTTCTATTTGGAGATACCCAGGGACTGAGGCTCCTTGGATTCACTGGCTTAGTGAGGGCATTGGACCTGTCTTGCCAGAGCTCCTCCCCGTGTTTTGGAAATAGGTAAGTTGGGTTGGCCAAAACCGACATGACTAATGGCAAAGGTTACCAGGATTTGGTCAAATCATGGTATGACCCATGATTCTATGACCTTGAAGAGAAGAATCATTGTCTGTCCTCGCTAGGAAACTGGTGTGTGTGCCAAGTTTATCCTTAATACATGTTGCTAGGGGTATTCCTAACAATAATTAATAATTAAGGCAATAATTCATTTTTGGATCTCCCACAGTTTTGTTTTTTCTTTTACTCAATCATTAGTTGCATGACAAGAATAAATCTGAAATCTGACAAAGTCGCCCACTACTTACTCATTACTACACCTTAATGGCTTCCTGCTGTTCTGGGGAGAAAGACTAAATGTTTATTTAGTGGCTACTAGTCCGTGCACGGTCTCTGAGCCTCCCAGCTCACCAGCCTCCTCCCTCACCCCCAAGTCCTTCTCGGGTTCTGCTGTGCCCTCGGGCTACCCAGACCTGCCTCTAGTTCTCCTGACGCAGGGGATTTGCACCAGGAAGCAACAGTTCACCTGGATTGCTCTTCCTTCCCTCTTTACTCAAAGTGGACTTTGTCTCACCCTTTCACTCTCTGCTCAGCTACTACTTACTTAATTTAGAGAGAAAGAGAGAGAGAGTGCAAACGAGGTGAGGGGCAGAGGGAGAAGGAGAGAGAGAATCTTAGGCAGACTCCCCACTGAGCAGAGACTGACATGGGGCTCGATCTCATGACCCCCAGATCATGACCTGAGCTGAAATCCAGAGTTGGCTGCCTACCCAGGTGCCCCATTACTTGGAGATGGCTTTCTTGACCTCCCTGATGAGCTTCAACCCTCCCAGCATCATGCTCTACCAAATGTGATGTTTTTCTGAGGAGTCCTTATTACCATAGTTTTGCCAAACTTATTTGGTGAGTCACGTCAGTCTTTCCTACTAGATTCCCTGCCACAGGGCTGATGCTGCTCACCTTCGTGTCTCGATGCCTGAAGTACAATAGGTATTTAATGCATCTATGTTGACTAAATGGCAAAAATGAATAAAAAAGAGATCAGGGCAAAACAAACCCTTGGTGAGAGATTACAAAACCAAATATTACTTAAATACACAAATCATTTTTTTAAAGGAGAATAGGCTTAGTACTACGATACTTACATTATTCTTACAACACATAGGTTTTGTTTTGGTGTTTGGGGTTTTTTTTTTTTTTTTTTTTTTTTGAAAATCCCATAACTAAACCCCACATACAAAATGATAGATGGCTATTATGTATTTTTTCCTTCTCTGTATTTTTCTTAATGGAAGCAAATGGAACTTTCCAAATATCACTGTATGATTGGAAAAAGTGAAGCAGTCTGTAGTGCCATGTTGGGGGGAGTAAGCAAAAGAAGAGGAAAAGCTTCTGAACAGGGCTTATGTTTTCTAATCAAAGTCAGATGTAGAGCTGATTTCATGTTGCTTGAGTAAAAAGCTTCATTTTCTCCATTAGTGGTCTGGTCCAGCATAGGATGTTCAGAGGAAGTGCCCTGAAGATAAGCGTGTTCTTTTAATGCTGTGTATTTTATCCTCTGAGCAGTCTGCTCACCCTGGCTCTCAGCAGAGAGCCAGACCCAAGACAACTTTGAATAAGAACCTGCTTGAGAAAGATTTCCCTTACAAGCTAAATGTTACATTTCCACTCAACAGAAAGGTACTGCTGTGTGGCCATAAAAAGCTGGCCCAAACCCTGTAACCTTTGCAGCTAGCCATGTTATTTTTGGTTCGTGCCAACATGGATCACAGCTGTGACTCAACAGAGCCACTGAAGCAAGAATTCAAAGAGTTTAAGGAACAGCAAACTGAAAAATGACTTTTTTTTCTTATGGTGTCATTATGCAACATTTCTAGTAGTTTACCTTTTCAAATTTACCAACTCCGTACAGATGAGCTCAGTTGTTATTTGGCAAATGAAATCCTGAGTTGCGTCAGCACGCTTCCCCAAATCCCACTGCAGGCTGGGGATGATGAAGCTTTCCTTTCTGGGGTGTTTGTTTTACGTAAGCAGTGACTTACTTTTCAGAGGTAAAAGAAAAAAAAAAACTGTGTTGATGTATTTCTGCCTCAAATAAACCAAAAATAGGATTGGGGTTTGATTTAAATGTTTGTGATTCCCTATTTGAAGAGGACAGAAAGCCCCTATCAACGGGTTCTGGCTTGGGTTTTTCCTCAATCTTTATGAACTAAATGGAGCCATGAGCTCATGGCTAACCAGCTGGAAAGCAGGCATGAACTTCAGTAGACAATGTATTAGTCTATTTATCATACGCCCTCTCCAGTTTGGGCTCCATTTTATTAGTTACTCCTTAAATTTGAAGAATATCCCATTTCCCCCTCTTTGAGGGCACATAGGAAGGAGACGCAGAAGCAGCAATGGAACGTGTCTCTTATCCACTAACTACAATTTTTTAGCTGTGGGCTTAGGCTTAAGAATTGTAAGGACTGAAGGAAGTCCTGAAGTGTTATTTTTGTTGTTATCTGCTAGATTAGGTCATTAATCTAAATTCATAGAGCCAAGGAAAAAGAGCACCTCTGATCACTGTTCTCTTCGGGAAAAATGGATCCCGAAATGCTGCCACTGAGGCCAGATGTGGCTTTTCATTTGGGTAGTTAAATGGAAGCTTAAAATGTGGAAACACAATTTTGGAGCTTTCCTTCCAATAGCAGGGGTGTTTGTCTAAAAGAAATTACATTTCTGTGCTACTCTTTGGATGTGGGAGGGAGCCACCTCTTTAAGCAAGTAGATAAACCCGTCAGGCTCTGTCTCCAGGGCCCTTCTGAGTGCTTCTCTACTGAGTGAATGTCTCATCTTGGATTGGTCCAGGGCCAGCTCAGTACATGGCAACAGGTAGTCCTCTTTAACCTGATGGAGCTCCTGCTTCCTTTGGTGCGGCTCTCTTGTTTGTAGCAAATTCTTGCCTATACTTGAAGATTCGACTGGTTTGGGAAGTAGTACTTATTTCTAACGAAGACTGATAGGATTTGGCTCTAGGAGAGACTGCCAAAATCATGTAGGCTTACCATCTTCTTAATAGAATATAGAAAGTAGCTCAGAGAGGTTGAGAAACTTGCCTGAGGTGACACAGCTAATATGTGGCAAAATTGCGGATTTGCAGCCCTGGTTCAGTGTGTCCTCAAGCAGCCACACCACCTGCTGTAGAGAAAAAAATCTGTCCAAAGAACTGACTGCTTCAAAGAATTTGGATTTATAAATCTTATGACAAAATAAATTACATGTATCACAAATGTCATGAGCGAAAACACTGATTGTTGAGTCAACATTGAGACTGCTAATATCAATGGAAATTGGGACTATTTAAAGAAAAATAGTGTTGCCTGTGTCCTTATGTATATAATTATTTTAAGATTATTTTTCAGTTGAATTCAGTTTGGCAAAGCAATCAACCTTGAAAGATGTGTTAGTAAACTAAAGTTTTATTTATGACCTTCTATAAACAAGCGAGCCCTGAAACGTTATCGCTAGGAATGAGGATTCATTTGTTCCCGGCAGACATTAGGAGGCCGACAAATATTTATTGAATGATCGGATAAGAACTACCATGTTGTGGACGTTAGCATTTGACTATAAACAGATTAACGAAGTACATAGAACACAATGTTGAACACAACAAACCAGACACAAATCAGCATACTGTCTGATTCCATTTATATGAAATATAAAAACAGGCAAAATTACTTAGACTGTTGGAAGTCAGGATGGTGATTCTCCTCGGGAAGAGTAGTTGCTGGAAGGGGGTCCAAGAGGCTGGTCATGTTTCTTTGATCTTGGTGCTGGTTATATGCATGTGAGCAGTTGGAAAACATTTGCCAAATAGTGTGTTACAACGTGAGCACTTTTCCGCATGTACCTTTTCTGATTGCAGTATATGTAGAGAGGAATGTACCTTCGATAAAAAGTTTAAAAATATGTGTAGCATCTCATCTTAGAAATAGAGAAGTAAATGCTTAGTGCTTGGGAGAAATCCCCATAGCATGAGTTAAACAACCAAACAGAAGTTGGGGTGAGGGTTTTACTTTCCATAATGCTGTAAAATTTGCAACTTTTACACTGTCACAGAATAAATAAAACCTTGACTTTGCTTTCAGAATTTAGGCAGCTGCCTCCATGCACTTTTGACAGTTTTATCACATACTGGGTAGTTACAAAGCATGTTTTAGACATCAGGATGATGTCCAAACTTGCAGATACTTGTAATGCTTGCAGATATTGGTAGGGCTTATATATCCATGATCTTGTAAAACTGAAGAAATTTGCAGCAAACACAAACCACTCTGCCTGTTTACTGAATTATTTTGCCAGCTGTATGAGAAAACACTTTTAACATGATTGACTCAGTGCTGAGTATTGAAGGATGATCTTTCTAAATCAGTAAATCAGTTTTTGAAACGTCCCATTTCAATGAATACCACTTTAAGAAAGAATGTGCTAGACATATTAATGTATATCAAATGGAATTTTAATTTTTATTTATTTACTTAAAAATATTTTATTTATTTATTCGTGAGAGACACACACAGAGAGAGGCAGAGACACAGGCAGAGGGAGAAGCAGGCTCCCTGATGGGAACCTGATGTAGGACTCGATCCTAGGACCCTGGGATCATGACCTGAGTCAAAGGCAGACGCTCAACCACTGAGCCACCCGGGTGCCTTGCAAATGGAATTTTTAAAAGAAACAGTTGATCCCCCTCAAAGTTGACATGAGAGTAGAAATCATAGTTCTGAGCTTCCAAATGTCCTCCTTTGGTTGGAGCTGGAATGTCTTGTGTGTCACTGAAAGGAGAGGATGCCAGGGATCATGGGTGAAAGATGCACATAACCCTCTCATGGGAAACTTTCTTGGGGTTGTCAGTGGCTGTACTAAAAAAAAAAAAAAGAAAGAAAAAAAAAACACTTGTTTAGGGTTTTTACCCACTCTTTTCCAAGAAAGGCTGATGTATATTTATGTAGCCATCATTTAGAATTAAAGAAGTATACAATTTTAAGACTCCTGCAAGGACACAGCCCTCCCTCTTTCCCCAATATACTGTGCTTTGAGGTAGATGGCCTTTCAGCTTGGCCATAACAGAGGAATCCTTTTGCTTAAGACATTTGCTCCTTCAACTTTTTATGGCCCAGGTCCTTTCATATGTCAACATACATTCCTTGTAGGTGACTCCCCATTCCAACATGTTGGTCTCAATAAATTAATCCAATTGATGCATCCCAAAATACAGCTTTTTAAAGAATAGAGGCTTTCTCTGTGTCTCTCATGAATAAATAAATAAAATATTTTTTAAAAAAATAGAGGCTTTCCACCTGCTTTCTCCTCAACAGCAGGTGCAGGGTATATTTCTAGGTGAATCAAAAAATAGGTGTGAACTAGAGCCAGGTGACAGGTCTATATTTTTGCAATACTTAAACAACCAATTGACCTATTTCTTTGTAAGGAAAACGAATAAGGAAATAAGCCTCCTCAACAGAATTAAATCTGACGGCAGTGTCATGTTAATAACTATGTTTTTTTTAGCACATTGCAGTTTACAAAGCACTTTTCCTATTTTTTTTTCTTTATTCAATCCTCACTATAATTCTATTAATTCTAGTTAGGTATGATTGTTGCCCCTATTTTACAAATGAGAAAGCTGTGACTCAGGGCAGAGCCAGAGCTGTCTCCCTGTGTCCCCAGATGGGTTACAACCTTTCCACAACACCATACCATCTTGTGACCAGAGAGGGGAGGAATTGTTTTCTAATTTTTTTTTTTTTGCAGATGATATAATTAGGATACTGAGAATATAATGCTCAAATTGTACAAAGTTATTTCAACATAGTGATTTATTTTATTCAATAGATATTCGTTGAGCACCTCTTGGGAGCCACAACAATGCTGGCTCCTGGGAGGAAAATAAACACAGACCCTGACTTCTTGGAGGTGACAGGGTTGTCGGCAAGATGTGCGTTAAGCAATCATGCACAAATAGATAAAGAGCAAAAACTATGATAAATATTACAAAAAAAAATCTAAAGAGGGCTGCAAGAACTAATTATAGACTGAGAAGGTGTCTTTCAGAAAGTGGCATTTAAACATTAAAGTAGGTTTCACCTAGGTGAGGAGTCAGGGTGAGGGAAAAAGAGTATTCTAGACAGAGGGTACAAAATGAGCCAAGACCCTGAGGCAGGAGATATAGCCACCTTCTCAGAAATGGAAGGAATCTAGGGTGACAGGAGGGCAGTGAGCATTGGAGAGAAGGGCATGATTTTGAGGCTGGAGAGCTCGGCAGGATTTATTGAGGCCTTTGGAAGATTTAAGTGGGGGTCTTACATTTAAGACCATCACGGCTGTAGGAGAAGGGACTGGAGGAAGGGAAAAGACAAAGCCAAGAGAGGAGGGTTTCATAAAAACCAAGCGCTGAAAGTATTTCAGGAATAAGGTAGAGACCAAGTTAATGGCTTTGAGACATTTCCAAAGATGTTCCTGCATTTGACAATGTGGAGGCAGGTAGTGACCGACCCTGCATCGTGGGGGTGGGAGCCAGATTGGGGTGGTTGAAGTGGAGGCAGCATAAGCAGACCCCACTTTAGAGGAACTTAGCCATCTAGGGAAGGGGAAAGATGGGGAGGGCCCCAGAGGGGGTGCATGTTGGGTTGGGATTGAAGGTAAGGTCTTGAACATGGAACATACTAAAGCATTTGGTCACAATAACCAAAGTCATCTGCCACAGAAGGGTGAGATTGCTGGTGAGGATGGTGTACGGATGAGGGAGAGGATGTCAGACACATGCTGGCGGCTAATCAAAGGAGCAACGTGTTTGAGAAATGACAAGGGGATGTGACCAAGCGCACGGGGTGAATTCTGCTCTATTTTATACCGCCCCTTGGATCAGAGAAGAGTCCCCTCCTTCATTGTGACAATGAAGGAAGAAGTAGAAAATGAGTTTAAAGAGCTGACGTGGGAAGGCGACCACATTTTTTCCCAATAGGTTCGCCTCTATAAGGTGTGAAACAAGGTCATAGGGAAGAGCAGAAAGGGAGCTGGATCCACAGCAGGTTGAGGAGATATGACCCTGACATTGCACAGAGATGGAGGGAAGGCTCCACAGGCAACGTCTGGGGGAAACCACCGAGCATGAACCTGATGACCAGTCTCCACATGGGGTATTTTTCTTGAGCAGCATTTGGGGATCATCTAGATTTGGAAGAATGGTGGAAGAGTTATTGGTTGATTCAGATGACTGCTAATTTAATTAGGCATGCTTTCAAAGATGCTCATGGTTTCTATCAAAATGCTAGATGTGAATATTTCGCTGCAAGTGAAGTGGATCCACAGGTCTTCAGAGACACTGATACAGTATTTCTGGTTTCTATATTCCTTTTGTTGGGAGGAAAAGTAGAGATTTAGGCAAATAATTGAAGCTTGCTTGCTTATTTATTTATTTATTTATTTATTTATTTATTTATTTATTTTCACCTATTTCGTCCATCTCCCCTACCCGCCTCCCCTCTAGTAACCGTCGGTTTGTTCTCTAGAGTTAAGAGTCTGGGTTTTGTTTGTTTGTTTGTTTCTCTTTTTCCTTTTGTGCATTTGTTTTGTTTCTTAGATTCCACATATGACTGAAATCATATGGTATTTGTCTTTCTCTATCTGACTTATTTCCCTTAGCATTATACTCTCTAGTTCCATCCATGTCATTGCAAATGGCAAGGTATTATTAATATTATTATTATTATTATTATTATTTTGGCTGAGTAATATTCTTGATGGACGCCTGGGCCGCTTCCATAATTTGGCTAATGTAAAGAATTGAAAGTTAGATGTTGGAAATCTCTGGCTACCAAATTCTACTGAAGTATGACAGACTTCATGACAGTGGTAAGTAAGCTTTAGCAAGTCCCAGGCTAACATAAATATGCATCTCTAAAATTCCTGGTCATCTCAGCATGTGGAAGGGTAGGAAGCCCTCAACATCAGCTTCCTACCCCTTCTCTGAATTAAAATGGAACCCCCAGCACACCCTCTTGCCCACACATACCATCCTCTCTTGACCTCGAGTCTCCTCCAGCTTTTATGGTCTCTTTCTCTTCTTTCCTTCCCAGTAGCCTTCTCCTTCTGCCCTCTCTACTGCACCTTCCATTAACTCTCCAGCACCTTCTAGATATGATATTCTGGTGGTTACCTCCTGTGGAAACTCTTCAAATGCCTTCTTACCTGACCTCTCCTATAGGAGTTTCTGTGGCACTATTCTCTCTCTCAGTTCCCACCTACCTCAGGGGTAAATTCTTAGTGGGGTGTGTGTGTGTGTGTGTGTGTGTGTGTGTGTGGTTTCCTCCTCTTCTTCCCACTCCTAAAATGTCAGTGGTCCCTAGAACTCTATCCCAAGTTCTCTTATCACTCTATATTTACCCCACTCCCACTCATGGCTCCAACATCCAAATCAACATCTCCAGCCAGGCTGACACTGGGGGATGTTCCTGCGTGTCCAACCAGACAGCTTCATGTGAATGTCCCATAAAGATCTCAAACCTAATATGTCCAAAGCGGAGCTTCCTGTCTTCTTCTGCTGAGCTCTCTGTCTTTGCAAATATCATCCACCAGCTTCCTCAATTCAGAACCCAATGGACCACTGTAAATGTCCCTTCCTCCCTCTTCCCCTAATTACTCACAAAGACCTGTCTGGTCTATCCTAAATGCCTTTCACCTCCACTCATGTAGCACATCACAGCCACTAATGCTCTAGAGCAAGCCCTTCTCCACTCTCGAGACAGATTGTCCTCTTTCTAGATGCAGCCCCATAATCTCCCTGACACACTGCCACAGAGCCCCCTTCCTAAGCCCCCAATGCAAATTGGGTCTTGTCAACTCTTTTACAAAAAATTTTTCAGTAGACTCTGTATCACTTTGAATACATATTTTTTACTCTTTGGAAAGGCGGATAGGTCTTGTCACATTTGGCTTTCTTTTTGTGTCTTCAGCCTCATCTTTTGACTCAAGTCCTTGCAAATCAAGCATATGGATCTACTTATCTGTAACCGTGGTCTTTTGATGCTATTGAAAGGCCTCTTGGCTTTGGCATATGCTATTCTCTTTCCCCGGAATATCCTCCAATGATTGTCTGCCACACAAAGTGAGACATTTACTATTTTCCTGGCTCAGGAGCTGGGGTTCCAAAGTAGAGGTTAGAGAAGCAGTGAGTGCCAGCAACTGCCCACATTTAGAGCCAGACACTCCGTCATGGATTATTAAAGAGGCTACAGAAGCTTCCCTACAATCCTCAGCCATGATTCTTATCCTGCCCCCATATCCCTAAGTAGGGCAGCGAGGGGGAATCTATGTAGTCAGGAGTCATTGACCTGGTGGGGGGAATGCCTGCCTTTTCTATTTTCTCTCCATGGAGCCACGGGGCTGTTTCCCACAAAGTCGAGTGTGTGCAGGGAGCATCCAGAGAGTCACTTGCAGAGGTAAATGAATTGCATGAAGAGGAGGCTGGTGTCTCACTCCTTGGCTTCATGGTTCCAAAGTGGAAACCTGTGGCTCTATTCTGATGCCTTCCATAGAACCAGAGGGGAACATGATAAAGGGATCTGTAGGAGAACTTGACATGTGTCCCCTGGCGTTTAGGAGCATATATGTCTATAGAAACAATGTCTCCTCTGCCTGACATTTCTAAGGTGAGAGGCCTTCTAACCCTTGCCAGCAGGGTGAGTAAGGCCCATGGTTTAACCTGCTTTGTATGAAGAACACGGATGTTGGGGAACCTCAGTGTAGTTCTCTTGGCCTTCAGGGAATGTGGGAAAGGGCTTTAGTGGCTTCCATGGCTCAACATAAGGAAGTCCAGAACTTAGATGAGAGGCTGGAAGGAGGACTCTCCAGGAAGCCTCTGGACCAGCAGGGGATGTCCAGCTTGGGGAAGTGATTGAGGGTGTAGACCACTGTCAGGGACAAAGAGACACATGGTGCTCCTCTCTGAAGGGAACCTCAGTCTTGGAGAAGATAAGGGTGAACCTGACACCAACCCTCAAACCACATACACTGGGTATATATTATAAGCCACCATATTAGCAGAGGGTACCAGCATCAGATGAGACAAAATGGACCAAAGATGCTCCCCATCACCAGCACCAGGAAGACATCAGTTGCTCAGGATAACCTCTGTTTTCTTGTTTGTGTCCCCAAGTCCTCATCCCCCAGAAGAGATAGACTCAGAGAGACGGGAAAGATAGGTTGCAGAATTAGATCACATCCTTATGTCCAATTCAAGGTGCTGGCATGGGAGGAGGTTGGGAGAAAAGAATAGTTCTGAATTGCACACACACACACACACACACACACACACAGTTTTGGTAATCAAGAAAATATATTTGGAAATAAAAATAATTCCAGTGCTCGAGCACTCCTATAGGTCAGCCTATCTCAGGCTTTCGTAGGCACTGAATACATTTAAATGATAAAATTGATACGATGCTAACAGGAGCACATGAGATAATTTTGCCAACTTGGACTAAAGTAGTGAACAAGTATTGTCTCACTGATAAATTAATCCCTCCAAAAATCATTCCAAATGTATTCATATCAGCTAAAACATTAGAAATATTAAGGGAAAAAAACAAATATCAAAGACATGGAGTGCTAAACAAGACTCCTAATACATATCAGTGGTCATCAAATCAAGACATACATGAGGCAATAATAAATTTAGGAACATCAGCAGACAGATGAAAGCCACGCAGTCACACACAAAGGTTCTCAGCATGTACTGATTGGGCACACCATTTTTATTTTTTATTTTTTTATTTTTTTGGGGGGGACACACCATTTTTAAAGGCAGGTTTTATCAAGAATGAAGAAACACAACTCTATAATGTAGTCAGACATTTTTCTTATAGTTGTTCTTATAGTTTAAATGAATTCTAGAGAAAATAGAAAGTAGCATATCCTTTTGGTTTTGTTTTGGCAGAATTATAAAGAATATGCTAAGGAGCCGTAGTATTCTGTGGGATACCCTTGGTGACACGTTATTATAACGGTTTAGAGCACTGGTTATGCAACCTGTAAACCACACAGATGGTTTTGGGGTACTCCTCCAAAATCTTAGACATTTTAACTAAGGGATTGGCATGTTAAATCATATGGGCTTTTAAACTGAAAGTGAGTGGCGAGTTATGATTTGTCCCCCAGCTACGTGAAGGAATGGGCAATGAGGATTGCAAGAGCAAAACTGAATGCATAGATTGGAAAAAAAAATAAAATATTTTATATTTTGACCCCATGGAATTGGGACTTCTTTTTTATCCAAGATCTTATTTTTAAGTACTCTTTATTCCCAAACTGGGTTTGGTCTCATAATCCTTAGATCAAGAATCGCACTCTACTGTTTGAGCCAGCTAGGCAACCCCCTAAGTTGAGACGACTTTTTCTTTTCTTTTCTTTCTTTCTTTCTTTCTTTCTTTCTTTCTTTCTTTCTTTCTTTCTTTCTTTCTTTCTTTCTTTCTTCCTTCTTTTCTTTCTTCCTCTCTTCCTCTTCCTTCCTTCTTTCTTTTCTTTCTTTCCTCTTTTCCTCCTCCTCCTTCTTCTTTGATTTCTATTTTATTTTTTAGAAAGAGAGAAAAAGCAAGGGAGTGACAGAGGGAGAGGAGAGAAAATCCCAAACAATCTCCATACATAGCATGGAGCCTGAGGTGGGGCTTGATCTCATGACCCTAAGATCATGACCTAAGCCAAAGTCAGGAGTCAGATGCCTAACCAACTGGGCCACCCAGGGGTCCCCTTGAGTTGAGATTTCTTAATAACTGGGTTATTTAATGCTGTCAATCCTTACCATAATTCTCTAGTGAACTAAATTTCTCATTTTTCAAGATTCCTCTTATTTTCTTCTCTGTATTAGTTTTTTTTAATTGCTATATAACAAATCACCCCAAAATCTAGCACCTTAAAACAACAATCCTTTGTCATCTCACAGTTTCTGTGGGTTAGGAATTTGGGTGCAGCCTACCTGGGAGTCTCAGACATGAGGGTCTCTTATGCATTTGTGGGCTGCCAACCCAGGCTGCAGTCTCATCTGAAGGATCAAGTGAAGGAGGAGCCCTTCTAAGCTCGGTCATGGAGTTGTTTGCAGGATTTAGATCCTCATGGGCTATTGGACTGAAGGCCACAGTTCCATGCCCTCTGTTCCTTGACAGGTGGGCCTCCCCACAGGACAGCTCACAATATGGCAGTTGACTTCCTTCAGAAAGAGTGAGTGAGAGAGAGTATCCAAGAGGGAACCAATTCATGTCATAACCTAAGGAATGTTCTATCACTTTCCATCCCATCACTGCCATTTTTTATTTATTAAAGGTTAGTAAGTCCACGGGCACCTGGTTGGTTCAGTTGGTTAAGCGTCTGCCTTTGGTTGAGGTCATGATCTCAGGATCTTGGGATCGAGCCCCGCATTGGGCTCCCTGCTCAGTGGGGAGCCTGCTTCTCCCTTTCTCTCTGCCCCTCCCCACCCCTGCTTGTGCTCTCTCTCTCTCAAATAAATGAATAAAATCTTAAGAAAAAAGGCTAACAAGTCGAGTTCACACTCAAGAGGAGATTACACAAGTTCATGACAAGCAGGAGGTTAGGCTTATTGGGAGCCATGTTAGTGGCTTCCTACTAAATTCTCTTACCTCACACCACAAGGTCTCTACTCTCTGCCTTTGATAACTTCCACTCTGACCTGATGACTTGGCCTCTGAAACTTTAAGAAAATTGACAATAGCCATCTTTTATCTTCTTGCAACCAAGTCTCACCCTTTTATTTTTGGCCATTTTATCCATCTTTCCTTTTGTCATCACTGGCAAACTATTCTTCTTCTTGCCCAACTCCCTTGTCACAAATTTAAAAAAAAAATGACCCTAGTCTTCTTGTCCTCCTCAAGCTATCATCTTACTGCTCTACTTCCCTTTACAAAAAACTTTTTGAATAAGTTGCCTTTACGTGGTCCCTCTACACCTCAATTCCCATTCACTCCCTGACCCTAATCCACCATGTTTCTGTCCCATTAATTCATTGAAATTATTTTCATCAAAGCCACCAGTGATTTCCATATTGCTACATACAAGGAGCTCTTCCTTATTTTTTATCGCATTCAACATGTTTAACCATTCCTTCCTACTCCTTTCTGGATTTCCATGACACTACATTTCATCATGACATATTTTTTCGAATCATTCTGGTTCCTTTTTGATCTCTTTTGTTGGTTTCTCTTATACCCGCACCCTAAATGATAGTGTTTCCCAGGGCTCGGTTCTGTGTCTTACTTCTCTCCCTCTTTCCATAAGTGATCTCACCCACTCCTGGGGTTTAAATATTACTTATGTGTAGATGAACCTGAAATGAATTTGTGCAGCCAATGCTTCCTCTGAACTTTGGAATGGTTTCTCTAACTGCTTACTTGGTAATTCCACTTGGAAATCTCAAGGGGCCTCAAACGTAATGTCTATAACAGATCTTCTGTTTTCCAACTTCTGTCTCCTTAACTTATTTCTCTCCTGAGTTCCTCACCTCAGTAAACGGAGCCACTAGCCATTCTGTTTGCTTGAGTATAAATCCTTAATTATTCTTTTTCTTCAATCCCTCATTCCAATCTATCACCAAGTCCTATACTTTGTCTACTTCCAAATATATGACCACTCCAGCTGTTTCTCCTCGACTACTATCTTTACCCTAATCTAAGCCACCATCTCGTCACCTAGTTTACTATAGTCTTCCCCTACTGGCTTTTCTGCTTTGCAAAGCAGCCAACTAAATAGTTTAGAAATACTATCTCAGACTGTGTTTCTCTTAGATAAAACTCTCTGTTGTTGTCCCCTTATCCTTTGTAAAGTCTAAATTTCTCAAAAATTTTTATGATATGTCTTTTGTTTGTCTTTTCAACCTCAGACCATTGCATTCACCCTGCACTTACTATTTGTCAGCTGCATTGGCTCTCATCAATTCTTTTTTTTTTTTTTTTTAGATATTATTTATTTGAGACAGAGAGGGGAAGGGGGAGAGGGAGAGAGAGAGAGAGAGAGAGAGAGAGAGAGAGAGAGAGAGAACAAGGGTGGGGAGAGGCAGAGGGAGAAGGAGAAGCAGACTAGCAGACTCCCTGCTGAGCAGGAGCCCAATGTAGAGCTCAATCCCAGGACACGGAGATTATGACCTGAGCCCAAGGCAGCCGCTTAACCCACTGAGCCACCCAGGTGCCCCTCTCATTTCTTAAGCACACTGAGTTCTCAGTTTCCAGGTCTTTGCACATGCTGTTTCTTCAGCTTATAATACCCTCCTTCACTCCCCCACAGTGGGCTCATACATTTGTCAAAACTAGTAATTACAGATTTAGCCATTTCTTTATTTATTACCTATTTTGTAAGCTCCATATGGACAAAGCCCATATTTGCTTTGTTCACACTCATATACCCACCACTAAATACTTTGTAAGTACTTAGTAAATACGTGTGTACATGAATAATCTCCCCCTTGTGCTCCAAGCCTGAACTGAAAAACTATCTTCTTAATAACTTTCCCAGGTCATGGAGCCTTCCTGCATTCCTTCAGGTTAACCCAGGAACTCCTCTGCTATATTATTTATAAACATTACATATCTCCATATCTACCATCAGTGTGGTAGCCGTTGCCATGACATGTTGACAATTCCTTGCACGTCCATCTCCATGAGAGACCATAAGCTCCTCAAGGGCAGGAACTTTTTCTTTTCATTATGAAAACCCAACACCCTCTTTACAGTGCCTGGTGTATACCCAGCAGTCTGCTTTTCCCTCTCCCTCTGACCCACCCCCCTGCTTGAACTCTCTCTCCGTCTCTCTCAAATAAATAAAAATCTGAAAAAAAGTAAAAAATAAAAAATCAGCTTTAGTGAGGGTGAAATTGATGCACAAAATGCTGCACATATTTGATATACACAATTCAGTGGGTTTGGACCTATGTGTACACTCATGGAACTATCACCACAATCAAGGTACTAGACATATCTATTCCCTCCAAAAAGTTCCTTATGTCCCCCTCCCTGCCTTTTTTTTTTTTTTTTTGGTAAAAATAGTTATTAGGAGATCTACCTTCAGCAGATTTTTAAGTGCACAATAGAATATATTTACCTATAGGCACAATATTGTATAGCACGTCTCTAGAACTTACTCATCTTGCATAACTAGAACACAACAGTCTTGAAGAAAATGTTTGAGTTGTTCTGCTAAAAAAACAAGAGAAAATGACGTAGAGCAAAGCTTATTATGGCAAAACGCTTTATACGGCACACACTTCTGTAAACTTGGTAAGTGATAATAACACAATTTTCTTAATTTAGTAAGTAGCATTTTTATTTCCCTTCAGCTCACTTCTAATGACAGGGATGGATCCCATTCTTTCCTTGGCAAAGTGCTTGGATGACAGGAGCCCCATCCCACTGATGTCATCTGGAAGAGCTTCCTTTTACTGATTCTGGGGAGTCTGAATTTGAAACAGGTGGATGTATGCATTTGAAAGAATCTATTCCAGATGCCAGAAGATTCAGTTCTGGTGAGAGACGTGAAGGAAAGTTGTGAGAACAAGTGTCCTATTCACATGCTAGGAAAATAAATGTTTTACTAATCCTTAAATAACATTTTACTCTGAGGTGTATTGGCAAATTTTAGTTTTATTTCTGTATGAAAGTCTCATTTTTATGGGTGTGATTTAAGTAGTAGAGGTGACTGCTAAAATTAGTTTCTGTTATCCCATGCTAATGTCTGTGTAGGAAGAGAATAATATACATAGTTTTGAAGCCCTAACATTTTAGTTGTATTTCGTGAATATTTTAACTTATTATCATTGGCTACAATTTAGTTTAAGGGTTATAAATGCACATACTTTTTCTATGTTATGGGGTCTTCTCAGGGTAGAGAAAGTATGTACCAGGAAGGGGTCCTATGTGTTTTCCTTCCTGAAGGCCAAGTCTTTAACCATTAAAATTCTATCATTAAACTCATGTTTAGGGGCAGCCTAGGTGGCTCAGCGGTTTAGCGCCACCTTCAGCTCAGGGATGATCCTGGGGACCCAGGATCGAGTCCCACGTCAGGCTCCCTGCATGGAGCCTGCTTCTCCCTCTGCCTGTGTCTCTACCTCTCTCTCTCTCTCTCTCTGATGAATAAATAAAATCTTAAAAAAAATCTTAAAAAAATAAACTCATGCTTATTTAGCACTTTACTAGGTGCCAGGCACTGTGCTAAGTGCTGAGACACAACAGAGCTTACAGTCTAGATTTCTACGTGAAAGTGAGGTGTAGTGGATTCTCACTAATCAGACTAGATATTTGGAAACTGACATAAGTTAGCTGCCTGCCACCTGTTCTGTCCACCACCCCGGGTCACTCAATGAATTCACTAACCTCCAAAGGAAATTTGGGGAAATAATATCAGAATAAAATCCAAACAGCAGTTTCTACTTATTTCTAGAATATACCACAGGAGCCATCCTAGAGGAGATCTGGCTTATCCAGGTAAGAGGAAAAATGAACGTATATTCATCAACAGAGAGGAGTGAACACATTACATAGTCGTTGGAGGAAGAGGTCCTGGAACCAACATTGTGTGGGTAATCAATATGTGGGTGTTTAAGAGTTGACTTCAAGATATCCTCTTCATATTTTTTTTTAAGATTTTATTTATTTATTCATGAGAGACACATACAGAGAAGGGCAGAGACACAGGCAGAGGGAGAAGCAGGCTCCTCACAGGGAGCCTGATGCGGGACTTGATCCCAGGACCCGGGGTCATGCCCTGACCGAAGGCAGACGCCCAACCACTGAGCCCCCCAGGTGTCCCGATAAGGACTTTAAATAACCCGTCTCCATCAGCACCCATGCTACAAAAGCCAATCCGAATAAACAGTGTGTACCCACTAACAGTTTCAAGACAAGTCCCCTAATAGCTTTGCAGCAAGATTCCCTACGTAGCAATATAACAGCTCAACCTCTGAATATAAAATTTCTTCTAAGATAAGAAGTTTGGCCACTAACACTAATATGATAAGGACTCCTAAAAATGTTGTATCCTGGGTGGAATCCTGGAGCACAAAAAAGGATATTAGGTAAAAGCTAATGGAATCTGAATAAAATACAGAGCTTAGTTAATCATAATATATCAATATTGGTTCATTAGTTGTGACAAATGCACCATGATAATGTAAGATGTTAACCGGAAGTACTGGGTGTGGAATTTATAGGAACTCCCTGTACCAACTTGGCAACTGTTCGGTAAATTTTAAATTACCACTTTAAGAAAGACTATGTTAGACATATTAATGTATATCAAATGGAATTTTAATTTCTTTTTATTTATTTAAAAAATATTTTATTTATTCATGAGAGACACATACAGAGAAGGGCAGAGACACAGGCAGAGGGAGAAGCAGGCTCCCTGCAGGAAGCCTGATGTAGGACTTGATCCCAAGGACCCTGGGATCACGACCTGAACCAAAGGCAGAAGCTCAACCATTGAGCTACCTGGGAGCCCCATCCTCCTCATCTTGAAGGCCTCCCTTCGCCACCAGGAGACACCTGATAGTCTGGTCTGGGGAAGGCTCTCCCGTCCATTCAGGCAGTACTGGCAAGGAGAGTACAGCTCCAGATAGACCATGCAGATAAAAATAACATCACAAATCTAACTTATTAAATTGCCATTGAAACTGTGGGGCTACAAAAGTAGTCCAGGACCTACATGCTGAACCTAAACAGGGCAACTGCCTGATAAAATAAAAGATTTAAATGGGACCCAAGACTCCTAATGTAATAGAACAAATGTCCAGGATACAATTATTTTTAAATTTTTATTTAAATTCAATTAGCTAATGTATCATCATTAGTTTCAGATGTAGAACTCAGTGATTCATCAGTTGCATATAACACCCAGTGCTCATTCCATCAGGGGCCCCCTTAATGCCCATCACCTGGTTACCCATCCCCCTATCCACCTCCCCTCCAGTAACCCTCAGTGTGTTTCCTAGAGTTAAAAGTCTTTTACGGGATCCCTGGGTGGCACAGCAGTTTGGCGCCTGCCTTTGGCCCAGGGCGCGATCCTGGAAACCCGGGATCGAATCCCACATTAGGCTCCCGGTGCATGGAGCCTGCTTCTCCCTCTGCCTGTGTCTCTGCCTCTCTCTCTCTCTCTGTGACTATCATAAATAAAAAAAAAGTCCTTTATGGTTTGTCTCCCTCTCTGACTTCTTCCCATTCAGTTTTTTTTTTTTTTAAAATCACCCGTCATATGAAGAAGAAAATCCTGACTTTAATGAGAAAGGACAATCAGCTGACCCCTCCATCAAGATCAATCAGATGTTGGATTATCCCACATTATCCAAATCATCAAGGACTTAAAAGCAGCTGTCGTAAAAAATGCTCAACAATCAGTTACAAGTTCTCTGGAAACAAATGAAAAAGTAGAAAGCCTTAGAAAAGAAACAGAAGTTATTAAAAAAAAAAAAAAAAAAGGAACCAAGTGGAAGTTTTAGAACTGAAAGAATATACTTACAGATATAAAACGCTCACTGGATTGGAATAAAGACATATTTTCTTTCTGGAGCAAAGGATGTGGCCAAGCCTTAATTATTGCATCTTAAGATTAAAGCTACAGGAATAATTTTTAAAATAAACCTTTTATTTTAGTATAATTTAAAATTTACCGAACAGTTGCCAAGTTGGTACAGGGAGTTCCTATAAATTCCACACCCAGTACTTCCGGTTAACATCTTACATTATCATGGTGCATTTGTCACAACTAATGAACCAATATTGATATATTACGATTAACTAAGTTCTGTATCTTATTCAGATTCCATTAGCTTTTACCTAATATCCTTTTTTGTGCTCCAGGATTCCACCCAGGATACAACATTTTTAGGAGTCCTTATCATATTAGTGTTAGTGGCCAAACTTCTTATCTTAGAAGAAATTTTATATTCAGAGGTTGAGCTGTTATATTGCTACATAGGGAATCTTGCTGCAAAGCTATTAGGGGACTTGTCTTGAAACTGTTAGTGGGTACACAATGTTTATTCGGATTGGCTTTTGTAGCATGGGTGCTGATGGAGACGGGTTATTTAAAGTCCTTATCGGGACACCTGGGGGGCTCAGCAGTTGGGCGTCTGCCTTCAGCCCAGGGCGTGATCCCGGGGTCCTGGGGTCGAGTCCCACATCAGCTCCTTCCATGGAGCCTGCTTCTCCCTCTGCCTGTGTCTCTGCCTCTCTCTGTGTCTCTCATGAATAAATAATTTTTAAAAAATGAAGACCTTATCAATCCGTGTATTAACCCACAGTCACCAGAACATGAATGCTTTTCTCCTCCACCCACAGCAACTTCCCACTGCTACCCCAGGCCAGGTGCAATGGGGGGAGCCACGCTTTGCTGGCCCAATGCAGGGGAAGAAGTTGTTGACATGACTTGTTTTTACATGCAGTTAGCCTATCCTCTTGGCATTGGCGTCTGCCTTCAAAATACGTCCAAAATCCAACCACTCTTCTCTTCCCACTGCTTCTACCTAAGGCCCCCTACAAGCTACTGTTATCTCCCACCTGAACATTATGAGAATTTCTTCACTGATCCCACTGATTCTTCCCTGGTCACTCCACAGTATATTCTCTGAGAGGCTCTGTTAAATTTTAAGTCAGCGCATGTCACGCTGCACAAAACCGTTCAATGACCCTCCCTTCTTGTGCTTGTCCTTGATGGTAACCCTTGTTTTTTAGTCCAACTTTTATCATGATATAACAAAATACAGAAAAGTGTACAAATCATATGTATGCCACTCAGTGAACTGTTAAAATTGACCACTCCCTTGTAACCACTATCCGGGTAAAGAAATAGGCCAACTCTTGGGAACCCCCCTTTGGTTTCATTCAATTATTATTCCTACTCTTTCTCCTCAAGGGTAACCAGTAACCTACTTCTAGATTAGTCAGGATAGTCTGTATCTGAATTCTATATAAATAGAGTTACACTGTATATTTTTTTGTGTATGGCATCTTCTCAACATTTTGTCTGTGAGATTTGTCCACCTTATGCTTCTTAAAATCTGAAGGCTTTACAAGGATACCCAGGACCCTGTGCCACGTTGGCCTCCAATTCTGACCCTCCTTGGCATTCTGTTACAAGTTCCTATAATTATTCCCTCTCATTTCCTCTGCCCTAGCCTTACTGGCTCCTTTCTCTCCCTCAGATTCACCTTGTGTTGCCCCTGCCTCAGGGCCTTTGCACTCACTGTTTTCGCTGCTGGGGAAGCTCTTTCTCCAGATATGATCCTGTCTGGTTCTCTTTACTGTGACACACCTTTACTCGAGTGTTGTCTTCTCAGTGAAGACTTGTCAGGAGACCACCCACATGCTCCCTACTCCCTCTCCCTGGTTGGTTTTTTTCCACAGCGCTTTCCAACATACTATATACACATTTGTTTCCTCTTGTTGGGAAACAAAAACACCACAAACACAGTGGTTTAAAACAATCAAATGTATCATCCCATAGTTGTGTAGGTTGGAAGTCTATTAGGCTTGGCTACTTTCTCTGCCCTGGGTCCCACCAGGCTAAAATCAAGGTGTCAGCTGTTTGGGGCTCTTGTGCCAGAGTCTCTGGATGAGAATCCACTTGCAGGCTTGTTCAGGTTGTTGACAGAATTCAGAGGTGAGATTGAAGTCACTCTTTTCTAGCCATCTGTTGGTCGAGGTTTGCGCTCTGCTTCTGGAGGACACCTGCACTCCCCTTCGCCCTCAAAGCCAGCCCAGGCAGGCCGAGTCCCTCTCAGGCTACCACATCTCTTCTGCCTTTCTTTTCTACTTTTAAGGATCCTTGTGATTACATTGGGCCCACTCAGATAATCCAGGAGAGTCTTCCCAATGTAACATCACCTGTTTTCCCATCTTAATTCCATCTGCAAAGTCCCCTTTGCACCAGAAGGTCACATATTCGCAGGTGTAACACTATAGGTAGGAATCATGGGGACAACATCCTGCCTCCCATATTTTCTTAGTTGTCCCATTGATTGTTCATGTCCGCCCTTCTAGAATCTATGAGGGCAGGGATCTTTGTCTGCCTGACACACTCTAGGCATTCAAATATTTGTTGAATGAATGCAGTCTGGGAGATTAGTGTAAACACCTGCCTTTCCCAGTGGCACACATCTTTTTAGACTTTCTCTTCTTCTTTTAGAGATGGTCCTGACTTTTATTTTGATCTGATTTTACCCCGTCAGTGTGGTTTTCCCCGGCCCCCACACATCATTGCTTACGGCACGGTTAGTTAAGGGAATTGGCAGCACGGTAATGTCATATTTTCATAGAGACTCCTAGTTGCCACAAGAGACACACTGAGGACATGGGGTACAGAGGGGACCACAGAATGGAGGGAAGCTCAGAGGCCAGCACAGGCTGTGGAGCCTCAGGCACTCCCCCGTGGAGCCAAGTGTCCAATGATTTCTTGGAACAGAACTCTTCGGGGATAGTAGAACTAGTCATGGAAATGTCTTAAGCATTGTTTTGCTCAGTAAAAAAAAAGTTTAAGACTTAGTCTGCACATGTACATTATCCAATGAAACATTTAAAAACCATTTAATCATTTGGATGTTTTTAAAGACCTGTTGCTTAATATTATGTAGACAGCCTAAATCCTAGGACGATAAAGATCTGAGCTTGGCCAAAAAGTTTGAAGCACACACAAGTAACAGATTTGCCATTTGGGTTACAGTGTGGAAAAAAAAAAATCTCTGGAAACAGATTTATGTATTAGTTTTTCACTTTGCCACCAGATGTCCTTCATGAGTAGGAAAATATGATGGCTCGAATGATATTTTGAAGTGTGAATGCCCAGCATTTTTGAATAGTTGACAGAGAAAGGAAAGTGTGAGTGGATGTAACTGCTAGCACAGACTTTTGGATGAGACATGTATTTTGAAGGCTGCTTTACAGGTGTAGCTTTCAAAAGCAGTATTTAACTCTCAAAGTTTCATCTCTCACACTCTGCAAACATTTACTCACCATATTTCCTTTTCACTCAAGTCCAAATTGACGTTTTTAAAATCAGAGCATATAAGAAATAATCACATCTTTACACGAACAGGAGAGATGAAAATTCAGTATTTTAAGTGGAATTTCCCAAGGATTCAAGGTAATGGAACCTCAGGCTCCTTGACACAAGAGCAACATAAGATATGACACTTAACTTCATTCTAGAAGGAGCCTCCTTGCATCTGCAAGACCATTCAAAGAGGACGATGCGTGGTTTAGGATAAAATCAAAGATGGCAATTGCAGTTTGTTGCTAATGATATAATTCAAAGGGAAGTGTAGAGTGTGAGATATTTAAATTAGTAAACAGCGTCTTTTAAAAATAGAAATAATTTGGCCGTGTGTATTTTAAATGTGTAACAGAAATCCTCCTAAAAGAACTGCTGTCCTAAGGAGTTTGTTGTGTGAATTACCCAGTGCATTAATAACACCCAGGTATGGGATTCTCACCCTCTCTGCAGCATCACTGAAGTCAGGGGATAAACCTGTGTTTTATGGTGAGGGTTCCTCATTCCTTCATTAGATGGGCGGGAGTGGGACAGGCAACCTATTTCCAGAAAACTGAAGGCCATCTGCATGAGATGTCAGCCAAGCAACCAGATGTTTGATGTGGATTGGCTCCCACATCCGGCTTCTTGACCGAATTCCTCCTCTTTCCACCCAGATGTTTTGGAGACACATACAGAGAACTTAATGAAGGTTGTTCTGGCACCGAGGAAGGGGAGGTAATCTTTTAGTGTCCTGCAGGGGGCGAAGTTACCTCTGATTTTTCTCTAGTCAATTCACACATTTCCAGCAGACTCCCAACCACACTTGCTCCTTCTCCCTTGATTCCATCCTTCCGGAATCACATCTGGACTTTTTCCAGCTCTTTAACCTGAGACTTCTCAGGGGGTGCTGGGGAGGGGTCAGAGAAGCGGGACTGGGTGAGGTGGTGGGTTAGAGATCCAGCGGTCTTGGAAAATTTCGAGGTTATGAAAATGTTAGAGCTGCATCTCTTTATCCCCCCTCTGCCCCACTATCCACTCCAAGGGTGTTTTCTAGTGTTTTCCTGCAAACACGTGCACCTGTTGGGAGTGGTGGGGACATGAAGAGAGCACCCCCTCTTCTGTGGCCTTCAGCTGAATGTCACTGCCCTCAGGGTCATTGTCATGTTTCATTTCACATATTTTCCCCCTCTGGCTCTTACAAGACTTGTGTGCTCCTGTGTTCATCATCTGGGGGCGCCTCCTTTTCCAGCACTATTCAACAGGAACTGAGAGGTCATCTTGATGGGGATGGGAGGCTCATGGCAGACTCAATTCAGGACTCTTGCTCAGATGTTTGATACATTCAGTGCCATTTCAACCCGGGTCACAAGGTCTATCTACTTCTAACCAAATATTTAGGATAAAGGGAAGATTGTACGTGTGTACACCTATATAGTGCTCTCCACAAGATCGTATGTGCATATACAATAAGTGCACATATAATAGATGGGTCACAACCTATCTTTGTGTTTTAAATGGCACAGCCCTACCTAGGTGCCCTTGTCTATGCTCAGGGGTTTTACAGCTTTCCAGTACTTTCCCCACTGCCTCATAGGTTGGAACTGCTTTTTACTCTGCTTGTGTCTCACTAGACGTCTTAGGACGAAGGTGTGACTATGTTTGAGAAAGGAGAAGGGTCTTGGCAGGAAGCCTACATACACTTGCTGAGATTTCAGATCTTTTGATCAGAGCTCTTGGCTGCTGTGATTTTTATGCACTGCAATGATTTTATGCCCAAACAAGTCCCATAGAGGAGAAAGAAGTGATGGAAGCTTTTAAATTCTAAGGATCCTGACATCCCAGACCAAGTAGTGATATATTTTCTTTTCACATGAAAAGAATCCCTGCTGAAGATCAGCCTTCAGTGCTGTTGAAGCTGTGTTGCCTGAGGTCAATGGCTATGGACCTTTGTAGAACTAAAGACTTCACTCTTAGAATTAAACTTGAATTAATAAATTAAATTTGTGGAATTAAAGACTAAATGATCACTGCGTCTGGGCCCAGAGGGGAGAAAGAGCAGTTCAGTGGATGGGGGGAGGTGAACACCCTTCCCCATGAAAAAATAGATTCTTTGAAATCAGAGGCGCTTATCGGATGTCAATCAGCAGAAACCCCATGATCTTTGAAGTCCATGAATCCCACAGTTTATGTCTATTTGGACGGGCTCAGAGATGCCTTGGACTGTGCGAACTAAGACTGTCAGCGAAGTTTTCCTTTTCTGATTCATGTACTTTTCGCCAAGTAAAAGATCCTAGTGTTTTAAGTGAATTTGTTTCTAGATCCATAGATCTCATAGTGTGAGAGCAAGAGGATTTGCATCCTGAATGGCAGATGGTGGTGCTGATGCTTGGGCCCTCTCCATGACTGGGAAGTATACCTGTCATGCAAGCGCAACATGTGTCCTCTCCGCTTGATCTTGTCTAGTGCTGCCGGCAACGCTCAGCACCCGTGTCCATCACCCTGAATGGGAACACGCCAAGCCCCTACCTGCGCTGGAATTATCTATAATAATTCACGAAAGGCCTTATTGTATCTCGATGCATTAAAATGAAAAGTTAACAGAAAAACTGGAGAAGCCCTGAAACATTACCACAAGCAGAGGGTGGCTTTTCTGTTATATTTACCTAATTACCCCCCCCCCACCCCTTCCTTTAAGATACTAGCCTGAGAAGCCAAGGCAGGGCCCAAATCAAGAGATCCCTCAGGGTATGCGGCCCCCAAACCCCCAGGACCCTGGCTCTGGCTTCCACTTTGGCCCCCCCCCCCCCGTGGCCCTTTTGCCAGCAGCTTGTCGGAGGGTGTGTCCCCGCTTCCCGCAGCTGCCTTCGGCAGTCACGTGTCCGCTGAACACCCATAAAAAGACACTAAGTAATAGGAACTATCGCTGCTGTTCCTCTGTTAATACAGGTGGCAGTGACTTAGCAGCTGATTCTGCTTTTATGTACCGAGAGCATCCCGTGAGGCCTCTCAGGCGATGGCAAACGACGGCGGGTTTCCCTTAGGGTGCGGACCCGTCGACCTACTTTGGGCGCCTCCGGGAGAATTCCCGGGACTCGCAACCGACGCGCGGCCCGGGCGACGCCTCCCCGGAGAGGGAGGGTGAAAGAAGGGGGCGGGCCTATTCAAATGCGGGCGAGGCGCGCCCCGCCATTGGCTGCCGGCCTGTCCGTCACCGCGGGGGGCGGGGCCTCCCGGGCTGGAGTGCGGTACCTGAGCGAGACGCGCACCAGAGAGCCCACGTTGGCCCTGCGGGGAGCGCGGCGCCCGGAGCCGGAGGCTGCGAGGTCGCGCGCGGGGGCGGCGGGGCAGCCCCGAGAGCCGCCCTGCGCCGAGAGCCGCGCCGCCTCCGCCCGCGGGGCCGAGCGGCGGTGCCGAGAGTCGAGGGGCGCGGAGTCTGCGAGCGGGGAAGTTCAGCGTGGCGGAGAAGGCTGGCCCCTCGGGGCGCCGCGGCGGACGGGCGGGGGTCCCCGGCGGGCGTGCGAGCCCCGCAGAGGCGCGCGGGGATGCTGCCGGCCGCCCGCCCCGGCTGCTGAGCCGCCCGGAGGGCGCGGGACGGCGCACGTGCGCGGGCCGCGAGGCCCGACGGTGACCGCGCCGTGACCCGCCCGCGGGCGAGAGCGAGGCCGCCGGCTGCAGCGCGGCCCGGCTCGGACGCACCTGGCCCGGACCTTGCGCCTCCGAGGGGCCCGCGCCCCCGCCGCCTCCCCTCCAGCCCGGGCACTCGGGGGCGCCCCCGGGACGATGAGAGATAAGGACTGAGGGCCAGGAAGGGGAAGCGAGCCCGCCGAGAGGTGGCGGGGGCTGCTCACGCCGAGGGCCACAGCGGCCGCGCTCCGGCCGCGCTCCGCCGCTGCGCGCCCCGCGGGGCCAGCCCGGCCGGGCGGGGATGCTGGGGCCGCGGGCGCCGTGGCTGTGCTGGTGGTGGGGGCTGCTGTGCAGCTGCTGCGGGCCCCCGCCTCTGCCCGCCGCCGCCGCCGCCGCCGCCGCCGCCGCCGGGGGGGCGCTGCTGGGGGACGGCGGGAGCCCGGGCCACGCGGAGCCCACGCCGCCGCCGCCGCCGCCGCCGCCGCCGTCCTCCTCCGCCTCCTCCACCTCCTCCTCCTCCTCCTCCGGCTTCCTCTACCGGCGCCTCAAGACGCACGAGAAGCGCGAGATGCAGAAGGAGATCCTGTCGGTGCTGGGGCTCCCGCACCGGCCCCGGCCCCTGCACGGCCTCCCGCCGCCGCAGCCCGCGGCGTTCCCGCAGCAGCAGCCTCGCGGGGAGCCCCCTCCCGGGCGGCTGAAGTCCGCGCCGCTCTTCATGCTGGATCTGTACAACGCCCTGGCCGCCGCCGACGACGAGGGCTGGGAGGCGGGCGAGCAGAGGCGGCCGCGCGGGCCCCGCGGAGGGGCCGGCTCGTCCCCGCCCCGGCGGCCGCCCCCCGGCGCGGCGCCCCCGGTCGGCGGCAGGAGCCTCGTGGCCGCGGGACCCGGCGGCGGCGGCGGCGGCGGCGGCGCGTCCGCACTGACCAGCGCGCAGGACAGCGCCTTCCTCAACGACGCCGACATGGTCATGAGCTTCGTGAACCTGGGTAAGGATCCGGGGTAGCGGGGCCCGGGCCCCGCGGGTGGAGGGGCGCCCCCCCCCCCCCCCGCCCCAGGTGCGCGGGGATGCGAGGGCGGGCGGGCTGCGCTCCCGACACCTGCGCGGCGGCGGCTGCACGTGCGCTGCGCGGGGCGCGGGGGGCGCGGGGGGCGCGGGGGGCGCGGGGGGCGCGGGCTCTCGGGCTGCGGCGTTGCAGCAAGCCCGGGCCCGGGCAGGTTAGCTGGGCTTGAGCACGGAAGGCCCGCCCGGGTGTAGCCCGCTGGGAAGCACAAGGCTCTCAACACGCTTCCCCCCCGCCCCTTCCTTTTGCACCCTCAAAGCTCCGAGTGCGAGTTTCCCCACCGGGACCTTGTAGGGCGTCTGGTAGCCGCAGCCGAGCACTTTGGGAACTTGGCGTGAGCGCGTTAAGTGGTACCCGCGGATTCGGGGGGAGGGAGGGAGGGGTTGCAGGAGAAGGTGCAGGCCGGACCTGGGAAGGCGTGCCAGACGGGGTTCGCGCGGGTTTGGGAGCGGATCCCAGCCCAGCCAGGGGGAGCCCACCCAGGCCCTTAGCTCACGTGCCGTTGGCCGGCGCCCCTAAAGCCTGAACTTTTTTCGGATCGCTGCTCCCCGAGCCGCACGGGCAGAGAAAGGGTGCGGGTTAGGGGCCGGGGCTGGGCGCTGAGCTGGTCTGAACTGGTTGCCAGGCAACAGAATGGAAATTCAAGGGCGGCTAAATCGGGCTCCGCCACAAATGTTCTGTGGCAAACCCGGACGGAGTCACATAGCCTTTTTTTTTTTTTTTTTTTTCCCTCGAGTTTTCTCATCTAAGTGAGAGCAAGGAAAACTTTTTTTTTTTCTTTTTTTTCTCCTCCTCCAGGATCAGTGCGTCTGATCTGTGCTACTGCTCATTCATAAAGTGACTCAGCGTAGATCAGGGATGTAGGGGATGCGTTCTGGGCAGGGAGATGTGGGGGCGCAGTGGTCACCTCCGGGGGAGGGGGGTGTCCGCGCACTTCCCTTCCCGTGTGAGACGCGTGGCCCTGCCCAGGCCCCAGAGTGGGTTACCAGCCGCTTGTCAGAGCCATGTCAAAGACGTCTGTCCTTTGACATTATTTACTTGAACAATCACTGTGTCTATGAGATGGTTCTCAGCTCTGCTGGGCTTTGGGGGAAGAAAGGAATGGGGGCCCAAGGGGGAGGTCCCCTTGGCATCCAACCGGTGCAGAAATCCTCCTGGGAAATTCATGAAACAGAATCTCACAGGGAGTGGAGGCTCAAGGCCTGCCAATCTGGCTACTTGCAGCGCCAGGAGTACTGATTGGGTAGGGTTTTTCACAATTTATTGGAATCAAATCCAAGGTTGAGGCATCTCCAGGAAGCCTTCTACGGACTGACTGCAGTCAGTAAAGTTTGCAGGGAGGGACGGTGTGGAGGGCCAGCGCTCTTCTTACTCTGCTGCCTTCCCGGCTTCTTGTGGCTTAGTGAATTCCATCTCTTGCCATCCCCCTCCCTGGTGTCCTGACAGCCTTGGGGGAAGATGTTTTATTACCACTCGGGGTAGTCCCAACCTGGGCAAAGTGGAAGAATGGTACTTCTGGCTCTTTGATGGAGACTCATTTACAGTCTCCGGAGAACAGTTCCTGGGCTTATTAGACCAGAGCGCTAACCTTAGCTGTCCATTAGCATCACCTGGGGCACCTAAGGGATGCTGGGGCTGCTCCCAGAGCAACTAAGTCAGAGTCTTTGGGGGTGGCCTCTGGTAATTTTTTTTTTTTTTTTTAAAGAACCTTTGGTATTTCTAATGTGCCATCATGGACACAGGAGATCCTGATGTCTGATGGAGATTAAGGTTATCCGAGTCAAATATTAAAAGCAGGGCTTCCTTATGTTAGTGCTGCACATTAGAATCACCTGGGGGGTCTTAAAAGTCAAGATGCTCAGGGGGTGCCTCATATCGATTAAACCCGTGTCTGGGGTGGAAGCCGGGTATCTGTAGTTTTAAAGATTCCTCATGTGAATCCAGTATTGGGGAACCATTGTCAAGGTGCTATTTGCAATTGTTAGAGTTGGCTTGAGGCAAAGTTTGTAAAGGATGGTGACATTTACTGTGTTTAAAGACCTCTAAATTCTCCTCGTTCCTTGCTTGTCTGACCTTTCCTGGTCTACAGGTACACATTGGTTCTGAGTCACACTGCTTGGAGCTGGTTTTCAACTAAGCCTGCTAAGGTGATGGCTTAACTTATATTTCTCATAAGGGAAACTTCAAGGTTCCAAAAAAACAACATGGAGAAACTCCAAGAGAATTCCACAGAAGTGTCATTTCAGGCCTGGGACAGGCTAATGTGGAACTGGCAGAGATTCCTGGGTAGGAAACTCTGCCCCAAGCCCCTCCTGTCATAGCACTGGGCTTTCCGTCTACAAGTTGTCACTATCTGTAGGTCCAGCTGTGGAGTCCACATGGGCGGGTGTGGAATGAGGATGGGGGGGAGACCTTTTCCAGGTAAGTAGAATCCAAGTCACAAGCCATGCCACCTGCCAGTCCAGCAATTCTGTTTAATCTTAATCCATTTAGCTGTAGGAAAGAGGATTTCAGAATGAGAGGCTAAAATGTGATAAAATCTGATTATCATAACTCTGAGCATGAGGACAGTTCATTTGAAGAAAGTAATTGCTTAGCAGTATGGATTATTTGAATAAGGATGTTGGGAGAATTCTGCAGATTTCCATGTCCGGGGCATGGTAGCTGCTGCATCACAGGACTCATTTAAGAACCTACAGAAAGTT
The DNA here is from genome assembly GCF_003254725.2 of Canis lupus dingo. NCBI lineage: Eukaryota > Metazoa > Chordata > Mammalia > Carnivora > Canidae > Canis > Canis lupus. The sequence goes on from NC_064277.1 coordinate 7,781,240, forward strand.
ACAGGTTTTAAAGTACTTTTACCCTGAGTGAGTCAGGTAAATAAACTGAAAGTATGAGAAAGTGACACATAGTTGTAAACATCTTTTTTCCCTGAGAAGAGAGAACAATTTACTCATGAAACACATTTAAAACATCCTGAGCCTTCTCAGCCAGAGTGGCCATCAGGAAGTATGAATCAACAATTAAGTCGCTCCCACAGATCCCAAATGCTGGTCCCTCGACCAGGTCACTGTTGTTGAAGTTGACTGTCTTAAATGCCCTGGGTGAATAGGCTGGAGGTGTGTAACCTCGGTAGCACCAACTGGCTGGTGTGCAGGGTGCCTGGACGGGTGGGTGCATTCATTCAGGGCCACAGATGCCATTTTCTGCTTGTTTTCCAATGCTAAAAATGTCTTGGCAGTCCCATAAGCAGGCCTGCCAATTTGGTGACCTTGGAGAAGTATCCTGAAATATCCTTTAGGACTTAAAATTCACCTTCTTAGAAAAGCCTTCTCTAACCCCTCTATAGAAAACCGTGCTGTCTTCACCCCCCGCCCAACCCCCCCACTTCTTTACAGTCACAGAACGCTGCTTATTCCCTTTGCTCGGGCTAATCACGAGTATTTTTTTTTTTTTTTCTTTTTAAAATTTGCTTACTCGTCACTCCTCTGGGTGGCAGCCTCAAAAGGCAGTCAGGCTTTATCCACCATTGAAACCTTAGTCTTACTATCATGCTGAGCCCATAGAAGATGCTTAATAAAGACTGAATTAATGAAAAGAAAGACCTATCCTTCATTTAAAATTCCTATTTCAGTAATCTGGAAGGTCTGATTATTTGGAAATCATATACCTGATTTCTGTTAAGTCAAAGACATTTGAAGTAAAGGCATTTATTTAGGACGTGGAAGTTAATGGCATCTGATGTCTATCTTAATGCTTTATTAATGCACCTTTTTTTTGGTTAGTTACTCATATGTGTATTTCTGATGTGCATCACATTTAAGAGTGGTGCAGAGGTTTCCTTAAATCTCTGCATTTCAGACTTCATTTATTTTGAATTAATGAGGTGTTGATCTCTAGATGCTAGGGTAAAAATGAAATAAAAAAACTCAAATTATGCTCAGAAAAGGGAATCAGTATGTATTAGTACAAGTAACAAGAAACTTATTGTACTAAAAATACTGGCAATCTTCTGAACAAAATTACCCTTGGGAAACATAAATTAGAAGAAAAATGGAATACTCCCTACTTGTATTTGTAACCAGATACACTGTACTGTCTTTTTCTCATAAACATAGGATCAGTGGTACTATTTTTCATGGAGGCTGCCTGTACTTATGAAGATTTTTGTTAGCAGAAAATAAATCCCTGCCTGCAAGCTACTCACAGCGAATGTAATTTGGAGAATTTGGTTGCCAGAGTGTGGTTCAAAGGAGCAGGAGATGTCCTAAAGAAATTTCAAATAGTGGTATTTCAACAACAACAAAAAAAAGTTGTACAAAGTGTTCTTAAACTCAGATCAAAGGGCAAGCAGATATCATTGTTTCGACCTCAGATGGTGTTTCCTCTGGTTGTCCTTCTAAGAATGGGTATAAGTCCTTTTTAAATGTGCTGAATCATGCTTAGTTCCTCTCCTGAAGAGCCCACCTCTGATTAGCTTGGAGGAAGGATTCCTACTGATAGAAAAATCCGTGTGTCGGGGGAGGGGAGCAGGAATGACATTCAACACTTTATTCAGAAAGTGCCCTCACAGTTTTCAGAGTTGAGCGACTTTAAACGTTGGATTCCAAAGTGATATTTTACTTAAATACGGGGGTGGGTGGGTGCTTGTGGGTGTCAACGGTGGTTGGTTAGCAGACTCCCGAAGATGACAGCCCTGACATCCTGCCTCACCGTCACTTGCAAGAGCTGAATTAGAAAAGGAACACAAAGGGGCACCTGGGTGGCTCAGTGTTTGAGCATCTGCCTTTGGCTCAGGTCTTGATGCCAGGGGTCCTGGGATCCTGTCCCACATGGGGCTCCCCCCTCGGGGGAGCCCGCTTCTCCCTCTGCCAGTGTCTCTGCCTCTGTCTCTGAACAAATAAAATCTTAAAAACAAAACAAAAACAAAAACGAAGAGGGCAACATTTCTTGGATGATTCACCAGCGTTCTTTGATTTTTTTTTTTTCCCACAAGTCTGTCCTTCACTCTCTGCCCTCCCTTCCTGTATTTGAAAATTAGTGCATGGAATGCTTATTTTTTTCTTAATATAAAGCCAGGACAGCTTTCTCTTAATTTTTCTATACTGAGCCTCATCCTGCTTTTTCTATCTTTCCTCTTGCTTGAGTTTTAGTCACCTCATATTCTTTGGCCCTTCCAAAGAATAGGGAAGGAAAGCAGGCAATAGGGATTTTCATCAGACGATTGTGTTCCTGGCTAGAAACTTCCATAAATACCTAAGTGAAAGGAGTAGAAATCAGTATAGAAACTCTGAGAGATGAACAATTGACAGAGTCCTCCTGGATGTAAACAGCTGTCACACATTAACCTTTCTGTGCCCACCCTCATGGCGGTGGCCATGGCCAAGCCCAACGAAGCAGCAGTGCCCCAGGGCCTGGTGTGGGGCACAGCTGCCCACTTCTCTTGTATTCTTGACAAAAACCTGACGCCTTTTCCTCTGTTTTCATCGTGACAGCTTGCTGCTTTTATTCAAGCCCCTTCTCTCCTCTAATAACACCCCCACTGCCTCTAACCCCCTGGCTGTGCTGTCTTTCAACCCTTGCCCTCTGGAAACTGGGAAGCTGGAGATTGGCTCCAGTCTTACCTGGAATATAGGAAAGTGGTGACAGTTAAATCAAGGAGAAGGAAAACCATTCTTTTTAATGCAAGCAGGACTCACTCAAGGAGCAGGGCCATCACCCTTCTGAAGTTTTTGAGAGCGTCAGAAATCCTCAGAACTTAGAGTTGTAGCTGCTCATCTTCCTCTTGGAAGCATTAGAAAATAATTGTAGTTCACTGAAGTTGATGGGATTTTTTTGTTCTCTGTCATTTTTTTTTCCACTGTAAATATAGTATTTCAGTCCCCTATGTATAAAATTAGACTCTGGAGCTGGCTGGGGACATGGCTCCCTTCCATAACATTGTTTTATCTGGGGAAACATGCCCAAGCAACAGACCCCTCCCCCCATTTTATTTTTTTTTAAGTCTTCATGAGAGACACAGAAAGGCAGAGACCTACAGAGGGAGAAGCAGGCTTCCTGCAGGGAGCCTAATGTGGGACTCTATCCCAGGACCCCGGGATCATGACCAAACCAAAGGCTTGATGAGTGTCTACTCATCCACTGAGCCACCCAGGTGCCCAAGCAACAGACCTCCTATTTTTTTTTTTTTTAAGGATTTTATTTATTTATCCATGAGAGACAGGCAGAGGCAGAGACATAGGCAGAGGGAGAAGCAGGCTCCATGCAGGGAGCCCGATGTGGGACTCTATCCTGGGACTCCAGGATCACACCCTGGACTGAAGGCAGGCGCTCAACTGCTGAGCCACTCAGGCGTCCCCCAGACCCCCCATTTTAAAGCAAGGTTTTCACTATCCTAAATAGGAAGTTTGGGATTTTTGGTAAATCTATTACCCATAGATCATAGGATTTAGAGCTTTAAAGGCTTTTGCATATTATTAAATCACTTCTCTGCAGTTAAATTTGTTTGATTTAGTCAGGACCCTTTCTTCACTGCTGTTATATCTTAAGGCTGAGGGACAACCACAGAGATCCTTAATACATCAGAGGAATAGGGCCATAGAGCCACTGGTCAGGCAGGAGTGGATAATTAAGGAGAAATTACAAAAGCATGCAAGAGCACTGCCCTGGGCGAGAGGTGGGGAAGCTCAGATCTGGAATTTTGTGGGTTTTCTCTTCGTGGGTAGCATTCTCTCCTAGAACTCAGCTTTTGGAAAAGAAAAAGCAGGGCATGTCTATAAATATCCCCTTGTTTGGCATGCCGCAGCACTGAGGACCCCAAAGAATTGTTCTCTGCTCTGAAAGTGAGTTGAAATCCAGGTTGCTATGAGTGGCATTGTTCAGCTGATATCTCCAGGCACTGATTCTCTTCCTGCCCTTCCCGAGTCCATTCTTAAAAGATTGGGTTTATAATAGCAGTGGTATCTAAATGACATCAGGTAATTCCTTGATGGGTCCCCACGGTCTTGTTATCTCTAGCCCAGTCCCAGATGACTGGATAGAAGACTCCCCTTCAGACATTTTTGCAGAATGAGGTTCTGGTTCCGAGCGGGGCTGCCTTCCTGACTTTCAGATTCACGGGCACACGCCCTTGATTACTGATCCTGCTGGACAGGCTGGGCCTCAGACGTCCTTGCTTCGTTTTGCTGATTTTTTTTTTTTTTGGCTCAGATTGTTTTCTCATCATCCGAGAGCTCGGTGGGGGTGGGTGGGTGGGTGGGGTGGGGTGAGTTCGAGGCTCTGCCGCAGGCAGAAAACAGTGTCTCCCGAGCCGAGCCGGGCCCTGAGCCCTCTACACACTGAACTTTGATATCCGCCTCCATCCTTATTATGACTCTCCTGCCACTTACCCTTTTCACCTTGTCCCGAATGTGACTTCCAGCCTCAGACATCTGTGTGTGTTGATTGTTGTTCCTGTGTTTACAGTCTTGTTGGCTTCCTGTCCATGAACACAGGCTGGCAAAAAAATTCTGATTCGTGCATCAGCAGAGCGTGAGCTAATAACCCTGTCGTTGGTGTGAGCGAGTTTAGGTGCTGATTAGGTTGGGAGATTTTGTATAATTGACACCAGTTCTTTCCTCTCCCCTCGTTCACATCTATGAATTACGTTGAAATACTCTAAAGACAGAGCTTTGTAAACTACAAAATCAGGTGCTAGTAGTTTTACTTCGTTTTTTTTTTTCCCCAGGTTTTATTTGAACACTCCCATGTCAGAGTAGGTTAACGGAGAAGCTGTGCATTTGAAAACATATACATGGACTTTATATTTTTTAGAGCCGTTTGAGGTCTATAGCATGATTGAGTGGAAGGTCCGGAGATTTCCCATGTACTCCTCGCCCCCATAACCATTGCCTGGGTTGCTGTCAACATTATACTTGAGGAACCGACCTTGATCATCATTAGCACCCCAATTTCATTGATCACCTTAGGGTTCACTCTTGATTTCAAACATTCCCTGGGTTCGGACTGATGGAGGACCTATATCTCTCATTATGGTATCACCCAGAGTCATTTCACCGCCCTTAAGCTCCTCCGTGGAGAAGCTGTACATGTAACCAGAAAAACAAACCAACGGGAATATGAAAATTCAAAATCGGCAGTTTTGTGGGGGGAAAAAAACAAAATGCCTTTGTTGAATAATGTTTTGTTTCTGTGGTCTTACCACATTGGTGTATAAATAAGGATTTCGATGGACTCCGTAGACCTTATTTTGTGCTTCTGTGTGTGTTGACCCCAAATCCATTAGAAATCCCTCCTCCCACCTTTTTTTTTTTAAGTCTGGGAGTTTAAAAATCTTTTTTCCTCCACATACTTTCATTGAGGTGTCTGTCACCATAGTACCTAGACAATCCCTTAGGCAGAGATATGAGCGATTAAATTTCTCCCTGGCTTGTGCCCTGTTTGATCCATGCTCTGCAGGATTTGGGGGAGTCAAGCCTGAAGAATGGACAAGAATTATAGGAATTCTGTGCTTGAAAATTATTGAAATTTGGGGGGTGGGTTAAGGGAGAGATGAAATATTTTTCCTTCCTTTCTGAAAACATATTAGAACTTAGAGTGCCTTTGGATTGAGAAACTCACAAAAATACGTTTTACTGGCCCTAAAGGCAGGATCAGGGGACCTTAAAAGATTTTCTCAGGAGAGACTGTTTTGATTAGATTAACACTAAATTAATGGACACCCCATAAATCCAGATGTCTTTGTTAAGTGATATATAGATTAAGCTTATTTTCTTTGAGCTGTTTTCTGTGAGATAGGGCAACACAGATAAATGGTAAATAAGAAAATAACATAACTCTAAAAGGTTGCTGTTGAACAAACAGCAATTGGAGATGTTTTGGGAACTTGTGGGTATTTTTTTTTTAAATATATATAAGCATTGTACGGGTGAGACACTTCATGAATTCTCAATTCTCATGCAACCCTCCATTTTATACCAAATTCTAGCTCAATCCCCCTGCCTCCCCACTCCTTCCCCCACTCACAATGAAACCTCTCAAAAAGGAGGGAGATCTTGGGGCCCTGGAGGTATCAACGCGCTTGAGAAGTTTAGCTTGGGTCCGTAACGTCTGACTTAGGACGTGCTGTGGTTTGAGTACAGCCCTCTGGTAGGATAGAAGCTTGATGGAGCCCTAAGTGAAAGGACACCACAGGGCAGGACTAAGAATAGCGAGGAGGACCTAAGTGCCTCAGCCAAAGACCTTTGGAGCGTTGCACTTCTCCCAGGGGGCCATGGAATAGGCCTTTGCATTTTTATGGGGATCTGTGTACAGTGGAATCCCTTAACACCAGCTTTGGGAACTGCTCCCACAAATCCCGGCACCTTGGTTATTTCATTTGCTTAGTTGAGGGCATTTGACGCCTATTGTTAGGCACGCACATTTGTTATCCTCATTACAAGATGTGGAATCTAACATGGCTTCAGGGATGTAGTTAGGTCCCCAGTGGAGGATAGCTTCCTTCTCTCTTCTGCTTTTCCCTTTTCTTCCTATTAGTAAATTTGGCAACTCCGTTGCATTAATTTCCTCTTTCCTCTCTGTTCTTTCCTCATAGTGTTGATGCCTTTGGTTGGTCATTGACCTAACACAGCAGATTCATATGCTTGCCCATGAGTCTGGTGATGTTATACAAGCAAAATGACCCATCAGCCCCTAGAATGGTTAAGTTGCTGGTTTTCTTAATGGTGCTGAAAAGTACTTATGGCCAATTCAATGTAGACTTGGGGAAAGAGTACATGATTAAGATTTAGGATGCTTGAATTTATGCTCTAGTCTCTATGCTGTCCCTTTTTATCCTATCTTGTTCAAGCCACTTAGGGAATTTCTTGGTCTTCTTCCTTGTAAAATAGCTTTCCTCGTGTGTAAAATGTGAGAGCGTTGGCTAGATCAGCATTTTCCAAATAGTGTTTTGTGGAACACTACTTTTCCAAAATGTCCTGCAGAAGATGATCATGGAGAAATCTCATTTATATCTCTTTCCCCTCTGAGAGTTACAGGTCTACCGGTGCATTAAAGCTCTGACCAGCCCAGCAGTGAAGAAGTCTGCCTATTTGCTTTAATAGGGTTTTCTCTGAATTCTCTTTTGCTCTGTAAGTGCTTTCTGTGTCAGACTCAGGCCTCTACGCCCCCAGATCCACTCCTGAACTTTCCCCCGGTCGTCTTTGTGGAGCAGGGGGTGGGACCCCAGGCTAGCTGCTCCTTGCTCTTCTGGGACTCCAGCTGTTTCTGGAAGGGGCTGCCTTATTCCACCTCTTGCAGGCGCCCCCCCCCCCCCCTCCAGGGGGCACTCCCTTTCCTGAGGGTGGATGTGGCCTTCTGCTTCTGCCAAGCCACGGGTTTGTGTCTCGCCATAACCTGTTTGGCTGCTTGACTCTGTCACAGCTTTCCACACCACCTGCTCCCCACATTAAATCCCCTCCGTTGTAAACACTTGCAGGGATTTTGCTTTCCCTGGTTGGATTCTTGGTGGCCATGACCTCTTAACTCAGTGGAACACAGAGAAGCTCCAAGGAGAGAGTGTCAGAACTCAACACTGGGAACCTGCCCTGTTGCATTTCTCTGAATGATGCTTTATTTTTTAAATCCGCTTTCTTGATAGACTAAGCTGCTTATTTCAAGCGTACGCCTTGATGAGTGTTGACACAGACACGTACCTGTGAAACCACCACCACAGTCAAGATAATGAAATATCCTGAGCTATTCTTTTATACACTTGCCTATGCTGGGGAATGAAATAATCCTAACACACGGGAACTTCAGTGAAAATCCCCGTTTTTCATGGATGACGTTGCTCTTCGTGCATTCATCTCACAAGCTTTGAACATCCTGAAGAAAGGAATTTGCTGAAGATGTTTGTGAATGGTTATCTTGGAACAGAGAACTGTGGGGGTCAAGCCTTCCTGGGGTCAAGCTTGCTCTCTGCAGCTGTGATTGGCTTTTATCCTATAGCTCACCTCCCATATTTATTTTAGGAAATAATAGCAAAAATAGGCAAATAATCTTTTCTAATTTCGAGATCAAGCATACAGGGGTACTTTTGGGTTGTTAGCGATCCTGTTGACATCTTGTTTCTAAATACTCAAGTTTAAAAGATTTGATCCTTCTGGAAAACATCACAAAGATGCTTTCCTGTGTTTCTGTTTTAAATTCTGGCAATTTAGGTAGGGCACAAGTCCAAGAAATTTATGAAAGTAGACTCCAATTTACCCCTAACTTTTCCCCTATGCTCATCCTTCTCCAAATGTTCTGTAAGTTTAAGTGGAAACTACATTTTTTTTTTTTTTTGCAAGAAAACATAAGTATTGTATTTCTTTATGGTCTTTGCCTGGAAGAATGACTGATGTCACTTATTATCCTATTATCTCAACAAGGCAAAAACCGAGACTTTCATAGCTGCAAACTCATACTGAATATTAGTAGATAGGAAGATAGGGGAGAATTTGGAGAAAGTTACTTGGAGTTGTATTAATGTTCCTAATAGCTCAGGTCTCATAATGGAATAGCTTCATGAAGTTACTGGCCATGTCCTAATTCTGGACCAAGGGAAGCTGCTTTTGCCTTTCTACCCACTTTCTCCTTTCCCCTTGACTTCTGTCCCCATCACTCTGCTGTCCCAGGTTGTCGTCTTGCTTTCCACAAGACTTTGTCACTTTGAGACCTTTTGACCACCCCCTCCTCTGAAAGGACCATACAGCTAGCCATAAGGGAAAAAAAAAATTTCTCCTTAGCTTCTGTAATGCTACTTGCTCCCTCTTGGTTCTTTGTCTATCCTATAGATTCCTGCTGTATTTTGGGACATTTCCTGAAAAGCAGCAAAAGATTGAGAAGGGTTGGCATGTGGCATTAAACCTACCCATGGGGCTGAGATAGCCATGGGGTCGGGGGCTGGGGGAGCACACCCAGGTACGGGACTCAGGAGATGAGATGTGACCACAGGGCATGATGTCAGGCAGGTGCCAGGCTTTCAGTGCCCTGCCACAGAGGTGATGTGGCCTGGTGGTTGAGTGTGGGCCAGGGGGATGGGGAGTCCAGCAGTTGGGGTAGTCAGAGGGCCAGAGTGAGCCAGCGGAGGTCTGTCTGTGCTGAGCACCTGTGGATGTGTTCCTTTCTCTTTCTCTGCCCTTTGTATTCAGAGTGTGGTCCAGGCGTGATGTGGCTCCAGAACCCTTTGGCACTGTGCTCTTCAAGCTACCTTTGCACAAGAACCAGTTTTTTTGGTTTTATTTTTAATTTATGTGGACCTATGCTTTTGTCAAGATCCACCAAAAATGAGTTATTAGAAAAGTGAAATGAAAAAAAAAACCCAAATCCATATAAAATCAACCCTCAATCTTGCATTATTGGATTCTATTGATAGGAAATTACTGAATTACTGTCAAACTGAATGGCTTTCACTTTTGTACTTGTTGTGGGCTGGTGACAGTTGTGGGTCAGCACAGATCTCGAGTATTTGTTAAGGAGCAAATTCTTGGACCTGGCAGGCTCTGGGGCATTTGGTGTGGGAATCTACCAGGGTCTGGGAACCAGGGAGCTGGGCACCAGGATGAGGCCTCAATCTCTGCCCTCCTCCCACATCCAGCCAATGGCTAGGCTTGCTGTTTCTGCTTCAGAGATCTTTCTCTTCCACCGGTTTTCTCCATTTTTTCCCCAGGTTCCCTGCATGAGGTCTCGGTGACGTTGGCCTAGACTTCTGTGTGCTCTCTCATCCCTGGCTAACCCACTCATGCATCTCTGCTGGCTCGTCTTTCTGCCCTCCCAGCCCTCCCTTCCCTGGATCCTCTTGGTGTCCTGAATAAAGCCCCAATGCCCCTCTGATTCCCACCCCTTTGAGCTTTCCCTCCTGCACCCATCTTTGTGTGTGTTCTCCTTCTGTTAACCAGTCTCCCAGTGATTGCCTCCTCTTGGCCTTTATTTCTCCCGAGTTTTAACGATGATATTGCACAACTGCCCATTTCCACATTCTCCATTCTACCCTTTAGCCCTGGGTTCAAATGCCATCTCATCCTGGTAGCCTTTCTGACAGGGGCTCACCCACATGCCATGACCCTTTGGAAGAATGTTTGGAGCCTTCCCTTGTGTGCAGAATGCCACAGAGCAGCTTGGTAACTTCAGATGTGCCTTTGCACATGAGCTCCGTGTGGCTCACAGGAAGGGTGTGGGAACCTTGAATTCCAGGGTTGGCCCAGATTTGGGCAAATCATCTTCAGCTGCAACTTCTAAGATTCATTATTGTGTAATATTTTATTCATCTTGACACCTCCCACCCCCAAGTACCTAACCTGGCACCTTAATCTTTTTGATCCTGAATAAGCGCTCACAAAGGTCTGCTTGTCCAAAAATAAAACTGGGTGTATGCGTGTCTTCTTTGTCTCTTCACCAATAACTTCAAACATTTGAGTGAGAGAATTATAAACTGTGAAACACCTTGCAGATAAGAGAAATGCTCTTTAACTTCTTTCTGTTTGCAACAGCAGTTCTAAAAAAGGGACCTTGCCTTCTCCCTTTAGGCTTTATGTTCTGTGACTTTCTAGATGGTTTAGGGGAAACAAAAAGCCCTCAGGAAGAAGAAATATTATTTTCCCTCTGTCTGATGTCATTATAACTTTAATAAGTATTAATAGGAGTCAGAAAGAATTGCTGCTGAGTCTGAATTTAAATTTCCTGGTTGTGCCATGCAGAAAGCTTGCATGCGAGGAGGCACGACGCCTGCAGGTGCCGACACAAAATACTTATCTTGTCAGCCTCTACTTCAGGCTCGATGGCTTGGCTTACATCGCGAAGGTGTTAGACACTCTGTTTACGTAAGGGCTGAGGGGGTGACATAATGTCTATTGAAGCAAACTCACTTAGCTCCCCACTAGGCAACAGGGAGCATTTAAAACCCAAAGACAGATCAAAGCCATGGGCAGGGTTGAGATACCCCTACCCAGGAGCAGAGAGGTCTGGCCAGGGGGAGGGTGGTCTCTTGGTTGGTTGCCCGAACAGACGTGCGTTATTGCCTCACTGTATTTCCAGAGCGTTGGTGAAACAAATTAGAATTCATCTCTGAGCGGCCGATCCAGGGAGACTGCCTAAGTAGGCACAAGCATGTCCAAATAGGTCGGAAAAAATGTCAAATTGTAGTAAGCACATGCAAGATGTGATGTTTCTCTTTTTTTATAGACTGTTATAAAAGTTTAAAATTAAACAGCTCTTCAGTACTTAAATTATGTGTAATGAGACAGGTAGGTCCTGGAACAGAAAACATCCCCCCCCCCCCACTTAAACTTTGCTCTCCCTACCAGAGTATGCAAGACATAACCACTTTCATTTCCATGATAGATAGTAGCCTTAGGATGAGAGGAGTTGTCCGAGGGACAGAGACAGAGCTGACACTTGTCCGAGGGAGAGAGACAGAGCTGATACCGGCCATCAAAGGGGCAGATCCAGTTCTCCACGTTTTGTCTGATGAACTGTGAGAGTCTGGCCAAGAGGGATAGGAGATGACTTCAGATTCCTATTTGTCAGTGATGACCTTGCATATTTTATAATTTTAAGATATGTATAAATGTAGAGGGAGGTATTATTATATAGTATATATTCCCTTTACCTGACTCCCACCCAATTCGGCAGGGTTTTTTTTCCCCTCAACTTTATTGAAGTATTAGTGACAAATAGAGATTGTATATATTGAAGGTGTGCATGATGATGATTTGACGCAAGTGATTGTGAAACGATCACCACAATCAAGCTAATGAACGTGTCCATCATGTTTTATAGTTTTATCATCATTTTCTCTGTGTGTATGTGGTGAGAACACCTGAGATCTACCCTTCCAGCACATTTCAGGTATTTCAGCACAGTATTAACTATATAGTCACCATGCTATCCGTTAGATCTCTAGAATTCAACACGTGTAACAAAGTTCATACCCTATGACCAACGTCGTCCCATTTCCATGTACGCCTGCCCCAGCCCCTGCAACCACCACTCTACTCTTGGCTTGGGTTTGTTTCATTAGATTCCATATATAAGTGGTATCATGTAGTGTTTGTCTCTCTGTGCCCGACTTATTTCACTTAGCGTAATGTCCACCAGGTTCATCTATGGTGTATCAGGGTTTCCTTTTTTAAGACCAAATAATACTCCACTGCACATATCACAATCCTTTTACCATTCATCTGTCCATGGATACTTAGATTGTTTCCATATCTTGACTGTTTTTTTTTTTTTTTTGGCTGTGTTTAGGAATAAGTAATAGTGTATAATGTTGCATTATTCAGGATTTCTAAGGTTAAGGTATCTTGGCTGTTGTAATCTCTGTCCTCTCACTTTTTTTTTCCCACCTGGCCAGCTCTTGTTATTGTCACAATTTATCTTGTGTCTGTGGTCCATCGTCTAACTTCTGTTGTCTCAATGTGGGATGATAGTAGACACTCTTTCCTAAAGCAAATGGGTCATCGCCTTGACTTTTTTTTCACCTGGGTTTTCAGGACAGTAGAGATGCCTGCTCTTTCTCATGCACTTGATCTGTCTCATTGGGTGTTACATTTTCATGGCCCTTCTGGTGCTCGGGGCCTGGCTCATAGGAACCTGAACTCAGAATCGAAACTTCTCCTGAAGTACCACCTTGCATCACTAAAACCACAGAGACAACCGGGGTAGCCCTGTTAACGCTACAAAAATAAAATATGTCACTAGAACATTTCGCTGGAATGAGAGATTTATTTCCATGATTCTCTAAGGTCAACTACAGTACATACTTTTTCCTACTGGGCAGCAAACATGTTTTACCAAACTCTTACCTAAGTGCTTTTCATTTACAGTTCCACAATGAATTCTTGGCTTCCTCCATGTTGATTTCTGCAAATATTTTGATTTACTTCTACACCTTTCTTGAGGAAGCAAATTCCAAGTTGCAGTTCATCTTTTAATTTTTGCCAACATTTTATTGTGAAAAACTCCAAACAAACAGAAAAGTGGAAAGATTTTACAGTGATATTTTACATACCACCCCCCCCCCAAAGAATGCAAAAGGAAAAAGAAATCTGTTTATTAAAAAGTTCCCATATAGCACATGAAGGCAAAAGTATATAGGTTCTATTGTCACATCCTTTTAAATTCTGGAAGATACAGTGACAGTGTGCCTCGGATAGAATGGGATCTGAGGCACTGGGTGACATACCCTGACAAAAAAGTTCCTTAAGCCCAGGGAGTGTCATCAGTGTAGAAATGACAGATTTAATTTGGTTGTCCCGTATGTGTACGGAGCTCCCTCAGGGCACCAGGCTAAGCATTGACTCTAGTAGGGAGGGAGAGATGCACTTGCTGCCTCCAGAGAAGGAGGCAGACGTATGGGCACCTAACCCTGACCCCAAACAGAATATGGTGGTGTCTGTGATAAAGCTAACAGGATATTATGGGAGCACCAAGGAGGAGGTGATTAATTTATGGGGAGACATGACATTCAGGCTGAGTGTAGAAAGAAGGGTTGGCTTTCTGCTGGTGGATGTGGGAGGCACAGGCATTCCTGCCTGATGAAACCATGAGGGGAATGGCGGTAGGGCGTTGGGTATAGTGAGGTCTGAGGTGCTGGAGCTGAGGCAAGTGGACCTGGAGGTGATATGGGACTCGGTGGGTGAGGAGGTCGAAAAGGTAGGCTTAGGCCTTCAATATTCCTTAAGGAGGAATATTGAAACAATTCTGAGGAGTTTGGAATTGATTTTGTAGGCAGTGAGTTGCTACTTAAAACTTTTCAGGAAGGCTGTGGAATGGCTGATGTGTGCTTAGGAAGATATTTCTGGTAGCAGTGTGGAAGAGGCTGGAGATGGGGAGGCCAGCCAGGACATTTTTGCAGTTGTCTGGGTAAGCACGCCCGGCCCCTTTAATGCGTATCTGCGGCATCGAGGGGCTTTTTGAAATTTTAAAAGTATTTTGAATTTTTTTTCTTTCCTTCAGTTAAGTTTAGAATGTTTAATAAAGAAGGGAAATTAGGTGACAAATTCACGAATAGCACCTAAGAGATTATAACTCGTGGAAAAAGTGCTACTTCCAGTAACTAAAATCTGAAATGCGGTGATTTAAATAGACATTTAAATAGACTTAACCTGGTCTTCCTGGAACTCTTTCCCTCATTTCTCCTTACAATTAAAAGCAGCGGTTTGAGCTTAGAATCGTGGTCAAGCTGCGGAGAATGTTTCCATTTTTGAAACTAATTGGCTCAAGAGGAGACTTGAGAGTAGTGAACTAAAGCCTTGTTCACAGGCCGCTCAGCCCAAGGACTGACCAGATTGAAATTCAGCTGGACTTCCCACCTGGTTTGTCTCCATTCTGCTGGCCAGCCCACACCTGTAACAGGTCACGCGATAAAGAGGTGTCCTCTTCTGGGGCTGGGAATTAGCTGGTGTCAATTCAAGCAGGTGACACGCTCTTCTCCTTTCAGATGCTTCCCTAACTCATCATATAAGGACCTGCTCCTAAGCATTTTTTTTTTTTTCCTAAGCATTTTTATTCCCAGTGCACAGTTCACAAAACCCAGGACAACTGTGTGGTTGGGAGATGGGTTAGACATGTGACCATGGTCAGTGCTGGTATTGGAGTGCATGGAGCCTGGCCTCCATGGCATATGCCCCTGGTGTTAGCCTAGGGTTCTGTTGTCACCTTCCTTGGCAGAAGGGAATGAATGAAGATTCCTCAACAGCCATCTTCAAACGAGGAAGATGGTCCTGGAGGATTAGCCACAGGGGCCCTTAAAGACAACAGAAGAGGCAGAGAGATGTAGTGGAAGAGGAGGCAGGTCCAGGTGCGGGAGGGACTCGTCCCACTGTTGCTGGCTTGGAAGATGGAGGAAGGATCCTTAGGCCAAGGGCTGTGGTGGCCTGGGCCCTCAGCCGACAGCCAGCAAGGAAATGGGGACACCAGTTCTACGACCGCGAGGAACTACATTCTGCCAAACTTGAATGAGCAAAGAAACAGACTCTCCCCTACAGCTTCCAGAAAGGAAAGCACTTCTGCTGACACCTTGCTTTGAGCCTGGTGAGACCCACGTTGGACTTCTGACCTACGGAACTGTGGTGGTTTTAAGCTGCTAAGTTTGTGGTAATTTGTTAGGGCAGCAATAAAAAAGGAGTATGATGTTATTTATATAGAGGGCTTTGATAGCATTCTTGTTCCCTTGGAAATCCCTCCAGTTGGTGATTGGATGGTAGCCTTCTGGAGGGGTTATACCAATAGTTGCCGGAGGCCTGCGTTTGTATTTGGGCTTCATCCCTTAGTGGGTGGCATTAGGTCAGTGTGGTATTGTCACCTGTAAAAACAGCACATAATAATTGCATTTAGTTCTTGGGGTGGTTGTGAGGCTTCGTTGAGACGCTACACGTAACAAGCTTAGTGCAGTGCTTGGTACATTTTACGTACCTATGTGCAAAGTTACCAGCTGTTGGACTTGTTTGTAGTAAGGGGCCAATACAAAGAATTTTTAGGTTCTTTGCGTGTCATGCAACTTAACACATCCTCTTATGCTAAGGATAGGAAACCATAAAAAAAAAAAAAACAACAACTGGGAAACTTCAGGCAGTAAATATTCTTCCTGAAGAACTTAGACATTATGTACTCTCTGGAACTTGAAGTAATGCTTGAGAGAAATTTAATAAGCTAAAGCACTATACCAGCATAAGGTAAAATAAAGCAGGGCATTTGGGAGCTGTACCGATTATGGGAACCAGAGATACTCGATGAGTCAGCTTGTGCCTACGGTCAGCTTCTGAGTGGGTGGAGATGTTTGCCACTATTAAGCTTACCCAGGCTGAATGATTAAAATCCCCTGTCAATGTCCAAATAATCAGCATGTACCGAGGAACATTCCAATTCCATAGGCCTATCATTTTGAGATTCCACAGTCCCATAATTTCCATAGTCTTACAGTTTTCTTGCACCCATTGATGGTCCCAGTCCCTAGAAATGCAAGTGTGCTACTGTGTTAGGGTGATGTCCTAATGCTGGTATCTGGAGGATGCACCTACTGATGTAAAGATTTCCATTTTTTCATTTAGCCAAGTAAGGTATCCTAGTAAAAGAGGAAAAATCTCTAGTACCACCACTTTGAATTCCCACATCGATGCCACTGGTTCTCTGTTCTTCAGTGTAACAAGAGCTTATAACTTTCCTGTAGATACTCATGACCTACTGTGTGTTTCACCTACCAAAGGCAACCACGGATGAGCCACTGCACCTCCCCGGGCAGTAGTGGGCATAGGTGTTTCATGTTATTGATATGCTTTTCAGAATATGAATCTATGCTTGAGTCAGACTGCCAACATCAGGGAAATTCAGGGGCTTCCCCTTCGCCCCCCACCATTACTTGTGTTTTATGAATGCTGAAGTAGTATAAATGATCGTGTTTTCATATTCTTTGGTCACTAAGAAACTCAGAACTACTTCTCTTTTTATCGTATGGTATTTATTTTCCTCTATTAACCTTGTTGTCTTGCCCTTTCCACCTTTTATTCCTATTTCCATATCTGCGTAATGTTCCGTAAAATTGTACCTCTGCAAATTGTCTCAGGTCTGATTTTAGAATTAGGGAGAAACAAATTACTGCTCAAGATCAATAATAAATTGTCAAAGAAACCGTTGCCTGTTGTCATGGGAGCCAGTAGGTCCCACACCTATTCTATGGCCGTGCCTTTGGGACTCTTCTCTAAAGAAATGGCCTACACCTTGTGATATCACCATGAGTGTAGGGCTGGAGTCTTCTGCCAAGTGGTTATGTGTCACACACAGTGCTCAGGGTGGATGGGACAATGTGACATTGACTGGTCGATTAGCTTTGAAGGTAGGTTTGACTTGACATTCGCCTTTCAGTGTGGCCAGTGGATAGTGGGCATCAGGATCATTTGAGGAAATTATTTAACATGCACAGTCCTGGGCTTCCCTCCTAGAGGTCTTGATTTATTATGTCTGCTCTGGGACCAAGGGATCTGCATGTGAAGAGGCACCCTAAATCTTTTTTGATGAAGTGGTTCATGGACCAGACTCTGGGTAGCAGTACCTTATAGGGTGGGGGTCGGTAGGAGATAAGGGGCAGTGGACCTCAGATGACAGAACTAGTGGAAGGAAAGGCATAGCTCATGGTAATGGGCATGGGTGGGTGACACAGGGAGGCCAAAGTGTGGATTCTATGCATGCTGAGGGCATTTTTCCTACTGTCAGTGCCGCCTGTACATCTCTTCACACTGGAGTCCCTATTGTGTGCTGGCTGCTTTGCCAAGCACCAAGAATACTAAAATATAGAGGCCACGTTCTTCTAGCTGCAGGTTGTTGAGAACGGAGAGGCTGATGTGCAGACGCCCAGGACTTCTGGAGCGTGGCTGGCATTACAACAGAAACCTATTCGGAGTGTATCAGTTAGGGAATGATAAGAGCGGGATGAGGAAGCAGAGGGATCCTGAAACAAGTTGTGCGGATATTGGTCTTTAAAGTTTCTAAAATTGTACAGTGCAGTGATTTAGTTGGAGATTCTCCCACAATGACTTTTGCAGTAGCATTTTAGTTTTTATGGGGTGGTTTGCTTGTGTTCTATCTGCCTTTTTGCTGCTTAACTAAGTGAACTGTATAAATAGAGGGACCTCGGTGTATCTTGAGATTTTTCTAGGTGGTTCTGGAATTTGAAATAAAAAAAAATAACTCTTTAATTTTTAAAATTCTCTACTTATATATTATTTGTTATTTACTTTTTATTTGTCCTCTCTCTATTTATTTTAGAGAGAGAAAGAGAGCACACATGCCAAGAGCATGAGCTGGAGAAGGTGCAGGGAAAGGGAGAGAATCTGAAGCAGATTTCCCACTGAGCAGGAATCCTGACACAGGGCTTGATTTACAACCATGAGGTCATGACCTGAGCTGAAACCAAGAGTCTGGCACTTAACTGACCGAGCCACCCAGGCACCCTCAATTTTTTTTAAAGTGGGGTCCACACTGCACCACGTGGAGCTCAAAGTGAGGCTTGAACTCACCACTCTGAGATCAAGACTGAGATGAGATCAAGAGTCAGACACTTAACCGACTGACCCACCCAGGCGCCCCTATTCTCTATTCTTCAAAAACAAAGTGAACATTCTTTATTGGAAAGAGAAAATAAATAGCTTTTTAATAACCTGGCTGCTATTTATTTCCTTTTAAGTCTGGTTTCCGTGGTCATCAAACACATTGATGTTGAATGTCAGATAACCTCCTCACTCAACTCCTCCCCTGGTTCTGCAGTGTTCTTTCCACCTTGCAGGTCTTCTCGAACTGTGCCAAGTATGACGGTGGATGGATCCATCTCAGGATGCTACTTAATTTGCTCTTAACTTAGAGCCAGAGCTAAAATGCTCAACCTACTTGTCCTTGCCTCCAACCCAAAGCCTTGAATATTGTTGGATTGCTCTGAACTCAGCCACATTAAGCTCCATCCCTTGATGTAGCTTAAAGGCAGACTTGACCAAGTGGTATTGCCTCCCGCTGATATTTAGGTGAAAGCCAACACCATAAAAATGAACGTTTTGCTGAGAGTGCTCGCTCTACTACCTGCAAACCCAGCCAATCACGCTGCCAAATTGGTCAAAGAATTGGCTTGAGAATTGCAAAGTGTGTTCCTCTGGCAGAGGAACGGAGCCCAGATCTACCTCATGGGGCTCCCTAACTAAAATGTAGTAGACATGTCAAACTCGTTAATTTGGAAACTTAAAAAAACCCTCCTAATTTGCTTTATTACGAAAGCAATTTGGTTAAGAAATGAAAAACAATGATGAATCTTTGACTCTTCCAGCCTTAACCTTCTTTCTCCATTAGCCCACCCACCTGGATTTCTAGGAAACAATGCTCACTGTTGTTCTAAGAGATCCTAACAGTGCAGCAGATATTTCAAAGTATATAATTGTGTTGACATATACATTCTCTGCCCAAGAGTAAGATTGCGGAAAGATTTGGCAATCTGGATTACACAAAGACATCATTAAATTATATTTACAAATCTCTCTGGAGCAATCACAGCATGTTAAGAGGTATAATAGCCACAGAATTAGACATGGCTTCTGTCCAGTAGAGTCACTTCTGTGGGCCTATTACAGACAAACTGGCCACCAGAAGATACCCAGGGCTCTCCTTTTCAAGATGTATGTTTTCTTTAGATTCTCTTAGGTATAATGTAAGCTGTTTTTCTTTGTGAGACAAGTGAGACTATTTTTCAAGAAGTCTA
The DNA here is from genome assembly GCF_003254725.2 of Canis lupus dingo. Lineage (NCBI taxonomy): Eukaryota > Metazoa > Chordata > Mammalia > Carnivora > Canidae > Canis > Canis lupus. Next base: position 7,800,652 of record NC_064277.1, read on the forward strand.
ATGTGGACTTCTGTGCAATGATAGCATAAAATGATGCAGAATCTCAGAAGTGATTAATAAACCATTTGAATCATGCAGGTATCCCCTTTTCTGAGATGACGAGTATCATCAAGGAGTAGCTTGAATGCTTCCGGTTACAGGAAACTCACTACTTTACAAAGACACTTGATTTAATTTTTGTGCTGTAAGAGTTGATAGCTGTCTGCTTGGTGTAATAGTTTTTCTACATCTTTAAAAATTCTTGATCCTTGCTAATTTTTGTAGATCAGGGGTGGAATAATCCAGATAGCAAGTGTTTTTGGTTTTGCAGGCATGGTCTTTGTCACCCCACTCCACTCTGCTGCAATAGTAATCCAACAAATGAGAGTGGCTGTATTCCAATTAAACTGTATTTGCCACACGAGGTGCGTGGCTCATGGGCCATCGTTTTCTGGCTTCTGTTCTAGAGCTATGTTAGAATCTAGGTGAATTACTACTACAGATGTGAATTACTTAAACTTTAAGTTCCAGGCTGGTTTCCACCTGTTCTGCTCGATGAATTATTGGAATGTCCATCTAAAGTCCTTATGTCCAAGAAATGAATGTGTAAGTAGAATTACGTTCTAAGTGTGCGTGGCATTATGAGGGACTTTGAGATAGTTTTCTCTTTTTCTAAAAGAGGTGATTTTAATGCTACATAATTTTTCATGTTGGGAAGCAGTAACTTCAAGAAAGTGCTTTGAGCATTTGATCACTGAGCTTTTCCAGTTGAGGGTTGGTAATGTGGAGATGAGGAAGATGCAGGTGGAAAAAAAATCTCTGCCCCCAAAGTGCAGAATGTTTTTATGGCTCTGAATACAACCGTCCTTCAAGAGCTTTGGATTATAGTTTAGGTGGATTCACAGGATAGCTACGTGAAGCCTTGCTCCCATGGCTTTCCCCCTTTCCTCTTGCTCTTTGGGGTTTCTTCTTTATTGATTAGCATTCTTTGTAGGGCCCTGGTAGTGCCAGAGTATTGTCTGCTGGGCATAATAAACACCTACAGCCCAGAGGATCAAGAAACAGGGTTGGCCAGGAGTCAGAGTCTATCACACTGCAAAAGCAGCAGACACTATGAAGCACAGAACTTGCTTCATTTTTAAGATCTTGCATTATATATGGTAAGAACACTGCCGTTGTTAAAAAAAAAAAATTACTGGTCTGAGTCCAAAGTAATTAAATGAAAGATTTCAGAACATTTTAAGTAATGGTTATTAAAGCCAGTCTTGACCTCAATCATGCACCTGCTACTTAGCTGATCAAACGGTCACTGGCAAGCCCTGTCTCATCCATATTAAGTGATTTTGCCCTAATCACCCACTGACCTTTTCTTGGCATTTTTTTTCCAAAGAGGAAGAGTACACAACCAAAGGCGAAAATTCAGATTTATTAGGAGAAATAGTTCGTGATTAAAACGAGATGATGTATTTTGGGGGAGATGGTTCTTGTCGCCTGTTACTGAAATTGTGGTTTGCCTCACTAAGGAGCTTGTTAGAAATGCATCATCTCCAGCCCAACCCTGTATCTTTTGATTCAGAATCTCATTTCTCATAAGACCCCTCGGTGATTCGGAGGCCCATTAAAGTTTGAGAGCCACTGATTTTGTTTACAGCCACCTTTGTAGAGGCGACACAGCAAGGTTATCTTTGTTTCAGAAAGGTCCCTATTTGTTTTTAGGGAGATAAGGTGGAGGAAAGAAGTCATACTTCCCATGGCACTGAGACTTTGCCCAGAAATCTACAAAATGCGATTATTCTGAGTGCCAAAGTTACAAGTACTCTCATCACTCTGGTATGTGGACCTTTCTTCTTTTCTAAATAAGCATTAAATGATATAGATTTCCCTCTAACCACCAGTTTTTGTTATGTTGTGTTTTCATTTGCATGCATTTCAAAATATTTTTTAAAATTTCCCATGTGAATTCTTCTTTGACCTGTTGATTACTTACAAGTACGCTGTTTAATTTGGAAATATTTGGGGATTTACTGATTTCCAGTTTAACTCCACTGTAATCAGAGAACGCTCTGTATGATTTCAGTAATTTTGAATTTGAATATTGTCTGGAGACCATAATATGGTCTGTCTTGGTGAATGTTTCCTGCGCATTTAAGAAGAATAGACAGCCTGCTCTTGTTGGGTGGAGCAGTCAGTAAATGGCAATTAGGTCAAGTTGGTTGATGGTGTCGTTCAGGCCTCCTGTACCTTTACCAATTTTCTGATTATTTGCTCTGCTGATTACTGGATGTTGAACTCTAGAGCAATAATTATGGATTTATCCACTTCTCTCTTCAGTTCTGTAATTTTTTTTTGTATTATTTGAGAATATACATTTAGGATTGTTCTGTGTCTTAATTAACTGGACTCCTTAGCATTTTTGAAATGTTCTTTTTTTTACCCTGGTCATATTCCTTGTTGTGAGGCCATCTTGTACCTGAAATTTAAAAGGCCAGTCCAGGGATGCCTGGGTGGCTCAACAGTTGAGCGTTTGCCATCAGCTCAGGGGGGGGGGAGGGGTCCTGGGGTTGGGTCCCGCTTCGGGCTCCCTGCAGGGAGCCTGCTTCTCCCTCTGTCTGTGTCTCTGCCTCTCTCTCTCTGTGTCCCTCATGAATAAATAAATAAAATCTTTAAAAAATGGCCAGCCCAGCTTTCTTTTGATTAATATATGCATGGCATAACTTTCCAAACTTTAAACAGTTCTGTGTCTTTAGTATTTATATATGAATTGGATTTCTTGTAAATAGCATAGAATTAGATCTTGTGTGTGTGTGTGTTTTAATGATCTGATAATCTCTGCCTTTTAACTGGCGTGTTTAGAACATTTGCATTTAATATGACTTATGGACTTGCTTGAGTTTAAATCTACCATCCTGCTATTTGTTTTCTAATTTGTCCTATCTGTTCTTTGTTCTTTTCCTCCCTCTTTCTTTGCTGCCTTTGGATTGTGTATTTTTTATGATTTTATTTTATCTCCATTACTGGTTTATACACTTATTATTTTTTTCAGTAATTCCTGTAGGATTTGCAGTGTACACATTACACTGATCACATTCTATTTTTAAGTAATGTTTTACCATTTCATGTGTAGTGTAAGAACTTTATAAAGTATACCTCAATTACCCCTTCTGTCCTTTGTACTATTGTTGTCATTCATATTACATCATATTACATTACATTCATTCATATTATATGTTGTCAACATATTACAAATGTTCTACATTGTTTAATATCCTATTTTTAAATTTTAAGCAGGTAATTATTTTATTTTATTTATTTATAAAGATTTATTTATTTATTTATTTATTCATGAGTGATATATATATATATATATATAGAGAGAGAGAGAGAGAGAGAGAGAGAGGGACAGAGACACAGGCAGAGGGAGAAGCTGACCCCATGCCGGGAGCCCGACACAGGACTTAATCCTGGGACTCCAGGATTGTGTCCTGGGCCAAAGGCAGGCGCCAAACCACTGAGCCACCCAGGGATCCCCTATTTTATTTTTTAAAGATCTTATTTTTTCATGAGAGACACACAGAGAGAGGCAGAGATATAGGCAGAGGGAGAAGCAGACTCCTCACAGGGAGCCTGATGCAGAACTCAATACCAGGACTCTGGGATCATGACCTGAGCCAAAGGCAGACGCTCAACCAGTGACCCACCCAGGCATCCGAGTTAATTTGTTTTAAAGAAATTTAAAGAAGTTTTGTATTTATCTACATAGTTTTTCTCACGCTCTTTATTTGTGTAGATCTAAATTTCTATTGGAATTATTTTCCTTTCTGTTTGAACTTTTTTTTTTTAACATTTCGTGTAATATAGGTGTACTGGTAATAAATTTTCTCAGCTTCTATTTGTCAGAAAAAGTATCTCCATTTTTTTCAAAAAATTTCACTTTCAAAATCTAATTCTATTTGACAGCATTTTTTTTTCCTACACTTTAGTCTATTGACTTCTACCCTGAATGGCTTGATGAGAAGTCTATCATTTTTATCTTTGTTCCTCTGTATATAATGTCTTCTTTTATCTGGCAGGTTTTTATGGTTTTCACCTTATCACTGTTTTTTAGCAATTATATTGTCATGTGTTTTGATATAATGGCAAAAATGGCAGAAATGCTAGACTGCTCTGTTATGTTACAGTTCACTGAATCCTGTCCATTTATTTTCAGCCTTTTATTCTCCCAGGCTATGTCATGTGGCATAATTTCCATTCCTATGTCTTCAACTTGACTAATATGTTCTTCTTCAGTGTCTAAACTGCTGTTACTCTTATCCAGTGTATTTTTCATTTGATTTCTAGAAATTTCATTTGATTATTTTGTATCTTCTATTTATTTCCTCATATTGATATTTTTCTCTGTACCCTTGAGCATATTTTTTAAGATAACAGTGTTTAAGGTCCTTGCCTACTGACTCTATTATCTCTTTCATTTCTGAGTCTGTTTCTATTGATTAATTTTTTTTCTTTTGGTTAGGAGTTATACTTTTCTGTGTATGCCTGCTAATTTTTGATTTGGTGCTGTGTACTAGATTTTGTTATATTCTTTAAAGGAAAGTTAGATCTAATTCTGGTGTGCAGTTAAGTAACTTGTGGATCTGTTTGAGGATCCTTTTGAGGTTTGCTTTTAAGCTTTGTTATGGTGGATCTAGATCAGCCTCTATTTTGGGAATAGCTTATCCCACTAATAAGGCACATTTTTTTTTTTGAGGTTTCTACCCAATTTCCCATAAGAGGTCGCTACACAAAATTTCCCCAGCCATGTGTGGGCTCTTGTAATTTTTTTTTCTTTTGCCTGTTGCTTTTTCACATTTCTTTTCCTGCCTTGGAAGTCTTACTAATATGTGAGCAGTTCGGAACTGCTAAAGGCTAAGGACCCCTTTGAAAATCTTTGGAGCAGTCTCTCTATATAGCTCTCTTTTCTGGTATTCAGCCCTGCAAATTTAGCTACCTTGGCTTCCCCAAACTCCAGTCTCTGTCTGCAGAACTCAGTGAGATTATTGGGTTCTATTTGGTCCCTCATTCCTGAACTCTCTCTCCTGGTTGTGATCTGGGGCAGTTGTGGGCTCACATCATTTGTTTCGTAACTGTCAGTTTTCTGATTGTTTTATGGTGAGAAGGCAATTCTATAGCAGTTAATCCTTCATGGGTAGAAGGGGAAAGTCCTATAATATTAATTTCCTAGAGTGTAGTAATTTCCTAGAGCTTTCATCACAAAGTACCACTCTCTCTGAAGGTAACAGGAAAGAATCTGTTTCATGCCTTTTTCTTAGCTTCTGGCAGTTCTTGGCATTCCTTGGCTTGTAAAGCATCACCCAGTCTCTGCCTCTGTCATCATGTGGCCTTTTGTTTTGTGTCTCTTCACATCTTCTTACAGGGATGTTAGTCATATTGGATTAACAGCCAACCCAACTCCAGTCTGACCTTGTCTTAACTAATTATAACTGTAAGGATCCTATTTCCAAGTAAGATCACATTCTGCTGTTTCTGGGAAGGACATGAATTTTGGGGGAATACTATCCAACCCAATACATTTGGCAACTGTGAGTCCCCAGAGACCCTTTGATCCCTCGAAGTTATTAAATAGCTCAGGGGAAAAGGAACTCACATCAGGTATTACTCTTGATAAGGAAATTCTTTATGCTGAAACAAGACCAGTTTCAACGTTACCACTTGCTTCATTTCCAGACTTCTCCTTTATGTGGGAGCCACCTACCCAGCAATCTGCTGGTGTTCTTTTATACACAGTGCACCCAAAGCTCCATCTCCATAGCTGTTTCCACTGCACTCATTCCCTTGAAGGCTCGCTGCACTGTGGAGCAGGGAGGAAATCTCATCTAGCATTTCTCTCCATTCTTTTCACAACCTTGGTCATAACTGCTGGTCACTACTCCCTATTCTGCTAAAATGGCCATTCTCTGAAGGCTCACATATTTTAGAATCCTGCCTGCAATTATCTTTGCAAGTTTCCTTTGTGGCGTATTTTCCTTGGAAGTGGCTCCTTTTCCAGATCAGAGTTCTGCAGCTGAGAAACAGAATCCTGGCAAATGACTGTCTGGTTAGAGAAGAATGCTCGTGCATGGAGAAGACACCAACCAAATACGTAACATTTTTTTCACAAACATTTCACATAATGCCTTACATAGTTACATAGGGCTCAGCTTCTTTTTTCGAAAGATGATAATCTGTGCAGGTTCCAGCATCTTTGTGAATTCAAATCGAGAACATGAAGGCAGGTAGAGTGGCTCCCACACCTACAGGAGTACTGTCCCTCCTGTCATGCAGAGAGCTGAATAAGGGTACAGTGATTTTCACTGAAGGCTAGAAATTATTGGCAGAATCAGGAATAGATTTAGGGAATCTTGGCTGAACACTCACCACCAGGCATTTTTGTAAAGGCCAAGAAATTCAACTGAGTTTCTATGAGGTCCTTGCAGGACCTTGCTAGATCTGCGATTTGGAAGATGGCCATACCGACAACTAGGGTTTGCAACCAAACCTATTTAAAACAAGATCAACAAGACCCCTGTCTTCCCTCCTCTGCCTTGTGGTCTTTGTATGTTAATTTTGACTTCTTTTGAATAGCTGTGGTGGTAGTGGCTAAAAGGTGAGGCTTTAGGATACTTTAGAGGGATTGGTCACAGGAGGCCAGTTGCCAAACCTGACATATTAGAAAAATGTAGCCTTCGAGTCAGGCTGTGACTAGCAGTTTTGTTATCCAGTCTCGTCTTTGTCCTAACCACAAACTCCCCCGTCACCCTTTCTGCACCCACCTCCCACGTGCTCATGTGAGCGGCAGGAGGTAGAGCCCGTAGAGCCTGCATTCCCTTTTGTTTGCTCACCTTGTCCACAGGTGCATCGGTGGTTTGAGGAGAGGCCATGCGGCAGTGGTGGAGTAGAGGTGTCTCATGTCAGACCAACACGAGCCATCTGTTTACTTATCAGTGCTTCCCACTAGACCGAGAGCTTTTAAGAGCAGAAACTCTCCTTCCTGTGTCTCTTTAAGCACATAGCCTGGCACATAATAGCAGTCGAACTCTCTTCCAAATGGTTACTCTCCTTCTCCCTGCTGGCTTTGGGACTCATTCAGTGACTCCAGAGGCATCCCCTGAAGTAGCATGTCTTTTAAGTCCCTCATGACCATGTAAGTATCCTCAACACTAGCAGGACCTTCAATCCTACCAGGAACCTGTGTCCCTAGGAGGGTCATACATTGCCACATTATTCCAGTATCTAGAATAATTCCACCAGATGAGTTCTGCCAGATGGTTCCTTGAGCCGCCGGAAGTAGAGGAGATCTGTCTGAGGATGAAGGGAAGACATGCAGGCTGTGTGCTGTAGACAGTTCATATTCAGCCACTGCTCAGCATACTGAAATCCGGAACACTCGGCTTCTAGTTTTGTTTCTGCCACTAACTAGCTGGTGACCTTGGACTTGACCTTCCTCAGTCCCAATTGCCTCGTCAATAAAACACATGCTCCTCAAGGTTCTTCTCACTATGAACTCTTGGCTCAAATTTGCTTTGGAATTTAAATAAAAGACACATTAGATGGGAGGAAACAAATCAGATTTTAACTCTTTGAAGTAAAAGAACAAAGAAGTCCATTATAGATACCTGATTCTTGTTTTTAAGAAACCAGAATTTCAAAATTTTTATGCTGGCATGATTAAACTGAGCCTAGTGAAAGTGGCACAGAAAAATGCAGAATTATAATTTATTTGGCCCTTTTCCTGAGGATCTTTGTCAGCCTGCATAAAAGGAATCTGAGTCAAGGGAGGAGCACTGTTTTCCTACTTTGACTTTGGTGCTGGGCAGCCTTGGGCAAGTCCCTTGACTCTCCTGGGTCATAGTGTTTTCACACATGGAAATAGGATGCCCAGTGAATAAAATTTACAAACCAGAGTAAAAGTCTGGAATGGATCAAAAAGTTTCCTGTGAAATGAGCATTATCTTAACAGTGCCTCCCAAATGTGTTTTCTTTGCCTAGCGCTGTAATTAGTGGGTAGAAAATGTCCGGTAAATTCTGTAAAATTTGTATTTACATGTATATTCTTTCTCCTCAGATCAATAATGCCAACAGATCTGAACGGCAACGGTACATTTTGTTTGCGTGGTCAATTTGACCTTTGCCATTGAAGGTTACGATGTAAAACGATATCCTCTTCAAGATTCAAACAGAAATTTCTCCTCTTATTTAAGGCCTTTCTCTGTAACATTTCTCAAGGACCATCTTTGGATTACTTATACACACAGCTGTTTTATGAGACTACGTTGGAGCTTATGACTCAGATTACTGTTACCAAAATGTTTGTGAAATCACTCCTTAAGTCATATATTTGCATCATGTACAACCTGTCTGACAATCAAAACATTATGCCCTTCAGCACTTGGCCGGTCATTATAGTAAGTTTTCCAGTAGAGTGTTCCAACCTAATAGAATTGGGCAGTAGACAGAAGGAGCACATTATATTATTTTAACATAGAATTCCCAGTGCATTTCCCTCTTCGTAAGATTAAGAAGGACATATGATATTCTGTAGCAGCCTCAGTGTGATCAATTAATAGCATAGAAAATTCCAGTACAGCTGAGGGAATCACCAAGCCCAGCCACGGTTGCTGCTTAATGCAGTCAACGGGTGGAGGGATGGATGGGGCCAGGGCGCAGATACAGCCAGTGAAGTGCTGGGCCCCAGGCACGGCCTCTCTCCATCTTAGGCCCCTACTGTCTCTGGTTCTCCTTTGTTTGCTCTTGGACCACCTTCAAGGCCAGTGTCAAATTGTACCCCTTTCATTAAGTCTTTATGGGGCTCTTCTGAGTGGGCTCAAACTCCATTTCCTTGAAGTCTTTTTTTTTTTTTTTTTTAAGATATTCACTTATTTGACAGAGAGGGAGAGACAGAGCACAGAAGCAGGGGGAGAGGCAGAGGGAGAAGCAGACTCCCCGCTGAGCAGGGAGCCCAACGCAGAGCTCGATCCCAGGACCCCAGGATCATGACCTGAGTTGAAGGCAGATGCTTAACCGACTGAGTCACCCAGATGCCCCTCCTTGCAGTCTTCATAGCATTTTCTAATCGCTCTGCTGTCATTTGTTCTTTACTGCTGCTGCTTGTCTGTAACCTCCTGGAGAGGAAGGGCAGTGTCTCCCTTACCTTGGATTTGTTACAGGAAAGAGGATGTCCTTTATTAGGATATGAGTAGCCATGTCTTTTTTTTTTTTTTTAAGATTTATTTATTCATGAGAGACACAGAGAGAGAGGCAGAGACATAGGCAGAGGGAGAAGCAGGCTCCATGCAGGGAGCCCGACGTGGGACTCGATCCCGGGACTTCAGGATCAGGCCCTGGGCCAAAGGCGGCGCTAAACCGCTGAGCCACCCGGGCTGCCCTGAATAGCCATGTCTTAATGAAATGTTACGTGCTGTTTTTCAAAGGACATGTCTGGGCCTAGCCAGTGACTTCCTGGGTTGCCAGTTTTATTCAAAGTCCCAGGTTTGTTTTAATAATGAGTTGTCTCTCCCAGTGTTACTGGGCATCTCTTGCTAAGGTGCCATGTGTGGGATTCAAACCGTTATGCAACAGTCCTTGCCCCTCAGAGTTTACGACATGTCAGGGAAGATAAGATAAATATACAATATAAGTCAGGACTTAACTATGTTCTAAATGCTAGCTGAGTGAAACAGTCAGTAGAGACCGTAGAAATGGCCATGTAAGTGGTGGCGTACCGAGTGATCTTTCTAGCTCTGAGCATTAGAGCGTCTGTGACCATTCTGATGCAGTCAAAACATAGAGCTCAGTGTGCCTGCCTTAGTGTGTGTCCATCTGTTATAAATGTTTCTCCAGTGTCCATGACGTCCTAGCAAAACATTGACTGTACGTCTTTATTCCCACGGTTTCCCCTTGGGGGGTACGCTGTGAAATGACAGAGGGACTCTTGGTAGTTGGCGGGACGGTGAAGCCGCCTGGTGACCCAGTTGCTCAGCCTTTGTGCAGTCATGGCATCCTGGGAGCCTTTGAATGACTGAGATTCACCCACAGCCCATAAAATGTGACCAAGTGCGACAGGCCCTGCTTCCTGCCTGACCCCACAAAATCCTGTGTGTGTTTGCGCCCCGCGCTCTGCTTTGCAAATATTCTGAAAGCATCGGATAAATAGGTTGGCTTTCAGAAACCCGTGTTTTGAAGTACAAAGCGTATATCTCAGAAGCAAATTTAGAACTTGGAAAAAGTTCACCGATATTTTCAGCTTCCACTCTCTGCAGCCAACCCCAGGGGGAGGAATAATATAAAAGAATCTCAAAGAAATGAAAGCACAAGATACCCCTTTACTTTGAAACAAGAGGACCATAAGTATTCATTTAGAAAAGTAATGATAAAAGTTCCATATTTTTTACAGACAATAATGGTTCTCTTCTAGATGATTTTATTTTTAAAAAGTTGCAGAAGGGGAAGGGCACTCTTAGGGGAATAAAAAAAGAAACGTCTTTAAAAAAAAAAAAAAAAAACCCTACCAAAACCAAAAAGTTTTCTGAACAGAAGTTTCATGAAAACATCCACATTTTTTTCTGTGTTCCAGACTTTAACCTTCTTGCTTTTAAAACAGCCTGCAAAATGAAGGCTAATGGGTTTTCACGCGAAAAGCCATTTGCTACGGGGGACACTTTGCCAGATAAGAAAGTGTGGTTTGTAGTCTGTGACTAGCAAGTTGGCTCACTCCTGCACAACCTCTGATGGACTCAGAGGGGTATTTACCAGGCCCTTGTGTCTGAACAGTGGGGACTGTGTCCCTCCATTGTAAGGAAATGGCAGGTTCAGATGGACGTGCAGGTGTGGCCTCCTGGCCCTGCTTAAAGGAAAAATCTGTCTGTCCTAGAGAATGTAGGGCAAATAATACCAGGCTCCCCCGCACGGTGACTTTCTCTCTGCCCACCCTCTTGGCTCTCACCGATGGCAAATCACAACTGGACGACAAGGCTGGCTATACTGTGTAGTCTGCAGGGGGAGATGCCAAAAGAAAGACTGTTGGGTCAAGCGTGTGTGTCCTGTGCTCAGTCCTCGTCCTGTAAACAAACACAGCTGTTGAGTGAAGGATCTGTCCTCAGAAATGGTGAAAAAAAGAGAAAGGAAAAAAACAACAACAACAACCCCGTGCTGCCCTGCCAGGGAGCCCACGGCAGGCGAGAGACACTCTGTGCCCTGGGACCTCGGCGGGGCCGTGATGGGTGGCGGGGGTGCCACGTGTTCCAGGGTAAGCTGGGTGTGAGGAGGGACAGTGTTGTGTTTTCAACGGAGGCCAGTAAAGCATTTAGAATGATTAGTGTGGGAAGGCTTTGGGGGAAAAGGGAATTCTGAAATTTCATCTGCTTTTCTCAGATTTAACCTCTGTTTAGTAGACAAGCCCCCGGCTGTCCTCCTCTGGAGGCCATGGGAGGGAAGTTTTATCTTTCTCCACTTATTCTTGTTTTAGAATAATCTGCGACTCTGGGAGAAAGATGTTAGAAATTCATGGGCCCAGCAGCCTGCATTTATAAGTTATTCCCACCAAGAATAAGTCTTGCACCATGGTGCTGTTTCTTTACTGCCAAAATGTGGGCTGATGGTATGCTCTCCAGAAGGTGAGAGCATGCGGTTGTGATGTGTGTCGACTGTGTGCTCTGATGACCCTTTGCAGAGGTCAGATGGCTGCATGGGGGTGAACTCGGGTGTCTGGTCACCGCACATGGTCCTACTAGAGCCACAGAGAAGAGTGAAGCCAGGGGGGGATTCATTTTGTGCGTGGAGCTCTTGTCACTTCGGCCCTGGACAGCTCGAGGAGCTCTACTGAGGCCTCCACTTATTTAATAGACGTGTATTCAGTACTCAACTGTGTGCAGGTAATTGGTTGACTTCAAGACCAAGTCTTCTCTCAATATCTCTAGGGCTGGTGAGAAGTTTGAATTTTGTCTCCTTCCCCATTGGTCTTCCCCTCCTCTTCCAACCTGCGGTATCGTTTTCAATGAGTCACTGTCCTCAACTCTTGGATTTCCTCTTCTCAAAAATTTTTTTTTCTTTAAATATTTTATTATTTATTTGAGAGAAAGAGTGAGAGAGCGAGAGGGAGAAGCAGGCTCCCCACTGAGCAGGGAGCCCAATGCGGGGCTTGATCCTAGGACTCCGGGATCACGGCCTGAGCCAAAGACAGATGCTTAACCGACCGAGCCCCCCAGGTGCCCCGTCAGTTCTTGGTTTTAAAGAGGGGTCATAGGTTGAACTTGGAAAATGTTTGACGTGAATAACCTGACCCCCCTCCAGTGTGCAAATCCAGTCTTATTCCTTAATGGTTCCCTGGAATTGTTAAGACTGATCCCTTGATGTTTCATGACTGGTTCGTGGAGGCCGGCATGGCGCCCACACCGCCTGGTGAGTGGGACCAAAGGGGAAAGGCTGTGCTTTGGAGCTATGGCGACGCTCTCATCCCGGACTCCACCTTCATAATAGTTTAGTTGAACACACAGACACAATGCATGCCCTGTTTCACTCTCACTCATGTGTAGCTCATTCCCTTTCATTATAAATCTGTCCTCTTAACAAATAGTGACTGATAAAATGTTCCCGAATGGGCCAGTCCTGAGACCTGAAAGCCTCAAATTTCCCCATGACTGTTTTCTGCACCCCCCGCCCCCAACGACTGGTTCAGTTAGTTGGTTGGCACAGAGATTCCCTGGGGGTTGGGGCTTTATTTCTCAGAAAGGCCACGCTAGTTTACCACAGTGGGGAACCACCATTATATTTGGCCATATTTACTGCTTTATCTCTTCTCAGGATTGTAGGAAGGACAGGGCACAATTGCATCAACTCTCACCATTACAGTTTAAGAGGGGAAAAGAAAAATCCCTTTCCCTCCCCCAAAAACAGCCACCTTGGCTGGTCGATCCTTGCTTGGTTCAGTTGGGTAAATTCTATCCCATGATCCTACCGAATGGTAACAATTATGTACGTATAAGCCTGTCAGAAGCACACGTTAACCGAAGTACATGCCTCACCTCATGAGCATCAGCACCTCCCAAGGTGACAGATCCCGATTCCTGTTCTCTCATTAAGTTACTGACCCTCGTTCCACATACACTGGCAGGTGGCAAGGGTGCTTCGTGTGGCTGCTGTAACAAAGTTCTGCAAGCTTGTTCTCTTAGAGTTCTGTAGTAGACCAGAGGTTTGATGTGGGTCTCCCTGGATTTCCAGGCGGGGTTTCTTCAGGAGGCTCTTGGGGAAAATACATTTCCTTGCCATTTCCAGTTTCTAGAAGCCTCCTTCATTCCTTGGCTCACGGCCCCTTTCTCCATGTTACACTACATCCAGCAGGGTAGGGTCTATGTCACATCTCCCACCTCTCTTTCCCTTATAAGGGCACTTGAGGTTACTATGGATCCATTTGGATAATCCAAGATTATCTCCTCATCTCAAAACTCTTAGCTTCATCACACACTTGAAATCCCTTTGGCCATATAAACGTAACACATTCCTTGGTCCCAGCCCTTAGGATGTGAGCACTGGGGCGGGGGGGGGGGGCACTATTCTGTCTGCTGCAGTAAGTGTGATGCCTTTATGATAACTTACATTTTTTTTTTCAAGTGGGAGATTCTATTTGCGTGTAGTATGTGCTTCTGGTTGTTTTTTCAAGCAGAAGGAAGGAGGATCCTACGGAGAATTTTGAGGAGTACATCCCATTTGCAGGTTTTGAGTGGTTTTTCAATCTAATTTAATGACCTAAATAAAGTAGATTATCAGAAATCATTAATCAGTAGGTGTGTAATGACAGATTATTTCCTTGTGCCTAGATGTAGGCTTGCTGTTTTTAGAATAATGTACACAAGTAAAAACCAGTATATATTTTGATGTTATATCCTCTATGTAGGAGACTTTGCAGGATGACGTGTATAAAGATATTTTAGATACCGTCCCTATCCTATTGGTGAGCCTGCTGCCCCATTTTGAGGACTCCTTAAAGTCAAACAAGAGCAAAAACGAATCCGATACCTTCAGACAATTAGAGATGCCCAGTAAAGAACAAACCAAAAAGGTATGAAACTAGCATAGTATGGTGGACTGTTGGTGAACAATGGGGGAATTCGGGGTGCCAATCCCTCTGTGCAACCAAAAATCCACATACAACTTTTGACTCCTCCAAAACTTAACTACAATCAACTGGGTTAATTGGAAGCTTTACCAATCACATAGACAGTTGATAAATGCCCATTTTGTATGTTGTATGTATTATATACTATATTCTTACAATAAAGTAAGAGACAAGACAATGTTCAGAAAATCCTAAGGAAGAGAAAATACATTTATGGTACTGTATTTTTTGATAGAAATCCATGTGGAAGTGGACCCATACAATTCAAACCTGTGTTGTTCAAGGGTCAGCTATTTTTGGAAGATGTTTTTATGCTTACTATGCTTGTTAGAGAAGATAACAGTAACCTTTGGGCCTCTCTTGAAACAGAGCATTTATTTGTAAACTGCTTGTTCATCAGGCTGCCCGGGGGCTTTGTAAAGTGTAGAGGTCTGAGTCCCACCCTGGAGATTCAGCTTCAGCAGGTGCAGGATGGGAATGGGGACTCAGAAAACTCAGTTCTCAGCTGTTTTTCTCCCAGATACAAAGCTAATTACAAAATAATATTTTTTACGTGTTAGGTGAGAATGTAACAGTTAGTGTAGGGCAAATGTTTTGTACCTGACAGTCATAGTTATTTTAACTTCCTGATCTAATTCCAACATCCCAGCTCTATCTGAGTCATCCTAATACTTGCTGTCTTTAAACTGTTTTTTGTTTTGACTTTTTAGTATGCCTTGTAACTTTTTGTGGAAAAAAACTTGAGGTGCTGGATAAAAGGAACTTCAGTAAACAAATCTTCAGTAATGTGATGAGGTGTTGGAGCAGGGACACCATATCCACATTCTATGGTCCTATGACCAGGTCTCAGTTTTTTTTTTTTTTTTTTAATTTAAATTCAATTAGTTTAAATTCAGTTAATTAATATATAATATATGATTGGTTTCAGAGGTAGAGGTCAGTGATTCATCAGCATTATATAACACCCAGTGCTCACTACATCAAGTGCCCTACTTAAATCCCATCACCCAGTTACCCCATGCCACCATCCCCTCACCTCCAGCAAGCCTCAGTTTGTTTCCTATGATTTAGAGTTTATGGTTTGTCTCCCTGTCTGATTTTGTCATTTTACTTTTTCCTCTCTTCCCCTCTGATCCTCTGTTTTGTCTTAAATTCCACAGTCTTTATCGTGCCTGGGCCCTGGGCCCTGAACTTCACCAGTGCTTCTCAGTTTTTTCTCTGCTTAGGTAGGATATGATGGCCAGAGGGGCTGGAGTCAGTATTTCCTCCTCCCCCAGGTTAGTTGGGCTCTCCTGTTAAAATTTCTCATGAGTGCAGGTCTTTAGAAGAGAGTGCTCCAGGGATGCCTGGGTGGCTCAGTTGGTTGAGTGTCAGACTCTTGGTTTCAGCTCAGGTTATGATCTCAGGGTCATGAAATTGAGCCCTGAATCAGATTCCACGCTCAGTGGGGAGTCTGCTTAGGTTACCTCTCCCACTCCTCTGCCTCTGCCCCTCCTGCTTGTGCAATCTCTCTCTCTATCAAATCTTAAAAAAAAAAAAAAAGCGAGAGCTCTAGTGTATTTTAAAATGAGTACTTTCCCTTCCTCCTGTTGGAAGCAGAGGGGATCTTCACTGTGAGAACCTGGTCAGGTTCAGAAAGAAGCTAAAACTCAAAAAAGTATGGGGTTCCCCTGGACCTGTAAATTCTCAGACTTGTCCACATGGAGCCTCCAGCAATGGCTCAACTACAGTTCAGGCTTTCCTCCCTGGGTCCTTGCTCCCCTGGAGGTTTCTGCTCTGGTAAACTGCGATTCTCTATATCTGCCTGTCCATGTCTCCAGTTTCTGGAGCAGTGGCTCATCCTGTGACCTCACCTCTCGAATGGACCTGTGAAGAGCTGTTAATTTTCAGTTTGTTCAACTTTTTACCTGTTAGGTTGGCCTGGTGACTTCCAAGATCCTTACCTGCCAAACTGGAAACAGAAGTGAGAATTACTCATTTCACTTGCATTCAGTGCCCTGCCTTCATCATGGCTTGGGTTCTTCACATCTGCTTCCCTAGGCTGTCTTCTGATCTGTCCACCTGCTCTGAACCTAGGTTTTTGAGCCTCTAAGAGGCCTTACTTGGGTGTCCTTGTCACAAGTGCTCACCATTCCCATTTTTTCCTCCCATTCTTGCTGATTGTCATGGCTCCTCTGGAAAAGTGTCACCCCAACCCCTCTGGCATCACCTTGTCACATCTCTCCTTCCTGCTCAAGGGCCTGACAGTTTCTTCTTTCCTTCTCTTTTTAATAAAAAATTATTTAAATTCAGTTAGCCAACATAAAGTACATACTTAGTTTCAGATATAGTGTGTAATTTATCAATTGTTTATGCACCTAGTGCTCATCACATCACATGCCCTCCTTAATGCTCTCACGCAGTTACCCCATCCCCCCACCCACCTCCCTTTCAGTGACCCTCAGTTTGTTTCCTAGAGTCTCTCATGGTCTTTCTCCCTCTCTGATGACTTCTCATTCAGTTTTCCCTCCCTTCCCCTATAATCTTCTGTGCTGTTTCTTATATTCCACATATGAGTGAAATCATATGATAATCATCTTTCTCTGATTGACTTATTTCACTCAGCATAATACCTTCCAGTTCCACCCACAGTGATGTAAATGGTATTTGTCCTTTCTGATGGCTAAGTAATATTCCATTGTGTGTGTGTGTGTGTGTGTGTGTGTGTGTGTATGCAATTTCCTTTTTCATGGTTCCACAACCCCTGCCTCAGGCTTGACTACTTTTTTCCATCTCAACATTTTGCAGTGCAAAAGAATATTTCTCCCTTGAACTCCTGGTACACTTCATTTGTTCCTCTTGTGTTGAACTCACCACAGCTCGTTATGCTTTGTCACGTGTTACAGTTATCTGTGTCCTTTTCTGCACATTGTACACTGTGCACATCCAGGGGGCCTGAGATTTGGGTCTCCTTCATCACTGTTACTCCCCCAGCACCTGCATGGCAGGCAGTCAGTAAATCTGATAGAAATTTTATTGTACTGGCTAGATAAAACAGTTCTACAGGGATACACATGTCCTCCCCAAACCAAACATCCTCAGTAAGTGAGTAATGAGTTAGTACAGTAATGCAGATTGAAAAAAATATAAACCGAAGGCAAACAGAATACTCACATGTCCCAGATCATTTTTGATTTAGAAAAGAGAGTGGTTAAAAGTAAGAGAACAGAGCTCACTGTTGGAAAGGCAAAGTGGAATTATGCTGACCAACTCTTCATAGCCTATATTTGTCAAAAAGCTGAGCACGCTGAAGATTGCTTGAGCCATTGGTTCTTGACTATGTCGTACGTTAGAACCACTTGGAGAGCTTAAAAAAACTTGATGCCCAGGTTATACATCCTAATGTAGTCTTGGTGTCTGGGGGGTCAGGCTCCTTTAGAGATACTCCCAGCAGGTTCCAATGTGCAGCAGAGTGGGAGAGCCATGGGCTCTTGCATGAAGCGTGTTGAGTTGGGGTCAAGTTCAGCACATGGGGGTATGATCTTCACATCCCTACTGCCCTGACCTCTGCAGGGTTTTTGTTTTTCTACATTTTCTGGCCTTTGAATTTTTTAAAAAGATTTTATTTATTTATTCATGAGAGAGAGACACACACAAAGAGGCAGAGATACAGTTAGAAGGAGAAGCAGGATCCCTGCAAGGAACCCGATGTGAGACTCGATCCTGGATCCCGGGATCACGCCCTGAGCCGAAGGCAGACGCTCAGTCACTCAGGTGTCTGTCTCCATGGCCTTTGAATTTTAAAACCTTATCTGATAGGGTCACAGAGATCAAACATGTGAAAATACCTAAGGTAGTTGCCATAAGAGTTATGGAATGTCAGGAAAAAAGCAAATTTGTTAAAGTATAATTTTGAAACCATAACTTACAAGTATTTAAATCAAAGAAGAAAAACAATGCAAGGTGGTTGATTTTTCTAGGATTTTTGAGGTAGCCCACCATCCCATTTGCAAATAAAGATAATTTTGTATTTTTCTTTCCAATATTGATAATTTTCTTTTCCTTGTCTTTCAGTGTCTGGGACTTCTGAGAGATCCTAAACATGTTTTATCACAAAATATATAAAAATAGCAACCATGGGCTCCTTCAAAGTAGCGATTTATGCAGATTTTCTACTATTGAATCATTCTTGCATCCCAGAATAATCCTTTATAATATAATTATTCTAATAAACTACTATTTTAGGATCTTTGGATATAGTCAAATGAGATTGCTATGTATTTCCACTTTTTCTCTGTTGTTGCCCAGTTTTGGTATCTGGATTTTATAGCCACTCATAGTGTGAACTTAAAGAATGAAGTTGGAAACCTTCTGCCTTTTTTAAAAAAAACGCATGGAACAGTTGAAATAATACAGTATAAAACATTTAAAATGAGAAAAGAAGCCACATCCTGTTTTTAAGTGGTTGAACATACTTTCAAGTGAATTGATATCTAAGCGCATGTTCAGTGATGTGTGTCTAGCTTACATCATTGTTAAATGCTAGGTCCTGGTGATTTGGTTCAAATAGTAGTGAAGAGAAATGATCCCTTAAGGGAAGACAGAAAACCACATGTAACAATTGGTTCTCTTCTCTCTGGGCCCATGGCCCACTAAGGATTGGGTATCTGCAGAACTGTTTTTTTTTTTTTTTTTAATTTTTTTCCACATTTTGTCTATCATCTGAGTCCTGGACATAGACTGGGACTGGCACAAAACCTCAGAGACTGGATTTATGGATATAAATAGGTATACTTAGAGTCATTCTTCACTCCCCTGTTGATTCTCCACACCCTTTCTGGAAAGTTGCACCTTGTTTTCTGAACCTTCTTGATTATGTACGTCACCCAGGGTGCTTGTAAACATGCAGATTCCTAGGCCCCATCCCCGATTTACTGACTCGGAAATCCAAGGGAGGGGACCCAGGGGATCTGTCCCCTAACCAGTTGTCCCAGGTGATCTCTATTGTTAGGAAAGCTTGATAAACAACTTGTGTGGAAATAGATTAAAATTCATCAGACCAGTGGTTCTCAGGCTTGACTGCACATTAGAATCAAGTGGGGGGAAAAAAAAAGAATCAAGTGGGGGGCTTTAAAGATTCTGATGCCCAGGCCTCTCTCACCAGGCGACTGCATCTCTGGAGATGGGGCCTGGGCAGCAGTATTTCTTAAATGTTCAGTGTCAGCCCGGGAGTCCTTGACCTTCAGCATTCTTGAGAACTGAGTGGAATTCTGGGAGATCATTGTTGATTCCTTGTCTATTTGGAAAATCAAGATGATATACCTGAGTGGATTCTGTGTCTTTGCATAACAGGAAGGAGATGGAGACCCCCTTTCTGCTCCAGTTCTTTTTCTTCCTTCTTGTTCTCCTCCTCCTCCTCCTCCTCCTCCTTCTATTTCTTTCTTTTCAGTGTAATTCTTTTTGAAAACCATCCTGATCAACCAGGTTAAAGCTCTGCAGAAAAACAGATGTGTCCCCGACCCACAGCAGATGTTTGATAAATGGTATAATCCAGATGTCGGCAGGGCTCATCCCACTCCTCGTGCTCCAGACCTGACTGCACCCAGTCCCCACTCTGCCATTTTCAAACCTGCTGCTTCCTCGGTGTCGGTGTGGTTCTGTTGGCGGCAGCCCCTGGGTGTTGGCTTCTGTGCCTAGAAGCATCCTGTACCCATCTGTGAAATCATCCCTCCCTCCTAAGTACGATATACATGTGGCATGGTTATGTAAGGTGGCTATCATTATCCCCATTTTTCAGATGAGGAAGCTGAGGCAGAGAGCTTACATGACTTATTCCAAGATTGTGCAGTAGGTAGGTGGTGGAGCGAGACATTGAGCCCAGGCGTCCTAGCCCCAGAGACTGTGTTTTGATGCTTTTTTATTGTCCTGCAACCTTGCCTCGCAGTAGATTTTATGGAAGCCTTTGGTCAGGGGGGTGAGGGGAGGGGGGGTGTCGCAGGGAATGATGGCACAGCAGGTCATATGGTGGAAATCTGAAACTGTGTGTCAGTCAGTGCTTCCTTAGAGGTCTGTTCAGCTGTCACTAAAAGGGGCTTGTCGCTTGGTCTGTATCCCTTGCGTTGCCAGCCTTATTAACCCCCGCTCCGATCTTCCCACTTCAGGATCTCCTTGGGAGCTCCATAGTCATCTTCTTCTATTTGCTAGAGCACTTCCTCTTTCCACTTGCCCGAGCAAACGCATCCAGGTCCTAAGCCAACAGAGAGGCCTCCGGTTAACAAACACTAAAGGTGTGTTCCCATGTGTCCTTTCTCTTGCTGCAGAATCACACCCATCAGGGATTCTTTTCCTTGGTCAAGATCGAGCCTGTCCCATCGTTGTAAAGGCTCACAGCCCATTCTGCCAATAATGAACTTAGGACCAGCTTATAATCACTGGCAGGGCCAGACAAATGTAGCCAGAGAGCAGAGCGTTGTCTCCCTGTCGGTGGGAGCCGGAGCAAGCCAGACTTCAAACATGCTGCCAGTTTATTGATTTCCAGTGAGACCAAGTGTCAGCAGGACTAAGCACTGTGTCCTCGAGAACATGTTCTCCAGCTCTCTCCTGCAGGGCTGAGGCCACAAGCGTCAACTTAGAACCAGGAGATGGTTAGGCAAAATGAGAATGCGAATGCAAGAGTTAACTAGACTTTTAAAACTGGGATTCTTCTCCAAATTCCCGGGGGCAGGGCTCCCCTAACTTTGGGCTGTGAGTGCTTGGGTAGAACCTGTGTGTCTTAATCTCTGGATGCCCTCATTTTCTAAGATCCAGTGACCAACAGGTGACAGGCACCCCCTCTGCCCACTGCTGATTAGCACATTCTTACATTCTTTCTTTAGGTATTTTATAGAACATTTGATCTGATTACCCTCATGCCTTGCAAGCCTGGGAACCAGTCTTTCTCTTTCTGGTGCCTTAATTGGATTCATTATGGGTTCTTTTTTAAAAATTTCATTTTCCAAGGGCAGTTTTCTCTTTTTTCTCAGATGCCTGGAGGGGATTCCTGGCTGTGGCCCCTATATGCTGTTCACAGTTAGGAAAATGACAGAAGAAAGATACTTAGAAGAACCTAGATTCTGTGTTTATAGACTTTCCCCTAACTAATGCCTGATACTCTTTCAGTGGTTTCCGCTTGCACACACTCTCAAGGGGGTACACATATGAACCTCCCTCTGTCCTTCATCTCCATTTATGCACATGTATACAATCCAATAGGCCCCGTTTTACTGTTGCTTATGGCATTTTTGGTGAAGCCAGATGACTTCCCGTATTCCAAAGGGAATTAGAGAAGGAACGACGGAGCAGAGAACATCTGCTATCAATCGTGTTCATTCATCACAGAGCATTTTCCTGGTGAATGTGGTTGGGCAGGGTCCTAGGGAAGAACAGGAAAGCAGAGATCACTGTGGCGAGTATCCTACAGACCAGATTGGGAACAGAGAAAGGACGGGTGAGCCGGACTTTGTTACAGGCCTGCATGATGCATGAACACAGGCTCATGGTGAGTATGCAGATTATTCACGTGTGTTTAGGAGGTGCACCGTAAATCTGTTCCATGAATACATATGTGCATCTGTAGATGTTCAGAAGAGCATCCTAAAGCCAAAGGTTTAAAAAGGAAGAGGGATGGATGAAGAGAAATGTGAACAAAGGGTTAAACTAAGCATATGCAGGTGACTTTTTCTGAAGCAGCCGAGGAGATGATGTGGAATGTCCATGTGTTCACCATCCTACCTTGGTCTTCACGTTTGGCCTAGAGTTACTGGGACAGATTCTCCTCCCTTCCCTTTCATTCTCCTGGGGGTAACCCTTTTCTTGAGCCCACTTGGAATTCTAGGGTAAATGACCTATTAAACCCGCTTGTAGTGGTTTCTTGGGAATGTATGAAAGGGTCAGGTGCCATGAGTGCCTTTAACTGTCCCCCCTGTGTATTTCCAGAGGAGCCTACATCATCCCAGCCTTGCCTGGCCCCAGGGAGGGCTGGTTTTGAGCCAAGCCGATGTGTGGACATGAATTTGTGGTGGAACCTGGATTTCGCCCAAAGGGTCTCACACATGGTGCACAGTCCACACCCAAGGTTTGGGTGGCTCTCTCTCGGGTCTATGGCCGGGATGAGTCTCAGTGTGCCAGCTTCCATTCAAGTAGGTGAGTGAGACTGGGATAGCCTCAACTCATCTGATTTATGAAAAATATGTATCTTTTGCAGACTCCAGTGTTTTATTACATCTGGTTATGACTCACTGTGGTTGAAAAACCACCAGGCTCAAAAGGGGCCCGGGAAGGGGCTACAGACTGGGATGCTGCTTGGCAGCAGACAAGCAGAGGAGGAAGTCCAGAGAGGTGGGCAGTTGATGGCAGGTGTGCACATGTGGGCAGGAAAGGTGAGGAGAAAGCGATGGGCACGAACACAGTGTGGTCCAGGAAAGAGGGATGATCCAAGTACTTCCACAGACCTGGTTCACCAGGCGCCTTTGGACATCTTGTCTCTAGCACTGCTTGTCAGGCTCTTCTGGTCAGAAAGTGGCTAAGGTGGAGGCAGATGGCTGTTCCAGGATTTGATTCCCCAGCTGGCTCCAGTGAGGTTACTGTGTGCCCATTGGGGTTTTGTTTGTTCAGTCACCTGGTAGTGCACAGCCCCAGGATATATGTCTTATAACTGGAAGTTTATACCTTTAGGTCCCCTTCACCCTCTCTCTGCCCTCCACCCCTTCCTGCCTCTGGCAACCACCAGTTTGTTCTCTGCATCTGTGAACTCAATTTTGGCTTTTAGATTCCACATGTAAATGAGATCATACAGTATTTGTCTTTTTTCTGATCATGTCACTTAACACGATGCCTTCCGGGTCCATCCATGTTGTCGCAAAAGGCAGGATTGCCTTCTTTTTGTGGCCAAGTAATATTCCACTGTGTGTCTGTGCGTATATATAATTTTCTTTATCCATTCAGTCATTGATAGGTTGTTTCCATCCATTCATTCGTTGATAGGCACTTAGGTTCTTTCCATGTCTTGACCATCGTAAGTAATGTGCAATGAACGTGGGGGTGCGATTATTTTTTTGAGTTAGTGTCTTTGTTTCCTGCAAATTAACACCCAGAAGTGGGATTGCTGGATCCTCTGGTAGCTCTGCTTTTAACTTTGTGAGGGATCTCCACACTGGTTCCCACAGTGGCTGCCCCAATTTACGCTCCCATGAACAGCGCGCAAGCGTTCCCTTTCCTCCACCTCCTCGCCAACACTCTGGTGTTTCTTGTCTTTTTGGATACTAGTCATTTTAACAGGTGTCAGGTGGTTTGGTGGTTTTGCATTTCCCTGGAGGCGAGTGATGGAGGTGTGAGTGATGGAGGTGAGTGATGGAGGTGTGAGTGATGGAGGTGAGTGATGGAGGTGAGTGATGCTGAGCACCTTACCATGCATTTTGTTGGCCAGCTTGTCTTCTTTGGAATTTGTCATTGGGGCATATTGTTTTTGTGGGGGTTTGGCTAACCCGGAAGAAGACTCATGCTTGAGCTTGGGGTCTTCTAGAAAGAGACCATTCAGAGTGAAGATTGAACTCACCTCCACCTGCCGTCAGCCTGCGGGGGCATTTGCTCCATGGAAGGAGGGCTTTCTCTGGTTGGTGGATGTGGGATGTACTGCTCCACCCTCCTCCTGGTGTGCCTTGCTGTGCTGCGGAGCCTGGGAGACCCCGTGCAGCCAGTTGTAGTTCTACACGCGACTTCATTCCCCATGTCAGATGTGCTGTGGGGGAATTGAAGCTGGAACCAGCTTGAGGGAGGAGGGGCAGGTGCCTGAGGCACCCATTTGCTGGCTAGTGCGTGTCTTGCATGCCTGGTGTGTTCCTGGAGCAGCTTCCTGTTTGCCTGGGGGTGGCTGAGTGGGGTAGAGTCTTGGGGCCAGCCTGGAGCAAGGCTTTCTGACTGTGCTGCTGACAGCTCCCCTGGCAGCCCCGTTCTGGGGTGTCGTTCCAGGCCCCCTTCTCAGAGGCCCAGCCCCAGGGCCTGTGTCTCTGGCTCTCCCACAACTTTCAAAGCACCTGCTTGCCTGACTTAAGATCCTTTCTGTTTCAAGTTGCTCAGTTGGTTTGTGTTACATGCGACTGCACCCTGACCGTATGGACGGGTCACTGCACCGTGGGATGCAGATGCTTTGCCTGCTTGGATTGCAGAGCAAGCAGGGCCTCGCACTCACATGCCGATTCCCACCTTCCCTCCTCCTCCTCCTCCTCCTTTCGCCTTGCCATCTTTTGTTCTTTTTTTTTTTTTAACTTTTTTACTTTGAAATAAGCTTAGACTTTCACAAAAGTGTGAAGTCATGTCTATTCAATGATGTGAACTAATTGGATGAAAGCATTTGTAGCATTATGCATGTTTTGCAACAGTAAAACCTGAAGCTTGGGCAGCCTGGGTGGCTCAGTGGTTTAGCGCCGCCTTCAACCCAGGGCGTGATCCTGGAGTCCTGGGATCGAGTCCCACGTTGGGATCCCTGCAAGGAGCCTGCTTCTCCCTCTGCCTGTGTCTCTGCCTCTCTCTCTCTCTCTCTCTCTCTCTCATGAATAAATAAATAAAATCTTAAAAAAAAACCTGAAGCCTGTATCTTTCTTTCCCATCTCTCCAACCAAAAGAAAAACACTTCCAAAGTATCAGGAAAAGAAATAAAATCCATCTAAGGAACCTGGGTTTGGCATCTTGCTTAGTTTTATGCATAATGCTATGTGATGAGCACATAGAAGCAGCAAGGACAGCCCCCTTGGTTATGTTCCTGCTACCCTGCCTCCCCAAGACCCCATTAAGTGACACCGTTCTTAGTAACAACATATGTTTGTGATAATTTTATATGCAGCCATGGATGAGCTAGGTGCTGCTGTTACCATTTAGCAATAGTGGCTCTGATGTCCTGATGGAGATGAGTAATTGCAACAGGACATGAAAAACCCTTCACCTTGTGTGTTGTGGTTGGGTGGATTGCACATGGGTTCTGCTGCTGTTCTGTTCTGGATCCTCCAACAACTCGAAAGAATGTAAGCAGATGTTTCCAAGAATTTCTTAAAACAATTTCAAAACATTTGTGTTAAAAGCTTTAGCGACAGGTTTAAGGCTTGAGCAAGGCCCAAGCAGAGGGTGGTGTTGTAGGAAACATACTGGACTGGGAACCAGAAGAGTTGGATTTAAGTTCTGGCTCTGAAATCTGAAACTTTCAGTGAGTTATTTAACAACTCCTGGCCTTGGTTTTCTCGTTTGTAGAACGATAGGGATTGAATGGATAATTCTGGAGTCCTGGCTTCCAGTGCTTCAATCTGTAATTTATTACTGGCCCTTGTGGCAGCCACCCTAATGGTGTCAGTTGCCTGGTTGATTTTGTGGACAGCTAAGGGGCAGATCCATTGCCCATGATAGGTGGGACATGCCCCTGTACCCACTGAGTTCAGATTGTTCTGATGCCCCCATTCCCGACTCTGGTGAGAAGAGGAGTCCTCACTGGGAGGTGTTTAAATTGGCCTGAATCCACTGTGTTGGCCTCACAGGATACTGCACAGCGTGCCTTTCTGTGTTCCCCAGATCCCAGGAGGCCATTAATCCTTATTGTCATGAACCCGAGTCAGAGCTACATTCATACTGTGGAGGAAATTTCCAGTATTTCAAGTGCTCTTTGCACTTTTACTCATTCATTCACATATTCTACAGGTATTTAGTAGGTTCTTAAAAGATAAATAAATAAATATATATATCTGTTGCTAATGTCTCCTCCCATTTGCTACTTGGCCAATATTTTAAATTTTTACTTATTTTTAAAATTCTGGTATACTTTACAGCATTGTATTAATTTCAGAGGAACAATGTAGTGGTTTAACAATTCTGTACATCAGTGCTCATCATGATAAATGTCCTCTTAATCCCCTTCACGTACTTCACCCATCTCCCCACCCACCTCCCTCTGGTAACCACCACTTTGTTCCCTAGAGTTGAGTCTGGTTTTTTGTTTTTGTTTTTTGGTCTCTTTTTTCCTTTGTTCATTTTGCTGCTTAAATTCCACATATGAGTGAAATCATATGTGCTTTTTATGTGCTTAGGGTCTATGCTGAGGACAAAGCCCCATCAAGATAGAGGATAAATACCACCTCTGACCAACAGATATATCCTAATGGGCTGTATGGGTCAAGGATAAATTATTCTGAATCCTATAGGTGAGTTTAGATTCAGTTGAAAACTAAGAGCAGCTGGAGAGAATTGAAGTCAGGAGGAGTAAGCCAAGCATTGTTGCTGCTTTAGTATCAAAGAGAGATGCCAGGGATGATTCCCTGCCAAGTTCATACCAGTTTTCTTAGAGTTGAGCCATGTACTTCCTTTTTATGGCCACCTAGGTGAATCACAACAGAGTTACCTGGTGGCTGCATTACCAGGATGGCAGGTGGGGAGAGAGATGCCGATATACGGGGCCTGAAAAGTTATTCCAATTTGCTGTTTTTAAAAATGTCTGCTGAAGAGCTATTGTGGTGGTACTAACAGACATATATATATATATTTTTTAAGATTTATTTATTTTAGAGTGAGCAAGTGGCAGGGAGGGACAGAGGGACAGTGAAAATCTCAAGCAAGCTCCATGCCCAGCATGGAGCCCAATGCAGGGCTTGATCTCATGACCCTGAGATCCTGACCTGAGCCAAAACCAAGAGTCAGATGCTCAACTGACTGCACCACCCAGGTACTTCTATATTTTCTTTTTTAGAAAGGGATTCCAAACAGTTTAAAGGACTTATTTACTACAAACTTAGTCTTTTCACATTAAACTGTGTTATGAAATTCTAAAACATGTAATATTTTTCTTTAAAAAAAATTTAAGTCCTCCCCCCCACCCTTCCTACCCCTGCCTCCCTGGCCTCCCCAGTGACACTGGCTCTAGGACTATAAAAACTAGAAGAAGGAAAGAGCCAAGTGTGTCCAATTACTCTTAGAATTTGGGTGGGAGAAAGAGGCAGTGAGAAACATTGAATGTGTAATTCCAATTATAATATTTTGGAATGGTGGAGATTTAGAGTTTGTATTAGTCAGGGTTGTCCAGGGGTGTGTGTGTGTGTGTGTGTGTGTGTGTGTGTAGAAAGGGATTTATTATAAGGAGTTGGCTCATGCAGTTATGGAGGCTGGCAAGTCCAACATTTGTGGAGCCAAAGTCCCAATTTAAATCCAAAGGCTGGAAGCTGCTCTAGGACCAGGAAGAGCCAGTATTGATCAGGCAGGAAGAGTTCATGTTCCATTTTTAAAAAAGATTTTATTTGAGAGAGAGAAGGAGAGAGAGAGAGAGCGCATGAGAGTGAGCAAGCAGAAGAAGGAAGCAGATTCCCCACTGAGCAAGGAGCCAGGCATGGGGCCGGCTCAGGGTCGATCTCAGGACCCCAGATTCATAACCTGAGCCAAGGGCAGATGCTTAATAGACTGAGCCGCCCAGGTACCCCTGATGTTCTGTTTTGACGGCATCAGGCAGGAACATTCTCCCTTACTCCAGGGAGGAAGGGTCAGCCTTTTTTCTACTCAGCCTTCAGCTGGTTAGGTGAGGTCCACCCATGTTAGGGAGGGCAATCTGCTTTACTCAGTCTACCAAGTTAAATGTAAACCCCATCCCAAAATTCTCTTGCAGAAACATCTGGAATGATGTTGACCAGCTATCTGGGCACCCCACGGCCCAATTAAGTAGACACATCAAATTAACCATCATGGAGCACAGATAGTCCAAAGAGATAGTGACTGACCTAAGGTCCCACAGCTGGCTAGTGTCAGGAACTGGAATAGTACCCATCTGTTCCACTCCAGGGTTCTTTCTACCTACTTCTTTTACAGTAGGAGAACATATCCTGGAGGTTTCCTAAGGTATAAAGGATCAAAACAGCATGTTTTCCCCAGACCCTCGGTGATAAAGACCTTAAGACATTATTTTTTTATCAGAATAAACATGGATATATTGTGGAGCATACTGGAAATTCATGCAAATGTTTAAGATAAGCAATGAAGTGTTAAACTGTGGACTTAGCTAAGCTGGAGATATCTACATTATTAAACTTGTCTCTCCACTGCTTCAAGCATGAAATCAGTGGGAAATTTTGATAATAGTGGTTCTGCTACAGCAGCTTTCATGACCAAATTTGTATTCTAGACGGATCTGGAGCATCCACAGCCACCACCAAGAGCCTGTGATATTTTTCAAATTTCTTGCATTCTCAAAAAATTGTGCAAGTTTTGTTTTCTGTCCATAATATATCTAGTTTGTTTTTAACATAAAATTATATTTTAAATTATATCCTGATGAGTGAAATTGACTCCCCAAGAAGATGAGCCCGTTAGCCTATGAAACTACTCACTTGTTGCTAGAGAGCCAAGGGACCTGAGGCTTATATCCCCAGTTGGAGGAATGAGTCAAGGTCAGCTCTCTGATTCTATCATCTTCCCCCTTTGCCTGCCAATCAAGATGACTTTCACTGCTTGGCATTCCAGGTCAGATTAGCATTTTTTTTTTAAATTTTGGGAGCTAAGTTTGCTAATGTTCTTCATCAATTTCAGTGACTTAGTTCGGTACTGATAATCTCTCTTCCACAATTTTAAAACTAAGCATTTGGGGTAGCAAAGAAGGTATCATTCTCCATTAACTCTTAAGAAGAAATTATATATATATATATATATATATATATATATATATATATATATTTGTAACTTAGTCTCCACTCTTTTCCATCACTTTAGGATGAACTAGCACTTGAAACTTTCTATATTTTTCTTTAGTTCTAAAAATATTAAATAAAGCATTAATCAGTGCCCCTAATTTTTTATGTAACCAGAACAGGAATAATTTTGAGGAGTGGTTTCCCAACTTGATTAAACAAATTTCAGAGCTGAATTTAGCCATTGAGATAGTTGCCTAAGTTATACATGAAGACATTGACAACTTCTCACACTGCTCCACCTTTTTTTTTTTTTTTTTCCACTTTGGCCCAAGAGCCTTAACTATCTGGAACTGGACAGAACATCTAAAGGAGACTTTTTATAGAAACTTTGATATAATAAAAGAGAAATTCATAGAGAAAGTAACATAAAGCTTAGTTTTTTGCTTTGCTTGTATAATCTGCTTTCATGATCCAGGAAAAATGATGGTTCCAAGGAGCCTCTTCTTTTTAGTCAGCCCTGCCCAGTCCCAAACTTTTAGGAGGAAGAACCTCAGTATCAAACATTTAGTCATGGGCAGCCCAGGTGGCTCAGTGGTTTAGCACTGCCTTCAGCCCAGGGCATGATCCTGAAGACCTGGGATTGAGTCCCACCTCGGGCTACCTGCATGGAGCCTGCTTCTCCCTCTGCCTGTGTCTCTGCCTCTCTCTCTCTCTCTGTCTCTCATGAATAAATAAATAAACTCTTAAAAAATAAGTTAAAAATAAAAATTAAATAAACCAATTAGGTTAGCAAGCATCATCATCAACAACAAAAAACATTTAGTCACTAGGGTTGTTTACTAGGATTAGTCTGTTCCCCAAAATTTGTTCTTATTTTTCATTCCTCAACTTTCCTATTGGTTTGTTGTCAGAATAAACGAGTGGAAGTACAATATAGTCATTTTTATTGATATGGGAAGCCCCTCAGGACTATATCCTAGTTTATGGTGGTAGGAGTGAAGAGGAAGGAGAAGAGAAGACCTATGGTAAGGTGATAACTGAGTCCTCAGGGTTTTAATCTGGTCACAACTTGATACGTAGTCTCAGAGTTCTTCTTAAAAGACCCGACACACCGGTGTTACCACAGTAGGGGGTGGTCATAACCAGAAACTGTTTATGCTGTGGAGCTAGGAATGGCTCCTTAGCTTTCTAAATGACAGACTCACCTGAAGGTTCCAGCAGGGATGTGGAGCCTTCCCTATGCCCCTGATCAAGGAAAGTATCTTATACCTGAGAAGGCTGTCCTCCGGATGGGCAGGCACCTTTTGGGTCAGGGTACCTGGTAATATGAAGGAGGACAGGGGTGCTGGCTGAGTTGGCCAGATCAGCCCTGAGTGCTGGCAGGTGGCCCCTGGGTGCGCTTCAACTTCAGACCATTAACACCCTACACGTGCATTGCGCATTGCGCAGGGACACACATCCATGTGTGGATACTTCAAATAGGCAGCCATCAAGTTGGGAGAGAGTAGACTGGACACATTTTTACACATTGTGGTTTTGAAAAAGTTATACAAGTAATGCATGAATGCTTGCTTTATAAGAGTGTGTTCTCCAAAGCATGTTAAAGCTCCCCTCGAGTAACTCTGTCAACTGGAATGCCCTCTCTCTTTCTCCAGTGCATGTACTGGAAAATGGAAGATACAGAGTCAATCATGCTCTCCTGAGGCCAGTTGCACAAATAGGAATTGCCTTGTTTCTTAGAAGACTTCTGGCATTTGCAGGTTTGGGAAGGGTTAGGCAGGAGAGAGAAGCCGGGAAGAGAGGGAGGAACTTCAGGCCAATATTAAAACAAACACAGAAACCTAATGAAGACTGTATCTTTCTGGAATCATTTAAAAAAAAAAAAACAGGGGAGAAAAAGCTGAAAGTAAAGCATAAAACCCTAGTAAACACATGAGAACTACCAAAATTAGTACTGTGTGCAAACATACCTTTATATTTAGAGCTGGAGCCACGCGGGGAGTGACCCTTCTCGGAGGTTGCTGCTTGCACAGCAGTGACTTCCAGCCTACCAACCCTCCTCCGGGCCCCCGCCTGAGACACGGCTGTATACATTAGTGTTTTCTTTGGCCCACAGAACGTTAGTGATAGCATTGCTTTCTGTTTTTCCTCCTTCCCAAAATGAGCACTAATAACTTTTATATAAGAAACATTACCTGTTAGTTCAGAAGTCTGGTTACATGCTTCTATTTAGAGGAGCATCTCCTCGGAGCAAGCAACTGTGCCATTTGGAAATTATTTTAAATAACGGTTTACTATCGGCAGGCCTTGAGAGCACAAGGGAGAGGTGTTACAGCGGATGTGACAGCTTTGAGGTAGTCTCATCTCAAGGTGGTGGGGTTACATGGGACAAATGCACACTATAGGGAAATGTAATACAAACATTATTAACAGCCAGCATATATGGAGTACGACGCACCAAATAGCTGGTGCGTATAGCAGCTAAAGGTCCAAATGGGAGCAGAACCAAATGTTGCACGCTGTTATTTAAATATTCCATCTGGCTTGATTTCCACAACAACCCTTGACATAGTTGATGTCATCCCCATTTTAGAGATAAGGAGACTGAGGCTCTCAAGAAGCTCATCACCTGGCTTGGGGTTGCGTTGCCAGCAACAGCCGAGTTCAGTCAGCAGTCAGGTGCATCTGACTCCAAACCCCATCCCTTGGCCACTAGAAAGTTTCTGCCTCCCTTGAAGTGAGCAGAATAGAGCTGCTTCCTAGACTCCATTTCTGTGACTGTGCTTTGGTAAGTTTCTGAAAATGAGTGATGGGGAAAACGGAAGAAGTAGAGAAATCGGGACTGCCGTTTATAGTCTTAGGTTTTTCAAGCTAGGAAAGAGTTTGAGATGGTTTAAAATTTAATGCCCCCCACCCCACCCCACCATTTCACTGGAGTCTGGTTCTCTGAAGCACCTTCCCAGATTCACGGAGACAGGAGCAGAGCTTGTTTTTGAGTCTGGGATGCCAGACTCTCCCGCCTTATGCCACTCGGCCTCAATCCTGTCCCCTCCAGGACACTCCAGCGGGGGGTTGGTCTTCAGTCATCCTGCCTCCTGACCCATCTTGTTTCTCCAACAAGATGAGAAACGTTCTGAGGGCAGGTACCATCTGTTTTGTTTTCCCCCAAGCTCGTAGGCCAGTGCCTCAAACCTGTAGGCATTCAAATATTTCTGATTTTCACGTACGCATTAGGAATGCCATATAGCTCTGCTTCTTGCAGAATGGTAATTCCTGACTTGGGGCTGCTGGGTGGATTATTTTGGCAATTTCTGGATCCTGTGGATCCTACAAAGCCAGGCAAAAGGACTCAAGTGCTTGCCCTAGGACCCTGGTTACAGCCCTGCAAGGTGTTCTCCCAAGTAAGCTGACCCTGTGCTCCAGGGTGGTGGCCACATTGTCAAGTTACCAAGGCACCTCCTGGCGGGGGGGGTGCTCAGGTTATGCCTCCACGCCTCACCTGGGGGGGGTTTAATCTCTAACAGGCTTTTAATTTGCAAACCGTGTACTTATAACAGTGAAAACAAGTGTTACTACTCTTGCATAGATAGCTCTGTGTCCTCCACAGGGCTCCCAGCTGCAGTATTTCCCTTCAACTGGGTGTGTTCTTGGGAGGCCATTGTCCCCATTTTAGAGATGGGGACACCAAAGTGGGAAAGGACACGTAAATAGCAAAGACATGCCATCTGAGGTCAAGAAGGGATTGATGAGAAAACAGCCTTTTCTGGTAGCTCCTTGGCGCTCGCTGTGTCTTTTTGTGGTGTCTGGTGAGAGTGTTTGGGTGCGTATGGTCTTTCCGCCCTGAAACCACAGGCTGCCTTTGGGAAACCAATTTGCTGCTCTGGTTCACCTCATTCTACCTTACTTCATAGGCTGTGTGTGGCTGAGTGTGTGTTTGAATTAAGTAGAATCTAGATAGTGCACACACCCAGTAATTTATTTCTGTGCCGCTTCTACTTAACTGTAGTACTAATTTGTCATGACTTTTCTGGGGGAATCAAGATGTTCTCACCCTTGAGTGTCTGTGACCGATTTAACTTCACGTGTCCTGGTGTGTGTTGCCGGGACCAGACTGCTCACCTACCACAATCGCGTTTTTAATTCCTTTTAAAAAGTAAGACCCTTCAAACTCAATCAGTTTCCCTTAATCCTTGAGTTAATCTAAATCCTTCTTTTATATCCCAAACCGCTTCTACTTAGTAAGTGATCAATGGATATTTGTTAAATTTGAGACTATGTTTGTTAACCTGTACCTCTTAGGAACTTTCTAATCCAAACGGTATAATGCACTATGTGACTCTCTTTATTTGCCCTAACATGATCATTAAAGCTGCTTCCACTGCTGCTTCTGGCCCCTTCTCCTTGAATGCCTTGCATTCAGTTGTCAAGAGACTGTTTGCATTCTATTTAATCCTCACCAAAGTCCTGTATTAGTTACTCTTATTCCTACTTTACAGATGAGAAAACCAGGGCACAGAAAGATTAATGTGCTGAAGTTCACATAGCCAATGAGTGCACAAACTTGCGTTCCTTCATACCTGTCATATTGCTGTCTCTGCCAACTTCAAGGCATGCCTTTGGTGATGTGGACCCAGACTCTGGGACTTAGCCCCTTTTTACTGTATTTGTATGGATTCAGGCTCAACAAACATACACACAAGTGGAAAGAGATGACCATTAGCATTTGGTAGGCCTGCCTCTGAATCAAACTTCTGTCACCTGCTGAATTAGCACGTTATTTAAATGAGTCTCATTCATTCATTCATTCATTTGTCCATCGAACAGTTGTATATCAAGCTCTAGGAACTGTGTGTGGGCATGCAATGAAATAAAAAAGACATAAATAGGGCAGCCCCGGTGGCGCAGCGGTTTAGAGCCGCCTGCAGCCCAGGGCGTGATCCTGGAGACCCTGGATCGAGTCCCCCGTCAGGCTCTCTGTATGATGCCTGCTTCTCCCTCTGCCTGTGTCTCTGCCTCTCTCTCTGTCTATAAATAAATAAAATCTTAAAAAAAAGACATAAATATCAACTAAGTAATTTTAGTACTGAGTATAATGGTAAGCTGTGGTTAAGTTCTCAGAAGGAGTAAAAGCTATTAGGCAAGATGAGTTCTGGGATGTTATCATGGAATAAATAGTGCTCCGCCAAAGGCTGTGTCAGCAGGGGGTGTGGGTCTTTGGAAGAACTGAAAGGTGGGGTGGTAATTGCAAGGTCTTACAGGCTGCAACTGGGACTTTAACCTTTATCCTAAGAGCAATGGAAAGGTTTTGGTTGGGGGCTGACTTGGTCAACTATACATTTGAGGAAAGATCACTGTGGTTTGGTGCAGAGAAGAGACAGAATGGAGGGGTTGGAGTGGATGGGAGGCCCACTGAGGAAGCAGTTTTAGTAGCTGGGTTGAGAAATAGTGGCTTGAATGGCAGAGGAGATGGAGAGAAGTGGGGGTAAACTTTGAGAGACTTTGAGAGTAAACAGACAGGACCTAGCGATAGATAAAACATGAAGGATTGAGCAGGAGGGAGGCAGTGGAGGGTGATGCACAGGTTTCTAGCTTGCAGACGTGGATGGAGGGAATGTCACTCATGGAGATAGGGAGATTTGGAACACTACGTTAGTGGTGGATAGATTATATCTGGGGCATGATCATCATGTTGAGTTTTGAGAGATCTTTGAGTCACCCAGGAGAAATTGTTAAATACTCATTGGTTTTTAGAGATCTGAAGTCTGAAGGGGAGACATAAGGTGGGGATAGAACTTGGTGCAAGAGGATGGGAGAGATGCAAGGTAACTGAAGCAATGGGCATAGATGCACTCGCCCAGGGAAAAGGTGCAGAGTGAGAGAGAAGAGGGCCCGGGATAGAACGTGCAAAAGAAGCTGTGTAGGAGCAGCCAGGGAGGTAGGAGAGAAACCCAGGAGCATTGAGAAGAGGGAGTATTGAGGAGGAGGAAGTGATGAACAGTTTCAAATGCTGCTGTGAGAAATCTGTATGAGAACTTAAAATTGTCCATTAAACTTTGCAACATGGAAGTTACTACTGAGATTCACTTGGCTTGTGAAGGGGAGGAGAGAGAATAGGTATGCACTGGAGAGGATGGGAGTGTGTGCAGCTATGCTGGGGAGAGATTTGATCTGTTTTAATTGTCCCTGGGAAGGAGCTGGTTGAGAGGGAGTGGTTGACACTCCAAGAGAGAGAACAGATGATTGGGCATCGGAATTGAAAATATCTTTCTCATAAGATTATTGTGAAAATTAAATGAGATAACACATGAAGTTCTCAAAACAGTTGATGTTCCCATCCTTTATGCTGTTGTATATTTTTATTGGATTCTTTTTAAGGCTCCATCTTTCTGGTCTGGTCCAATTTCATTTGACTTCTCTTTGCTGTTTATTTCTTTTACATGGAGAAATGGTTCCTTTGAATTTTCATTCTTTTCGAAAATTCAGTATTTTTTATTATTTGGTAAGTGGATATGAACATTCCTTAGCAGTTGGGTCACTTTTTATACTTAAAAATTAAAGGTGCCATCATTTCTAACCTTAACATTCTGTATTGCACGTAGAAAACTAGAGTGTTCTTTCCTTCTTCAGTTTGTGACTATTGACATTTTTGCATTTCATCATTAAATGTGTGACTCATCCTCTTGCACCTCCCCCTGCTTAATATCTAAATTCATCTTATTTTTAAAGAAATGTGAAAGTTAGTAATCTTTGGTGACAGTTTCTTTTCAATCAGTTGGCTGTCTTCAAGTATAACTCGCTGGGTCTATATCTGTCTGAGGCTATGTTCAAATCATGTGATAATAAAGTGTTCAGGGTGTTATCACAGGTGTTACAAAATAAAGCTTTTCTGTGTCAGGATAATTTTTTTTTTTTTTTTACATTCAGTGCCTCAATGCAAATATTTTTCCCATGGTTTCTGCTTTTTTTTTTTTTTTATTAACACATTTGGCAAAATTCACTTTTTCTTACCAAATCCTTTGAACTTTAGATGATAGTATTTGACACAAGCATGGGGGAAGATCAAACATAAAAGAGAAGGAAGTGTAGGAAGTTGATCTTGGAAGAAGTGTAAGAAATCCTCTTACTTCTCAGTAGGGATGCTAACCCTGAGCTTATAGAAGCAGCTGAGGGAAGGAGGGACCAGTTGTCTCCGCAGAGATGGGCTGCCTCCTATCCTGAGTTGCCAGTTCCACAGTCCTTTTCCTCCTTCCCAGAGCTCTAGAGTGTACTGAGGAAGTGAAAGGAGGGTTTGTGTTTCTTATAGTCTGAAGTGAACTTTTCAGTCCTGGAAGGGGAAGTCTCTAGAACCATCTGCCACCTACTTAGCAAGGGATAGCTAATACTTTACTGGTGAAGCAAGAAGAGTAGTCATGGAGACTAGAAAGTTGAGATGAATTCCAGAGAGAAGAGATTTCCTCCCTAGACACCTGTTTTAGGCAGTTAGAGGAAGACTGGAGGTTTAAGAGTGTGATGGTATACCAGATAGCCTTCCATGACGGTCCGCTTCCAGTATTTACAAAAACAGTGCTTGTCTCCCGCCACCAGTGCTGGATTTACTGAGTTTGGCACTCTTCAAATACCTGATGTCTAAAAAATGCAAGGGATTATTGCTGATTATTGCTGTGATTAAAAAATATATACAGCTTAAAGGATGGTTCATTTACTTGTTTCTGTTCATTTCTTTTCCTGCGTCACAACTTTGACTCCCTGTTACTAGTTTCCCTGGTAAATGAGAAAAGGGTCCGTTCCTATTTGAAATTCAGAATTGTCAAACACTTAGTAAAATTGGCATTTCCTATGATCTTATGTCAAGATTGCCTTTTGAGCGATGATAAGCCTGGAAAGGCCTCCCTAGCTGATACAGGAGAAGGAGCATCTTTTGTTTTCAGTGCAGTTCATCTTAAACTATTAAAGGAATAAATGGTGGCATGCAACATGACAATCGTCTTAAACTCTTGCTGTGTCTGCTGCTGGACGAAGCACGAAGACCAGCCTAGTATTTTGTTGTGTCTCGCAGACTTCTTTTGCCTGAAAAAAAATCTGTTTATGGAGGGGGAGGACGTGGCTGAAAAAACACTTGTACATAAAACAGCTGTTAAGCGAATCTCCACACACTGAGATCAAGAGAACGTGAAGAAATATGTCCTTCCAAGGACCCTTTTGCCAACTTGGAGCCTCCTTCAGAAAATAAATACAGCCACGCTACAAATTTCTGGTAACTTAGTTACTGAAAAATAAATTGAGCTACTTAGACCCTTGAACCTTGATTTAAAAAAAAAAAATCTCTGAATTCTATTGCAGTGATGCAAATAAAGCCAAAGAAGCTGTGCAGAAAGTTTGTTTGCTCTTTTGTTAACTAAGGTACCCCAAAGAATCCTGAAGGCTCATGAAGCAGAAGTGCAGGCTTCCCAGTAGAGGGAGAGCAGGTCCATGTGTATTCGGTTTTTTAAACTCCATCCGCGATGAAACAGTGCTGCCCCCATAGCTAAGTTTTCTCTGAGTTGTTCCTTCTGTGTGGCCTGATGCAGCAAAAGACAGCTATGCTCAGTGGCTGCCAGGAAAAGTGGACTTTGCCCCATCATAGCACATCTGGATACACCTTTTCTTCCTTCCTGCCAGGTGCC
This sequence comes from Canis lupus dingo, assembly GCF_003254725.2. Taxonomy (NCBI): domain Eukaryota; kingdom Metazoa; phylum Chordata; class Mammalia; order Carnivora; family Canidae; genus Canis; species Canis lupus. The sequence goes on from NC_064277.1 coordinate 7,838,103, forward strand.
CTTCAAAGGATTGGTTGCCTTGGGTGTATGCTGTGCCTTTGGGGTGGTGTTTCTGAAAGATGAGGTCCCTTTAAAAGCTCATGCTCATACTTAGAGAATTCTGGTCGTGTGCTACAGATGTTTTACAGTTTATTTCCAAACAGCTGCTTCTCCCTCCTTTAGTCTGTTTTTCTTTTTCTTTCTTTCTTTCTTTCTTTTTTTTTTTTTTTTAAATAAAATCCCTCCGGAAACCTTTCAGCTCACATCCTTGGCAATGCTTCCCTAGTAAAGCCCCTCACATTCCGTGCCATGCCATTCTCCTGCCCAGCACCTGTTACCATAGGCAGGTCATTGATTTAGCAGGTTGCTGGTCCATGCGTTAGAAGGGATTTTGTGAGTGTGTACCAAAACTGTAGATTCAATCAGCCTCAGACAGACGGCCCCCAGTGACGAGCCTGCCGTACCTCGCAATTCATGAGACAACCCAGAAAGCAGAGAGGAAAGCAGTGATTTGTAGTTTATAACCCTCATTCAGAGCATTAGGTAGAAACCCCATGCAGGTGACCCAGGTCGGGGGCAAAGGGAAGATTTCCTTGAGGGTCCACCAATCGGACATCCGTCCCGCATGGAACTTCACCAGCCGCCAGCTGTTAATCATCCCTGACCTTTCCAAGTAGGAAGAACAGGAATAATTAAGATCTACAAATAATCCCCAAATCTTAATAATGGTTTTCACATCCTGCCCCCAGGAGCCTTTTCCCCAGAGCTACCATATGGAGCTGAATTGACTCATTTGCGTTCAGTTTCCATTCCACTGCTACCCCGATAAAGATATTAGGGAGAAGCAAAAGTCCAGTGGAAGAGGGGCAGCATCGGAGAGGGAACTGGAATAAGGAGTTCAGGAAATCAGTCTTTGAATAGCTAAGTGTAGATCAGTGCTTAGTAGAAGGAAAATGTGTTTATTTGTCCTCTTGCCAGTCGTACATATGCAAATGCACCATCTGTGTTGAGAAATGTGCATGGATTTCTCTGGAAGAGCCTAAGTGAGTCAGTGTCTGAAATGGAGTTACACCTCTAAAACAGTTATCAAGTATTTAGGGATGAGGTGCTACAAAGCCAAGAGAGTGAAAACAATCCATAAAGGCGTGTTTGGCCAGCTCTCAAAAATCTTAGACACTTGCAACACAGTCCTTGGCTCAGATGCTGGATTTTTCCCATTCATGCACTTTTTTGACAGATGAATTGTTGCAGGCTGCGAAAAAGCTCTAAGAGGAATCCGATCGACTCCTTACTCAGAGCAGGGATCTATTTGCTTGCATCCCTGTTAGCAAACCAAGGGGGCATGTGCTTTGTGTGGTGTGCCACTTGGCTACTTTTTCTCAGCCGAGGCTGCTCTGTCTAAAAGGGTCAAGGCCACTTTCGACTCCAGCATATTTGTGTGTTAGGTTGGAATGAAGACTCTCGATTTAGTAAATATTAGAACTTCTCTGGAATTCATATTTCCTAACTCCTATGGAATGTTTATCACTTTGATTATGGAAATAATAAGATTTCTTACCCAGAATCATTTGATCTTGGCATTCCCCTTCTAGGACTCTCCTTTCTTTTTACTGATTGGTGGGTTCACATTTACATTTGGCATGATTTAACCACCTTCTGGATTGCTGAATATGGTAGACTGACTTTTTTTTTTTAACCAAAAGTCATTTTGGTGCAATTGTATGAGGCTGGGGTGCCTGTTCCAAGTATAGTTTCACACCACATGCAATAACTGTGACCTATTAGAAATTGTAGAGAGTGATGATCAACGTTTAGTTATAGGAGTGGCTCCGTCCCTCATGTGTGGGTGGTCCTTGTACACGTCTGGAGTGTATTTCTTGAATCAGCAGAATAAGATGGAGTCCTTGGAAGTGTTTGAATTTATTAGACCTCTCACTGTGCCTGGGCAGAGGCTTAGTCACCATCAGTGGAGGGCACTCGACAAAGAAGGGTCATTGTTTGCATCCAATATGGAAAGAACTCCCCAGTTCACACATTTGCCTTTCCAGCTCGCCTGTATGTAAATTATGAGTAAGAAGAAACACAAGTGTGTACTACTATGTATACTGGCATAAAATGGGGAAATGATTAGTCACGTGCTCTAAATACCGTCTGCCATATATATGCTAAACAGCTGCAGACCCCTTCACACATTTTTTGGGCCAACAGTTAAAGGTTTTTTATGAATTTGAATAGCTTTAAAGTGACAGTGTTCTACTACTTATACCATTGTGTATGTGCTTTAGATATATTTTCATCAAAATGTTTAACTTACGGGGGCACCTGAGGGGTTCAGTCTGTTAGGTATGCAACTCGTGACTTCAGCTCAGGTCTTGATCTTAGGGTTGTGAGTTCAAGCCCACACCCAGTGTGGAGCCTACTTAAAAACAATGTTGAAGTCACGAATTCTCATATTTGGAATACATCTAGCATTATAAAAACAAATGGTGGCAGGACCGATCCTTGTAATAAAGCTAATTGAGCAAATCAGAAGTGGTCACTTTGGTTTTCAATGTAAAAAAACATGTTACGAAGTCTTCAAACAACCATCTGACTTCTGGATTTGTATCTAAAGTATATAGGTCAGAAAAGCAAGGGCCTTGCAGTGAATTTGTCACCTGGAAGAAATAAAACACACTCCCTCCCCCCTTATTATATCTCTGTTTATTATAAAGAAAAGTTTTCTGTGCTTTACTCCTCAGGGCTCTCCCTTGGGAATGCATTCTCAAATTACTCCTTTTATTTGGCACCCCCAGAGGCTTTTAAACTCCTGTCAGTGTGCTTTTGAGATTCAGGAGGTGAGGGACGCCTGGGTGGCCCAGCGGTTGATCATCTGCCTTCGGCCCAGGGTGTGATCCCGGGGTCCTGGGATCGAGTCTCAAATTGGGCTCCTTGCAGGGAGTCTGCTTCTCCCTCTGCCTATGTCTCTGTCTCTCTCTGTGTCTCTCATGAATAAATAAATAAAATCTTTAAAAAAAAAAAAAAGATGCAGGAGGCGAGAGTAGGAAGGAAAGGTAGGAAAGGAGAAACCAGCACAATCCCAGGCTTATCAGTCTTAGGAAAGAACTCGTATCGAAAAAGGTTCTGGAAATGTAATCTACTTTTAGAAATCCTCCATGCTGCTACCTCTCCCAGAAAAATCTTTGTCCTTCCCCAGGGGTTTATGGACCCCATTTGGGAGATTACTGACTTAGAGCACATGACTCTTAGCAGGCATATATGTAGAGAGAAAGGTCAAGGGAAAGCATCCCCGAAGACACTGTGAAAAATTAACCGAACAGTAGACAGAAATTTAAAAATAGGTAGAAGAATGCAAAGAAAAATGAGACCCACGAGACTCATGTAGTTCACATGGATCCTCGAACTGCAGAAGTGTAGATAAAGTTAGAGACGGAGACAGACAGGCAGACAGGCTGGCAAACGCTGCGCGAGTCTCACGGAGAGCGGGCAACGTGCTCCTAAGTGGCCAGTTCCAAAATGTCTTGACAACTTCCTTTCTGGAAGGACTCTGAGCCGGTAATCACTCCCCAGCTTGGAGGATTTCTTCAGAGACTCTCCTTGGCTGGCCTTTAAAAAAAAAAAAAAAATTTTTACCCTTCTATTTAAGATTCAGAAGATGCTAGAAGCGGCCTGATGAGCACGGCCAGGCCGCAGCGTGCCTCACTGGACCCGGAGGCCGCGGCGCTTCGCACCCTTGGCGGCCCAGGAGCGGGGGCCGCTGGGCTGGCGGCGTCCCTGCCGGCTCGGGCTTTGTCAGGTTCCCTCTGTCGGTTCTGAGCAATACCCTGTGTTCCAGAAACCTCTTGTGTTTTACCGATCGCCACAGCCAGGTTTCTGAACCTGTGCCACTTGTTTTGATGCTGGCTCGAGATCCCGCACACACAGCTGTTCTTACTGGGCTGTGTGTGTGTGTGTGTGTGTGTGTGTGTGTGTGTTTATTCAAGTTTGTTTTCAAGTATTTCCCTCACATGGTCCCCTTCCTCCTGCCCTGTCCACTTCGGAATTTTTCTAGCATCTGGCAGAGAAGATAAGGCAACAGGGCTGGTCGAGTTTGTCGCTGTCCCTCGTGGTCCTGCGGCCTTGGCACTGAAAACGACACAGGACAGAACCCAAACCACCAGGTTCCTTTCTCAGGGCACGTCCGGTGTCCCTGCACCGGGCCCTGTCGTGTGTCCGAACGTCCAAACACTCGTCCCCAAGGTTTCCCCACCTCCACGCTTTCTGGCTTTGCCGCAGGAACGTCTTTGCCTCCCCTGCTCTTGGCCACACGGAAAGGCTCTAACTCCTGCCACCCCCACGTCCACTTATCTTACTTCTCCCACACAGGTTCATGTTCCCCAAACCTGCAGCTCCTTCCTGTGAGCATTGTTTAAAACAATATTTTATTTATTCACGAGACACATACACACACACACACACACACACACACACACACACACAGAGGCAGAGACACAGGCAGGGGGAGAAGCAGGCTCCACGCAGGGAGCTCGACGTGGGACTCGATCCTGGGACTCCAGGATCACGCCCTGGGCCGAAGGCAGATGCCAACCATTGGGCCACCAGGTGCCCCCCAGCGGGCATTTCAACGTGCTCCTGTGGCCCCGTCTCCCACGGGAGCCCTTCACGGCCTCCCCTCCTCAGGCACATGCCTCCTTGTTCCTCCCCTGTCTGGACAGAATTCCTGAGAGTGGTTGTCTGCATTCTTCCTGCCATCGCTCCCCCAGCTGGCTGCCCCCCCAGCCCATCAGCAGGCAGAGGGGGGCATGGTCACCTACGGGAGAAGACAGCAAAGCTTTCTCTTCTGTTAAAATGCTGAGATTTGTACCATAGCCGGGCACACTCCTGAAGTGTTTCCAGGAGACGCATGACCTGCCCCTGGTGGTTTCCCTCATTCCCGGCCCTTCCAGGAGACTGCTCCGTCTCTTCCCCTCTGGGGAGCGTCATCATCTTCGGGCTTCTGTGCGGCCCCACTCTTGGTTTTCCCTCTGCTCTCTCTGACTCCTGCTTTGCCCTGTTGTCTTGACAAACCACTGGAATGTTGGGAGATTTGGGGGCCCTGCCCTTGGCCCTCATCCCTTCTCGCTCTCTGTGGCAAGCCATCTTCTCTCAGGGCTTCGATTTGTCATCGAGCTGATGTCTGTGAATCTGTCTAATCCTTCCCTTCTCCCCCCCGCCAGACCCTTCAAAACCGCCCTCTGAACACTGGAGCTGGCAAGTCCCAGGGGCCCCTCAAATGCAGCATGCAGGAAATGCATTTCTCATGGCCCCAATCCTGCCACTCTTTCTGTGTTCCCTGTCCAGCAAATGGCAGCCACATACGCAGCTTCCTAAGCCAGCAGCAAAGGTGTCTCTTAGATTCCTCTTCCCTTCCTCCTGCCACCCCCCACCTACCCACTTTAACTACCAGATAATAATCAGTTCTGCCTCCTTAATATATTTCACATCTGGGGATGCCTGGGTGGCTCAGTGGTTGAGCATCTGCCTTTGGCTCCACCTGGGGTCCTGGGATTGAGTCCCACATCGAGCTCCCCGCAGGGGGCCTGCTTCTCCCTTTGCCTACATCTCTGCATGTCTCTGTGTGTCTCTCATGAATAAATAAATACAATCTTTAAAATAGATATATTTCACATCTGTCTACTTGTTTTTATCCTTCTCCACACTTTATCTCTTACTTAAGAGTCATTATCTTGGAAGACTTTCTCATCCTCACAAAAACAGGTAGGGATTTTGCATGGGTCAGAGAAGCAGAACCAGTAGGATGATGGATGGATTGATGGATGAACGAACAGACGGATGGATGGATGGATGGATGGACGGACAGATGCGTGGGTGGATGGATGATAGACGGACGAATGGACGGATGGATCGATGGATGGATGGGTGGATGGGTGTATAGGAATTTATTTTAAGGAATTGTGTCATGCAGTTGTGAGTGTTGACAATCCCAAACTGTAGAGCAAGCCGGCAGGCTGCAAACTCGGGCAGGGATGGATGTTGCAGTCTTGAAGCAGAATTTCTTCTTACCAGGGGAAATGTCTGTTTTTCCTCTGAAGGCCTTCAGCTGATTAAGCCCCACTCATGTTTTCAAGGCAAATCTCCTTTACGTAAACTTAACTCATTTACTTAAACTTAACTGATTGTAGATTAGCCACATCTACAAAACACCTTTACTGCAACACCTAGACTTGTGTTTGGTTAATAACTGGATGCTATTAACTAGCTGAGTTGACACATAAAACTAACCATTATAGTTCTCCTCCTGGGTGGATGTTCCCATAGAACACATCTTCTAAGCCTATATTTCACTATATTGAAATGGGCTGTGTACTCATCTGTGTCTCCACTGGACTGTGGGCAGAGATTGTATGTTGTCTACTTAATGCCTGCATAAAATAGGAATGCACAGACAGGCATACAGTCACACACGCACACACACTTATACATATGTAGGAGCAAGGTGAATGTATGAATATTTTCTTAGTTGTGTTTTCATGGATTATCTGTAGGAAGCAAACAGTGGTCCCAATGATGTAGGACTAGTGACAAATAACATTTTTTTTTTTTTTTTAAGAAAGAGACTGCACATGTGGAGGGAGGGGCAGAGGGAAAGGGAGAGTGAGAATCTTAAGCAGGATCCATGCCCAGTTCAGAGCTCACCACCCTGAGATCATCACCTGAGCTGAAATCAAGAGTTAGATGCTTAATGAGCCACTCAGGTGCCCCGATAAATGATATTTGATGGCAGTGGACAGTTGTCAGGTCATGGACAACATTTCATTCAGTATGCTGTACTACCAACATTTCAGCGTTTACCATAGCCTAGGTCTGGATCCAGTGGTAGCAGATAAACTACAAGAGAAAGAAAAACATGGGTCACCTTTTAACTAAATATTTCATACTTAAGGGACTAGTAGCAACAACTACTAGTTACCTGTACCATATGAAGTACTCGAAAATGGTCACATGATATTTCATTATGTATCGATTATACATTTCTAGGTCACTCATTTTGGAGTTCAAGAATTATAATATCTTTAGTTTTCTGTAAATGAGTTTGCCTCTCATCCTCACATGTGCCTGATGGCAGAAACTTAATACAGTGCCAGGAACACTTAGTTAATCCAAAGTTTTCTCAGTGAAATGTTAGTAGTGGGGTTGCATCTCATTTGTGGGGATTCACATAACTTCAAAGAGGTAAGGGAGGGCATCTGTCATCAGTTTCCATCTTTCCAGGAATATCCGCCGGGATGTAGGTATCCTCATCTCGTCCCCTGGCACTGTCCTCTGTCTACCTTGGTGTCTGCTGATGGGTCTGTGATTGTACCCGAATCCTAGCCAGCTAGCCCAGGCCAGCATCTGCTGCTCTCACACTGCAAAGCTTTCTCAGAGCTGCCAGCTACATCTCTGCTAATTCCATTCTCGAGCACATGTGTGTGTGTGTGTGTGGGGCGGGTATCATTCTCTCATTCCCTCTGGGATCTCTAGGGAATTCTCTGTGACTCTTCCATCCAGCTATTCAGCCACTTCTAGTCTGCTCTTTCTGTCCCCTGATGCTCTATATCTCCTAGGGCTTCAGATGGAAACAAAAGTCTGGATCCCCAGACCCATCTGGAAGTTCTGTTATTCCCATCCCTGAGCTCTGCCTATGGGTAAGGCCTGTCCTCAGAGACCCACATTAGTGCTTATCCTTTTGGTATACCTTCTTATTCCTTGCTTTCCTATGCCCTGGAAATTTCCTTTCAGGTGTCTGGGAAAGAGTGGAGGGAGATACACCTGGTTTAGCATGTGTTCTGTCCAAACCTATTTATGGAAGGATCTTGACTTTCGAAACAGAAAAGACAAAAGTCGGATTGCTTTCTGCCACACTTATAGCAACCTCAGGAGATAGCACTCTCACCCCCAGATTAAAGATGAGGAAGTGCAGAGAGTTTGAGGAGCTATGACTTGCCCACATTCTTAAGTGGTAGGGCAGGGGTTCGGACCCAGGTTGGTCTTGCTTCATGTGCCGTGCTGTTTGTAAGGAGATAGACCAAGGAGCAATCATTTTCCAAGAGATACCGGACACAGTGTGAAAAGAACCGTGAGAGTCAGCTATCTCTATATTCCTAGGGGAAAGTTTCTAGATTTCAGAATCCCAGTACTGTGTAGGAAACAGACATTTAAACAGTTATGTTTTCTGAGTTTTTATTAAACTGCAAAATAACAGAACTGCTGCGTAGTTAATGAAAAAATAAGCATACTTTGTTAGATAGTAGGGTGCTTGCTTTTGTGGTCACAGGGGGAATGAAGTATAGTCTCTGTGTCTAGAACCTTTCACAGGGGAAGAAAAACACCGAGGCAAGATATTTCCATTTACACACAATCTGGGATTTTGAAAGAAACTTGCACAAGGGGCACGGCAGCCCAGAGAAGTACCCTGGCTCAGTGTGAAGGGGCTGGTTCCCCAAGGATGGAGTCAAGTCCCAAGGAAAGAAGAGTCAAGTCCCAGGAAGATGATCTTGGAGGGTGTGATTGGGCTAGAGGGTGGGTGGTGGTCCCGGGCTGAGAAAAGGGAAGCAGGTTATGGAGTTGTAAACAGCTCTGTTAGTTCAGGGATTTTCAGCACAGAGCATTATGGTTGGACAGGGAAGCAAGGTCCTGGTCACAGGGGCTGGTTTGTCATGAAGCTACTTAGACTCAACTATGTAAGTGATGACAAGCCATTGAAGGGGATTAATCAGGAGTGATGTGATCAGAGTTGTGTTTTTAGGTGCACTGCTGAGTGGCTGGCTGTGAGGAGGGTAGATGGGACAGAACTTGAAGATAAGAAGCTATCATATTGTCCAGCAGAGAGATGAAGGCCTGGGCTGAGGCAGTGACAGCGCAGATGGGAAGCAGGAGCCAAAGGGCACTGGGGACGTCCAATTGGTGGGACTTAGCACTGATCGGAAAGGGGAAAGGATAGTGGGGAGTGAGGTGTTAGAGACTCCCAGACACCTATCTTAGGTGCATGGCTGGAGGGTGGTACCTCTAAATGAGTTAGAGGATGAGGGATATGTTATGGTTCTCCAGAGAAACAGAACCAGTAGGAGATACAGATATTTGTATATTATAAAATATATTTACATATATACATTTATATATAAAATACATATTTATACATGTGTATATATAACATAAATTTATAATATATGCTTATATATTTTAATATATTTAAGTTTATAACATATATTCATATATAATATACACAAATGTATATAAATGTATAAATTGCTATTTTTATATCTTTATAAGATATATCCTGGGTTTATCTATTTATATAAATTTGTATATTATGTATTTATATATTAAAACAATCAATCATAACTATATTAAATATATATTATAGGCTTACATTATATAGAAGGAAAAGGAGATTTATTATGAGGAATTGGCTCATGCAATTATGGAGATGAAAAAAATCCCAAGCTGGAGACCCTAGAAAGCTGGTGGAGTAATTCAGAGTCTAAAGGCCTGAGAGCCAATGATATAATGCCAGTCTGAGGTCAGGAGAAGATGAGATGTCCAGCTCAAGCAATGAGAGAGAAAAAAGGGGGTGAATTCCTCTACCTTCCACCTTTCGTTCTACTCAGGCCCTGACAGACTGGATGAGCACCATCCCCACCCCCACCCCCCCACCACTGTGGAGGGGATCTGTTTTCCTCCTTCTGTCCATTCAAACAAATGTCCCCTTTGGAAACGCCCTCCCAGACCCGATGTTTGCTCTGGGCACCGGTGGCCAACTTGACCCATAAAATCATGAGGAATTACAACAGTAGGTTTGGGGGAAAGATTGAGTTCAGTTTGAAATATGTTGAGTTTGAGATACTCTTGGAAAATACCAAGTAGGCAGTTGGAATCCAGTCTGTAATTTGTAAGAAAGGTCAAAAGTAGAGGTTTGGATTTTGCGGTCTACATCATGGAGTGAAAGTTGACACTGTAAAATGGATGTGACTGCCCCGGGAGGGTCCGTAGGGTGAAGGTAAAATAGCTCTGGGGGTAGACTAAGATGGAAGTGGAAGAGGATCCTGGGAAGGAGGCTGAACAAAATCAGAAATGCACGGGATCCGAAAAGCAAAAGAGGCAGCAAGCATTCAAGAAGGGTCACGTCATCTCCGGCAGAGAGATCTTGAAAGAAAAAGAAGAGTGCCATCTTCGTTGCCACTGGGGAGCTCATTGGTGACTAGAGGGAGAAATGCTTTGACAGAGATATGGAGGATGAAGCCCCAACTTAGCCATCGTGGCCATGAGAGTCTTGGTTCTGTTGCAGGAAAGTCCTTTCAGGGTTGGTGGAAAAAATGTTATTTTCACCCCATTCTCCACATTGTTGCATTAAGGCATTTTAATAGTATTTCTCCCTTGTGTGTAGGAGTATTCACTCTGGACTTTGTCTTGATGCCAGAATATCTTAGCTAATTTTTCCCAAATTCTTGTCAGTTATATTATGGACATTCTGTTTAGAGAAGAAAAATTGTATGTGTTGAATGTTTTAACTTTCATGGGGCCTACAATTCGTGATGAAGTAGTTTCTATTTTACCAGAAAATACAATACTTACAAAATAATGTTTCCTCATTTATAACTTAACTCCTAGTATAATCAATACATACTGGAATTTTAGTTTCATTTCATTTAATATTTTCTCTGTAAGCAAGTTAGTAGCAGACTTCTTTTTGATAAGAGAAGGCTGCTGGATTCACAATTAAATCTTTAGATTTTTGTAAATTAGTGAAATAATTCCCTGAAATAATCTTGTTATTCTCAATTCACAGCTGTCCACATCTTTCTGGATGATTGCTTCTGTTTTCCAGATATCAGCCCAGTCTTGGGCTCCCAAAAGAAAAATCCAAGTAGATTCATTATTGGGTTGGGTTGCGGCTTATTTTTATTTTTCATCAATTTAAGTCCTAAAACCCTGGACCTGTAAAGTATCTTCCCTAAAGAATACTTTATGAAGTCCTCCCTATTCATAATAAGCTTCAATGCAGACTCACAAATCCAATAATGAGGTTTGGTAAAGCAATAGGAAACTTTGCAGTAAGTACAACAAATATACATCATCATACTCTTTGTGGAGATGACACACTGGAAATTTCAGGTGGTGCTTATTTTTAAATGTATGCTCTATTTAATGTGTCCTTAAGTTCACAGACTCCAAAATAAATCCTCCAGCACAAGCAGCACCCCCTCTTTCATCCACTACACAAAACATGGGCTGTCACCAATCCCAAGCAGTGAAGTGTATAGTTGCCTCAACTTTCTCTTGGCATATAAAGCTACGGAACTAATATTCTAAGAGGTGATGTATTTTAATTCTAATAAGCACCTAAGAATTCATTGAGTGAAAAGCTAAGGACAGCAATCAACCTTGGCAAATTGATGCTTATAAATTATTTCAATGTGAAATTGTGTTTTAGATGAGAAACAAGAGTGGGTGTTGAGAGGGAGTAATAAACCATCAAACTTCAAATGGCGACATGTCATCACACCACTGTTCTTATTGGACATCATTCACAAGTGTACCTTTGATTTATTTTTCTCACTGGGTCTGTAAATCTCTTTCTTGGAGTACAAGTTGCATGAGTAGTAAGTTCCATGTGCCAGGAGATTGCTTGGTTCATCTCTTAGACTTCAACTTTATTAATAACAGCAACAAAAAAGTGGATTGACGCAAGCTTTAGAGAACCCCAAAGTGAAAAAATTATTTTAGACTTTATTTTTTTGATTTATGTGTATTTTTTTACTAAGTGAACTCCTCTGTGATCATTTGTTCCATCATGATGCTTTGAGAAATGTAGAAACTAGCAATTGAAAAGGTCAGACATGTTGGTCGGTCCATCCCCTCCTGGGATAGAGTGACTTCTGCTTGCCGTTATGTTGTGGACCCAGTGCTTCTCTAATATTATTTCCCTTAAGCCAAATTTGCCTCTAGAAACGGTCTACTAGTTTAATCTTGTTTTCTTTATTAGTTGACTTGTTTGGTTGAGTGAAGTACTAAGGAGAATGTCTTAGATTAAATATAAAACTCATATTTCACACATGCATGTAAGGGTACCAGGTGCATTCATCTCTATAGAGTCCATTAACCTAACATTTTAAGACTGTAAGCTACACTTTTAGGCCAAATCAGTCAATTCCTTGTCATGGGTCATGGGGTAGAACTGGATGCAAGACCAGAGAGCTGAGGGCTCTGGGCCCAGCAGGAATCACAGAGATTTCCTTAGTCTGTTAGGGTGGTTATGACAGAAAACCATAGACTGGGTGGCTTATAAACAACGGACATTTATTTTTCACCATTCTGGAGGCTGGGAAGTCCAAGGTCAAGGCACCAGCAGATTTGGTGTCTGGTGAGAGTTCACTTCCTAACCAGGCTTAGCCAGCCATCCTCTCGCTGTGTCCTCACCTGGTGAGGGGGTGAGGGAGCTCTCGGGGGTCTTTCATAAGTGTAGTGCTTCCATTCAAGAGGATTCTTCCTTCCTGACCCTAAGCATCTCCCAAAGGCCCACCTCCTAATGCTGTCACATTGGGTGAGGATTCAGGATTTCAACATAGGAATTTTGAGAGACACATTCAGTCTCTAGCAGAGATGATCTGGGTCATTTTCTTCATATTACAGATGGAGACCCGAGGCCCAAGGATGTCAAGTCCATGTTCACAATCACATGGTCTCTCAGAGCTGCTAGCCGGATGACCACTTCCCATCCAGTTCTCCTCTGGTATAGGGTACACAGATATCTCAGCAAATATCCCATATTATTGTTGGAAGCAAGCAAAAATACACCTGTTTCATATGTTCCTGTGTTCCCAACAATCTGTCTTCCTGTTCCCAAAGACCGTGACATTTTGCCATTCCCATACATCCGTGGGAGTAAGGACTCCCACATTCCTTCCATAGTCCAGCACTGAAGACTGCTGTGTGCCACACACTGGGCCAAGGATGGGAGTTCAAGGGCAAATCAGACACCTGTCAATATGAAGTATTTCTAAATAGTCCTTAATCCCCACACCACACATAGCTTGAGGAAGATGATCTCTAAAGTAATTCCCTTAGATTCAGACTTTACGAGAACTGGCCTCAGCTCGGGAACCAGAGAAACCCCTGCTAGGATTAGAGGTGGCTTCATTTCACAGATTCTCTGGCTACATGCCAGAGTGATACAGGGAAACCAGGACCGTGGTCAGCCATGGGCCCTCTGGCAGGCCTAGGGAGATTGGATCATCTCATTACATCATGTTTAATTATTACCTCTTGACCTCACTCACTCACTTTCTCTCACCACATCATGTACTGATTTTAATTGGTCAGTAGCCGAAGAGTAACAAGCTTACTCGAACTTTCCAACATAGAGCAAGAAAACTTCGGCTACTGCGAATTCCAGGGTTTTGGATGGGAAGAATCTGGCAAGGACTCCAAAGGAGGCAGAGAGGAGAGAACAGCTTATTCAACAGAATAACCTCATTTTCAGGCCAGAGTGCCAAGCTAATTTGTTAAAATTACTGTACTCGCTTCTCAATTATCCATTTCAAGGATTATTTACATTGTGGATTTTCAATGATCACCGAGTCTCAGCCAATCAAAGCAGGGGGTCAGGGATCCGTAATTGTGTGTAAGATAGAATTTAGAAAACTGCCAGTAACTTGGATTAATTCAGGGAAGGCCTGATGAAATTATTGAAGAAATTAAAGATTTCTTTTTTTCCCAAGAAAGGCTATTTAATTCTAGCTGAATATCATTGTACAAGTTATTTAACTCTTCTGGGCCTTGGATTTCACCCATAAATAAGGAGAACGAACGAATGAATGAACAAACGAAAAAATCCCCTGACCATCCCGTCATTCATTCACCAAAATGAATATTCAGGTGTCTTCCAGTGTCAATGCCTTATAAGCATAGGACTGGTACTTAAAAAAAGCCTGCAGGAGCTGGTAGAGTTAGTCAAGCATCCCAGCCAGTTAGCTTACTTTAGTAAATTGTTATTTATAGTTGACAGCAGCACCAGCCAAACCTACTGAATTAGAGTGTTTGTGAAAAACAATAACGTCCCTAGGGAGGACCTAAAAGGATGTAATCTTAGAATCTTTAAAACTTGAAAGGTGCTTGATTTTAGTCCACAGCCTCATTAACAGTTGAGTTTCATCTTCATCCCTTCATATGTGTTATTTCCATTTACTTACTTAAAGGGACTATTGTTGATTTGTCAGTTCATATGGTGATGGGTCAGGTGCCATCTAGAAAGCAGACAACCCAGGGGTGCCTGGGTGGCTCAGTCAGTTAAGCGGCTGCCTTTGGCTCAGGTCGTGATCCCGGGGTCCTGGGATTGAGCCCCATGTCAGGGTCTCTGCTCAGAGGGGAGTCTGCTTCTCCCTCTGCCCCTCCCACCTACTCCTGCTCTGTCTCATAAATAAATAAAATCTTAAAAGAAAGAAAGCAGACCTTGCAAATTAATGAAGTCTTGACTTGATGAGATTCTAGTACATGATGGTTTTTGAGTTTTTCTATTGCTTATATTATCTTTATGTATGTTATAAACAATGGAGGGGTGTGTTTTCGTGTGTGTGTGTTTTATTTAAGAATAGCCACCTTGCCACATGATTTCCTCACTCCTCACATGACCACCTCCAAACATCACACTGATTGCTGTTCTTATCTTCAATAAAGACTTAAAAGGGGATAATCCTTCTCTTTCCTACTTCAGAGTAAGTAGTAGAGACAAAGGAGGTAATAAATATGAACATTCTTTGAACTCTTGAGAAAGATTTTAAATACACATTTAAAAAATTACCTCATTAAATCCAAGTAATTCCAGAGGAAGACTTTGTTAGGTAATCGATATCCATAAAATACTGCATTCAGTATTCAATACTGCATTCCTTTCCACCGCCCCCCCCCATACTGGTCTTTGCTTCCATAGCCCAAATGTCTCACAAATTGTGTTAATACTTATATCCTGAAGAAACTCTTCTCTGCTTCCCTCCTTTGCCCTACAGTTCTGGGAAGCTAGGTCTTAAACCATATCTGGATGGAGGGATCTCTTGCATCTGTTCTTACTAAGCTTAGGGACTCCATGGCAGCTCTCCCTATTGAGCAAAGACATTTTTCTTTCCTTTGGGGCTTGAGGGTGAGTACGTAGATATGTTATTTAGTTATTCTGAAGTTCCTTTTATTCCATTTTATCCCCACGTTCAGGAGCATTGTGGTAGTATTTATTGGAGCAGCTTTATTTTATAAACTAACTGATGCAATGGATTCAATAGAACTTCATTGGTCTAAAAAATTCAGCCCATATTTTCTAGTATCCATGATTCTTTACCCGCACTGATTTTTTTTTTATTTTTTTTACCTAAACTGGACAGAGTTGTGGCCATAAAATGAAGCACATCAAAAGTGGGCCACGAATCCCTGACCTTGAGTCCAATCACTTGAGCTGGGGCATTGCTAGCCACGTCTGTTTCAGTTTCAGGGCAAAGGGTCAGCTTGCCTCGGGTTGGGGGAAGCTTACATAATAATCTTTTCAGAAATTGAGATTGTTCTCCTTTGGCCACTTAATTTGGAAGAAGAAATGTGTCTCTGTTTGGGGGATGTAGCAATGAAGGCTAAGATGATTAAGCAAAATATTTCTACATTGATGACCCCCCCCCCCCATGCAAATGAATAGCGTTCCTTCATTCTGGTAGCTTGGCATTAACTTTTTCGCAGCGCACTTACCAACCCAAACTGTGCCCTCTGAGAAGCTTTCTTGCAGAATGTTCGAGCTGCTTTGTTTATTGCTTTCTTGAAGACCAGTCCTCTTATTTTTGGCATTGCCTGATACGACTGGACTTAAAGCCAGCTCTTCATCGTTGGGCAGTGACGCACCGAGAAACTCGAGTGAGAAGCACCTGCAGGGCCTGACGCTCAGGCTGGGCCCTGCCAGACTGAATCTGAATACGTTCTTAAGAGCAAACCCAGGTGAACAGGAAATCATTTCCTTCTGGTCAACAGTGAGCTCTGAGATCCACAGTGATCAAATGCTAGGGCCTGGGACAATTGGATGTTGCCAAGTCATGCTTCGCCCACAGGCTTGGCATCCCCCGTGATCTCAGGTGGTTTCTTGAAATAGTTCAGGGCCTGGAAAGGTCTATCCAGATAATAGAGTAGTGTCAGAGGAAATATTTTCCCTCCGCGTTTCCCTCTCGGCTTGGGAGATGTGTGCCAAACAGGGGTGGGTGGGAAGCTCAGATGGTTGACAGGATGCCACGTGAATACAGATCCCTTCTATATCTCCATGAGGTTTATGGAACTTAGACATGAGGTTGCCTCTCGTGCCTTCGTGAGGCCCGGAGCCACGGCAGACATAATGATGTGGCTCTGGTTGGCAGAAGCAGCAGCCGCCCTGACATCTAACGAGGTGGAGTGCAGATGGTTCTGCAGTTAAATTCACGAATAAGGTCAGCTTGATCTAGGCCAGGGAGGCATGTGTACAGCCCAGAAATCTGTAGAAAGCCCTTTCTATCAGGGAGATAGAGAGTACCTTTAACTCTATCTAGAGGTCCAGGGGTGGATTCCTAATTTGCTTCCTGAACACAAGAGAACCTGCTAACAGACCATTGAGAAGACATTGGGAGGAATGCTCAAGAGATCTTCAGCTTGAAGAAGAGCCATATGTGAGCCGGTTAATTTACCACCTAATTCAGCTCATCTCTTACTAATACCCATTCTTGGCGGGGGGGAAAGTCTATTGTTTATAGATATTTTAGATTTCAAAGAAAGTTGTGATTAAGCCCAGTGGGGAGAATGTCTCTTTTTTTTTTTTTTTTTTTGGGAAGAATGTCTTATTGGAAGATTTCATTCACTTCATCAGTAAGTATTAGATGAGTGCCTCTGTTCCTGGTACTAGCTCTACGTGGTGAATTAAACAGATATGTCCCTGTCCTCTTGGAATTTGTTGATTCGTATGATGGAGCATCATTCAGAGACTAAGGACAGCTCTCACAGTTCATCTTTCTTGAACCCTGGTTTTTAGAGGTTTGTGATATTTATTAGTAAGGGGCTTTTCCAATTGTTGTCAGAATTAATGGCAAAGGTACAGTCTTCATCAGAGCCTGGGTTTGTGGCATGGCTGAGTTAGAAGAGGACCATTCGGTAAGCTTGAGTTAGACCTCAGAGAGAGAGGGAAGGACAGGGAGTCCCTTGACCAGCAGAGAAACTGCATCCATCGATGTGTGCTTCTTCCGAGCAGGTTGCTAAAAAGAAGGGGAGGTGGCAGTGCCCTTGGATGCCCCGAGAGCCTTCCTTTGGACTGTCATCTGACCATGCAGCATCTTCATGGTTTCTTTATTCCAGGGAGATAGTCTTAGGCAATGCCTTCTTTCCAGTGGTGAGACTAGATAGACCTGGGCCCATCTGGCACTCTGGCTTAGAGTGTGTATGTGCTAGGGGATGAGCGTGGTAGATATTCGTGTATCCACTCCATGAGTGCTCACTGAGCACTTGCTCCATGCCAGACATGGCTAGTGCTGGGATAGCAGAAGATAAGGGAGACCTGGTCCCTGGAATGATGAACCTAAGCAGGGAAGCTAACTGAACAAATGAATACGATAAAGAAGCCACCTCAAAGTGTGATTGGGTGCTAGGAAAGAAGCACACAAAAAGGTGAATAGGAAAATAACAGGTGTTGGGTGGGGTTGGCCAGGGGAGGCCCCCCCATTTGAGAAGGTGAGTAGGAAACCGAAGGATGTGAAGGACCTACTCGGTGTGGACCCAAGGAAGAGCCTCCCAGGCAAAGGGAGCAGCAAGCACAAATGCCCCCCAGGCAGGCAACCCTGGCTGGTTCAAGTGTGTCTGGATCCGTGGTTGAGGGGGAGAGGTAGGTGGAACTGCAGAGAGACGCGGTGGCCAGATCATTCAGGGCTTTGGATTTCTTGAAAAAGAGTTTGGATGTGTCCTAACTAGAATCCATTGAAGTGTTTGAATACAGTTGTGATGTAATCCTAGATACTGCTACCAGATTAACGGTCTCTGTGGGTTACTGCACTACACAAAAATCACCCAGGACGCCCCACCAACTTCCAAGTGGCATTCAGTGTCCTTCGGCTTGTCCTGTCTTTCATTTCTTGCCTGCAGGCAAACTAACTTCCAGCTTAATACCAACCTCTGCATCCTGTGCTCTTCCCACCGCAAGCCTTGGTCCGAACCATTATCTCCGTGTCCAGAAAACTCCCCACCTTCAAGGACCAGCTCACACGTCTTCCCCATCACAATGCCCTCTTTCATAGTCTTCTCAGCCCAGATGTGCTCTCCCTCCTCCACGAGCCTTTTGTAATTCATGAGTACCGCTATTATTTCAGGAATTTCAAGGTGCGTGTTTTTTTCCACATTCAACTCCTGAAGTTAGGTTGTGCCAAACAGTTGATGCCAACAAAGCTTAGCTGGAAGTGCTTTTTAACTTCAAGGTTGTGTAAATGAAGTCTGCGTTTTACAATCAGTGGCACCTTAGATCAGAATAAACATGGTAACCAGTCTGCCATATGCTATTGTAATCTGTAGGATTGCATTTTCCCCTTCTGAGATAAGGGCTCTGAGTTCAGGGTCCACATAGTAGCTGCCCCTTTTTATATCCCAAGGGAGGCACACTTTCTGACATGCAAAGCTGGTGCTCCACAATGATTGAGAAATGATGAGAGAAAAATGTGCAGGAACCAAAAGGAATTTACTCCAGGTAGATCTGAGGGACTGAATTGGAGCATTATAAGAGATGGAATTGTCTAGAATGGGGTGGGTGACCCATTAGTAGAGAACCCAAATGCCAGGCCAAAGAATTCTCATCTCCTCTTGAGGAATCTCAGACAAGTTAGATGCAAAGTCACTGTTGTCAACCAAGTGCTGTGTCCCCACGAAATTCTTATGTTGAAACCCTAATGTGGTGATATAAGGATGGGGGTCTTTGGGAGGTAACTAGGATTAAGATGAGGTCATCTGGGTGGAGCCCTCAAAGAATGAAATTAGCGCTCTTCCAGAAGTCCCAAGAGTGCTTGCTTCTTCCTTCCACATGTGACCTAGGATGCGGGCTCTCACCAAATCTGCTGGCATCTTGACCTTGGACTTCCCAGTCTCCGGAACTGGGAGAAATAAATGTCTATTGTCCATAAGCCCCCCAGATGATGGTATTTTTATTAAAGCAGCCTGAACTAAGACAGCTGCTGAGATAGGACATTAAAACAGAGGTTTAAGTAAGAAGTAAAAAACTCAAGAGGGTTATTATTAACCTCCTCTCTTCTGGTTTTAACCCTCACTTCTGATCATTCTTTTTTTTTTTTTTTTTTTCATGATTCTCCCTACTTAAAACATCGTAGATATTTTTTTTTTTTAATTTGCCTCCCTTTACCACCAGCCATCTTGCCATGTAAACTGGATTTCCAACATTTCCTTTTCTTCTTTTGCCTTTGCTTTTTTTCTTCATTATTCAGTAGAGGCCCTAGTCTTGTGTGTAGTGAACGTCAAGGCAGAGTTTTCAGGCAGTTCTATGACTGTCAGGACCAATTATCCAAGTCCTTTATTTAAATTACTAATTTCACAGTCAACCTGAACTTCAGTGGGAATAAATATTTTAGAACCCAGAGATGCATGAAAAATTCTGGAAGTCTTTTCTTCCCCTGTCATTGGAAAATTCAGTCATTCAGCAAACATCTGGTGTTTTCTGAACTCTGGTTGCTATGCTGGGTTCAGAAAATAGACAAATGAAGATATGCTTCCTTCCTTCAAGCAGCTTCTTTCTATTCTAAACACAAAGAGAATTGGTTAGTAGGTCATTTATTCAATATCAGGGAGGGAAAGGCTATGCTCAGGACTATTAGTAAACATGTCTTGACAACCTCTGTCCTGGATGGGTTTAAATTAGGTTATTTCCCCCACCAGACTGGGTGATTCCATCTTTTTCTATGGCCACATTTTAGTGTTTAAAAAACAGCCATTGCCCACAGATAGTGTCCCCTCTTCATCACCAATTTGATGCTTGTAAACTCCCAGGTCACACTGAAGTGATGCAATGTTTCATAGAAATCAAGTTATTATTCAAAATGTGACCTATTTATGTAGTACTGATGCTGATCTGCTGTAAACCTTCTTTGCCAGTTTCCATTTTTCTTTTTTTTTAAAGATTTATTTATTCATTTATTCATTTGTTTATTTATTTATGATAGACATAGAGAGAGGCAGAGACACAGGAGGAGGGAGAAGCAGGCTCCATGCCGGGAGCCCGACGTGGGACTCGATCCCGGGACTCCAGGATCGCGCCCTGGGCCAAAGGCAGGTGCTACACCACCGAGCCACCCAGAGATCCCCAACCCAGTTTCCATTTTTCATCCCTGGCCTAGAGATCCAGTAGACAAAGAGCCATGCAGAGGAGTCCACGTAGGTCTTCCCCACGTAAAAGAGCTTTGTTGGCCGTGCCGTCTGTCACCCTTCCAGCAGAGCCAGTATAATCCTGAGCTGGTTGTCAGTACATAAATGTTATCTTTTGGATTACAGAGCTACAACTGACATACAGGTATGTCATATTCAACACCTACAAGATGGTTATCTTGGCTGCAGTCATCTTAAAAAGTTAGAATGAAATTTGTGTCTTTTTAATGTGAAACACTGAGATGCTACTATTCTTTGTGGTTCTCTGCTAGGTTCATTTAAACAATCAAGCCTGTCCTGCTGTCTTCTTTTAATGCTTTAAGATAGATGGAATTTTAATTGTATAGCTGCATCAGATACTCTGGAAGGAAACCAGATCCATCTATTAGAGTTTTGTAGAGGTGTCAAGTAACAGGAATGAATGTGAACCAGTGGGCACATATTTCATCATGACGGGGAAAACCGTGTCGATATTTGGATCGAGAGCTCGTCAGTTTTAGAAGAGAGCTCGTAGGACCATGTAAGGCAAAATAAAACCCCAGAAAGAGCATTTTGAGGGTCACTAGAGATCATAAAATATTCTAGCACAGAAGTCAAAAGGCCATTAAAATCCTAACTGTTCCACAATGTGAAAAATGTCCCAGTGAGGCTTCCCACACTAAGCGAGGTCACCATGGAAGGCACATTTGAGTCTGTTTATCTCCAGTTGGAATGACACATGACTGCAGTCACATTTAGTCTCATTACTGCTGAAGTGTGAAGTGTCCACTTGGAAAGAATGCATGCAGTCTTCCACACATAAGGATTGTCGCATTCTGAGATGTGGGGTCAGCAATGTGGTTGGATGCTTTTTTAGGAGATTAACATCGAACACATTTCTAAAAGCCTGCTCAACACATCAAGTTAACCACTTGGTGCCAGCCTTCAGAGGCCCAGGGAACATGAGACAAGTGCTGTTCTCTGGATTTCCAGGACCCTGAAGACTTTCTTCTCTCCTCCTCACTTGGAGGGGGCAGGGGAGGGGGGCAGGATCTTCAAATGAGAATTGGATATATATGTTGTTATCCAACCCAGCTTGGTGAAACCGGTTTCTATTATAGTGGTCACTTCTTAGCATAAATAGCGTGTAAGTTACAATTTCTATGACCCATTTCTAGGACTACTAACTATTTAATTTCCTCTTGTGCAAACATCTTTATAATCCTTCACATTCTCATTGTGAAAATGTTTGCAGCTTTTCTCATGTGTAAATCGTAACTTCTTTCCTTCCCCCTCCAGATTTTTGACTCGCAACTGTATGGCTTTTGTGGTTTGTGTAAATGAATTTCTTGGCTCTTGTTTATTTTCTCTGATTCTAAGGAACACATACTTCTGGTCCTGACAAGTAAGGAAGAAAGAGATTTAAATAAAGGGAGCATATCAAAGTAGTCTAGAGAACTTTTAGTATGGCCTTTCCTTAGGTACCTTGTTCTTTGGGTTGGACATCTCTAAAGACTTTACATCCTAATGAAATTAATATTTTCCATTTAGGAGTCTATCTTCTTAAACTGTGATTGGATTACTCAATTTTTAGAAGAGAAATGTAGCTTAGAATAAAAGCTTCATGCTTTAGCAAGAGACTGATTAATCTCGGAAAGTTAGGTGGGTAGGAAAGGAAAAACTTCACCTATCACAGGATGGGAATGGATGGGTTAATGCCCTTGTCTTCAGTTTAAATCCGACCTTTGAATTAAGGGTCAGCCCTAGTCTTAATAACTTCCTGACAAGAGGGTTCCATGATCCCTCTGTTATCCATGGCAACGCTCAACAACTCTCTGAACAGCCAATCCCGACATATTTTGCTTCTGTGTGTCAGTTGGCCATTTACCCTTATAAGCAGGGAATAGTGGGTCACCCTAGGTAATGCTCTCCTTATGATTGTAGTTGAGGGAGGGAACAGTGTCCTGCAAGAATCTTGCATCTCCTGTCTCATCTCCACCTTTTCGACACACGTAGCAGTGGCTTTCTAAGTGTGGGCCACAGATCAGCTGCATCAGCAGCTTCTGCGAACTTGTTAGACATGCATATTTTGGGCACCTGGCCCTCCCCTCAGATCTACTAAATCAGAAATTCCAGGGTTGGGGCTCAGCAATGGGTGTTTTAATTGACCTTCAAGATAGTTCTGATGCGTGCAAGGTTTGAGAACCCTGGCTATATAAAAGGTTGGGGGAAAGCAGTCATAAAGGAGAGAGGACAACTCAAATCGCCCTGGGAAGAGCAGACCCTCTGCATCTTCCATCGCACTTCTGGAAGCCAACCACAGGATGCAGCCATACTCTATCTTATTCCTCTGAACAATCCCAGTTCTTTTATGTGTTCCTAACCTAAAGTCTTGAAATGTTAAAGTAGAAAAACATAAATATTCATATAAAGAATTGCACCTCGAAAGTCAAATCATACTTTTGGTTGGGAGACGACAAACTGCTACGAAATCTGAACATGTACTGATGGATGGAGAAGCTTTTCTCAAATAGACCTTTAACCATGTGCATTTCATTGACCAGAAACCGATCAGTGCCTCTTGGGGTGGGGGGAGTGCATTGCAATCCTACCAAAACCTGGGATGTCTGTGCTGCAGCTCACTTTTATTTTTTTAAGATTTTATTTATTCATGAGAGAGGCACAGAGAGAGGCAGAGACACAGACAGAGGGTGAAGCAGGTTCCCTATGGGGAGCCTGATGTGGGGTCACTCCCTGAGCCGAAGGCAGATGCTCAACCACTGAACCACCCGGGTGTCCCTGCAGCTCACTTTTTAAGACTACAGGTTCCAAATTGTTGGTTTTATTTATTTTTTAAAAGATTTTATTTATTTATTTATTTGAGAGAGAGCACAGGTGAGCATGAACAGGGGGGAGAGGGAGAAGCAGGCTCCCCACTGAGCAAGGAGCCAGACACAGGGCTCGATTCCAGGACCTTGAGATCATGACCTAGCCTGAACACAGATACGTAACCAACTAAGCCACCCAAGTGCCCCTGAATTACCAGTTTTAAGTTTTGCATTTGTTCTTAGGATATGGTAGGTCTAAAGAAGATTCAGATGGTCTCTGAAACAGCTTCCCTCTTCCTTTCCAAAAGACACCAAAGGTGTCAGATTTTATTTACCTTGAGAAGAGCAAGCCAGGCAAATGTGCAACTACTGTGATCAGGAGTGCTAATGGCATCCGCTTGCCATTAGCACTCCTTGGGCCTTGAGACTCCTGAGAACTTGTGGTCATAAAGAAAATCTAGAGTGAGTTCTTTAAAAACTTTTTAAAAATTTAAGTTGGTTCACATATAGTGTAATATTCATTTCAGAGGTAGAGTTTAGTGATTCATCAGTTGCCTGTAACACCCAGGACTGGGCAGCATGGGTGGCTCAGTGGTTTAGCGCCACCTTCAGCCCAGGGCCTGATCCTGGAGTTCCTGGGATCGAGTCCCACGTTGGACTCCCTGCATGGAGCCTGCTTCTCCCTCTGTGTCTCTGCCTCTCTCTCTGTGTGTCTCTCATTAATAAATAAATAAAATCTTAAAAAAACAAACAAACCCAGTGCTCATTGCATCAAGTGCCCTCTTAAATTCCCATCACCTAATTATCCCATAGAGCTAGTTCTTAAAATAAAAGGCTTTGGCAAGGGTCCTGTTTCTTCTAATGGATGTACAGTATAGAAATATACTCTCTTTAGAATGTCTGTGTTGACAAAGATTTAAAAAACTACGGCTTGAACATTCATCCTTAAATCCTGTAAAATTTGGCTTGAGTTTATTTCAATGGAACTCTCTGGTAGCTTTTTGCAACCTGTAATAAACTCATTGGAACGAGTGGGAAATAGATATCATATGTTTCCTGAACCTTTCCTGGGTCAGTGGCCAGGAAAGAGCTGTTGTGCAAGGGGTTAATGGTGTCCAAACCTTATTTATGTTTGTGTGATTAGGGATGTGCAAGATGTGCCTCTTGCACTCAATCCAGGTTTGTGGAAGATTAGCTGTTCTAAACAGAAATGGAAGAACAGCCCAGAAGAATTGGAAAAAGAATGCGTAGCATGAGCAACAGGGTTTTGTTGTTCTTTTTTTTTTTTTCCTGTGTGTGGCTGTGTAGAGGCGGAAAGGGGATGAAATGCGGTTTAAAAATTAAATGCAGACTAACTGCTCTCCTCTGAGAAATGCCAGAAAACATTTAATCCAGGAGATACTCCTGACCATTGACCACATTCCACCCACCACCATTCAGTGGAAATCTTCAGACTCTGTAAGATAGGCTGACATGGTTATTACTGCAAATGCTATTTGTTGTTTTTTAGGGCTTATAGCCCAGTGGGTGAACAGTGTGTGATTGTGTTTGCATTTATACTACACTCAGCTTGAGAAAAAGACTGTATGCAAACTGGCCTAATTGGGTTTGAATGCTCAGGAAGTTTCTAGGGCATAAAACATTATCAAAGACAGCAAAATTAAAGGAAACTGAATCTGCACATGAAAATATGTTGCATTCTCCAAAATCTCTTACACTGTGAGATCACTTTTATTTATACATTTTTTGGCTACTTATTATGTACAAAGCTAGATACTGTTTGCCCAACGTTTTAAAGCCACTTAAAAATGTATGTATATAAATATGTTTACCCTTCCTGCTCTACAAATTCCCAAAGTTGAGTCTAACTTTCCTGGTTAATCGTTTGTATTGATAGAAAAAAAAACCCCAAAATTCACATTTATTTGGTTCACTGAAGAATACGGATTAAACATTTGCTCTGTGCCAAGTTGTTCATCGTATCCATAAAGAGCAAGATGGATCCATTCAAGTTGTGTGACTCTCAGAATTTAAGGAAGCAGCTACATATAGCATCATGGACTCTTAAAGCTCCAAGGGATATTCGAGAACATCCAGTTCACTATCCTAAATTTACAGATGAGCACACTGAGCTTAGGCCGAGCGGCTGTCCCAAGACTACAGAGGCAGCCGGTGGAGCAGCTAGCCGAGCACAGGGGCCGCGTTGCTTCCCTCAGGGTAGATGCTCTATACTCCCCAAACTCCTACGGAGGTTCTGACTTGGCCTCAGCCCCTGAGCCAGATTCAGTGACTAAAAAAAATCAGAAGTCTTTGTTCTTGAGCTCACATACAGCCTTTATTTGCCTTGGATCTCTCTTCCTCAAATGTTACAAAGTGGAAGCTCACAAAGTGGGAAGATTAACCTGAGGATCTGTTAAGATTATTTTCTGAAGGATTATACTTAGTAGTTGCATTTGGTATTATACCAGGAGTGTTTAGAAGGCGCTAAAATGCATTCGTTCTTAAGAGGAGGGAACTCTCAAAGTCTATGGGAGATGCTTCTCTGCTACCTAAAGCAGCTCTGAATCTCGGGGGTTGGTGGTTCGAGATGAGCTGTGCTTCCCCTGAGTTCCCATGAGGACGGCAGCAGTACGGAGCCGGGCTTGGGCCTGGAATTCTCACCCAGCCACAGTCATACTTTGAAACCTGGCATCCGATGGAGACCCCCTGAGGCCACTTTTCCCTGGATTGAAAAATGCCACATCGAGGGCCCAAAAAAGTATGTGGTTTCCTCGGTACCGCTCACACTTTGGGACTAGAGCCCTATTTAGTAAATTCTGAAGCTCATGCTAGATGCTGTCAAAGGTCTGTTCTTGAGAAGGCACCCGCCTGTCCCTGTGTCACAGGCTCTTGACTTGTTCTCAGGCCTCAGTTACTATAGTGATTCCTGAGTGAACAGATATACCCCTCCACCCTGCTGGACCCTGTCCCCAGAACCCCAGGACTCCCCCTCCTAGGTGCTCAGCATCCCTGGCACTTCTGTGGCATGCGTGGGACAGTCTCAAGGGCCCAGTTCCAGGAGCAAGAGTCAAACGGGCATGAGGGTCTCGGGGGGCAAAAATTTAGGGCATCTAGTGGGTTATGGAGTGGGAAACGCTTGCTTGAGGGATGAAATGGTGGGAGGAGGAAATCAGTGGTGGAAGAGGAAACATTTAGGAAGCAGGTCTGGTTTGTAGGTATAAGGGTTGGCCTGGTAACTAGTCGCCATAGGGATGGACCCCCTGTTAGGACCGGTGTATATCCCCTAGAGGAAAGCTCTTCCAGCTGGCAGTTTCTGACCCGCTCTCACTGAAAAGGCTTGATTAAGGAGACTTTATTTATAAAGCACTCTGTATTCCGAAATAGGGTCTAAGTTCAAGGTAGTATTCTTTTCTGCTCTTGCATGTGATTGTAGCAGGAGGAGTTTTGCACATGTAATACAGGGTATAATTTGACTTGATTGATTCCAGGCCTCCTCATTGTTACCCTAACATCTGTCCACACCTTCCTGCACATGGGTTCCCTACGCTCTTGGTTAAGCCCTTCCCTGTTAAACTCTGGCAGTGGTGAGAACTCACTACAGGTAACTTCTGTAGTGAAAGCACCTAATTTTCTCTTAGGGCAGTCAAAGCTCTGGCGATGACAATCCTTAATGTTTTTGTTTTCCGAGTTGGGCTCCTTAACTCAATGGGGGGGAAAATATGTATGAAATGACTGCTCTGCAGATGGTCCTAAGAGAACAGGGTAGTGCCTCTGCTCAGAGCTCTGTGTCGACATAGGCAGGTGTTCAAATGGAGAAAACAGGGTGGGGGTTGCAAGCCAGGACTGACATTCCAAATTCAACATTGATTTAGTTGTGTTGGGTTAG
The DNA here is from genome assembly GCF_003254725.2 of Canis lupus dingo. Classification (NCBI taxonomy): domain Eukaryota; kingdom Metazoa; phylum Chordata; class Mammalia; order Carnivora; family Canidae; genus Canis; species Canis lupus. Next base: position 7,865,211 of record NC_064277.1, read on the forward strand.
GGTTGAGCTAGGTCAGGGCTTGGCACATTCTATATACTTTGATAGAACTGTGTTATAATTGGATTGAGGAAATGGAAGGATTTTAGGGAAAGGAAATAACTCCTGCTTGTTCTCAGGACTGATAGTGAATCCATTCCAGATAAAAAGTATCTATTTTAAACTTTCAGTCTTAGAAAAAAAAAGAAATCTCCTTTTATTTGCTTAAAGAACACTATCCATTCCAGTTCTGACGAACACTGGCCTGAGCCTCAGGTATGTTTTGAAATTCAGTACTCTTTAGGTGACATATCTCCAAAATTAAACCATTAGAACCTGGAAGGAAATAAAGGTGACTATATTACTTTTATTTTATTTTATTTTTTTAGGGGTGGGAAGGGAAAGGGAGTGAGAATCTTAAGCCATGCTCAGCATGGAGCCTGACGCAAGGCTCTTGATCTCAGGGTCGTGAGATCTCACAACCCTGAGATCATGACCTGAGCTGAAATCAAGTCAGATGCTTAACTGACTGAGCCACCCAGGCACCCTTCTACTGTTCCCTTTCTTCCCCCCACCCTCAAGGGTGGCTGGCATCTGAGCCAGCCCAAGGTGACTATTTAACTTGTCTCTAGATGGAGAAATGCTTTCTAGCTGTAAAGTAGTATGAGATTGTATAATGTATTTGTACATATATACATATTCCATATAAATATGTCAGCGAATATATGCCTGTACGTCAGACTAGATAAGCTTTTAAAATCCCACTTATGTCCAAATATAAACAAATACATTCATGATATGAACCCTTTGGTATATTTGTTGTACATTCGATAGACAACAAATGGGACGAAAGCTATTCTTGTGTAACAAACCCATACAGATCATGAAGAAAAATACTAAAATTGATTTTTAAATATGCAAAAGGCACAAAAAGAGATCGAGAAAGAGCTGTGACTATCCCTGGTGTATTTCCAAGCACTCTTTCACAATATGGTGTGCTGTCCCACTTCTAAGGACCCACAGGAGGACCCCCACACACACTTCCCACCAGCAGAAAAGCTGCTCAGGTTTTTTTCTGAGCAGCGTTTCTCCATGATTTGGGTCCCTGGCCATGTCTCCTTGTTTTCAGTAATTGCCAGGAAGGTCAAACACCATCCTTAGCATGGGTAAAAGATCTTAATGGCGCATAGTTTGCACACATCTGGCTTTCTTTTCTTTTTCCCTGTTATTTAACTTATTAAGTTTCAACATGATGTGGAGTTTTATTTTGTAAACCACCTCAAATACTTTTAAAAATGATACAGGTTTAAGTAAATCATGACGTAAAATGTCTTTTAACACATGTATTCTATAGCATCTCTATTCTCTCTGTGGAATTCCCATGTTCTCTACATTTGGGTTGTAAAAAGTCCTTGTGTAAATAGTTAGCTGGGTGATGACCCCCCCCCCCCACACCCTACTGCTGTTGCTGCCCCACACTCCCACCCCAGTCCACCCAGGGGTTCAGGAGTGGAAACACAGCTGTTCTTGTTTAGTGGCACCACCTGGTGGCCAGTTTCCGGGGGGAAGTCAGCTATTTGGATTCTTCCTCACAGGTAACAGGTGTTAGCTTCTAGGTGCCAGGACCAGCCCAACTAATTAAGTCATCCCACCAACTTTCTGAGCTGTGTATAGTTATCTCCATTTAAAGATGGGGAAGCATAGAGATTGAGTAACTTGACCAAACAAATTATGAAAAGATCTAAGGTTTGAATCCAAGCCAGTCAGTGTATCCGTTTTCTTCTGCCATTTGACAAATTATCACAGGCTTAAAGGCTCAAGACAACATCCATTTGTTAGCTCACTGTCCTGTAGGTCAGAAGTCTGGGAGGCATGGCTGGGTACTCTGCTTAGGGTCTCTCAAGGCTGACGATAAGATACTGGCCCAACTGGCCTCTGATCTGAAAGCTCCAGAGAAAAATCTACCTCGAAGTTTATACCAGGTTTTGAAAGAATTCAGTTCCTTGTGGTTGTAGGACTGAGGTCCCCATTTTCTTGCTAGTTTCCAGGCAGGACTGCCCTTAGATTCTAGAACCATTCCCCATTCCTCAACATGAGGATCCCTCCATCTTCAAAGCAATTGGCGGCACATGATGCCTGGAATCTCTCCGATTCCCACCTCTGCCACCACCTGGAGAAAGCTCTGCCTTTAGAGGGCTCCCGGAATTACCTTAGGCCCTTACGGATCATCTCCCCCTTGGTTAACTCCATGTTAACTGATCAGTTACCTTCATTCCATCTGCAGAATCCCTTTTGTCATGAGAATCAGGACATTACCTCTCATCACATTACAGTCCTGGGGATTAGGGCAGGAAGTTCCAGGAATCCATTTTAGGAAACTGCCTGCCACAGCCAAGTGCCAAAAACGCTTTTAACTTTTCTTGATCCTTAAGATGGTATTTATTGTAGTCTCCACTTCCGTCTTTCTGTTGTGCACTAGCTTCTGCTGTTCTTCAGTTTCATTGCGGGATTTTTTGTTCTGTGTAAAGTACTTGCTCAATCCTTTCACGCCATCTCCTGAATTGTTCACTAGCGACCACAGGGAGTCTCTCTCTCCACCTTTGTCTTTCTTGTTTTGTCTCTGTCTCTGTTCAGGCGGCTGGGTGGAGAAATGAAGTGGTCTGGGAGACCCTTGTCCCTAAGGCAAATATATGGCTTCATCTCTTACTGCCTTAGATTTCTCAGCTGGCAGTAACCAGTGTGCCTCTGTTAACCTGTTTGAGGTATCAAATGAACTCATTTAAGTGTTTTTTTTTTTTAAATATTCAAATTAATGTCACTTATGGGATGCCAGGCTCTAAGGCACCTACTGTGAGATCGTTCTTCCCTTTCTTTCCCTTCCCTTGTCTCATGGTAAGCATGAGACCTCCTAGGATATAATCAAGGGATCAGCCTCCCCAAGCAATTAGAGCCTTTACTCCGGGTGCTTCCTGGAAGCCACACATTTCAGACCTCCACGGAGAGCTGGAGAACCAAAACACTGATGAACTGACAAGCATGGAAGTAATTTTGGACGTGTGGCAACTACCTCTATGCATGCAGAATAGCAGCGTGGTTTAACACCACCAACTTCACCATAGAAATCTCTGGCCTGCATCCTGGCTCTCGACGCTGATAAGCTTTAGGAATTAGGGCAAATTTCTCATTAGGAGTTGCAGAAAACAGATTAGATGTCTGTAGAGAGCCTGTCACTGCCTGGTACATAATAAGGGTTCAGTAAATAGGAGCTACTGTTATTTTGCTAAGAATCAGTGGTGGCAATAATAATGCCATAGTCTTGGTTAAAGTTACATTATTATTACTATTTTTTTTAATCCACGCCAGACACAGAGAAAGAGGCAGAGACACAGGCAGAGGGAGAAGCAGGCTCCCTGTAGGGAGCCCGAAGCAGGACTCGACCCCAGGACCTCCTGAGCCAAAGGCAAACGCTCAATCACTGAGCCATCTAGGAGCCCCTGAAATTACATTATTAATGAAACATTTTAAAGGTTAAAATGACCATAGACCATATCATTGAATGATAAGTTAATACTAAATTTTTTAAATGGAGAATAGACACTATAATAAGGTCTTTGCAGAATGGAAGAAAATGGCTTAGTTCATTCCACTTATAATAGTAAGCATTTAACAGCAAAGATGTGCCTTGTATTAACATTTTCCTTTGTCTCCAGGAGCTGGACTTCCTAATAACAGCCCATTTATCCAAAAATAGGACCAGAGGAAATAGAACATAGCATAGAAATAGTAGTTTTGGCTGGAAACCAAATGGTTGGCAGGGAAATTTTACTAATCGCTTGTGTATTGATATGGCCTAAGCCATGCTTGCTGGCAAAATGGTCACAGTCTGACTTCGTGACATTTCTGGGTGGGGTTGTGCTTTTATGTTAGGACATTTCCGACAGGCCCTGAGGAAGTCCTGCCCTCTGGGGTTGCACAGCCATCCATTAGTAAGATGGAAAACTGCCTAGAGAGACTTGTGTGTATGTTTTCCTGACAAATCTATTGGAGAAGGAAGAATGGGAAGAGAGGAAGTAGAGGAGGTGGGGACAGACCGACCTTGGCGTTGACATTTGCATAATACCCGGTTCTTTGTTCTTTTTACCTTTGATCCTCCGGACAAGCCACAGAATGATGCTCTCCCCGTTTTAAAGGTAAGCAAGCAGCTCAGAGGTCAAAGAGCTATTAAAGGTCACAGGAATTGATGAGTGTGAGAGCTGAATTAAACATAGATCTGTCTGACCACAAAACCTACGCATTTTCCACTGTTCCAGCTTTAGATTCTGGCCCAAAGTGAAATTCATAACGAAGAAGGTGCCAATATATTTCACCATGGTAATTCTGGAGGGGAAGATGAAATTGAAAACGTATTTGAGGCAATCCCTTCCATTAGAATGTCTCTCAAAGTCTTATCCATAATTACATGTCCTGTCCTTGCTGACCTTTATTTTAGATGGACTAAGGAAACTGTGAGGACCAGTGCAACCCGAATGCAGTGCATTAGCGCATCAGGGTGTACAGTTTGTTTTGGTTGTGGTGGGTTTTGGTTTTACTCTTTTCTGTTAATGTCAGGTTTCCCTAGAGGGGTTCTATATTAGGTAAAAAAAAAAAAAAAGAAAACCCACTATGGCATTAGGGAAAAATACTACAGAATGCTATAGAAGCAAGGAATTATTGCTGGCCTGTGCCTGATTCCAGTTATTAGCTGATTGGTCTTTCTGTTATGGTGATTACTTCAGTTACTATGATCAATCCTTCAGCTCACCAGGCCTGTCTGTTTCTGGAGCTGTACTTAGAGAAGACGGACACACACTCGAAAACAAAGGCAAGTCAAAATGTAGGCTCCCTCCCAAGCCTACCACCATTTTGACTTGACGAAACCAACTTTTAGGCAGATCCTTGGCCAACCAAGTATTCCATCAAGTTTTAAAATAATATCTAAAAAAAATATAAATAAAAAAAATAAAAATAATATCTTGGGACACCTGGATGACTCAGTGGTTGAGCATCTGCTTTTGGCTCAGGTCGTGATCCCCGGGTCCTGGGATCGAGTCCTGCATCAGGCTCCCTGCATGGAGCCTGCTTCTCCCTCTGCCTATGTCTCTGCCTCTCTCTCTGTGTCTCTCATGAATAAATAAATACAGTCTTTAAGAAAATTCTTTTTCATTTATCAAGTTCCCTTCAGCTGAATATTAGCGTAGTCTAATGTGGATTATTAGATGATCCCAAACACTTCCTGTAGTGATAGAAATGTAGGGTTGGAATGAATGGGCTTTGGGAATCATCTTGCACCACCTCACCTAGCAAAGTCAGGAAACGGAGGTCCTGAAAGCCAGGCCATTTGCCCGGTGTTGCTCAGCCAGCTGGTCCCATCTGTCACGGGTAATCGCTTTATGGATCCAACAGGTGAATAAATTTAGATCATGTCTCCATGCCCACACATTGTTTTTTTAGCACATTTGTAATTGGACTGTTTCCTCGAAAAAATGTTTTAAAAGGCATAAAATAGACTAAATCCATGGTTTAGACGGTTTTGTTCTGCTGATTTTTCTCAGAATTTACAAAATACCAAGAATCACAGTAGATCAAAAATAAGCAAATATGAACAAATCAGAGCCAGGACAGCTTTCCAGATTTTCTAATCTCCCTGCCACAGAAGTATTAAAGAAAAAAAAAAGCTCCTAAACATTTCGTTTTTTATATAAGACAAGAGTGGCAACATTGTGTTCGCTGTATGCTTTTGGGGCATTTTATATTCTGCTGAACGGGGCTTGGGGGAAAAAATAGAAGGGATTTTGGAATCTTCAATACTCCCTGTAGAATCATATTATTTAACTTACTACCACCACTTGTGGAAGATTTCAACACTTCTAATTCTGATTTGGGGAGTTTTCCCCCAAACTTGCTAGCAGCTGTAGGCAATAACGAACATCTTTATATGACTTGTGGTTTGTCAACGTACCCAACAGCGGAGCATTCTTTATTGTGGCCTGGTGCTTTCAGAGGTTTCTTTTTTATGTAGACAAGCGCTGTCTGCCATTAAACAGTAATCACAAAGCAGCCAGGAAAGGGCCATGCTTCTAGCTGGCTTGGTCACAGAGTCAGAGCACTGACTGTCTTCTCAAATAAGGATGCGCCTTTCTGGGCTTGGGCTTCTGGAGCCTCGCTCCATGCCTTCTGTTTTCTGATGTGAACAGCGGCTGCTGGTCCTTATGATCTTCAGGACCATGTGGCATCTGACTGCCAGGGTCACAGGTCCTGCAACCTGGGTCAGAGTTCATTTGTAGACATGCTGATATCATCAAAACAGGAAAAGGCCATCCCTCTCTGGGGAGAGGAGAGCCCTTTAATGAGCTGATGATTGCATTGTATAAAAACATAAACACACGAAATTGGCAAGATGCTCTTTTCAGATTTCAGAGAGGGATATCCCCTGCCCAACCAGAGAAAGTGGTGAGAACGTGAGTGCTCAGAGGGAGAAAGTTCACTCCTGATGACAAGGTGAATTGTAAGAATCAGCCGGAAAAGAGAATGAGGGGAAGAAAGGGACCAGCTGTGACCAGGCACACGTGTGGCTGCATGTGAGTACATGTGACCATGTGTGAGTCTGTGTGTGTGCGTGTGCTTGTGTGCACGTGTGATCTCCAATCTGGGAACCTTCTAGACTCTGAGGTTTTATTGAAGTAGCTATCCTAAGGCCTCGGGTGACCAACATCCTAGTTGGCCTGGGACCGTCCTGGTTTTAGCACTCAAAGGCCTGTGTCCTGGGAAATCCCTCCGTCTTGGGCAAACCAGCATGGATGGTCTCCGTACCTCTTATTTATTAATGCATCCTTAAGCTCCAGGCTGGTGAGGATGGTCCAGAAGAAATGCAGACATTTGGTCCAATTGCATCCCTCTTGCATTGTATGCCCCACTGCTCACAGATCGCTGGCTGGAGTTCATCCAGGCCGGTTTCTGTGCTAAGGTTTTAGGAATGGCATGCCTGACTATAGTCTTCGTACTGTCGGGCCTGGAGATCTAGAAGTTGTTTAAACTTGAACTTGGCAAACTTTAAATAGGCAGAAAAGTGAAAAAGAAAAAGTTGGACGAGAGAAAGGAAGCAAGAGAAGGACTGGAGGGTGGGGTGCAGGCCCCTGGACGGTGTGGCATAGGTCACAGCAGTGTCCGCAGACCAAAGTGAAGCCAACCACGGGAACCAAGGCTCTGTTCTGGAAGTCACGTTTAGTTGTACTTAATTTTTTTTCTCCATTATTCTATCCTTCCAAAACTCAGAATGTAAATGAACATGATCTTAATCCTAAATGTTGTTTTTCCATTGTCCAGCTGTGGAGTTGAGGTAATACTGTGATTTTCCCCAAGAAACAGAAGCTACATTTTCTTTCCCTCCCTCCCTTCCTTCCTTGCTTCCTTCCTTCCTCTTTCTTTTCTTTCTTTTCTTTTTTCTTTTTTTTCTTTTCCTTTCTTTCTTTCTTTCTTTCTTTCTTTCTTTCTTTCTTTCTTTCTTTCTTTCTTTTTCTTTCTTTCTTCTTTCTTTCTTACCAGAGTTAACATAAATTGGACTACAGTGAATAATCTTTTTATCAGATGGAAAGAGGCATTCCAACTATGTTTCTAGTCATCTGAGAGTATTAAACTTTGAGAAATAATGTGAAAAGTTGGTGAAATTGGGGGCAGTTGTGGTCCGCTTAATGTTTTTGCTTTACATAATGTATTTTTATTATAAATCGACTGTATTTTTTGTGAACGATATCTGAAATAGAAGTAACAAAAAATAAGGAAATAGGAACTATTCATAATCCCATCATCCTGGCTTACCAGCTTGTTATATACCCTGTTAGTCTTTTAAAAAGTGTGTGTATGTGTGTACATTTTTGTATTATGTGCATGCATACAAATGGTATCATACGTATATAGTTTTATAAATACTTTCCAAGGTCTGTTCTGTTAAAAAAAAACAACATTTTTTTGAGATGTAATTAACTTACGTTAGTTTCAGGTGTACATCGTAAGGGTTCAGATCTGTCTGTATTCAGAATGATCACTGCAAGAAGTCTCGTTAACATCCACCAGCACACACAGTCATAATTTTTTTTTTCCTTGGGATGAGAACTTTCAAGATCTATTTTCTTTGCAACTTCCACATGTACAATACAGGTTTGTCCTTTTTTGTTACGAAGATTGCTCTGAGTCTGGCAGGGCTCACTGACCCTGGACTAAAGCTCTCACCTGTAGATGATGAAGTCAGACCCAGGTGGGTTGGCAGAGGGTTAGGAAGTTCAGGAGCTCCGTGGGTCTCAGAACTTGGTGATGATTAGATGCTCTTTGCTTCACGAGGCCCTTCTTTCCCCGCACAAGGAAGGTTGTGTCTGGGAGCTTTACTAGCCCTGTGGTGGTTTTGTGGCCAGGGCACCATACGCGTGCGTAGTACCCGTGTTCCCAAAGTGAGTCAGGTGGAGGAGAGGCAGCCAGGACCTGACCTGTCTGCTCATTCCTTAAGACCGATGAGCTTGTCCAAGGGGAGAAGGTCCATTCACTAGTCATTAAATTACTCCTTCATCTTTTAGTTTTCCCCAGGAATCTGTGACCCACAGAAAGTAATACTGCCTGGTGTGGGCTGTTTCCCCACGTGATCCTTTCTTCCGGGGGCCCCAGGCTTCTTGGCGCTCTCTGCCTCACTCTTTCATCCAGGTCTGGCTGTTGGAGCCAAGATTTGTGAGGTTTGGGGTCCTGGGCTCAGACTTACCTGTCCCCACCTGAGGGCCAGCTTCTCCTGGTCCAAGTGGGAGAACTCGGAGGTGCTCCTAGAGTTTCTGCATTGTGCCCGTCGAGACTGCCAAGCCTGGGGTCACCTCTCGGGCCATCTGTGTTCTCAGAATCTCTTCTGTAGCTAATTGGAGGTGCTGGGTGGGGCACGATGAGGATGCCTGGGTTTGGGGTCAGGTCCCCGCGGTGCCCTTATCTATCCTGTGACAGGTTTCTTCCCTCTTTTGAGAGTCTGCTTCCCCAAACTGTGCAGTGGGTGTGGGGTGCTGGGGACTACTGCATGCAGGCATTAGGAAGAGCCCTCACTTTGCAGGTTAGCTGGCACGTGGTCAGTTATTCCATGTATTATTTTTTTAAAAAATATTTCATTCATTTATTCATGAGAGACACACAGAGAGAGGCAGAGACACAGGCAGAGAGTGAGAGAGAGAACCCGGCTCCATGCAGGGAGCCCGATGTGGGACTCGATCCTGGGTCTCCAGGATCATACACTGGGCTGAAGGCGGTGCTAAACCGCTGAGCCACCCAGGGTCCCTATTCCATGCATTCTTATTGAAGCAAAACGCTGTCTACTTTCTAGGAATATTTGACACTGGGTGCACTACAAAGGGGTCAATGAAGGGACTGGCTGTTTGGACTCTGAGGGCACGAGTTGCCAGGGATGACATGGAACCTCGCATCAGCCTGGGGTTGTGACTTTCCCTCCTCCCTGTGCAAGCGGGGGCTGCCTGCCGGTCACCGGTCACCGCGGGCCCCAGAAGGGACTTTCTAAGGGGACCGTGGCCCTCGGAAGGGAGACAGGCTGCCGAGACAGGCGGTGCCTTCTTTCCTCTGCCCCCTTGGGCGTGTTCCTGAAGCTGCCCTGCTGCGGGCCCCGCTGCCTGCCACCTGCAGCCCCCACCTGCCGCCCCAGCCGCCGAGGCTCCCAGGCCCTGCTTCATCCCCCCTTTCATCTGGGAGCCTGTTTGCTCTTTTCCTCCCCACTAATCGGTCCCACTGCCCTGGGAGCCGCAGTACAGAGTGAAGCAAAATGGGACAGATGACCGAAGGAGCGGCGTGGCTTTCAACAGCCCGAGTTCCAGAAGTCACTCGTGCCAGCATTCAGGAGGCTTTTGATGTGCTGGCATCTGAAGCCCTAGCAACTAGCCCGTCCGGGCCCTTTAGTTGTGGAAACCGCAGCGGGCCCTCGGCGCTGCCCCGGGATGGGGCTGCTTCACTTGTTCCAGTGAACGCTCTTCCTCCTTTCCCTCTGGCGCGGATTCACTTGTCAAGTTCCGGAGTCTGGGATTTGCAGATTATAGCAAGGCCTGCTCCACACTGTCCATGACCAACAGCACCCCCAGATCTCCCGGTCTCACGTTCACCCTGATTTCCTTTCCGCCTGGCAAAAGTTCTAAGTCGAGGGGCTGCAGTGACCAGGACATGAGGAGCCACCACGCATGTCACTTGCAGAAAGTGATGCTGGTGGAGTTACGGACTCTGCCTCGTTCCAAGGCAGGTGGGCAAGAAGGGAAGAGCGCTTTTCACTTAGGGTACTGCATCCCATACTTTGCAAGGTGCTTCCACACATTTATCTCACTTAAGCATTGAGCAGCCCTCGGAGGCAGATGAATTATTTTCCTCCTTTTAGCCAATGAAGAAAATAAAATCAAGACAGTTACTCATTCGCTCAAAAGAACACTGACCATCATCCACATGCCATGCACAGTTCTAGGTGCACAGTGTACAAATGCACAGCACAAAGCTTTTGTGTGCCTGGGACATGCCTTCTAGGCAAGGAGACAGGCAATAAGTTCAATATCATACCAGGTTGGTGACAAATGCAGTGGAGGTCAGTAAAACAGGCATTTTAAGGGGACAGAGTAACTGGACGTGCTGTTACTGGTGGTCAGGAAAGGCCTGTGCAAGGATGTAAGCAGACAGACACGAGCAGTGAGAGAGTGAGCCGTATGGCTATTGGAGTCACGGCATCCCTGCTGAGGATGTATCAGGTGCAAAGGTCCTGTGGCAGGGGTGTGCTGGGTGTCTTCGTGGAATTGGCCTACTGAAAAGCTTCTTCAGTAGTATGAAATGAGGTCAGAGAGCAAGCCAGGGACTACTTCAGGACTTGGTACGCCACCCTGAGGATTTTGAATTCTATTCTGAAGGGGTTTTTGCTCTGAGAGAGGAAGGTACTAGAGACTTCTGTGCTGGGGACCCATCCAATTTGTATTCTGAAGGAATCCCTGTGGCTGCTGCGTAGAGAAAAGGCTATAGGGCAAAGTGGAGCCAGGCAGTCAGGTGGCTGCCACAATCATTTAGGTAACAGATGGTGGCTGTGGAGATGGTGAGCAGATTGGATTCTGATAGATTTTGGAGACAGAGTGGGCAGGTTGTTCTGGTATCTTCGAGCAGGTGTGAGACAAAGAGGGGAGCCCAGGGGGCTCTGAGCTCAGAGGAAGCATTCAAGAAATGATATAATAATGATGTTGTTTGGCTGAAGGCAGGTCCAGACCCCTCCTGATGAACCCGGATGTCCCTGTGCTTTTTCCAGAACACTCTGAGCAAGGGTCATTGAATAGCGGGGGTCCTCCTCTGGTTTGGCCCCTTTCCCTGTGGCCATTGTGAGCCTTCTAAGAATGGATGCAGCTGCGACCTTTCTTCCTCGGTCAGACCTACTTTGGACCACAGACATTTATCGACCCTTCCTGATTGGTACACAATAGAGGGAGGACACTAGCAAGTTATTACTGTGTAATCTTTTAATTTATTTCAAGGTCATGGTTGGGGAGGGTGGGGAGGGTGGCCCTAACTGAATATCCAATTAAATAGCAGCATACCGTTTAGTGTATTTGTCGCATCTTTAAAAGCCCACTGATGACCTTAACGATTACCTCATGTGCAGGTGTGAGCCATATAGAGGATGATCCAATAATCCCAAAGGTTTAGCCGCATGCCTCGAACATAGATGTTCAGTAATATCTGTTGAATTTAGTGATTTTTGAAGTTGAAAATGGAGTTTTGGCTTTTTTTCTGAAACATGTCTATTTCCATCCCCTAATATTAGCAATTAGCGCCACACCTCCCTTTCAGGTGGGATTAATGGTTGGTGTTTCTAGCACTTTGCCAGTGAGGGCCTGAGATGGGAGAAAGTGGGAAATGGGAGGAACTGGTCTGGATGATGCCATTAGCTCCTCATCACTGGGGCGGGGAACGTGCAGGAGAATCTCCCAGCTGAACCCCAGGCATCTGCTCTGGGGACCCACACACTTACTGCTCGTTGAAAACGTGCAGACTTCAACCCCTGCTCACTTTCTAAGGATCATTTTTGGCTGGACTGGACTTGGTTGACATTGTCAGGTCACAATAAAATCTGCTCATTTCTGGTAGCCTCTAGAATTGTAGTGATTTTAAGGGACAAAGTGTTTTCCCAAGGTTTAATTGGAAGTGCACATTGCTTCTTCAACCGTGTGGCTAACAAAGATTCCCATCAGCTATAATCCAGGGGGTAGCCCGTTGGAGAATGTTCCCCAGTCATCTTATCCTTTCCCATCAGTGTTTTGGGTGAGGCAGGGCCACAGAAAAGGCAGGTCATCCCCAGCTCTCCTATAGTTACCCCATGCTACAGTTTGGCTTCCCCTTTCCTGTCTGGGATCTATCCGGTCACACTCCAGGCAGGAGCGAGACTGCAAGGATACCAGAGGCGGAGGGGACTTTGGATGTCCTGTGAGTTGAGACCACATCACAGGGGCTGTGGATCTTTCCAGACTACTCAGGGAGGCTTGGGGCTGGTTGGTAGTGGCTGTGCTGTGTTACACGACGTTCTCTCTCTATTTCTGAGCCCTGTTGGGTAGACTTCCTTCTTGAATCCTACGGGCTGTAAGGCAGTGGCTTCCTTTTTGTTACTCAAGAGGTCACTTACAACGAAGTCAGGCTCTTTCTGTTGAAGGTTTTGCCTTCCTTTTTCTCTTATTCTTACTCTCTCCTACGTCGTTTATTTATCTCCCAGAACGTCCAAGGGGCCGGCCTGGTCCCAACCCTGGGAAGGCCCTATGGAAAAGCCCTTTGTCAGCCTGGGTTTGAACTGCCTGAGAACTGCTTATTTTTGTTTGTGGTTAATTTTGCACTCGGCTCCTTACTGCCAACTCCTGGGATCCGAAAACTGTGAGAAGAGGGAGATTAGAATTCAGACCGTCAGTTGCCCTGATGACTAATTGCTTTGGTGGAAGGTTTCTTGGGGAGGGCACTACTGAACAAAGATGGTTTGAATAATTACCCTGACGTTTTCTTCTTCTGTGCTCCTCTTAATTTGGCTTGCGTGGTTATTGCCGATACCAGGTGGGAAGAGAAGAGGCCAGCAAGAACCCAATGTGGGTGAACCAAAGACACAGCCCGAGACAGTACTGCAAATGCATGAACCCCACGGCCACATGCGTCGAGCATGTGCTAGGAGTCAGGGCCATGGCCCATGATATGAGACCACACTGGTCTTCCCAGGGCTGCACGGACGATTTCTTGGTTAACGTGCTTCCTGACTTTGCGGGGTGCTCCTTGGTACCCTAGTCTACCGCCATCCACTCATTTCCTCTCATCTGCCTCTGTGTGTGTGTGTGTCCTATGAACCACACTGACTTTTGATCATTTTGGTCTACCCCAAGGAGGCTGGAAAATTGGTCCAAGGAAACCACAGCCCCGTGTCAATCTGAGAACCAGCAGCCAATGTCCTTGGTCATTTTTCTATCATCTTCATAGCCCTCCTCGGTTCCTTCCCAAGCCCAGTTGTGCCAGGCCTGTGTGCCGGTCTCATCCATCTGTGATCTGAGCCTCTGAAAGAATCGAGACCTTGTGACTTGGCGGCAGGAGCCACCCGCATGTGGACCTGCTGTGCTTCAGGGAAAACAAAATGTTAAGTGAGCAGTTTAGCTTGGACTTAATCTGGAGGCAAATCAGTAACTTTACACTGGGAGACTCTCTCCATTGTGTTCTCAGGAAAATGAAGTGAATCACCGGAGCAAAGAATGTGCTCTCTGGTGCCGCACCAATAATAAAGTATAATGTTTTGAATTAGAAGGGGAGAGCGGGTAACTGAGAAACCTTTGGCTGCTTACTTTGTTGCTCCTTTTGCCCCCCCCCCCCTCCTTCCCGCAGATAGATGCTTGGATAAGAATGTTCTTCTGCAGCCTGGTTTTTCCTAAACTCAATCCTGCAGTTGAAATGATGAGGCCACGTTAGGCATGGAAATTATCACGGAGCAGCAAGTCCCAGATGATCGTTTCACCGAAGGTTCCAGAAAGCAGTGATGCGGAGCTGTTAAAGTGGGCGCTTCCAGCTCGGCCCGAATGCAGTTCTCTTGCTCCGTTTGTTAATGAGCAAATCAGAACCAAATGAAAAACACAACTAGGAGCATACCGCACATCTGTCACCCTTGACTGTTTCCCCGCTTAGTCCTGTCTCGCTGACCCCATATCATCTGCTGCTGTCCTCATGGGGGAGTAAAAGCACCTCGGGGGACCTGGGCAGATCGGACTCCGCTTGAGTCCCCTAAATAAATCTGCCTAAGCAATGACATTGTTGAGGTGAGGCTTCTGTGGCTCGCTGGGAGGAACAGGAAGGCAGGAGCCATAGACTTAACTTTTCCCCCACACCCTTAAGGCCTCTCGTATGTAGAGTTGGCTTTTGTGTTTTGTTCTGTTTCTTTGTTTTTGTTGCTGTTTGTTTTTCTCCAAACCATATATCCAAGTGCTTAATCTTGCTGAGCTCTCTTTGGCGGTGGTTTTTTGACTGAGGAAGCATCGCCTGTAAGCACAGGGCATCCCATAGGGCTAAACAGACCAGCCCAGCTATTGCTCCAAAGGAAGCAGGAGGGCGCTTATTGTCCCAGAAAAGGAAAGAGATTCTCTGAGAACAGTTCTGGGAGATGCATTGGTTGTGTTTTTGCAAGGATGTGGGGATCCAAGTCTTGTCTATTAAAGGAAAGGAATGGCCCTTTTCTGTGTTTGTGTGTTCACATCACACGGCTGTGCTGCAGAGTCAGTCTGGCCCCCCACGGTGGTTATTTTTCCATTCTCTTATTTAGAACCCCTGGGCCTGATGGGCTCACGTCCCCCACACAGCCCGGGGGCCGTGGTCACATCTCAGTTTGGAACCGCTGGTCTTCGTTTGACCAGGAGAGGGTCAAGGGTCTGTCCCAGGCCAGGCCGCCCGGTGCTTGAGAAGTACAGCTCCACTGGCTCTAGATGAGTCGTCCACTCCGTCAACACACACGTCCGGACCACCTGCCCTGGGCACCCTGGGCACCCGGGACACATAGGGCTGCGGCATACGTTGGAGGCGAGTTCTAGGCCTCAGCGGTAACACACCTGCATTTTCTTTCTCCATAGCCACCGGATTGGGGGTTGTTAAGGTGACGGGGCGGGGGGGTGGTGGTGCAGATGCCTCCAAGTAGGGCCACACACTGGCCCCGACTTCCCGGGGTCAGGCCATCCTGGACCAATCGGGGGGAGGAGAGGTCGAATGGGATCATGAGAAAGGACTCTCCCCACGTCCCCGTGTTTGGCACGCTTGATGCTGGGCCTCGAATAATAACAGGTCATCTGATGCAGTGTAACTTGATAGGAATATGAAACCCTGGTAACCCTGGGAACCGAAGCAAGGATTTGGCCTGTCAGTTACTTTTAACTTTTAGAACTTGAACGTTTCATTAAACCAAATAGCTCCATTGTCATGGTCAAAAGTCCACTGTGGAGAAAGACAGGGTTTCATGTTTACGTAAGCTGCCACTAAATGAGAGAAACTGTGGCCCCACACAGTTCATGTCTCGATTCTTTAAGGACGGATTTTTCATTTTGTGGATTTTTCACGTGCTTGTTGGCACGCATTCTTTCTCCGCAAAAGTTTTGATGGAAGCAGTACAGCTTTATTGGCCAGGGGAAGGGGTTGAAGATGAAGAAAAATCCTGATGGCAGTGATCTTGATAAAAAAGGATGCATCGTCTGGCACCTTATTGCCCTGTTGGGTAGAACACTTGGGCGCGTAGGCTCTCATTTGGCTTTCGTGCTCCCTTGTGGATGGATGTTCCTACCGCACACATAGAGGGCATTACCAGATCTGGGAGCACGGGCAAATCCATCATAAATGAAGTATTAATATTACATTGTCATCCATGATAATAGTACCTTTGTTTCCAGATTTTATGGCCACTGTATAGATACGGCAAGAGCTGAAACGGTTAAGTAACTTGACGCAGAGACACTGCCGCATCTTGCCCTCACCTCAAGGCTGAGGTGTTCTGACTGCACGCTAGACTCCTGGTTTTCAGAAATGTAAGCAAGCCCTTTGCTTAGGGCTCCTCTCTTTTTCAGCATTCCCAGGGTTTCCTTCCGGCAGGATGCTTTCTCGCCAGCATGATCGTTAGCCTCTCTCTCATCTCCCCTTCCTCTGTGTCGACCTCTGACTTTTGTTCTTTTGACTGTCGATTTCCAACATCTACTTCTTCTTCTCTTCATCTCTTCTGTAACTCATCTGGAGTGACCTTGTTTATATTCAGACTCAGCAAACGTTTACTGTGAACCTGCTGCGTGCCAGAGAGCATGCTGGGCATGTTCACTCCACCACCCATTGGTTCCCTGGCCTCTTCTTAGATGGCCTACCTAGCTTGGCCCCTGGGGAAGAGGGTGCCTAGCTACCTGACTGTGCGTGTGTTTGGAACAGGCTCTGATTTCAGTCTGGTAGATAATCATCAACCCACCCAACATTAATTCTGAGGAATCAGGGGCTACAAAGGGAGACTGAAGAGGAAAAGCAAAAGAGAAACAGAATTGACAACAGGCACTCAAATACCTGTGCATGCATGTTCACAGGGGCATTGTTCACAATCGCCAAGAGGTGGAAATGGCCCAAATGTCCATCAGTGTATGAACAGATAAAATGTATGTGCATACAAAGGAATATTATATGGCCATAAAAAGGAATGGATTACTGATATATGGTAACATTATTGATGATCCTTGAAAACATGCTAAGTGAGAGGAAACCAGTCACAAAGGATTATATGATTCCATTCATATGAAATATCCATACTATGCAAATTCATAGAGGTACGTAGGTTGGTGGCTGCCAGTGGCTAGAATGAGGAGATGCTGCTTAATGGGTAAGAGGCTTGCTTTTGGGATGGTTAAAATGTTTCAGAGGAGCACCTGGGTGGCTCAGTGGTTGGGCGTCTGCCTTTGGCTCAGGTCATGGTCCTGGGATCAAGTCCTGCATCAGGCTCCCCCTGGGGAGCCTGCTTCTCCCTCTGCCTATGCCTCTGCCTCTCTCTGTGTCTCATGAATAAATAAATAATATCTTAAAAAAAAGGTTTTGGAACCAGGCAGAGGTGGTGATTGCACAACACTGTGGATGTATTAAATGCCACTGAATTGTTCACGTTAAAATGATTAACTTCATCTTCTGTAAATTTCAGTTTCTTTCTTTTTCTTTATAAACAAAGGGAGTGTGTGTGTGTGTGTGTGTGTGTGTGTGTGTGTGTCCAGGGGTCTGTTTCTCTGAATCGAGGATGTGATTTTAAAATTCATCCTGTCTTTCTCATGCATGATGACCTTGTGATATGGCTTGAGTATAATTGAAGTAATTTGAGCAGATTAATTTCTTTCCTTAGCTTTTTAAGATTTAACATGTTTGGACTCTGCATCCCAAGCTCAGAGTGCAAAGCAATATGCTAATTGGTATTCAGGGCTTATAGTGCTGCTGCTTCAAAAAACAAACCCAGACAGATGTGTTGAGTTGGTCCCTTAGTTTAGCTGTTTGTGTTCTGGAGAATGCCCTTGGGTCTTGAAGAAAGATTGTTGGGGCTGGAGTCCAAAGCCTGAGTTCTGTTCTGGCTCCTTTTGCCCACTGGGAATACTCCGGTGCCCAGGAAAGAACATGGAGCAGACCTCGGTCCTGGCTTCTGCATTCACTCAACAAACATTCTTGAATCCTGTATTGGAGGTATTAAAGTGAATGTGACACTTTAATACCTCTATTAATACCCTACCTTTGAGGGGCTTACAGTCCAGCGGGTGAGGTAGACACACGACCAATGATCACCTTAATATAAGGTGAGGCGTAATGCTGAAAATTTGCATGGGACATTCTAGAAACCTAAAGTCAAGGTACCCAAACCAACTGGGGGTATAGAGGATATAGAGGAAGGCAGTTAAGGAGGACCTCCTGGACCTCCTGGAATTCATTCTTAAGGTAAGACTAAAAATACTGCTGCATTACCCATTAAGTATGACAAGTAATGGTGAGGGTTTTAGCAAAAGAGGAACATTTGACACTGAGTGGAGACATACACTTTATTTTTTAATTTTTTAAAGATTTTATTTATTTATTCACGAGAGAGGCAGAGACACAGGCAGAGGGAGAAGCAAGTTCCCCGCAGGGAGACAGATGCGGGACTCGATCCCAAGGCCCCATGATCAAATGCCCTGAGCTGAAGGCAGACGTTCAACCACTGAGCCACCCGGGCATCCCGGAGACCTACATTTTAAAAAGTTTCATTTTGGTATTTTTCACCAAAGCACTCATCATTATGGGGGAAACAAGTGTAATTGTAGATGTGGCTTTAATGAATTGTTTTTATTTAGAATCACATAGGAGCATCAAAGCACCTTCAAAACTCAGAACCTGTAAAAGCCTATATATATCCTGGAGGGGAGGGAGGGAAAGGTCTTTGAAAGGACAAAGAGATTGTATAAGTAAGGGAAAGGCACAATCCTGGGGGGTGGCTTTCAGGAAAATAGAATGGTGTAATACGTCCCAGAGTAAAGTTTGAGGCAGGGAAAGGTGGGGGGTGAAGCTGGAACCAGGGGAATAGATTGAAGGCTCTAAGCAGGTAGTTTACGATTTGAGTCTCTGACTGTGGTACTAGCCACGGGGTGGGGAGGGGGTGGGCAAGGGGCACAACTTGAGGCAGTCGGACGGCTCTGAGCAAGAGCAGTGGTGTCACGGAAGGAGCAGGACAGGTGGGTTAGAGAAACTTCCAGAACGGTGCCATCCAAAAGAGCTTTCTGTGATGATGGAAATGTTCTACGATGTGCCTGGCGATACAGTGTCCACCAGCGACGTGTGGGCATTGAACCCTGTCCATGTGGCTAGTGTGACTGTGGAACTGAATCTTAAATTATAATTCATTTACATTTAAGTAGCAGCGTGTGGCTCTTATATTAGACAGTGAGGTTCCAGAAGGTAAAATCAGTAGGAGTTGGTGATTAATTGGCCAGTTTGCAGTGCTGGTGTACAGAGGTAAAGCTACAGGGGCACATTAATGGGCAAGGATATGGGTTTCATCTTGCGCATGTTGGCTTCACATGCATAAGGGGTGTCGGGATGAAGGGTACCAGGTAGGAAGATAAACACGTTCCTTAAGGCAGAGCAGTGAGCTGTAGATGAAAATGTGGGAGGCATTAGCATAAAGTAATAATTGAAATCATAAAAGTGAGTGCCATGGGGAGGCCCCTTAACTGCCTTTGGCCGCACATTCGTATTGCCATGATGGTGATAATATTTGCTCTGCCTACCTTCTGGGACTGTTCTGAGAAACAGATGAGCTGATACGTATGAAAATGCTTGTAAACTCTTCAAACATTAGGCGTGTTTTATGGTATCGTTAGGAGTTGAGAGGGATATGTCCCAAATGTTGTTTTCCAAACATAACAGATAAAATAAAGACGTCAAATTCTGGAAATATTGCAGACTAGATAATGTGTAAGGCCCTCCTGCTAAAATATGACGAGATCCAGGAAAAACAAAAGCAAATATGTCTACAGCATGAATGTCAGGGACTCAGGGACATCTTTGAGGACTCCCCTGAGTGTGTTACTGTGAGCAAACAAACATAAAAGCTGGGCTTATGTGAATGCAAATACCAACACTCCTGCAGATCATGAGACCAGCTCAGGGTCCAGGCCAAAGCGGGAGAGCTGTCCCGGGGATTCCCATGGTAAGCCCTTAAATGGGAGAGAACTGGGTCCGGTCAGTAATATTCCTCACAAATGCAAACGTATGTGTCTTTATTTAATTTTTTCTGGAGAAAATAAAACAATTCAAACATTGAGGATGAATGTCAATCAAAAATTACCTAAAAAATTTCCAAGCACACAGGACATAAACCACCAAAATGAAAGTCATCAGAGGGTGGGACAGCAATGCAGATTTAAGTTCACCAAGGATTTCACAGAAAACAGACACCAAGTGAGAAATTATAATCAGGTATATAGGAAATACATAAAGAATAAAGAATGTATTGTAATACATAATAGTGACATAGAACAATTGATTAAAAATGACATGGGGATCCCTGGGTGGCTTAGCAGTTTGGCGCCTGCCTTCGGCCCAGGGCGTAATCCTGGAGTCCTGGGATCGAGTCCCGCGTTGGGCTCCCTGCATGGAGCCTGCTTCTCCCTCTGCCTATGTCTCTGCCTCTCTCTCTCTCTGTGTCTCTCATGAATAAATAAATAAAATCTTAAAAACAAAAAGGAAAGAAAATGACACACCACACAGCAATGATGACAACAGATGGAATCAGTAGCAAATTTTAAAACTCATTAAAATGACAAACTAATAGATGGTTTAAACTATGTAGTAAACACAAGTGAAGAGAGAATTGGTGAACTTGATAAATCTGAAATTTCCCCACCAAGAGACAAGGAGGTAAATGACTTAAGGAAAAAAAAAAAAAAAAAAGCAGTGGAAATTAGGATGAAAATCTTCTACACCTCTAATTATCATTCTTGAAAAAGACACTAAAGAGAATGGAGGGGAGCCCTAATCAATGAGCTAAAGGCTAAGAATTTTCCACAACTAATGGAGGATAGGAAACCACAGATACATGAAGTACAATGTAATCTGAGTGGAATAAATAAAAAGAAACAGCTAGGCATGTTGTAATGAAGCCGCGGCATACCAGGAGCAGTGACATTATGAAAGCAACAAGGGAAACCAGGTCAACTAAAGAAGGGTTAATCCCTGGGTGGCTCAGTGGTTTAGCGCCCGCCTTCAGCCCAGGGCATGATCCTGGAGTCCCGGGATCGAGTCCCGCATTGGGATCCCTGCATAGAGCCTGCTTTCCCCTCTGCCTGTGTCTCTGCCTCTCTCTCTCTCTTTCTCTCTCTGTGTCTCTCATGAATAAATAAATAAAATTTTTTTTAAAAAGGTTAATCTGATAGAGTGAATTACAGATGTAAATTTCTTCTCAGTTACAGTGAAGACACTCTTCCCATTAGTGCTCTGCAGTTGAATGGGAAGTGTGAATCTTCAGGAATATCCCTGAAGAATGCAGATGCAAAAATCCTCAACAGAATATTAGCAAACTGAATTCAACAACACATTAAAAGGATCATAAACCAATGTAAATTGGTGCGATCTCTGTAGAAAACCATATGAAGGGTCCTCAAAAAATTAAAAATAGAAATACTATATGATCTAGTAATTCCACTACTGGGTTTTTACCCAAAGAAAATAAAAATACTAACTTGAAAAGATATATGCACCTTTATGTTTATTACAGCATTATTTACAATAGCAAAGATAGGGAAACAACCTAGTTGTTATCAACTAGTATACAACAGAATATTACTTGGCTGTAAAAAAGAATGAGATCTTGCCATTTGTGACAGGGTAAATGAACCCAGAGGGTATTATGCTAAACAAAATAAGCCAAACAGAGAAAGATAAATACTATATGATTTTACTTATAAGTGAAATTTAAAAAACAAATGAACAAAAACAGACAAAATCATAAATACAAAGAACAAACTGGTAGTTGCCAGAGGGGACGTGGTTAAAGGATGGGTGAAATAGGTGAAGAAGGTAAGACGTGCAAAAAATATATATATATCCTACATCATGATCAAATGAGATTCATTCCAGGGATGCAAGGATGATTCAACACCTGCAAATCAGTCAATGTGATTAACAAAGGATAAAAATTACATGATTATCTAGGACACTTGGGTGGCTCAGTAGTTAAGTGGCAGGCTCTTGATTTAGGCTTAGGGTCTTGAGATCAAGCCACATTGGATGTGGAGCCTACTTAAGATTCTCTCTCTCCCTCTCCTACCTCTCCCCTGCTCACATGTGCTCACTTTCTCTCTCTCTCTCATCTTTGAAAAAAATCATACAATCGTCTCAATAGATACAGAAAAAGCATTTGGCAAAATCCAACATCTATTTATGATAAAAATTCTCAACAAAGCAGATATAGAGTGAAAGTATCTCAGCATAATAAAGGTCTTATATGACAAGCCCACAGCTAACACCATATTCAATGGTGAAAAGCTGAAAGCTTTTTCTCTAAGACTAGGATTAAGATGAGAATCTCCATTTCTATTCAACATAGTATTGGAAATCCTGGACAGATCAATTAGGCAAGAAAAAAAGACATTCACGAGGAAGAAGTAAAACTGTTACTATTGGCAAAAGACATGATGTTATATGTAAAAACAAACAAAAACTAAAGACTATCAAAAACCTTTAGAATAAAATTCAATATAGTTGCAATATACAAAACCAATACACAAAAATCTGTTGCATTTCTTCACACTAATGAATTATCAGATAGATTGAAAACAGTCCCATTTATGATTACATTAAAAAGAATAAAATATCATAGAGTGACACATAAATCAGTATTGCCATGAATTCCTGTGTTGTACACCTGAAACTAATGTAACATTGTGTGTCAACTATACTAAAAAAGAGAACACATTAATTTTGGTAAAAAGAGAAAGCATAACTAGGAATAAATTTAATCAAGAGCTCAGAAACCTATATATTGCAAATTATCAGACATTAAAGAAATTGAAGAAAACACAAATAAATGCAAAGATATTCCCATGCTCGCGGACTAGAAGAATTCTTAAAATGTCTATACTATCCAAAGCAGTATAAAGATTCGGTACAATCCTTATGAAAATTCCAGTGGTATTTTCCACAGAAATAGAAAAAATAATCCTAGAATTTATATAAAACTACAAAAGACCCAAATAGCCAAAGCAATCTTGAGAAAGAAGACCACAGCGATATCGTGTTCCATGATTTCAAAGTACATCACATAGCTATAGTAATAAAAAGAGTATGGTATTGCCATAAAAACAGACACATATATCAATGGAACAGAATAGAAAGCCCAGAAATAAACTCACACATAAATAGTTTATGACAACAGAGCTAAAATACACAACAGGGAAGGAACAGTCTCTTCCATAAATGGTAAAACTGGACCACTGTCTTACTCTGTACACAAAAAAATAACTCAGAATCGATTAAAGACTTACATATGAGACCTGAAACCGTAAAACTCCTAGAGGACAACATAGGCAATAAGCTCCTTGACCTAGGACTTGGAGATTTTTGGAATCTTGACACCAAAACAAGAGATGCAAAAATAAACAAGTGGAACTACATCAAACTAAAAACTTTCTGCACAGCAAAGGAAACCATCAACAAAATGAAAGGCAACCTACTTGAACGGGAGTATATTTGCAAATCATATACCTGATAAAGAGCTAATATCCAAAATATATAAAAGAACTCCTACAACTCAATAGCAAAAAAAAAGATCAAACAATGGGTAGAAGATCTGAATAGACATATTTTCCAGCAACTACAGATAGCCATCAGGCACATGAGAAGATGTTCAACATTACTAATCATCAGGGAAATGCAAATCAGAACCTCAATGAGGTACTACCTCACACCTTTTAGAATGGCTAACATCAAAAAGACAAGGAATAACAAGTGCTGGCGAGGATGTGGAGAAAAGGGAACCCTTGTGAACCATTGGTGGGAATGGAAGGTGTGGCCACGGTGGATAACCATATGAAGGCTTCCCAGAAAATTAAAAATAGAACTACCCTATGATCCAGCATTTCCACTTCTGGGTACCCAAGGAAATGAAACAGTAAATGAAAGAAGTATATACACCCTCCCATATTCACTGCTGCTTTATTTATTTATTTATTTATTTATTTATTTATTCATTTATTTTTATAATAAATTTATTTTTTATTGGTGTTCAATTTACCAACATACAGAATAACACCCAGTGCTCATCCTGTCAAGTGCCCCCCTTAGTGCCCGTCACCTATTCACCCCCACCCCCCACCCTCCTCCCCTTCCACCACCCCTAGTTCGTTTCCCAGAGTTATGAGTCTTTATGTTCTGTCTCCCTTTCTGATATTTCCCACACATTTCTTCTCCCTTCCCTTATATTCCCTTTCACTATTATTTATATTCCCCAAATGAATGAGAACATATAATGTTTGTCCTTCTCCGATTGACTTACTTCACTCAGCATAATACCCTCCAGTTCCATCCACGTTGAAGCAAATGGTGGGTATTTGTCATTTCTAATGGCTGAGGAATATTCCATTGTATACATAAACCACATCTGTATAAGAGCCAAAGCAATGGAAACAATCTAAATGTCAGTCAATGGATAAAGAAATTGTAATATCTATATCTATCATCTAATCTATCTATCTATCTATCTATATCTTCTATGTAGAATCTAAAACAAAACAAAAAACCTGAAGCTCATAGATACAGAGAATAGATTGGTGGTTGCAAGAGGCAAGGGCGGAGGGTGGGAGAAATGGGTGAACTGTCTTTTTTTTTTTTTTAATTGAATACAATTTTTTTTTTCTTAATCAGAGGTATGGGAGACCATTCTTTTTAGGCTGTCCCAGTTCTGTGTTTTGACTAAAGATGTTTAGTTTTTCTTGGTAGTGAAAAAAATGCGTACCATATATATTGATACTAAATGTCTGATTGCTACTTTATAGTAGTCCTTATAAGTGGGCAAAAATGTGGTTATTTCATATTAATGGAACTCTATCAAGGCTGCAATCATTCAGTTTAAGTGTTTCCTCATGACACATGTTTATTGACTTAAGTGCCTGAGTGTATTCCTACCACGTTAGCTGGAGTCTGCAACTTTTCCACTGTGAGACACATATAGTTGTGTCTGTGAAACACGTGTGAGACCCATATAGTTGCATAGTTGAGACATGTGTAGACACTACGGAGCGTCTTCCCAACCTAGAGCGATGGTAACATCTGCATTTGGGTATGAAAAGGATTCTAAAATGTTTTTTAAAATAAAAATGACTTGTCTAACCCTTACTGCTAACAACGATATGAAGGTACTTAGCGTTGGTCCTAAAGCTCTTATATGTGCCAGGTCTAGTCCTAAAATGTCCTTTGAACTGAAAGCCTAGCTCAAAGGACTTCCTTTGCAGGGACAGGATAGTTCTGTGTCTGGATTGTGGTGTTGGTTATAGGAATCTATACATGTGATAAAATGTCACAGAATTATTTATGCATGTATATACACACACGCACACACACCAGATAATGCATGTGAAAATTGGAAATCAGAGTACAGACCTGTAGTCCACTTAAGATATATCAACATCAGTTTCCTGGTTTTGTTATTGTTATTCAATTATGTAAGATGTTACATGGGATCTCTTTAGTGTTTTTTTAATCCATTCTTCTATTTTTGCAACTACCTGTGAGTCTGTAATTATTTAAAAAATGAAAGTTTAGGAAAAAAATGGCAGCCAGGAAAATAGATTCTTCTTGATATTTCTGATTCTAATAGAACATTAATAGAAACAAATATTTAGAAATATTTGGTACACCCCAGAGGGTAAAGTCTGTTGTCTCATTGTGGTTATCAAGTGAGCTGGAGAGTCCAGCTTATTGTCTCTATGGCTATTTCAGGTTGAATGCTTGCAACAGAAAAGTAAGAAGGCCACTGTTGTTACAAACCTTGAAAGACCAGCTGGAACTGTCCTTGTTGCCTAAAATTAAATACACTTGTGCCATAGCATAAAAAATTGTTTATCGTCGTCAGTGGAATGGTAGGGTTTTGTTTTGTTTTTGTTTTTTAAAGAGTTTCAAGTTTTTCAAGTTTGGTGTAGGACTATAAGTGGAAGCATGAAACATTTGGAAAATGTAGAATTTACTGTCAATGAATGTAATTTTGCCTTAAATAAGCCATGCCGAATTAACCAGTTAATGAGTCCAGATAATGAGAAACTATGAGTATGTGGCTTTTCTTAAACATAGGAAGATTGTGATTGTTCTATTCTTTTACCATCCACTCTGTCTTCTTTCTTTTCTCTTTTATATTTTCACTTGAAACAGGTTGTATCTTTATTTTTTTTGTAGACAACTTTATTTTTTTTAAAGAGTTTATTTATTTATTTGACAGAGGGAGAGGGAGAAGCAGGCTCCCTACTGAGCAAGGAGCCAGATGCAAGATTTGATCCCAGGACCTTGAGATCATGACCTGAGCTGGAGGCAGACACTTAACCAACTGAGCCACCCAGGTGCTGCTTCTCTAGACAACTTGAAATCATTCAGAGTTAGCAGGATGGTATTCAGAAAATATGTTAAAATATCAATTATTACAGCCAGTGCCTTGAGAATTATCTCCCTGTCTCCTTGTTTTGTAACAAGTAATAAAAAGTTCTTTGCTTTCAACATTTCAAAAAAGAAAAATATGACAATCAAATTAAGCAATAGTGAGGAAAAAACTGACCTCCAGTAAGACAAATCCAAAAAAAGGGAATTCACAAATACTATTAGAATGAAAAAGCTATAGTTAGAGCAGAGATTAAATAAGAGAAGACTGAAAATTTTTAAGGTAATAAATTGGATAAATTCTTCCCCTCTTAACAAACCTCTAGAAAATGCATAATGACTTAAAAAGTAGATATTTTTAAATAGTAGATACCTCTACATTTAAAGGAAAATGAATGGGTAATTAAAAATTTTCCCCAAAGGAGAACACAGAATCAGATGATTTTACAGATAAGCTTTCGAGACTTTGAAGGAAGAGATCATTTCCTGAGAAGAAAGAGGGAGCATTCCCCAACTTATTCCAAGAGCAAGTATAACTTGAAACCGAACAACACTGTATGAGGTGAGCCCATCACGTGTGCGCCTATAAACACAAATGCAAAAATTCCAAGCCACAAATTCAAAAGGTAACAGGGCAAGTAATGTGAAACCTTTAAGGTCCGTGTTACAGACTGTGTGTGTGTGTCTCAAATTCCTATGAACAAAACCCTAATTCCTAATGAGTCGGTTTTAGGAGGTAGGGCCTTGGGATGTAATCTGGTCTAGATGAGGTCATGAGGGTGGAGACCCCATGATGGGATTAGTGTCCTACAGGAAGAGGAAGAGACTAGAGCTCACACCCTCTCTCTACATGCACGTACCAAGGAAGCCGAAGTGAAGACCTAACCAGGAAGGCAGCCCTTAGCAAGAACCCAGCCATGCTGGCACCCTGAGCTCAGACTTCTGGCCACCAGAATTGTGAGAGGTCCGTGTTGGTTGTTTCAGCACCCCCAGTCTGTAGTATTTTCGTTATAGCAGCCCAAACTCACTGAGACCGTCAAGGAAGCAATCTGCTACATTTTCTTATTAGGTTCAACAGTTTGGACTCGATTTCTTTCCTTTACTATTGTTTAATCTTAACAATACTGAACTGGACTTCAAGATGGAAAATGAGCATCTTTGCCTTCTTCCTGATTTTTAAAGGACATGCTTTGAGGGTGTCACCATTAAGAATGTTGTTAGCACAAAAAAAAAAAAAAAAAAAAAAAGAATGTTGTTAGCTGTAGGTTTTTTAGATGGACTCCTGATCAGATTAGTGGAGTTCTTTCTGTTCCTGGTTTGCTTGTTTGGAAGAGACTTAAGAGACAGAACAACCAAGTGTAAGAAGTGAATCCTATTCGGCTCCTGCCTCCAATAAGCCAAAAGCAGACTTTTTGAGCTGTTGGAGGGAATTTGATTATGGTTTGGGTATTAGAGAAAAACAGCAAATTATTTTAACGTAGGTATGGTCATGCATTGTGATTGTGTAAGAAAATGTCTGGTTTGGCGGGGGGTTTGGTGGTAAAAATATGCATCATATAAAATTTAGCACTTTAGCCAATTTTAAATGTACAAGTTCTGCAGCATTGTGTTCACATTGTTGTGCGACCATCGCCACCATCCATCTCCAGAATGTTTTTCACCTTCCCATGCTGAAACACTGTCCCCACTGAACACTAACTCCCTGTCCCTCCCACCTCAGTTCCTGGAAGCCACCCTTGCACATTCTGCCTCTATGAAGTTGACCACTCCAGGCACTGCATATAAGGGCATACAATATTTGTCCTTTTCTGACCGGCTTAAACTTCATTTTGCATAATGTCCTCAAGGTTTACCCATGCTGTAGCCTGCATCAGAATTTCCTTCCTCTTTAAAGCTGAATTGTCTTTGCCACGTTGTTTATCCATTCATCCGTTGATGGACGCTTGGGTGGCTTCTTTTTGGCTACTGGGAGTGCTGCTAGGAATATGGGTGTACCAATATCTGTTCAAGTCTGTTTTCCATTCTTTCAGATACCTATATATACACTTAAAAGTGGGATTGCTGGCCATGTGGTAAATCTGTGCGTGTCTGAGGAATTGCCAGACTGTTTTCTGCAGCAGCTGCACCATTTCACATTCCCACCAGCAAGGCACAAGGGCTCTACTTTCTCCACATCCTTGCCAACGCTTGTTAAGAAAATGTCTGTTTTTAATGGATTTATATGAGGTAGAGTTGAAGAAGAATTATTAGTCACCCATTGCCTACAGAGCAGTCATGCCCCACCCATGGGACTTCAGGCCCCCACCAGCTGACAGGCAGTACAGCCATCTGCTTGGGCTGCTTTCACTCTTAGTTGTGACCATGCCTATATTTGCCATGTGTGCCTATAAAATTTCCATTATGCTCTGAAGGACTTTAAAAGAAAAAAGGAAAACACTCTGATTTAGTGATATGTACATATATATAGTAAAACTATCAGTTTTTAAAAGGCAACAAAATGCTAGACATTATTCATGATTCTAGGTACCTTTCGGGCAAGAGTTGGGGATAGCACCAGAGAGGAATACCATGGTATTGGTCATGTTCTGGTTTTTAAGTTGGGTGCTGGTTTCCTTAGGTCCTTATTATGATGCTTCATTACCTCTATAAATTGCATATATCCTTTTTCATATTTAGTATTACATAACTTACATTTTTAAATCCTCAACCAGTAACTCTTATTACTTAGAGCTCTGGTTCTTACATGTTGGTCAAAGATCTGGTGCTCGTCTGAATTTCAGCTGGCATAGTATAAGGCAGAGACAATAGAGGGAGTTTTATAAAGCTAAGTTTACTTGATTTCAAGGATCGTGTTTTTCAATTAATGTCCTCTTTAATTTGGTATTAAAAGAGCCTTCAGAAATGATCATAGAGTTAAAAGGATGCAGTTTGTTGTGTTGTTTGTTTTATTGTCTTTACAAATGGCAAACAAAAAAAGTAGATGACCTTGTATAAGGTCATTACCATTGAAAAATGTTATGGTCCTTGAAATAAAAAATTCTAGGAATTATTGCCTCAGAGAACAGAAACGGCATTCATTAGCCAAACAGCAAGGCTGATGATACTCAAGGTAGTGATTTTACTTACCACTTTTGACACAGAATGCAGCTCTTCAACTTAATAAGGTGATTTAGAGGAACCGCTGATCGGCCCTACCTAAAGACTCCTGAATAAATTTGAATTAACTCAGCAGAGACCTACTCCAAGTCAGTAGAGCTAGCGTCTCAAACATCAGCTGATGATGATCAAAACTAACATTTGAGTACTTTCTCTACCACTATTTTGTAGAAATTGTCCCACTTAAAGCTCAGAAATGCATTATTGCCATTTCCCTGATAACTGGAACCTTGGCTAATGTCTTGCTCGGCATCACGTAAGTCAGAGAAAGGGGAGCTAAAAATTCAGAACCGGTTTGGCAGCACGACCCTTCATCAACACGCATAGCTACTACTCAATTGAATAGCACACGTGACACCCCCAGTGCAAAGCTAAAATGCTAAGGGCCACAAAACAAGTCCTGAGAGCTGAATTCAGAACTTGGCCCGGTCCCTTGCAGTACCTCCCATATTTTGGATTGTCTGACATTTGTAGAGTCCAGAATCATAGAGCTTGAAGGCGGGGAATGCAGAGTTCGCTAGAAACATTATAGTTTTACCACTGAGGTCTTCAAATGCACATGGAGGCAGGGATCTAGCTGCATTTATGTCTTGTCTCCCTCCCAGACACTCATGAACACACTATATAAATTCACTATAGAAATCGAAGACTGGGGGAAAGGAGTTCCAGGCGAACTCCCATGGCTGACAGCTGAAGTATCACGGGGAGTGGGAAGAAGGTGGTCCAGCTTCCAGCCAAGAGGCCTCAAGAGAGGTTTGGAAGACAGTGAACTTTTTGAGTGAGAGGGCTTATAACGAGATAGGGGAGTGGAGGCTCAGATTCCTGAATCTCCTCAGAGAAGGATAAAAGAAAGGCAAAAGACAGTTCAGACTGCTTCCAGATAATGTTATCTCAGTAGAGAAATGGGAAAATGCTCACATAAGCCCATGCGTTCTAATTCGTATTGTAGTAAAGTGAAGGCTTTGAACGATGTTCCTATTTTCTTTTAGGTTCTTTATCTTTCACGTTTGTCAGTGGGCGCCTGCCAGGGCTCCTCCTCAGTCATACCTACTGCCTCCCAGCATCTCAACATCCTTAAGAGTCGCATGTGGTTTCTCCCCATCCTAGCAAGTTCAGACTTCCCCTTCTTTCTCTTGTCCTCTCCTGTCCTCCCTTTCCTTCTTGTGTCAGTCAGTTGCCTGTGACTGTGTAACACATCACCCAAATGAGAGTGGCGTTAAGCAATGTGCTGTTGTCTCCCACAATCTTGGGAAATGACCAGGTTCTAGAGGGTGATTCTTGCGCTTGGTGCCTCATGCAGTTGCAGTCAGAGGCTGGCTGGGATTGGAGCCCTCCAACGTCTCCTCTGGTTTGGGCACCTGAGGTGGCATCTCGGTAGAACAGCTGTGGTGCCTCAGGTGAAGTAGTGGGAGGCTGACTGAATGCTTCCCTCTCTCCCTCCATCTGTCCCTTCATGTACCGTACAGCCTCTCTGCGTGGTTAGCTTGGGCTTCCTCACAGCATGGAGGTTCGGAGTAGTGGGAGGTCTTCTATGGTAACGATTTTTCCCCTAGATAAGCAATCCAAAAAACCAAAGCAGAAGGAGGTTCAAAGCTTGGGAGTCACTCAGCACCGCTGTTGCTGCATTTTATTGGTCCAGAGAAAGTCAGAACAAAACCCACTCTAGGGGAGAGGGACCCTATACGAATACAGGGAGGTATGGTTTATGGGGATGATGTACTTCTGCAAACCTGGCTACCACATTTCTGATTTATTGAAATTTGACTCCTTGTGACTGAAATATCTTAAGTTACTGTCTCATGTCTTGTGTCACATCCATGATTTATGATTTCTTCTTTCTTTTATTTATTTTAATTTTTTAATTTCTTCTTTCTAATTGTTGTTTATACTACTAGCGATTGAAAGACTTCTTTTAGGAATTCTTATGCATTCTTTCAAATGAATCTTAACAATATATTTTTATTTACTGATATTAAAATTTAAGCACCCAGAGGGCCCTATAGAAAAGCTACATGACTGTTTTTTAGAAAGTCTCTTTGGGAAATCAGATTTGATTCACTTTTTAACCACTGATGATAACATATCACACTTAAAAGGCAGATCAGTTTTAGGGAAAAGCGATACACCCTCATGTATGGGTGTCCTTCAGTGAACTCACCCACAAGATTGCTTTTCATGCTTAGCCACTAATTTGAAAACCTGTTCTCTTGTTGGGACTGAACCATGCTTTATTTTCTGGCTAGACCTTTTATTTATTTATTTATTTTTAATTTATATCAAGCTCTTACACAATCCAAAGCTTTTTTTTTTTTTTTTTTTTTTTTTTACCACCCCATCCCCGCCCCGGAAAGAAAGAGATAACTTGACTCTAAAAGATTTTAGCTTAGTCCTATGGCAGTTTCAGAAATTCTTTATTTAAAACCTCCTACCTATAGATGGATTAAAGTTCCTTAGCTTCGGCAAATGCCATTGAGGCCTTAGGTTCTTATAAAGAGTCATTGACATTTTTTTCTCTTCTTTCTTTCTTTCTTCTTTCTTTCTTTCTTTCTTTCTTTCTTTCTTTCTTTCTCCTTTCTTTTTGTTAAAGAAGCTAAATCTCTGAAGTTTTTCTCTGGTGATCATAAAGAATAACACATGTGGGACAAAATGGGCAGTTGGAGGTGGCAAATAATTTGATTTTTTTCCCCCCTTACCCACAACCCTGGGGAGAACTCTGCCATAAAGGAGTAATTTGCTCATGCGATTTCACTGCAGTTGCCATAAAAAAAAAAAAAACAAAAAAAACACACCTAACAGGAACAGTAGGCCAGAAGCGTTTCCAATCCCTGGAGAAAAGAGTCAAGGATTTACGGTGGGAAGCAGAGCAGTCCTTTTTCTCTTTTACAGTGATTAGGAGTGAAGTATCTGAGGTCGATACCACTTCTCTCACACAGGACTTTATATAGATTCAGTGGAAGCTGACTCTGAAGAGTGATCATCAGTGGTTGAAGTTTTCCATAGATTGTCTTCATGCAGGGGGAAGATTTTGTTTAAAAAAAAAAAAAGATTCCAGACTCCATTCTTCCCCAGTTTTTAGAAAAGCATTAGAGGGGCACCTGGGTGGCTCAGTGGGTTGAGCGCCTGCCTTTGGCTCAGGTCATGATCCCGGGGTCCTGGGATCAAGTCCCGCATTGGGCTCCCTGTGAGGAGCCTGCTTCTCCCTCTGCCTGTATCTCTGCCTCTCTCTCTGTCTCTCATGAATAAATAAACAAAAAAATCTTAAAAAAAAAAAAGCATTAGAGAAAATAGCAAGGTATGCTGTTGGTAATTTGCTTCCACACCCGTGTCCTCACACCTGGGTTCTGTGTGCAGCTTGAGTGAAGGGGCCCTAGCCTCAGAGCCCTGCAGCTCCCCCTCTGCTCCGGGAGAAGGGGGGGCAGTGCTCTTGAGTTCTAGCTGGATTTTTTCTGAAGCTTTACCCTAACCTCCCCCCCGCCCCCCGTACCCCTCTCCCCAGTGAAACTTTCCACTGAGCTTCAGGTTGAGGCCAAAGGTGCTGCTCACTCCCCTACCACCCTAGGACCCCTCTTCCCAAAGGTCAGCTCACACCTACCCTCAGTGGTGCCAACTGTTGATGGCAGGAGGTGACCCAACCTGAGGGGGCCAGGCAGCAGGAAAGAAAGGGGGCTGGGAGGGGGTGACCGGGGCCAGGATCACCAGGGACGTTTTTGTTCACCATTCTCTTCATTCTCACAACTTCCTCGGGAAGCCCAGTTCACTCCTGCCTTCGTAGGTGAGGAAACCTGAAGGCAAGAGTTTAAATAACTTGCTTTCCTGCAACGTACTTCAACCAAGTATGTAAAGTATTGAAACCAAATAAAATCTAAGAATTTTACTTACTCCTTGGGTAAGATGAGGGATTTGAATCTCAGCCTGACAGCCCAGCCACTGTTGGTTCATGGGACCACTCACCCACCCACCCACACTCCCATCCCGCTCCCAAGCCATTGCTAACTGGTAATCCACTTCTGAATGAAAACGGGGCGGCTTTCTTGAGGTGAGCCTGTGGCACCTAGTCAAGTAACAATAGTTGTCACTCTCTCTTGTTTAATCTTATAGTGGAGTACGAGAAGGAGTTCTCCCCTGGCCAGCGACACCACAAAGAGTTCAAGTTCAACTTATCCCAGATTCCTGAGGGTGAGGCGGTGACGGCTGCAGAATTCCGAATCTACAAGGACTGTGTTGTGGGGAGTTTTAAAAACCAAACTTTTCTTATCAGCATTTATCAAGTCTTGCAGGAGCATCAGCACAGGTATGAAGGCTCAAGGCACCCATACGGGTGGGGCTGGCCCCCATTTCTCACCCTGCCATCATCTAACCCCGAGTATGTCTGTGGAAGGTGATTTGGAGTTCAGGGGCAGCACACGAGCATGATGAGGAATGCATTCTGAATGGTAGTGTTTAGCCAGCAAGAAGATTTTTTTGGTTATTAAAATGAAGATTTTTTTCCAAATAGTTGTCTTTTCCTAAGCAAGCCAGTGGACGGTATTTACTAAGCATCCTTTGTGATCAGAGAACATATGCCTTATTGGGGTTAAAACATTGCCCACCGTGGTTCGACCGGTGAGGGTGGCTAAAATCAATTCATACATGAAAGTCATGTAAGGATGCTTATAAATGATACTCACTAAGTTAGTGGAAAGCTGTGTGTTTGCCTCTAATACATATATGTGAGCTGTCTTTGAGTGTGTGTATGGGTGTGTATCTCGAATGTATCTCTTCTCATTTGGATACAAAGGAACAGTAGACTATTTGCCCCCCTCCCACCCCATGTCTGGAATATTCTTGTTTTTTGAAATGAGGCTAGACCATTTTTATGAAAGAATTTCAACAGCTTACATTCTTGGGGCTGCCTACCAATAAAGAAAAACTAACATGGAGTGATTTCTGGAGGATTAGAAGGGCCAAGGGAAGAAATATTACAGCAGCTGGTCCAATCCTGTAGCACATAGAAAGCAAGCCAGTGATCTTGACTTGTGCTTAGTATTTGGGGGTCAGTCAGTTAGTTCTTGAGAATTGGTGGGCCTGATGCAAAGGTCAGCACCGCTGCATACGTAGTGCCCAGGATGGAGAACACAGCACATGATGGGACAGCCTGGCAATTATACGGTAAATAGGCAGACGACAAAGGGAGAGAGTACAGAGATGGAGGGAACCCCACATTTACAATCTCTGTAGGGGATTTGCCAGCTTTGGTTTCACACACCAAGTCAAGATTCTTGCTTTTGGGCTTGGAAATCTGTTGACTTCCCAAGAATGTCCAAAGGTTTAGGAATGACTTCGGTTTCTCCTGGACTTACGGATCTATGTGTGGCTCTGCCACAAATATGCACGCTAAAATAATAATGACTGTAAACTGGCCCCATAAAAGGTTTATTTTGAAAGCACTACCAACATGTGGCCCTTGTGCATATTCGAGTGTGTCATGAGGGAAACAGGAAAGGGAAAACACGTGCCAGGCTTTGGGGGCACATTGTGGTGTTGAATATACGCACTGAGCATTGTATGTGAGTTCTTTGTCGGGATAGTTATAAGTAAAATACAGCCATTGGTATCTATAACAGACTAGAATTTCGGAATGAAGGGAAGGTTTTCTGTTGTCTGATTTTCACCCCTAAATAAAAGTATCATCAGTGACTTAACTGTTAAGGGCCTCTTTTGAAATAACAAATTATTTGTTGGTAGATTTTTGTCTTTTGATATTTCAGAAAGAATTGATACTCAGTGGTGATTCTTGGAGCCTGCTTTAAGCCATTGATTGTCAGTCTGCCTAATTATATGTCCACTGCATTTATCTGGCAGAAATAACCTACCAGTACCTTCCTGGCTCAGACATTTGTTTGGAATCCATGGTTTTCTCTGTTCCGCAGGAAAGGCTTTATAGTGAAAACACTAGATTGGGATTTTTGTGTAACTATGGGATTTTTCAAAATTATTATTATTTAAAAAATAGAGCTAGCAGACCATTTGTAAGGTTTATATTGAACTCCAGCCAAAAACGAACAGCTGCCTTGTGCTTAAGATGGTGGTGTCATACTTTCTCCGGGCCAGCAGTGAGTTTGGAAAACAAAATCCCAAACAGCCCCAACCTTTGATGACTCTGTCAAAGCAGAGTTGTAATTTCTCTGCCTTCTAGGATGGGAGTATTTGGCGATTGGATGTGTTTAACTTTTGTGCATAGGAAAGGGGATATATGGGAGAATTGGGAAATTCTCATGCTTTTGAAAGGCTGCAGGTTGACCAACAGGAGATTTTCTTTTCTTATCGGTG
Source organism: Canis lupus dingo (assembly GCF_003254725.2). NCBI lineage: Eukaryota > Metazoa > Chordata > Mammalia > Carnivora > Canidae > Canis > Canis lupus. The sequence continues at coordinate 7,900,848 of NC_064277.1, forward strand.
GGCTAGGAGCCCAGGTCTCCTGCTGTCTCCTGATGTTCTTCCAGAGGCCTCCAGATTTAACTGCAGGGCTCCTTCTGGGGAAGGTTTGATCTCCCCATCTGTACCGTCTTGGGGTTTCCTGGCTAAAAATGATCGGCCAAGCTTGTGAAGAAACTTATTTGTCTAATCTGTGTGTAAGTGAAATTTGTAGTATTTGATGGATTCACTTAATTTAACAAATGTTTGTTTTGCAAAATAGTTGGCCTCCTTGAAAAAGAAAACTACAAAAAAGGCAGGTTTTTCAGTGCTGAATTGTACCTCCAGCTAAGGCAAAAGAAGTTATGTGTTGGGCCTCTTGATATAAAAGGCAGCTAAGAAGCCTAACCCAGGGGAGGGTCAGAAAAGATTCTTGGAGGATAGGCCATTGCTATGAATTGTGCAGAAACATATTCCTCTTACTGATAAGAAATCACTGGAACAGGTAAGTTCAAAAAAGTGACTACTTGAATAGATGGTGCTTTGAGTAAGAACAGGGAAACATTTGATACTTTATTCAAAACCTGAGAATAAGCTTTGAGATAGAATCTAAGTCCTGAAAAGATCTGGAGCAACCCATAGAGCAGAATTGGATCAGCAACCCAACAGCACGTACAGTAAAATCAGAGCAGCAAAGGGTGTTAATATCTGGTGTTATAAATCATGTTTTTATGATGACGCTGGTAAAAATCGGCATTTGCATAGCACTTAGAGTTTGGAAAGAGCCTTTTCACATATTCCCTCACTAGGATTTAACCGCTGACCCCCATCAGATAAGCAGGGCAGGCATGTTACCTTTTAGAGAATGAAACGTGGCACGTAAGAATTTTGCCAAGTCCAAATTAGGCCTGCATTGTTGTCTGCTGTTTCCCAAGTCACCCTGATGACAAAGGGACAGTTCCAAGATAAAGGTGAAGTGCCAGAAAGAGGTAAGCAATCCCCTTGGGGCATGCCCTTTGTCTCCATCTGGTTAGCTTTGATGCAAACATCCTAAAGATGTTTCTGTGTGGGTGTTCAATGAGATGGCTCTGTTGGGGGTGCAGATGTGTCTGCTAGAGTTCAGGCCCTGGTTCTTTGACTTTCCAGGCTTTTCTTCAGAAATGTTTGTTGACCTACTGAGAAACCATAAAACTGTTAGCAGCTTTTCTAGAGGAAGGGTATGGACAAGAAAAAAGACTAGAATAATTCTATACAAAAGTATTTGTACTTATTCCGAGTGTTACCTATTTGTCCATGGACTTTACCTTGTTCTCCCACATCTCATACACACTAAGCTGTCTTCATGCTTGTAGTGTAAAGGCTGCTCTGAATACCTTTGACCTTCTATATTTGTGGTTGTAGTCTGTTGCTTTTCAGAATGTGTACTCATGATCTTTAATTATATTTTTAAAAATATATTTATTTGAGAGAGAGCATGAACAAGGGAGACAGGCAGAGGCAGAGGGAGAAGCAGACTCCCCACAGAGCAGAGAGCGTGACCCTGGGATCATAACCTGAGCTGAAGGCAGATGCTTAAAATGATCAAGCCACCTAAGCACTGGATCGTTAATTTTATAGCTCCTGTAGATTAATAGTGCAGTTTTGGGGCCTTCCAAAAATATCCTTTTCATCTACACTTATTTGGTTAAAGACATTCTTTTACGGTTCTTATTTGAATTTCATATAATTAGAAGTTAAAGTCAAATAGCATCTCTTGAAAGCCAGCCAGAAATGTTTTCAGTGTCTGAAAGATGGCCCTATTTTGTTTTGTTTTGTTTTTATGATGGCCCTATTTTGTACTTGAATTTGCCCACTTGTTTCTGCTAGCTTTGAAATCCCATATACTACTATGTTTTAGAAATTACATTGCTGGAAGTGATAGTCTGTCTTCTGTGCATATAACTTTTCTGTGTTCTATCATGGTGCAGTCTTTGGAAGACATGTAGAGGAAGAATTAATTCCAAAATTTAAAATTCAGTGTGTCCTGGTGTAAGCAATATCACAACCTACTCCTCTGTTTCCAAACAGGCAAAGTTTTTTCTTTCTTCTTTGTTTTTTGTTTTTTTTTTTTTTTTTTTTTTTTTTTAGTTCATGTTTCATCCTAACTTCATTAGGCTTAGGGTGTGAAAAATGAATGTTTGAATCAAGAGAACTGAGCATTAGAAATGGATTTTGAAACTGAGAAAGATTTCCTTAGGCCACCCAGAAGCTGTGCTAGTACAGTCCCTGGGAATAATCCCAGACAGAATTATTGCTTAAACTAAATTTTTCACCAAGTTCGCCATTTACATATTTTACAGATAGAATGTAATTGTTTCAAGAGAGAAAATCACTGTTAGAGGGCAAAAACACATTTTTCCAGAATTTTTAGTTGGATAATGCTCCTCTGAACCATTCACAGAGATAGAGAACACAGGAATAAGTGAGGGAAGGGCAATGAGGATGAGTTCAGGTTTGGACATGTTTGAGACATGAATGGATGCCCAAGAGGCAGTGAAATATGAAAGTTTTTAGCTCAGCAGAATGAGCTAGCTGGAGTAGTAGATATTTGAGATTCTAAATGAACTAGTAAAGTAGATTAGATAGCCTAGTTGTGTAAGAATAGAAATAAATAATTGCCCTAGTATCATTTATTGGAAATACTATTCTTTTTCCATGCACTTCAGTAGCATCTTTGTTACAAATCAGGTGACCATGTATGTGTGGGTCTGGTTCTAAGACCTTTATTCTGTTCCATTGGTTGTCTTTTTCTTGCACCAATCTATACTCTTCGTTATCTTAGTTTCATAAGAAGGCTTGATAACTGTATATAAATTCTTTAAATTTTGAAACTCTGTTAGCTAGTTATGGCCTTTTGCATTCCCACATAAATTGTAAAATCAGCATTTTAATTTCTATAAAGAAACTTGTGGGGCTTCTAATTGGAATTCCATTAAATCTAGAGATCAATTTTGGAAGAATTGACTCTTACTAATATTGAATGTTCCAATCTAAGAATGTGGTATTTGCCTAGGCTTTCTTTCACTTTTCTTAGTAATATTTTATGATTTTTTTGTGTCTTATATATTCTTATTAGATGATTCTGATTTATAGATCATTAGAATATTCCCGGTTTTGACGATTTTTATGCTATTGTAAATAATATTATTAGCTTTTAAAAACTTCGGTGTCTAATTGTTTCTGCTCACAAAGAAATACAATTGATTTTTGTATATTGATCTTATATCCAGCAACCTTGCAAATTCAATTATTCATTCTAATAATTTTTTGTGCAAAATTTTTGGAATTTCTATAAATATAATCATGTCATCTATAAATATCAGTTTTATTTCTTCTTTTGTAATTCTTACATTTTTTTTCTCCATTTTTCTTGTTTTATTGTACTGACTGGACATGCAGTACAATTTTGAATTTGAGTCAGATTTCTGTCTCAGATCAGAAATCCCTGAATGAATTTGCATGTAATTATATATATATATAATATCTTTATAGGTACTCTTTATTAGAATCTTAAAGAAGTTCTCTATTTCGAGTTAAGTTTTCTAATATTAGAAATTCGTGTGGAATTTTATTTTTAAAAATTTCTGATTTTTTCCCCTAAGTGTTAATGTGATATACTACATTAAACTATTTCCAAATGTTAAACCAACCTCGCATTCATGGAACAAGCCCAACTTGTGATTTATTATCCTTTTTACATAATGCTAGATTCAGAGATCATATCTGATAACTCTATTATTCAGGATCACCTGTGGGTCTGTTCCCATTATCTATTTGTTCTCTTGATTTTTCCTCATTTGACTTTATTTCTTGGCATGACTGATCATTTTTTTAATTCAGTTCTGGCCATTATCTATGGAAAATATTTATAAATGCTGTTATCTCTTTCTAGAGTGGATTTCCTTGTCTTCTGGGAGGCACACAAAATACAGGGTGATCTCTCATTCTTTTCAAGCATTTAAGGGTATTTAAGGATGTGTTAAGAATGATCTGTTTCTGGTTTTTTCCTTTCTCCTAGAGTTTAGCCTTCTAGGGGTCTCAGCTGAAGGTCTAGGATGTTTGATGTTTACCAGAGCTCCTCTTCCTTGGTGGGCTCTGCACTCTAATTTTTAACTTCCAGCATTGAGAAACTGCCAAAAACTCTGCTTAGCTTTTTGTCCTTTAAGCAGTTTCTTTCTGCTTGTTTTCTCAGCTTCCTACTCCACGCATTCACAGCCTCATATTTGGCAAATATCTCAAATGGAAATGTTGGAGTTGAAGGCAGCCAGGACTTGAAGAGCCAAAGTTCTATAGGAGGTGAAACCAAACTTGTATGAGCTCACTTTTATGCAGCCCCTTTCCCCTGGGACCTTAGCCCTCCAGGTCCAAACTTCCCGAAGCTCCAGTTTTTGTCCCTGCCAGTGATGTTGCTCCAAGCTGTAGGCTTCTGCTCCTTTCTGTTTGATACCCATGCATCATGCCAGGAATGATCAAATCTACTGAAATGAAAAGGCAACACAAAAACAATACAAATGTAGGGCTCACCTCCATGTATTTTTCTTCTCCCTGTGATCTTGACCCATCAAGTGTTGACTGTCTTAGTTGCTTTAAGATGACTACAAACAAGTTTATTTTTTCACTTGTCCTCAGTGGGAGTGTTAGTTTGATACATCATAACCAGAAGCATATGTCTCTGAAACATAATATTTTTATTATTTTTATTTTGAAATCTTTACAATGAATCCCCACAAATGTTGATATGTGTGATTCATTAACCAAATAGTGTAGTTTGGGAAACAAGACCTGAACCGGGCAGTCAGTCCAGTTCCAAGATCTGGGAGAGTAATTTCCTTAGAAGAGCATTTCTTACAGATCGATTGCTCTAGAGTGCTACTGGATTTTCAGTGCTGCTGGCTAAAGTGAAGTGACATGAACCTTTATCTTCAACTGAGGTATAAGTGAGATACCTGAGACTTTTTTTTTTTTTTAAGAGAAGGGCAAATTTGAGAAAGCCAGGATGGGAGAACCTTATTGTGGTTGGGGCAGAGCGAAATCAAAGCCTTTTATCGCTGTGCCCAGCCACACCTGTTTCTCTTTCTGTGTCTGGCTTTCACAAGTGTGATCCTCAGGGACTCCTGAAATCTTACTTGCTTATTTGATAATCTCTGGCACACTCAGTGTGGGCCTCAGGCAAGCAATGAGCTTTTCAGTTTTGTTGCTTTGCCCCCGAAAAGAGGATAATACAACACCTCAGGTTATGTAACTAGTTTTGTCTTTTTAGTCAAGTCCTATTATATCTAGAGTGATCCACCTGAAATCAAAACAAAAAATTCAACCAAACCTTATTCCTTAGCCTATCTAAGTTCTGTTCTTTGCAGAGCCATGGTGTAGAAGAGCGTATTACAGGGAGGAATTAAGGTTATCATAAAGAGGAACGTACACTCAAAAGAATGCTCCATTTGAGGGAAAGGGAGAATCGGGTGCAGTGGGCAAGAGAAGCAGTTGTTTGGGGACTGTTTACCTAACACTTGGTAAACATGGAAGAGAAGAAAAGATCAGTCTTTGTTTCTGGAAACTATGCCTTCTGTAGTGTTCATCCCCAGAAACAGATTGCCCCAGAAAGAAGACATGCGTCTTCTTTCCAGGATGTCCAGCCTTGTGGGAGGCCGGCTATGGTGGAGGCTAAGATTATCTTTTGAGACATCTGTTGTTTTTTTTTTTTTTAAATCCCAAATGAACACCTTTTTTCTTGTTTTGTTTCCCTGTATCGTACAGGAAATGGAAATGTAGGATTGGTGATGAAAACATAACATTTGCACGTAACATGTTTAAAAGGTAGCAGGACGTCTCATTCAATGTGTGCTTGATCACTAGGGCGTGTTGGAGTATATATCCCCGTGAAGGAGGACATTGTTTTGTTTCTGTGGCCAAGGAGGTCAGGTTAGGTTGCCATGAATTCATAAAAAATAATCTGCTTTCCACCCTCCACCCTCCCTCTCTGCCTTGGACACAGAGAAGCAGGATTTCTAATAATACTGCTACTTTGGACTTGATCTTATTTGTGATTCTGATTATTAGTCTAACTTGATAACTCCCTGAGGGTAGGGCCAATGCATAAGACAATCAAACATTTACTTGCGGAGTGTTCTACGTTTGCTTTGTACTGTTTTAGGGAGAGGAGCAAGAAATCTTGAGAGCAGTTAGCTTTGAACCTTAAGTCTAAAAACCAGATGACGATGATACTAGTCATATTTAAAGGAGCAGGACCCTGCTGTAGGTCAGACTCTCACAGTGTGGTGCCCAGGCCAGCAGCAGCGGCATCACCTGGGTACCTTAGAAATGCAAATTCTCAGGCCCCACCCCAGAAGCTCTTTGTGCTAACAAACCTTCCAGGTGACTCCAACACAGGCTGAACTTGAGAACAACTGCTGTGATGATTAAAGGGTGTGCAACACTGGAGCCAAGTGACCTATATTCAAATCCCTACTCTGTACTTACTGGCTCTATGACTAGGAGCAAGCTACTTAACCCCCTTGTGCCTCAGGTTCCCTCTCTGTAAGCCTGTGATGGCATTAATAGTATTTACCTCTTATGGTGGTTGTGAGGACTTAGCATATGGAAAAGCATCCATGTAGTAAACGCCAAGTAAGGGCTCGCTAGGTTAATACTGTGTCAGCAAACGGATTTGTATCCGTTTGTTGAAGATGAAATCTGTCATACAGAGTTAAGGTGTTTTTGATATTTAAACCATCTCTTTATACCCTGCTAGTCCTTGAGGTGAATATTAGTTAATACTGAGAGGCATAACATCAGTGAGAGCTTAATTATATAATAATAATGTGCATTCACTCTTATTACCCAAATCCGTGTGTGTGTAGCAGTTTACCCTGATTTGTAGTGCTCTGTTTTCAAATATCCTATTCTTTCCTCCTTTTAGTGGTAAAAGTTTAAACTTATAATCCTCTGTATATGATATATTACATAAGAAGAAAGTAAAACCGCTTGCTTTATTTACTATCTAATTTTCTAAAATGGTTGGCTTTGGGCTTCCGTTCTTTTTGAAATTTAAGTTTGCCTCATTGCATAAAGCAGGTCCATCACTTGATGAGAGTTGTTTCATATCTTAGTTTACCGTGAAGTCCAGCCGTACTGCAAAGGGATGTTGTAAAGAAATAAAGGAAGAAGACAACAGGCTCACCTTATCAAACATCTCATAAATCTGTTTGCTTCAAGCATATAAATTTCACTTGGTCAAGAACATTTCTTTCTAGTAAAACAGTAGTAAGCAGAGTGGCACTTTGTCTAGGGCAGTGTGACCTTAGTGGGTGCCATTTGTCAGGAAAGACTAAAGCCAGCCACTAGGAGCTCGGATACCTCCTGCTCTTCTTCGAGGGTGAAAAGAAATAGGACCCACTGTGTTTGCCATGCTGCTTTCTACGCCAGCCTGATGCAGTATCGCCTGCAAGGGCGGGGGCTTTGGGAGCTTGTATTAGGAGAGACCAGGTGGGGTGACCTCGACAACAAAACACTAGTTCTACAAGTCTTGCTATGAGTGACTTGCTGGTCAGTCAATTCTAGCCTCAGGGTGACTTTGTAAAATTTTCTAGAAATTTCTAGATTTTCCAGACATCCCTTGGTAGGCTTATTAATTGTTAAGAACTTAATTTTCCCAGGAAGATCTAAAGACCTCAAGTGGGCTAACACCGAAAATAAAATTGTTGTATCCTCGAAGATAGAATGCATATTCATCATGAAACATGGGGTTCTGTGAGTTGGTAGAAAACAAAACAGCCAGTAAATTGTTTCAGAATTCTCTGTCTTGTTTCAGAATTTTCTTTCATGATAGATGAACTTGAGCATGTCAGTCATCCCAAGAGGAAGATCCAAGTAATCCAGTCATGATGGTCACTTTGGCCAAACCCTAGGATTCTTTATCCATTGGTAACACATGTTTTAGAAAGAACGACAGGCCTTGAGTCTGCTGAAGTCAGATTTAGAAGGGAATCCCTGTGTTTTTCACCTGGCAAAATCAGATGCATCCTGTTGGAGGCTATACTTGCACAGGAGACTGGGCAGGCTGCAGGTCATTGATGCCAAGTAAATAGGTATCAGCCGGCCCCACCCCATTTCAGTGACTTGCCATAAATAGTGTTTCCTAAATACCTGTGTTATTGGGAGCGTTGAGGCTGAGCCAAAGAGGCTGCTCCTTAAAGCTGTAATTTTTTTTTTTTTTTAAGTTCTTCACCCTGGCTGTGAATGCATGTCGGTAGTGTTCTCAGTCTAGATGGGGAGCCTTCTGCATGAGAGGAGGAGTAGAGCAAGACTGGGAAGGTCACTGGAGTTCCAACAGCAGGTGGCGGCCATCTTTGGTCCCTTCCTGCATGTATCTTTCACCCCTTCCTACCCTGGCCTGGATAGGAGAACCTGCTCGTGATTTCTGATCATGTGCCAGCTCTGAGTATCTTTTTTTTTTTTAAGATTTTATTTATTTATTCATGAGAGACACAGGCAGAGGGAGAAGCAGGCTCCATGCAGGGAGCCCGATGCGGGACTCGATCCTGGGTCTCCAGGGTCACGCCCTGGGCCAAAGGTGGTGCTAAACCGCTGAGCCACCGGGGCTGCCCCAAGCTCTGAGTATCTTAACATGGTTCTGTATCCAGCTGATGTTGGCATCTCTGTGCAGTAGATTTGATCCCTTACCTCCTTCTGAGCCCTCATTCAGTATTTTCAACCTGTGCCCTGGGCCTTTCTAGACTCTGCTTTTTAGATATGTGGTGGCTAAGAGCATAGGCTCTGACTTTACGTTCTGGTCACACACCTAAGCTCTGTGGGCTCCATGCCCTCAGCTGTAGAAGAGAGACGGGGAAAGGATCTGGCTCTCTGCGGACCCCAAGGAATAAAGGCGAGGCTCTTGGGGCATCCCGCATGTTGGAAGCACACAGTAACTCTTGTTGCTTCTCTTCCATTTAGTCCACTTATTTTAAGTGCATGCTCTACCTCTCCTTCCGTCCGTGGACCCGAGCCTCCTAGATGATGTAATGAGCATCACAATTTGAGGCTACCTCACGGCCGGTGAGCCACTTCTTTTGTCTTTCCGGGCTCAGCTATCTGATTGCCTGTGTGTTCCCCCTGGCCCCCTGAGCAGTGAGGACCAGCATCCTCGCCATTGCCCGGCCAGGGACGGAGGTGGAGAAGCAGCACAGGTGCCCAGGGACCCAGCAGTGACTCAGGAGCAGGCAGGAGAGTAAGCCAGGCCGCTCGCATCTACGCGTCCCCACTCGCCTTGTGGCTTGCATCCCTTCCACCTCCCGATTGCTAATCCTCCTCCCCTCAGAGCCTTCTTCCTTTATCCCAAGATTAACTTGGGGTTCGTCTTTTCCCCTTTAATCCGTGCCCTTTTCTCCTTCTCTCTGCTTTCTCTCCTTTGTGGGAGACTTCCACCCTGCCCCACACTGTCTCCTGTAACTGTTTCCTGCTTCATAGACCCTACTTTTTCCAAATTAAAGTTCATTCTAGCTCTTTGTACCAGCTCCGCCGCCCTCCTATCTCAGACTGTAGTTTTCTGCATCCTCGTGCCAAGTCTTTAAGAATTGTCTGCCAGGTGCACAGGTGCGTCACCTAAGCTCTGTGAACAGCGACGAGTGACCCCCTTCACTCCGGGGCAGCTTGGCGCCCTGGACTCTCATTCTAGAGGGTGCCAGAAGGACGTGCCTGCCCTGCCGGGGGACCAGGGCTCCTTTTCCCACAGTGCTGTTCGTCGTGTCTGTGTTATTCCTGGATGAGGGTCTTCTCCAACCTTCCAGAAGAGAATTTATGTCTTTTTATATCTTCACTTCAAAGCTTTGGACTTGCAGTCCGCTCTTGCTGTTTTCTATGAACACCCCCTGTCTCCCTGCTCACAGTTACCTAGGGCCTGGGGGGCAATTTGTCAACAGGAGGTATGACACATGCACGTCGGGGAGTGCTTTAAAGATGGCAGGCCCGCATGTGGCCCCCCGCAGACTCTGGTCGGCAGCTGAGTAAACTCCTTTTCGCTGTACCTACTGTTTTAAGCTTGGAAAAGATGACGGTAGAGTTTCCTTCTAACTCTAAGCCACGTAAACAGGAAAAATTGTTTCCCCTCAGAAATCTAAGACTTTTGACTCCCAACATCTCACTGGCCTCACGAAGATTTGATGGGGCAGAGAGAAATTGTACTCCCTTGCCACGGGTTGGCCTTTCTTAACAATCTCAAACAGCAGGGACACAGTACGGAAAACTGGACGTGCTTGCTGCTTTTCACTAGCTAGCTCTTTCATTTACCAGCTTTTGATCTTAGTTGCATGGCTGTAACCTCAAGGACGAGTCCGATTCCCCAGCCGTCCCATGGGGATCGTGATCCTCAACCATCTCTCAGGATCGTTGATAGGAGAACGAAGTGCACAAGAGCGCCTTATAACCAATTTCAACATTCGGTGTTTGCATTGCAGTGCTCATCTTAATGATGCAGGGTTCTAGTAATTTTTCTATCCTGTAAAAGATGGTACCCGAGGATTTCAATCTTTCCATGGCCAAAATGGTGCCCTTCCCTGGCCTGGGAGTGCCTGGCCATTTCATGCCCGTGACCCTGGGATGTCAGCTCAGATTCAGAGTATCCTTGAAACACACGAAGGGGACCGTCCCCTAACACCGCTCTATCACCAAGTGTTGCACGAGTGGGAAGAAGCCTTCATCCATCTTCCCACAACTCCCAGGGTTATGTTAGTTGAAAACTATAAGAAATACATACGTATGTAAAACTACTCCTTTTGGAGCCCAGTGGAAAGAATGGATTCCAGGTTTTCCTACAAGAAGCCCAGCCATGGCTCACAGCTGCACCGGGATGAACTTTAAAATCACTCAACATCCACCCACAGCTACACCGTCCACACAAGAAAGGAGCCCACACTCAGCATGGACTGCTCAAAGGCCGTAATTAAAAGCAAGGAACTGATGATTACTCACAGATTTGATGTGGCCTCTCGATTCTCCTTATTTCACAGGAACTAACATATGAAGATTGTTGGGTCCTCATTTTACAAAAGAGAAAAATGAACAAAGCACACCCCTTTTTTTTTTTTTTGCTCATATGATTCCTGATTTTAATATTTTCCCAATCCTTTCCCTCACACCCCTCCTTGCTCTTTTTTTTAGAGTTCGTTTACCACAAAGTAAGCAACAATATGACTTACTTTCTTCCTCCTGCCCTCCCTTCCTTATTTCCAAGAAAGACTTGGCATGAACAGCCATAGCAAGGCCTTTGATGAAGTTGAGAGATCTACATATTTTGGGGAGAAAACTCATTTCTGTGAAGCTCCCTAGCATGTATTCCTCTCCAGATCATGCCATGCATGTGTCCGGTGTGTCACGCGAGCCAGAGCTGCAGTAGGGCACTGTGCGTGGCTCCTCCTGTGTGCACGTAACCCAACGTTGGTGTTTTCATCCTAACGCCAAGGCAGGACAGAGAGGGTGGGCCGAGAGGGCAGCACGCGACTCACCACACCATCTCTTCTTTCTTTCAGAGACTCTGACCTATTTTTGTTGGACACCCGCGTGGTGTGGGCCTCAGAAGAAGGCTGGCTGGAATTTGACATCACAGCCACTAGCAATCTGTGGGTCGTGACCCCACAGCACAACATGGGGCTACAGCTGAGCGTGGTGACCCGGGATGGTAAGTTTGCCAAAATCGGCCAACAGTTTTCTTCCATTTCCTCTCCAACAGTTAGGATAGAGCCATGGTTTCCGGTGGAGACCACAGCTCTGGGGTGACCTCACTGACTGTTCCCTCATAACTGCTACTGAAAAGCAAAATCTTTCCTGGAGGTCTCCAGGAAGGACTGGATATAAGTAGATGGTCTGAGTTCCAGTAACAATGGGAAGACCGCTCACAGAGGCAGGGGAGGCCAGGCTACATTCTGACTATTGGCTGGGGTGGGGGGCCGGGGAGGGGAGGTTTGCACAGAAACCCTTCCAGTGCCCCCTACTCCTCCAGCACCAAAGCTCAACAGCTCAGACTCCCCACACAGGTCCTCAGACGGGGCCCACGCTGCCTGTGAAGTCAGTCACCTCCCTGTTTGGGAGGCATATGATCAGAAAAGAACAGTCGCATCAGGAAGCCTTTCAGGAATGGGAGGGCCTGGGAGTTCACGCCAGTCCTTGCTTTGGTTTCGTGGAGCTTTGGAAGGAGTGTTTTGATTTTGCCCATCCAAAGGGAGGCAGCAGGGCTCTGAGAAGGCCTAGTGCTCTTCCCTCACGCTCCTTCTTTGTGGCTGACACCTGCGCGGTGAGGGAGGCTCAGCTATGCAGCTTATAGGAACAAGTTTCCATGGACTGAAGACCGGTTCTGTGGTTTGCATTCAAGGACTCCCCATCAACCCCCGAGCCGCAGGCCTGGTGGGCAGAGATGGGCCTTACGACAAGCAGCCCTTCATGGTGGCCTTCTTCAAAGTGAGTGAGGTCCACGTGCGCACCACAAGGTCGGCCCCCGGTCGGCGCCGCCAGCAGAGCCGCAATCGCTCAACCCAGTCCCAGGATGTGTCACGGGTCTCCAGCGCCTCAGGTAGGTTTGGGTGGAGCCTCCCCCCCTTTCTTTTCCAGAAAGGAAGCCTGGTTAGCACTCAGGTCTCAATGAGAACAAGGATGTGCTGATGGTGTCAGCTGTTACCTGGCTTCTGCCCAGAACTACAAAGGCCTACAGGTGCCTCATCACAGCCACCAATTACCTAGAAGGGTTCCTAGAGCCATCAGAAGGGGATGTTTGTTCTCTGGGGACTGAGTTTGCAGGCTAGACACCTGAGCATCTGGTTTTCTAGAAGAGCATCCTTCCGTTTGATGAGATTTCTCCAACTCCTCTTTCATTCACACAAAGGTCCTGAGAACACCTAGATTTTCTTCTAGTCGTGTCACTCCTGGGAGGCTGTGGCATACAAACAAACGTGGTGTATTTGTGTGAGATGGACTCGTACTTGTCCATGCTCTTGGCTGAAAGTGATGGAAACTCAGCTCCGACAACCGTCTCCGACCGGTTTCATTGGTGCATTGAACCGGAAGTTGCGGATTCTATCTTAGGCCTGGCCAGATTCATGGGCTCACACAGTGTGACCTACCTTGCCTTCTCTTCTTCTGTTTTCCCTTATTGGTGGCATTCTCAGAAAGACCATCTCTGTGTGGTGGAGGCAACCGGTAGTCCCAGGATTTTATCCCACTTGGTAACCTCAGCTTCAGAAGAGAACATCTCTTTCTGGTAGTAGCTTCCGTAGAAAGCCAGGCTGAGGCCAGGTGCTCACCTCTGAGCTAGGGAATGGGGTCAGCCCCATCCTGCCCCAAACAGGCAGGTTCCGAGGGCTAGAGAGAGGAAGAACTCCTACTGCTTGAGTGTCAATTCAGTAGTCCTTCAGAGGTGTTTCCCGCTGCCCCCCGCCCCCCCATGCTGTGTCTTACTAGAAAGGGATATGGAAGTCCACTCATCAAAACATGAAGTGTGGGGAGCAGGTGTTGCTTCCTAATATCAGCTCACATCGCTAGTAGGCACCAAATTCAAAGAGATGCATCTTGCTCTAAAGCCAAGGCTTACAAGTCCTGGGTCTCCTTGAGCTGTTGAATTGGCCCAGGATTCAAGCATGAAGTTGAAGATTTGCGGTGGGATTTGCAGTCAGAGATGTTGCTTCCCTTGTTACTAGTCCGTGACGTTGGGCAAACCTATTTCAGCTTCCGGGTTACTTGTCTTTTAAGTGGGGATGACGCACACTCGGTCGGTTTGTTGGGGTTAAATAAGTATTTGATCTGGTCCCTCATAATGCCCAGAGTAGTTGCATCCAGTTGTAGGAAGCAGGTCCCCAGGGCGTATGTTAGGACCCAAGAAAGGATGTCAGATGCTTCTGGAAGATGCACCAGTTCTACCAGGTGACTATTTAAGAGTGTCCTCGTCAGCGGCCAGAAAGACTTCACGCAGCTTTCCAGAGTGCTCCATTTCTCTTTGGGAAGAGGCATCTCCGTTTTAGGTTCCGACCTACTAAGCCATCCCTCTTACGAGTAACTGAGCTGTAGAGCTAGAGGATCCACCACCCAGTGTGAGGTGACATTTTGCTGCTTTTGTCATCCTGGTGTTTCTTGGAAGCGTCGTGCAGCGTGGGTGTTCCCGTGTTTACCACTAAAAACAGAAGAAAGAAGAAGAAGAAATGATTGCTTTCCTTTGTTCGCCTCTGAGGAAGCCTGCTAAAGAGAGGCCTTCATGTCCGTGTCCCCCTTCAGGGCGCGATGAAGGAGGCTGCCCGTGGCGGGCGTCGATTCATTAATGAACTGCGGTCGCTTTGGCGCTGGGGCCCCAGACACGAAGGCAGCTCTTGAAATGTTGATTGCTTTTTTAAAATTGAAATTTCACTTGATTTATTCAACACCCCCTCCCCCAAGTACACACAACAGATTTTGTAATTGGAAAAACATGTCTCTGATTTGGGTTTTTACCAGGATCATCCAACTATTCTTTTTCCACGTCTCTTTCAGCTTTTTTTAAAAATTAGCATTTGACAAGTTTATTAAATAGGAATATGAAAGTTGATCGAACGTGTATTAAGAGGCCAGCGTATCTGCTCTTTCTTGGGCCTCCCACCCCCGCCTCCCAGCCTGGTCCTCGCCCATACGCTTTGCTCCTTCCCGCGGTACTAGGACAAGAGAGTTCATACGGGTACCTCTGGCCTCACTCCTTCAAAGGCTCAGACCCCCGAAGAGAGTGTTACTAGGAAGGACCCTCCTTCCCTCTTAGTGTCTTCAAAGACCCTCTGAAGCTGGTCGAGAAATTGCTCAGGTCGGGCCCACGGAAGTGCCACTTTAGATATTTGGCATTTTCTTCCTTATTCATCCTTGCCATTAATGGGAGCAGACGTACAAGGGGAGAGGTTGCTCCTGGAGAAAGGATTTCCAGAAAGACTGCCTGCTACGCAGAGAAATGGGTTGTCTGGTTTGTGCCAAGCCGCCGTGGGACCAGATGTTGCCCACCTTCGTGAAGCAGGGAGCCGCAGCTGAGACAGAAAGTTGTCCTCTCTGGTGTGACCCGAGGCAGGACTTTCCCTTTGGAAATCTTCTGGAAGTTTGAAGGAAGAGATTACTTTGCCTCTGCTGCCCCCCTTCTTCCACAGAGTGCTCCCAGGGAATTAATATTTCTCCGCTGAGACAACCACCACCGGAAGCCCATCAGAGACCATCCTGCATCTGGGCAGAGAAGTGAACATAATCCATCAAATTGCCTGTCATCGGGGTGAAACATGGCAGGGAAATGTGCGGCTATTTTTGGAACCGAGCTGCAGATGCCTGGGCCGACAGGGCAAGTCCGCAGCGAGGGAAAGGCCAAGAGCCCCGTCGGCCTCCTCCCCACCGCCCACCAGAATCTGCTCGAACGTCTGCATTGGCCTTCAAGGCGGACTTTGCAAACACATGCACCGAAGTGTGGGTTTGGATCGAAGGCTCCCTGGATGGTTTTCACTTGCCCCTGCTTCTCTGCAGCTGTCTGCTCCCAGTGAATGACGGGTGTTGGCTGTGTCGCACTTCTCCAGCGGCTTGGATCTCATCTGGACACTATTGTTGATCACTTTTGCACATGTTTTACGAGTCATGGTCCAAGCCGTGCTGTGCAGCCCGTTGGGGATTCCAGTGAATCTGGCAGTTCTTTCTCAGCCTCCAATTCCACCACCCTACTGCCCTGCGCCAGCCTGCCCTCGGGTTTGTTAGCTCCCATCTTTCTAGTGGCTTCCGTTCACCGTCTTTTATGGTAACTTTTTCTTGCGGTTCATTGCTTCATCTTCTGGGGGCCTGTGATACCACCTGGCCAGTTCACTACCAGGACTGTGCACAAATGGCCTTGAGGGAAGGTTCCATGTGGGAGCTCTAGACACCAGTCGAGCTAATTTCCCAGGATCTTTCCGGACCTTACTGCGGAGGGAGTTGTTAACACGATGTGAGTCTGAGGTTCTCAGCCGTGCCATGTCAACCCCCTGGTTGCCAACGCTGTGACTTGGAATTGCTCTTGGTTTTGGCAGATGAGGGTTTGGGAACTTTTCTGCCACTTTTAACAATTCGTGTAAAATTCGGTGACCTTCAGGCCTCTTTCATCCTTGATGTTTTTGTTGCCACCACGCACCGCTGCCAACCATCTGCGAACCAGCGAGCCTTCAAGACCCTGTCTGTCCTTTGGGAGGAGTCCTTTGCTGCTTCCAGTGCTACGTGTTAGCATTTCAGAGTCCTTCCTCCTTCCACGTCTTTCCAACCCAGCCAAACACGTGTCTTTAAGGGTCTTGGGTGGGTGTGGGAGGGGAGTATGGCTCTGGTACATATAGATATGCCAGTGACCCTACTGATAGTTCCAGTTCTGATCTTTTATCTCTTGAACTTCCCAATTAGGACCATTCAGTGTGCTCTCAGCATAAGAAAGGCAACCGGGACTTCACCACTTGCAAAATAGTGGCTTGGGTCCTTTGTTGTGACTATGAAATCTTGCTGTAGATTTTAGGGAACTCCAGGCAGTAGGCTGGGGGCCTCATCCTGACCGGTCAGTGTGTATTTGGCCTGTGAGTTCCTGGCAAGTGTCCCCACTAGGTCGTCATGTGCTTGCATAGGTTGGCATGCCAACACTGAGTGAGCTGACCCCCATCCCCACCCCCACCCCCACCCCATGGACATCCAGAGCTGGAGAAGAATGGATGTGGGTCAGGGCTTTGAGTTAGCTCTTTATGGTTCTTCAAAGGAATTGGGAATTGTAATTTGTCATTTTGATCTTAAATTAAAATTTTAGGGCCTGCAGCTTGGCTTCCAGATGTCTTGGTCAAGAGGTAGAGGCTTGTTCGGGGCTTTCTAAAAGAAAGCAAATCTTAATTCTCCACAGCTGTGGTGGACAGACAGGACGTTAGTGATTCAACAGAATCATGTCGAACTCCCTATTTATAATACCTGACTCTCATTTGCCAGTAAGCTCCTTTGGGATAAAAGGTGTCAAGGAGTGATAGGTTCCCCTTTACCCCATCCCTAGTTGACCCCTTATGAATGTCCTGATGGCAGGTGATGCTGAAAGGCAGTAACAGGCATGACCAGGAGCTGCAGGAGGCCTGAATAGTTCAACCACTACCAGCTCCTGAGAGGATGCTGGGGGCCGGGAGACTCAGTCTAGGAGGGAACAGGGAGAGCAGAGGTGCTTAAAGTACTGGGAGTCTTAGTGCTCAGTCTTCGAGAGAAGCCTTTGTCTGTTTTCAAGACCCTTAATCTCTGCATTCTTTGGTAAACGAAATAAAGGCCGAGAAGAGACCAAAGTCCACCCAAGATAATGGAGCAGGAGATCTTGAAATTCTGGCCCCACAAAAGGAACAAGACCTCCCCGTTGCCTCGAACCCTGTCTAACCATCCTGGTTGTAAACAAAATCTAGATTCTGAAAATCAGGCTCCCCGCTCCCCGCTTTCTGTGAGATGACCCCCACCTGCAGTTGTCCGCGCAGCAGAGCTCGAGGACCTGGGCTTCCTCCGGCGCGTGCGCCACGGCCACCCCATGAGCTCGGGGGAGCCAGAGCCTCGTCTGGATCAGGTGGGCTGGAAGGGCGGGGGATGTGGACGGAGGGGCCAGGGCAGTGGAGGCGGAGGGGCCCTCCCCACGGCGGGGCTGCTCTTGGCCCCATCCTTCTAGGAGGGAGGGGAAATGAGAGCCACGAATTGTTTCCTCTAAAACACGAGTTTCCTCTGGGAAGTCCCTGTAGCCTGGGCTCAAACACTGGGGGCCCGTGGGGTGTGTCACTGTGTCCCCAGCTGCTGGCAGGTGTGCGGCCTGCTGCGCAGGAGCCCGGCCTACAGGGCCCAGCCCGCACAGGAGCCCCGGCCTGCTTCCCCCCACCCCGGTTTCGCGGGTTGCCTTGACTTTGTCCTTTCTCTGCCTTGCTCCTCCCGGTGGTGCCCCTGGGGCCAGCCGGCCGCGCAGCCCTGCGGGTCAGGGTCATGGCGGTGCTGTCCCTGCTCATCCGGGACTCGTGCCCCCGAGACTCTCCTGGCCCCTGGTGCCCGGGAAGCCTGGGTCCCGTCCCGTGTGGCCAGTGGGCGGCAGGAGGAAGCCAGTGGCCGGGCCCAAGGCCTCCCCTCGTGTGGCTCCGGTGGGCCTTGCGGTGCGTGCAGCTTCCGGGGGGCGGCCGCGAGGAGTGGGGCTGCCCTCCGGGGTGGCGGGATGTGTCCCTCGTGCCTGGGCAGGACCGGTGTGCGGTGCCCGGGGACGGGGGTGCCGTGAGCGGGGCTGGGCACGCCACCTGCTTCCAGCGGGGTCAGGAGCACCCTGTCCTCACCGTGCTGAGCCCCAGAAGTGCCCCCCTGCGGGGTCCGGGGGACGGGGGGAGGCGGCCCAGGGCTCAGCCAGGCCCCGTTAGTCTCGTTAGTTCTCGCCCTAGGGGGAAACGCCCCTGGAGCATCGCAGGGAAGCCCGGATGCTGAGGTGGTGGGGGGGGCAGAGACTGTCACCCATGAACCTGAGTGTCAGGGCCACGGCCCCGAGGCCAGGGACAAAGGGTCGCCAGGACCTGGCCCAGGGCGCTCAGCCCCGCTCGGCCGGGGCATCCAGGTGGGGGGGTCTGCACCACCGCTCCACGGCCCAGAAGGCCTGGCGAGGTGCGGGGGGCCCTGTGCGGGGAGCGCGCCCTTGCCCTCATCGGCCCCCCCAGAGCCCCTCTGCTCTGCTCCGCAGCATCCACGGGGACAGAGGCCGGAGGATTTTGCCAGATGCTCCTCCCTTAGGGGGCAAACAGGCAGGGCTGCTTTGGGGGCTTTTTTTTTCTGTCCAGCAGGCCCCATGCCCAACATGGGGCTTGAACTCACAACCCTGAGATCCAGAGTCAGCATGCTCCCTGCACGGAGCCCGTCGGGTGCCCCAAGGTCTGCCCCGCTTCTGAAGCTTACTTCAGGACCACTTTTTCCCTAACAACTTCCACCAACAGAACTCAGCCCTCCGGCCTCTCAGGCCTCCCTCCCCACCAGGGTGGGGCCGCCCCAGCTCCCTGTGAGGGAAAGCGTTTCTCTCCTGCTGGAAGCAGCTGTGGAGCTGCCCTTGTCTGATATGGAGGAGACGGGTCCCGGGGCTCCTGTGCCCCTCCGGTCGTGTCACCTCGTAGCGGGGTTTCTCCGCCCCAACCCACGTGTGGCCAGGCCCTGGCGGTCCGGCCTCGGCTCAGCCGCCCTGGGCCTGGTCTGGCGGCGCCTGACTCCGCGCTGGCCTGCGCCCGGGGCCTGCCCTCCGCGTTCGGCCGAAGAATCCGAATCCCGGGGAACGAGCGGAAGCCAGATTTCACTTCCTCTTGTTCAACTTCGAAAAGGCCAGATTCCTCGAAAATGTGTCTCAGGTCCCAGACCAGCCTGCACCACATCTGCATCCGGGGACGCCCGGGCAGCCCTGGGGGCTGCAGACGGGCTCTGGGGGTGAAGGGGCAATGGCATCGCCGGCGTGCGCGCCCCCCTCCCCGTGACCCAGGTTCGAGAGTCTGCAGACTCAGCTGGGCAGCGGGGGCCCGGCTCCGAGGACTCTGGCCTGACCGTCGGAGACGGGGCTCGAGCTCCCCGATGCGTCTCACCAGGTGGGCATGGGGCCGCCCATGGGTCCCACGGAGGACGACTGCCCCCAGGGCGTGTGGCCCGGCCTCCCGCCTGTGGCTGTGCCCAGCCGCGCGGCTGCTTTTCCTTTGCCTTCCCCGTGCCTGGCAACCCCCGTTTGGGGAAAGCTGGGTTGCCTTCCTCTCCCCACTGCAGCGGGCGAGTCCTGTCGCTGTAGGAGCTCTCCCCGGCCCTCTCCAGACCCTGCATCCCAACAAATAGCCAGCGGCCAGGGCGGGAGGATGCTCTCCCGCAATCCGTCAGCCCTCCTAAAACCCAACGGAACGGTGCGTGGCCGTGTAATTCCACGACCCAGGGCACCGACCCCGGGGTGGCAGGCACAGGTATTTTGAGGAGCACTGACCTTCCCAAATATTCATACACCCTCTGCCCGCATGCAGCATGGAGTCCTAAGGCATCCTAAGTGCAGCCCGAGAGGGTCCGTGGGAGGGAAAACAGAGTGGAATCCCTCCATTCCTCTCTCTGGCCCCGATCTTAACAAAAATACCAGTGTCTAGCTCTAAAAGAAATAGCTGTTCTTACGGAGAAAGTTCTCTTTGTTGCGCATTGAGAGTCAGACTCGCAGGAGGCTCACAGAGAGCTAGAGCTGTGGAAGGTAGAAGCAAGGTCCTTGGCCATGACACCTTGGTTGGTCTTCCTGGTGGCCAGCCCCCATCCTAAACCTGTTGCCTGACCCGTGAGTTGGAACCGTCGGGCAATTTCATGACTTTTGTATCTCCCGGGTTATAATATTCCTCGCCATGTCCACTGGCCTGGAAGGAAAGGTACCCCAGAAATCTCTGCTTTTCCCATAGCTCATGATTCCAAGCTGGACGTTGGGGAGATCGTGGTCCCAGGACAGAGAAGGCATTTGTGGGGAATGTTTACTTTGTGGGGACAAAGCCAACTGGGATCAGGCAGGATAATTCTAGACTGGGACTATAAGTTGGGGAGTCATATCACTTATCATCTAACCCAGGACGACTTCAAGAATGCAAGGAACTGAGGCCTTGGAGTCTTCAGACTTGCAACTGGCAGGAGAAGACGTGCAGGGGCAGAGGACTGTGGGCGAGTTCAGAAGGGCCAGGCCTGGGAGCACACACCTCCCTTCTCCCTGCCTCCCCTCTGTGTGGGCAGGGTCGAGGCACATGGCCACGCCTAACTCCAATGGGAAGCGTCCAGGGGCTGTGCGCCCAGTGGGTGGACAGGGGATGGGGTCTTTCATGAACACAGAGTGGACTTCACCGGGCTGTTCTACAGCAGGCCGCCCCAGGACCTTCACATCTGCTGTTCCCACCGTGCAGACTCCCCTTGCCCCAGACAGCCTCCCGCCTTGCTCCCAACATTCCTGCGGGTCTCTGCTTGGAAGACACCTTAACAGAGAGCCAGGCCCACCAACCCCGATGAGAGAGTGACCCCTCGCTTGGGCCCTGCTCTCCCCGTCTCCCAACTACTGAATAATCATTTAGTGGGTCAAGGCCCTTCTTGACTACATGAAAAAGAAGCAGACTCTAACGAAAAATAAGAGTAGCAGGCACTCATCCAGCCAACAAGAAGGCTGGAGAACCACGTAGAGAATTAAGTGATCAAGCTCCGACCCGGCTACAAGGACAGTGTGCTCTGGATGCTATCACCCTGGACACTCGCTGCCATGCCACCCGTTCTTGGTTTCCCCTTGGAGTCACGCTGTCAAAGGTGGGGGCATCTGCATGACTTCTCGTCAAAAGCTGATACTCAGTTGCCAGGGGACAAAGGCAGGAGCTACCTCATGGGAGATGGGGCCTTGATTCCCACCTGTCTGGGTGAGAGGGGAGAGGTGTTACTGGAACCCGGGTAGCCCACGCAGGAAACATCTGCCATAGCCAGGTATGGAATTCTGGGTTGATGGCATCATTCTCAGGGTGTTAAACAGCTTATGTTGTGTATTTTTGTTGCAAAGCAGTTGGCTGCCCATCTGCTTGGTGTTCCTCTGTGGCTCATTTTCTTTTTATCTTCTGGTAAAGATAAGAAGAATTACCAGAATTCTCTTAAGAATTCCTCTGCGTTTAATATATACTCCAGTGTCACCATGTGCGGCCAGGGAGGAATTTATTTACTCTGCTCAGGACTCACTGAGCCTTTTCAATATGAAGACGCTGGCCTTCCTTCACTTTTAGAAAATTCCCACGCATTCCTGTATTCGAATATAACTCCCCAATATTCTCTTCAGAAGCTCCTATTGGAAATGCATTGGACTTTTCATTCTGTCTTTCATTATCTCTTCACAGAGAGAGAGAGAGAGAGAGTTCAATTTTCAAGCCATGGTACTCCAAGCTGTATTTGGGGGCATTTCTTCAAATTCCTTGTTCACTTCTTTAATCCTCTCTTCATTGGTGTCTAATCTGCTATCTAACCCATCCATTTCATTTGTCTCTCCAGCAGAATTTTATAAAGTTCTATTTTGTTGTCTTTCACATCCACGTGTTCTTTTGGCCCGTTGTTTATCCAAAATGTCCTTGCTTTAGGGTTTCTGTTTCTTATTTTATCCCTTCCGTTAGATATTCGTTTTGTAACCCCACTCAGGGATGACCCTTGCCTGCAGTCCCTGTATTTTCTCTTCTATCCTAACTCTCCTTTTGGGACAGTTCCTTTGTGTGCCTGCTGTTTTCTTGAGGGATTATTTTCAGCAGGAGGTTCCTGTCTTGCTTTGTGGATGGTGGGTGGTTTCTTGTTTTTTTGTTTTTTTTTGTTTTTTTACAGAGAGTCTTCATCGTGAAAATCTCCCTCCGGGGTGGCTTTGCATTCAACTTCTGGGTACTTGAAATTACAGCTTGGGTTGCCCTGCAAGCTGAAAAGGCAGGAAGGGAGCATGAATAAAGTTAGAATGAGCAAATCACCTTCAAAAGGTGGCCGGTCTCTCCTCCCGGGAGAGCTGACTGAGCTGCGTCCGTGCCCTTTGATTCTCTGCCTTCCAAACTCCTGAGATCTGCACGCCCCGTCTTACTTCAGGGCCCAGGTGTCCAGGTAGCAGGGAACCTAGGTCAAGTAGGCTTTCAACAATTAGGTGATTTACTGGCTCATGTGATTAAAAAGGGCAGAGGTGGCGTGCAAGGGACCTCCTGCTCTTGCATCCATCGAAGTCCGTTGTAGATCAAGAAGCTTCCTCTGGAGTCTTGGGGCGCTTGGGTAGCTCAGTCGGTTCAGACCCTTTCTCTGGAGGCTACTTCTGATGTCTCTGGACACCAGCACAGGATGGATCCTTTGGCCTCACGGTTCACTATGACAGTAGTTCCTAAAGCCAGTTGCAGGCCCCTCTGGCTCAAACGCCTTCACAGGCCTACTTTAATGCCTCTGGTAGAAAGTCCAGATGATGCCGGTTGCCATTCCAGGCCACTCATTTCCCCGGCTTTATCTCGCCTGACTCATCGCCCCATGTCCTTACAACTCATTCCACCAGAACCACTCACTTTTCCTCTCACTCCCACCCTTAACCGTGACCCTTCTCTGAACTCCCCGTGGGACTCCCCAGATGCCTGCCCGTAGCATCCACATTGTTTTGGGTGAGTTCCTGGTCTCACGCCACTCCTTGAGGCCTCTGAGTTCCTGGAGGGAGCCAGCCTCCTGTTCCCCGTGGCGCCCAGCACAGGACGCCTCCCAGGAGAGCTGCTCCCGCTGGCCTGAATGGTCCAGGCGCTCCCACACTCCTCTAGGTGAGGCCAGGCTCACGGCGGCTGCCCCACGCAGGCCAGGTGCACACGTCCCACGTAGTCCCACCAGGCTCTACTGTCCCAGGAGCCTGTGCTTTGGTGCAGGTCAGCGGGCTCAACCCTGGAAGTGAGACTGGGGACGTGATCTTGGCCGCGGGGTGGCCCTCCCTGGCGGGCTCACAGGCCTCTCGGTTAGGCCCTGCTGCATTGCCCTCCCTTCAGGCTGCTCTCCTGTGAGGGCCCAGGTCTCCCACAGCCCCGGTGTAGCCTCAAGGCTGTCCCTGTGGGAATCACAGCAGATCCCACCTAGGGTAGTTGTCTGGTGAACACGAGGTCTCCCAAGTCAGGAGCCCGAGGAGGGCTTCAGGGCATCCCAGGCGCCCCCTCCGCAGGCCTTGCATACAGCAGGGGCTCACAGCGGACATCCACTCAAGTCCGTGATCACGTACCGGGTGCCAGGCGGCCTAGCACTCGCACCTGCGTGGACGAGGTGGCCTGAGTGAGGCCACTGGGAGCCTGACAGCTGTTTGGGGACCACATGTGTATCTAGCGGGGGCCTCGTTCCCTGCCGTCTTGCGCCTCGTACGGGGCCCGGCCCACAGGCGCCCCCCGCCCCGCGTTAGTGTTGAAGTGAAAGAGTGGATGAGCTGATGGGCGCATCTTCTGCTCTCCTCTGACAGATTACAACAGCAGTGAGTTGAAAACGGCCTGCAGGAAGCATGAGCTGTATGTGAGCTTCCAAGACCTGGGATGGCAGGTGAGTTCTCTGGACAGCAAGGGAGACCAAGGCCCTTCCCTCTCGATGGCAGCGGCTGTCCTCGAAGATCTTGAGCTTGAGGGCCCAGGTGATTCCTCATGGGACGGGACCTGCGAGCTCTTCCGGAGGCTGGGCTTCTGGCAGAAGGCGGATGAAGGGCCGGCCTCCTCGTGGCCCAACGCACCCCCTCCCTGCCCCCAGCAACCTTCCCAGGGAGCCAGGTTCCCACGTTCTGTGTACATCAGAATCAATCCCACAGCTCCCGGTGCTCTGCCCCTGGTCTTTCATAGTCCATGAGGCACGTACGGACTTGGACCTTGTTGGTGTTTTGAGAAAGGGTTGGAGAAACTCCTCTAACGGTCCAATGGCTCTCAATGGACTCATCCGAATTATCTAGAAGAGCACGGACGATTAGCCCCACACCTGAGAACCACCACTAGTTTCTGAGAAGCGAGTTACAAGTGACGAGTGATAGGAAAGGACGTCCATAAGCAGGTGGCATTATGATGACCGCGCCTGTGGGTCCAGGTGCGTTAAGCACCCACCTGTGTGCTCCCAGGCCCAGCAGGTGGGTAGCGACTGAAGGCTTTGTGGGCCTGCAGAGGGAGAGAAGGCTCTGGAGCCAGATAGATGAGGCTCATGCCCTAGCTTTTGCCGCCTGAACATGAACTTGGCCTCCCAGAGTTTGTGTGCCCAGCTGTCCCCGGCGAGGGGTATCCGCTCCCAGGATTCCTGAGAGCACGGATGACGTAAGGGGCACATGCTGATCGTAGGTTGTGTCTCTTTGCCTTCAACTAAGGATTGGATCATTGCACCCAAGGGCTATGCCGCCAACTACTGTGATGGAGAAT
Source organism: Canis lupus dingo (assembly GCF_003254725.2). NCBI lineage: Eukaryota > Metazoa > Chordata > Mammalia > Carnivora > Canidae > Canis > Canis lupus. The sequence continues at coordinate 7,925,732 of NC_064277.1, forward strand.
GTTCCTTCCCACTCAACGCGCACATGAACGCGACGAACCACGCCATCGTGCAGACGCTGGTGAGCACCCGGGGGCCCCTTGCACGCGAGGGAGGAGGAAGCCACGACCAGGTGTGGCTCCTTAACGGTGCCTCTCCCCTTCTGTTTGGCAACAGGTCCACCTCATGAATCCTGAGTACGTCCCCAAACCGTGCTGCGCGCCAACTAAGCTGAACGCCATCTCCGTTCTTTACTTTGATGACAACTCCAATGTCATCTTGAAAAAATACCGGAATATGGTTGTCAGAGCTTGTGGATGCCACTAACTCCTCAAAACCAGCTGCTGGGGACACACATACAGCCTTGGGTTCCCAGATAACATCTGCCTTAAAAAAACAAAAAACAATAAAAAACAAAAAAAAAACAAACCCAGGAGGAGGGGACGGGGGAGGCGCGGCCTTGAAGCGGCCCCAGGCCAGTTGGTGCCCCACTGCCCAAGGCGGCTTCCCAGGGCCTCCGAAGAATTTGCTCACACGGTAAAGGGCGCGGGTAGTCGCTGGTGTGCGGGGAGCAGGGTTTGGACGTCGGCGGTAGAGTCTGGTAACGACAGAAGCATCGCTTTGAGGGCCCCCCCCAGAGCCCACCCAAACTAGCTTTAGCTTTAGATGAAGCTATTTGTGGTGTTAGTGAGTGAACAGGGGAAATGACCCTAAGAGGAGGAAGAGTGATCTTGGCCGAGGCGCCGGCCCGGTCCGTAGTTTGTCACAACTGGAACGGGGGGGGTGGGCGGGGGATGCACCCCGAGAAGGGCAGTTCATGCAGGTGTGCGGCCCGGGCCGCCCCCGGGGCCGCGTGGAAGTGCCTTTTCTGTCGCTGCCCTTAGCAGGGTGGAGGCCCGCGGGTGTGGGACACGGATTTCGGTCGAGCAGCTGCGTCACTCCTACACCTCGGCCCGTCCCCCCCCATCGGCGGCCCCGTACACGGGTGCTGGCCGCGGACCGCGCCCCGAGGCCGGCCCTGCCCCTCTCGGGTTCTGGAAAAAGCACATTAGCCCCAGGAAGGCCGGCTCTAGGATTTCACCCATTTCAGGAAAACGGTCCCTTGCCTTTTCCTCGACTGCGTGCCGGGTGGCGGGGTCAGACCCAGCAAGGAGAGGAAGCGAGGAAGGCGACCCCCACCACCAGGAGGGGGTCCAGCGGGCTTGCCCTTATGAACCCGAATCCCAGTTTCTCTTGTAGAAAGGAAGACTCAGAAGAAACCGTAGAATATTTTTAAAGTGTTTTTTTCACAATCATGTACTAGGAAGCCAATTTCATACTAAACTGATTAAATAATACATTTATGATCTAAAACTGTTTGCACTTACAGCTTTTTTGTAAATATAAACTATAATTTATTGTCTATTTTATATCTGTTTTGCTGTAACATTTAAGGAGAGACCAGACTTTTTTTTTTTTTTAAAAAGAGTTTATTTAGAAAGTATCATAGTGTAAACAAATTGTACCACTTGGATTTTAATACAAGACTCATGATGCAAAGCTGAAGCCACTCATGAGGATTGTGCTTCTCTAGAAAGTTGGGGTTTTTAAAAGGACATCTGTGAACCATACATAATTAATAAAGATTTCCTTTAAGGCAGAGGCTGGCCGAGATCCTGCTCTGTGGTCTCCTGCCCCAGACAGCAGACGTGGTTCTGTTTCTCAGAGTCCCACCACCAGTTACTGGGTGTCCACGGACCGCACCCACCCTGAGCATGGGAAGTGGGGCAGAGCGTGTGGGAAATGGAGGGTTGTTAGGAGAAGGGAGTCGATGGCAAAGGACATACAGGTCCGTATCCTAAGGGAGCCTAGTCCGAAGGGAGCCTATTTTCCAGTGTGAAATGCTCAACCACCAGGACGGCGTGGCTTACACTGGTCCCGCACGGGTGGCGACGTGGCCTGTGCCGCCCTGGCCCAGCACCCCCCCCCACCTCAGTCTTTGGTCTTGAGGCCAATTTAATCGCGCTCTCCCCACGGTGGAGAGCAGCCCAGTCAGCCTCTCAATGACTTAGAAGCAGAATCTGGAGCCGCTTCGAGCGGGGGCTCCGCAGAGCAGAGCGGGGCTGGAGGGCCTCCCCGGTCCCCGTACCCAGATGGCAAATCCAACCAGAAACGTTCTGGGAGGTGACAGGACAGTCAGGACAAGCCTCATGGAACTTCCTTGCCCACATTTTCTGTGGGAGACGTCAAGTCTTACCGTTCACATGGACTCTAGGCTTCACGAGGACCTAACTAAAGACGTCTCTCATGAGATTTCCCATGACTGACAGAGGCTTCCACACGCACACGCACGCACACGCACGCACACGGTTATGGCACCAACATTCTCTTACTCAGGCACGTGTCAGAAATCCCACTGCTCTCATTACAATGGCTGAGCTCTGCGATGAAAGAAGCGTTGACAGAGGCAGCAAAGCCGGGGGTGGGCGTGGAGGTATCTTCCAGAGGCCTGGGGTTTCTGTTTTTAGATCTGCTCCAAGCTAGTGACCAAGCACGCGATCAAGCAGCCAGTTCTGCCCTTCAGATCAGAGGAGCAGCACTACTGCCGCCTTTCCAGAGCTCGTGGGCAGTTCACCAGCGATGCTTTAGAGGATGCTTTCACCAGAATCACTCAGGAGCCAAAAATAGCTGGGCAATTTGATTTTCCTCAACTCTATTTTAGTCTCAAAGGAAACCATTTAGATTCATCAAGAGAAGGTTGAAGGGGACGACAGATCGGCCACTGAAAATATTTAGTTTGCGAAGGGACCATGAGTTACACGTTTACTTAGAGAAACTTAATAAAGAATCTGTAGAGTGTGTTGGCTTAAAAAACACACACACAAAGAGGATACCACAAGTTTAGTACATTCAGCTCTCTGAAAAGCCACGAGCAGAGCCTCCACGGCACCCGCGCGGTTCCGCTCCGACGGCCCGGGCGCGGGTTTTACAGCTCATCTCTGGCCTGTCGTAGGACAAACTGGTGCAGGGAGTCCAGGTCTCTGCTTCCATTGTGCTCGCTGACTTTCTGCCCTCCGCGGAAAAGCAACAATGTGGGGTAGCCTCGTACCTTAAAAAAAAAAAAAAAAGATGAAAACCAGTGGTCCAGGTCACGTACAGATTATTTCTTAAATAAAACCAGAAAAGCTCCTATCGTCGTGACCGGGAGAGCTCGTGGCTACATTCTTGAAAGGTATGTACCGTTTAAAAAGTATTAAAAAAAAAAAGCAAAGAGCAAAGCCTTGGGGGCTCTACTCTTTCCCATCCAAAAACACACTCAAGACTAATGTCAAAGAGAGGACGTCACCCAAAAGGGGAGCGTCCGGAGCTTTCGTGCACAGGCTGCCACCCGGAGCCCTGGTGCACAGGCACATTCCGATGCAGCAGGCCAGGTGGGCCTGGGGCTCTGCATTCCCAGCAAGCTCCTGGTGAATCCCCCCACTCTGGGGGCCCCACGGTGTGGCAGCAACATCCTCGAGGATACGTTTTCCAGCTGCAACGCACTTCTTTTCTAAGACTAAGGTACCAAAAAAATAAGATCTTCTTGTAAGAAGTTTTTTTTATTTAAGATTTTACTTACTTGGGGCCTACTCGAGAGCAGGGGAGGAGGAGACAATCCCAAGCAGACTCCCCACTAAGCGGGGCTCGACCTCACGACTCTGAAGTCATGACCTGAGCGGAAACCAAGAGTCTGCCGCTTACCTGACTGCGCCACCCGGGCGCCCCCACATCTACTCTCAATCTAACGAGGGAGGAAACTCCAGGGCCTCCAAATGTTTTAACAAGACATCATAGAAGCAAAAACGTCAATTACAAATCTTCTGGGCGCGCAGACTGTGCTGACGGCTCAGAGAGTGGGCGACAGCCCAGTAAGAAGCCGGGCGCGGTCTGGCTTGCTGGGACGGCCCTTTCAGGAGGACGTGCGGCTGCTTCCCTTATTGAGAACATGGGCTTAGGTCTGCAAAGTAATCCACTCGAGGGTTTGAACGAAGACTGCTCGGCCAGCCAGAGCGGCCGTGTAGGGGGCACCCCATTCTCAGCCTGGAGTCCACTGCGCCATCTCCTATGCAGACAGCAAGACCCCAAATCCCCCCATGAGGACAGGTGGAGAGCTCATGGAAAAAGCCCTTCCTTTGACTCAGCATCTCTTTTGCTTTTCAAAATGAACACAAAGCGGGAACCTCACAAGGACACAAGCAACACTTCGTTGAGAAGCTGAGGGCAGCGTGGGTCACCCCGGTGACGACCACCTCAGACGACGGCTCCATGTGGGCACCCCCCTCCCCGCCAGGGCTCCCGGGGGGCTTTCCACGCACATGTACCCACCGAGTACTTGCTGCAGATGCTCCGTTCGGCAGTACAGTCCACCTCCGCGATCTTGACCTCTGCCAAACCAGGGAATTCCTTTCTAGAGAGTTCCTCCCACGTGGGAGCTAGATTCTTACAATGACCGCACCTGGGAAGAGAAGGACACAGCTTTGTGGGAGCCCTGGGTCAGGCTGGCTCCCCTGCAGCTTGCCGCCAAGCCGAGCCTTGTTCTGCCGTGAGAGGCAAGCAGCCATTGCCTAGAAGTTCGTAAAACATCAAATTCGCCCACGGGGGCACTAACGCTTCCTCCTCCTCCGTCCCAAACAAGGAATTCCAGTCAATCCGAAGCAGACTTTTGGCTAACCCGGTAGCAGCAAAGCTCGTGTGGAAGCAAGTTTGGATTCTGAGACCCTTTCCAGGACGGTAAGTGGAGCAGCAGGAGCTGGATGCAACATGAGCACAGGCGACACACAGGAAGCCAAACCAACTCGATGCATTTTTTTAAGAAAACACTTCATTTTAGGTTTGATTGCTATGGTCCCAAGTTCAAGACCACCTTAAGGCTTCCCTGGCGCTTCATCCGCTTGGTGCGAGCACTGAAGCCAATGCCAAGTTCGCACCAGCCTGCCCTCCTACCCGTGACGGCGCCCCTTCACTAAAGGGAGCTCCTGTCCTCAGATTTGATCTATGTAGCCTCAACACTTTATTTGGTATCATTTACTAGTGATTCTATTGTTTAAATGATTAATTTAGAGAGAGCGAGCAGGGGGAGGGGCAGAGGGAGACGGAGAAGCCTCAAGCAGACTCCCCGCTGAGCGTGGAGCTCAACGTGGGGCCCGATCTCACTGCCCTGAGCCAAAATCAAGAGCTGGATGCTCAACTGACGGCGCCGCCCAGACGCCCCTTGTGTTTCTATTCATTAGGGACAAACCCTGCACAACTCCCGCAAGTCACAGGCTCACTGACTTCTTATCTCTGCCACTGTGGTTTCTCACAAACACCCAGAATGGAACAAACTGCAGAGAAGTGACACGTTGGCGGGCTTACTCGTTCGTGTTTAGAAAGAGAATCTCACACTCTCTCCTCGAGACTCTGCTTTTCTAAGGGGATTGTTTTGAAGACAAAGCATTCTTCCCCTTTTACAGCTGAGGAAACTGAGGCTCAGAGGATAGGGAGGGCACGTGGAGTCTTGGCCCCTGCCACCTGCCCCGCTTCAGGTGGCCCTGGGCACCAACCAGGCGTCCTCCCTCTCTGCCTGGGTCCCGAGGACCATGTGGCAGGAAGGTTCGGCTCACCGGGTAACCCCCGGAACGGCTCCACCAGAGCTCTACTGGATTGCTCTACGACGTCCGAGAGGCCACGGAGTGAAGCAACGTCATGACACTCGTGGTTTGATGGACTTTACCAAAAAAAAAAAAAAAAAAATCAATCTATTTGGAAAAGGACAGATACCACAAAACCTAAGCTGTCACGTGGCCATCCTAATTCTCCGTTTTCATGTTTTCCCCCCGAACAGACTGAACTTTAAAATTAACTGACCTCATCCTCCATAAATAACTGCTTGTGGACACCACCAAACCGGCCTCAACCGAGCTGAACGGAGGCGCCAACAGCCACCTCTTACTTCCTACAACCGAACCTGTGTGTAAAGGTGGCCCCCGCCGACGCCGAGCAGAGCGCGCTGGCTGAAGAGTGGGAGGTGACGATGGGACTCCAGCGCCGGGACAGAGAAGTTTCTAGGTAAACAGCCACTTACCACGGAGCATAAAACTTGATGAAGGTTAATCCTTCTGCAATGGTGTCCTCGAAGTTCTTCTCCGTGAGCGCCAACACCGTGCCCTGCGTGGGGGGGGGGGGGGGGGGGAGCCGCGGTTCAAATGCATCCCTTAGGCAGAGCAGGGCCGTGCTTCGGGGTAGCAGGAACACACTTCGAGAATCTTTTTAAGATGCCGTCACGCGTGCTCCAGGGTCGCACAAAAATACGCAACTTGCATTTCACAAGCTGCACCAGAAGGGCCCAGGTCCTGAGCCCCGGAGGAGGCAGGACGTGGTCCTCGGCCAGCCCGAGTGGGTTCGGGTGCCGCTGCCGCCCTCCGGGGCTCTGGGGTGCGGCCCGGTTGGCTCTGTGTGGCCTGGGCTCCGGTCTACACCTCCCAGGCTCGGAGCCCCCAGCCCCCGCAGCAGGGGTCCAACACCCCGACTCCCTGGCCCGCCTGACGTGGCGTACACGCCGTCCTCGCCGGCCCTCCGGCCCCCCAGCACACGGAGCTGTGAACGGTCTCTGCGCACTGACCTTACCCCGGACGGTCCCGAAACCACAGGCAACGGTGCATGTTTTACGTATCACAGGCTTCGTTCCGTTTTTAAATTCAAAGTAAATGTACCAACCGCTCATCGTTCTGGCTGGGCAATGTCGGGGGAAGGTGCCACGCGGCAGCCTGCTCTAAAGCCATGTGGCCTTGACAGGGCTTTACGGAATTACGTCCGTGGGTTTTTCCAAAAATGGACCTGCGCTCCTCTCACGAGAGCAAGAACGTGATGATTTATCGTGTGATAAGCGTGATAAACATCGGGGGACTAAACGCACAGGGCTGCTCCCCTGGAGTCTCAGTGATTCGAGGGCACAGCCCGCCCGGGCGGCCGTAGAGCACCTCCAGCTTTCTCTGTGTCCAGAAATACGACACCGCGCTCCCGGGGAGGCCTACCTAATGCTGGCAAAGTGTATTATAAATGGAAGCTGTTCGGTATATAATGATACTCAATTTGGGGTGACCTTCGTAACCACCGTGACACACACGCTCCCCTAACATACGTGGTCGCGGCTACTACAAAATCTGTTGTTGGCTTCTCAGACCAAACGTCAACTTGGAACCAACACCCAGGTCGTCCCCAACCTAAGAATCCAAGTCAGGGATGGGCTGTGGGGGCGAGGAGGCCCATCCCTGTCCCCACTCTAGCAGGACGGGGTGGGGGGCAGGAGGACTCGGTGTTTTCCAATTCCACACGACTACGACCCAGGGAGCAGTGGTCCCAGGCGAGCCAGGATCTGTTACGTAAATGCTGAGCGTTCGAGAGTTGCTGGGGGGAGGGGGAGGGGGGGTGGTGTCTGCACACTCACTGCCCCGGCCCCACGCAACCAGGCCACGCTGCCCTTTCTTTGCCCACCCTGTCCCGGTGTCCCAGCTAAGAACTCGGCGTGCCATGCACGACAGTCGTACGAGCTTGAACATTCTGTTCTGGAAATAGGTTGACAGGCTTTATGGCTCTCAGGTAGGCAGGCAATCAAGCACGGGTTTCCTAGGAGGACAGGATTTTGGGTCTCTGGAGAATGTCCTTTGCGCCCACGGCTTCGGCCTTGGCCTCTACCTAACGCTGCAGATGCAGAAGCCTACAGGTGTCCGCTCCGGGGCCCCGTCTAACTGACCGCTAGACCCCTCGGCCTGGTCCCCACCACAGCCCTGGAAATCAGCAACTCGATACCTGAACTCCCCCTGCCCCCGCTTCTCTCACACGTGTGCACCGTGGCTTGCCAGGTGTCCCCCCAGACACGCCACCTTCCCGACTGTGCTCGGCAGAGCGGGGCTCCTTCCGCCTCCTGCTTCTCCCCTCTGCCCCCGCCACGGCCTTAGTTCGGAGGCTGCTTCATCCTGCGGCCCCAGTGCGCTGGTTCTCCATCTCTTTCTGCCAAGCATCTAAAATGCAAATCTCATACCTTCCCCTGGCTCCCAATACATACAGGGCGAAGCTCACAGTCCTGGGCTGGCCGACACAGGCCTCTGTGACCCCCGCCCCGACTGCCGGCCGCCCCAGCCCCACGCGTGCCCGGCCGCGGCACACCCACGGGCTCCCGCTCTCTCCTCCATCGGACAAGCCTTGTCTCTCCGCAGCCGCCACGGCTCTCCGGCAAACACCAGTGCACCTTTCAGTTGGTGACACTCCCCGCCCGCCTGCCCCCAGCTCCCACGACAGCCCTGAACGGCCTTGCACGCACGCGTGGGTCACGGCCCCAGGGCCTCTCTTTGTGTGTGTGGCCCTCCATCTGCCCCACCAGGTGGGAAAGCGCTCTTATTTGCTTTTGTTTCCTGGTGGCCCGGGACAGTGCCTGAAATGTGCTCAGAAAATGCACGAGTGAATCCAGAACCTTCCACTCTCTGAATGAAGGCAGCACGGCAGTGAGTCAGAGACGGCCGGCCTCAGCAAACGGAGTGCGCGAGGGCCAGCGGCCTCTCAGGCTTTGCTGCTGCTGATCTTTCAGGGCCTTTCCAGGGATTCAAATTACTGCCGCAGGTTCTGAAGATGAACAGAGGTGGGGCCCTAACTGGCGGCAGCAGATTTTCCTAGCAAATGCCCTCAAATGTAGCGCTTACGGACTCAAAGGGAGGAGCCTTTCAGAGCCTTTGCCACCAAATGCTCCCAGGATTGGTCTCCCGGCGACTTCAGAGAAGCTGGCAGGTTTACCCCTTACCAGCACGTGTGAGCGGCCGAAGAGCACGGTTCACGTGGAGGCGTCAGCAGCGGGCACCCACCTGGAGACTGTGACCTGCCCCCCGCTGCCCCATCGCCCGCGGTGCTGGAGCAGAGGAGCTGCCGTGGGCCCTCCCGACCGCAGCGAGCACCCGGCTGCACCCAGCAGCACCCAGCAGCACCCACCTGCGCCACGGGCTCAGCAGCTGCCACCGGGGCCTCCGACGGCTGGACGGTCTCCGGGGCCTCGCGCTCGGCGCTCCGCAGCTGTGACTCCACGTACTCTCGCAGGGACTCCAAATCCCGCTTCCCCTTGTACTGGTCGATCTGTCCGAGGAAAGGGCCACCCAAAAAGGCCGTCGGGTTAGCTCACCTGGGTGCTGCGCTCAGAGCTCACCCCCGCCGGCCGGCTTCACGAGGCCGTCACGGGGGCGCTGTGTGGAGCCACGCTCCTAGGTGGGGCGGTGGGGACCAGGCCGAGCGGGCCCACTCCGCTCTTTGAGAAGCTGACCGTCGGCCAGGGGCGAGCACCTTCCCGGGAGCCCACCTTGACCCCGCTTGGGGACCGTGACCCGCCCGCAGCTACAGCAGGGCAGCTCATCTGGCGCTACCTTGAGCCGACTGAAACGTTTCCAAACGGGAGGACCACGGACAGGTTTTGTCCACCACCCAAACCTTATCAGGTAAGGGAGCGACACCGGTTCCGCCATCACCTAAGCCTTCAAGCCCGTGCCCAGACGAGCCACGCTGGCAGGTGCCACGGCCGTGAAGCCACCGAGCAGCAGCCCGCTGCGGGGAGGGCAGCCCCGGCCCCGCGGACGTACCTTCTGTCCGTCTCGGAACCACAGGAGAGCAGGGTATCCGCGGACCTGGTTCCCCGAACAGAGTTCATAGTGCTGCGTACAGTCAACCTGAGCACAAAGTAAGACCACAGTCACCGTGCGTTTCTTCAGGATCTTCCTGCCACACCGATTTCTGGGTCCGTGGCACCCCTGCCAGCAAGGTGCAGTTTGGGGACAGACTTCCTAAGGGCCACCCCAGGGTCCACCTGAGCTGAGGGAGCAGGGTGGGGAGATTTAGAGAAACGACTCAGCTCACCTACGCGTGCCAGTGCTGGGTTAACATTTTACCTGGAGCTGGTGAGCAGAGCGAAAAGGGGAGCAAGGGGAGCCTAGCCTGACGTCTGGGGACGGGAGGCCTGGCTGTGGGCAACAGAGGCCCAGGCCGATGCTAGCCTGCAGATTTACCCTCACGCTCCAACCTAGGGAACTGTGGAATCAAGGAGGAGCAAGCAGTGAATTTTAAATAGGAGTATTTGGGGGCTCTTGGGTGCTCAGTGGGTTCAGCGTCTGCCTCTGGCTCAGGTCACGATCTCAGGTCCTGGGATGGAGCCCTGCGTCGGGCTGCTCAGAGGGGAGCCTGCTTCTGCCTCCGCCCGTTTGCACGTGCTCACCTGCGTGCACGCGCTCTCTGTCTCTCTCTCTCTCAAATAAATAAAATCTTAAAATGTATATAAATAGCAGTACTTGGTATAAAGATAACTGAAAAGACCTCAAATTAAGGTTATATTATGTTCTTAGTTCTATAAACTCAACTCACCATCACAGCTCTTTAAATTTATTGCATTTAAATCTTTTCAAGATTCTGTTCAACGTTTCCATGAAACATTTTATCCTAAGTCACTTCTTTCTGATTGTCTACTGGCGTTAAAATCAGCTAGTGGGACACTAAGTTGTTCTTCACTGTGTCAAAAAAGTAGGATGAAAATATCACTTTCACACACAAGACTGAAGTCAGCAGTTAGATTATTAAGGGGAAGCCCAGGAGGCCCAGCCTGAAGGTAGAGGGGTGGGGGGGGGGCATGACACGGGTCCAGGCTAACCCGGCCACCGGCCGCCTGCGAGTCCAGAGATGAAGAGCCCCAGCCTGGAGGGACAGACTGTGCCGCTCATGCCTGACTCTACCAGAAACCTCTACTGACACAAACTGGAAGTTATGTCCCATAAAAACTCATAAAGTAATTTAAGGATGGAAGGAATTGGGAAGATAGAAGACAAGAAAATTCTGACCACTTCCATGAAATGTTCACTAAACTCAAAAGCATAACATGTATAACTAGAATGTGTAATCGAAAGTATTTCAATCCACTGAACTCACAACAACTCTTACAGTTCACCAGGCACATGCCTCATGCCACGCGCCCCACGAAGCATCCGACTTTCACCCGCACCACCCGCCACATGTCAGGTCTCCTCACGCTTTTGCCCAGCGGGGAGACCGAGGTGTGGAGGGGTGGCCGAGGGGTGGCCGAGGGGTGGCCGGCCAGGTCTACCCGGCTCCTAAGCTCACACTTCGGACCGTCTCCCTGTACTGGGCGGAGCATCTCATTAACTGCAGTTCCTGGACACGCAGCATTACTTCTGTAAACAAATCAGCCCGCTGGCAAAGCAAAAAATGGGATTTTCATAAAAGGAAACCCGTGCCTGGATGTCTGGTGGGTGCTAAAGGCTGGGTGAGACTGAAAGTGTTTGACGGTCCAGGAGCTGCTCTGGATATTTCCAGAAAATCCACTTACACAGAAGTTGTTAGACACCATTTCTGGCTTCTCTCCGCAAAGTGGGGGAAGCTGGAAAGACTCCCAGGCAGCAGGGAGAGCGGGGCTCACCGGAGGGGGCCCTTGTGCAGGCCTCTGTGAGCACGGAGCTCAGGCTCCTCTCGGTGACAGCTCTTGGGTGAGGTCAAATGTGGATGGCCTCCAAGTCCGGCCAGCGAGCACTCACGAAGGCTGTGCCCCGTATCTTTGCAGGAAGGGCTCTGGGGCTGCCAATTCAGAATTGGCCATTGCTTCAAAATAAACAAAGGAGCCAAAGCCATAATTTATCTGGAGGCTGTGGAAAAGCCAGCACATTTGAAACCAGCCTGCCATCTGTGAAGGCGAAATGAATTATCAAGTGGCACACTAAATGGAATTAATAAATCACGTTTGCGACTTTGCACACGGAATGAATAATGGGCTACTCTGCTAATTAATCCAGCCAAAGGCGGTCTATTTCCAGGGTAATAAGGGCTTTCACTTACCTTGCCAATCTTGACAGTTTCAGAATGTTCAAGGCCCAGAGCCAGCTGCTCCCAGGCTGGAGCCAGAGCTTTGCAGTGACCACACCACGGAGCGAAGAACTTGATAAAGTGGTCGCCTTCGGTGGGGAGCCGGGGCAGAGAAGGGAGAAGGAGGGTTACTCACGTCACACCTTACTAGAGACTGGAGGGAGGCATCGTGGTCCTCCTGCTACGCTAACGTCAGTGTGAACCCTTTTGCTGGTCACAAGTGACTCCGCCGACAAAGTCTGTGAGCCCACGAGGAGCCTCAAAACAAATTCTAGTTTGTTATCTTTGGGGGACAGCAGGGAACCAACTCCTCATTTGAAGAACTGGCAATAAAGGGGAAGAATCGGGCAATTCCCCTGCCTGTCTTACACGAGCTGTACCGCTGGATGACCGTGTGACGAAGGAGGGCAAGTTTCTCTCCGTCAAACAATGAAAAGAAGGACGTTTTCATTAGAATATCAGCATCCGGCAACCCTAATAAATTAATGGACTTAGGGAAACACGTCGAACCGCACCACGGGGACAGGACTGGCAAAGTCCGGGCTGGAGAATTCCGCAGGTCTCATGACCTCTGTGCTCAGCAACCAGAGCGCAAGGAAGAAAATGAGATGTTGGGGAGGCACGTAGATTGAGACTCGCGAGGGATGTATGTGAAAGAAAGAATGAACTAAACATTAGTTTTAGGAATGCATATTTGGGCGGACGCCTGGGTGGCTCAGCGGTTGAGCCCTGCTTTCAGTTCAGGGAGTGATCCCGGGGTCCTGGGATCGAGTCTCGCATCAGGCTCCCCCACAGGGAGCCTGCTTCTCCCTCTGCCTGTGTCTCTGCCTCTCTCTGTGTGTCTCTTATGAATAAAGTCTTAAAAAAAAAAAAAAGGAATGCATATTTGGGCGGAGAATGATAAAGTAAGGTGCGGTTTCCATAAAGTCAGGACGCCACCTCCGTGAGGGCAGGAGGGCTGGGACGTGGCCAGAGTTAAGAGAGGCTGGCGGTCTTATTTCTTGAACTGGACAGTGGTTACAGAGTGGCTACTCTAGAACAATTCACTAAGCTCCACGTTTGCTTTTTGTATCTTATTTGACAATAAAAATAAACGGATTTAAAACCTGAGTTAACATCCCCTTGGCCAGGAGGGAAAAAAAAAAAAAAACACAACCCAAACCCACACAACCTCATTACTTAGATACTGAAGATTTTTTCTAGGCTGTTCTACATTGACCAGACTAAAAGATGTTTGGCTGAGACAAGACCTAAATCAGGCCGTGACCAGAGTGAGAACAAACCCCCGGGCACCAATGTGTGCAGGACTCGGCCGCGCCACCTGCCCACACCGCGTTATCACCACAGCCGCGACACGTTCCAGGGAAATGGTGAAAAACTTGATGCAACAAATCGGCACCTGATCTGCAAGGCTGCAGCCGCGCCCCCCCAGACAGGGACGGTGCTGGCCTTGTCCGTGAGGCGGGGATGAGACGTCCGGGAAGGAGCCCACTGGAGGGTCGGCGGCCCCTGCTCGGGGAGGGACCCAGTGGAGCTCGTGGGCACTAACGTGAGCCCCCGTCAGGGAAAACACTCAGAGGCCGCACCGTCCCCGCCCGGACAAACCTTTCACCCCAGGGAGAACAGCTCAAGGTGTCGCAGGAAGTCTCTTAGGCCTCAGGTGGGGTGGGGTTGTGAGTCGGCGGCCGTGGAGTGACAAGGCCGGGCAGGATTTTTAGCCCTTTTCACCACCTTTCCAACCCAGTCTTCTGGGAGGACTTCGCGGCTGCCTCTGAGCACGGAGATGGACGAGGGGGCCGCATGTGCTTTCGAGCCAGCTGTTCGGGAACGTGCGAATCGGGGACTTACGTGCCATTGACCTTAGAGACTGTACACAGGTCATTCTGTATTCGGGAGACCATTTTCAAAAAAAAGGGGGATGTGATACAGAAAAGTATTTTAAGCATAAAGAACACCCGTTCTGTTTTGCACATGACGGTCCCACTAAATTCTAGTGTAAATACATAAGACACTTCTATTTCTGCCTCAGGTCAATAAGCACGATTCACATTAATATAAGTAAACCCTTTCTCAGCCGAGGAGGCACCGTCCAGCTGGTGTACAAATTAAGTGTGCCCGTTTGTGATTTGTGAGCTTAAGGCTTCGGCTAGCCTTAAAACTGGCATCTAAGGACAGGGACCAGAGGAATCACTGCCAAGAGGAAGAGCGGGAACAAGGATGCTAACAGGTCTGGAAGAGAGAAACCAGGCTCAGTGCCACAGACGTTCCTGTGAGCCCTCAAGTGCCAAGAAGGAAACGCCCGGCAGATCAAGGAGCGGCGGATGCTCAGTGGTTCTGAGGTGCGTCTCCCGCCGCGGACAGCCACGCCATTCACCCGGCATACCTTGTGCCACATGCAGCTCAAAGTTGCTCGCTGAGAGCTCGTACAGGCCCTGCTTGCGCTCAGGGGCTCTGGGCGGTTCTGCTGCTGGCTCTGGTGTCTAATGGGGAGAAACGAGACAACGGTCACTGGGTTTCCATGCGGAGACGTAGTGAGACCTGCTGAGGAGGAGACTCGTGTCTGTCTAGAACCTTCCACAGGCCTCCTCCCTGACCTGGCTACATCAGACTCCGTGGGATGCTGCTGTGTGGAGGGAACCCGAGGCGGGAATCCACGCTCCTGCAGGAAGCCCCTTGGCGGCGTCCCCACGGGGACACAGCGGGCAGACGCAGGGGCCAGGCCCACCCCAAGGGACACGCCGCCCGCTCCCTGGCGCAGGGCCTCCGATCCCCGGGGAGCTCGAGGTGAACTCCCCGAGCGCTGGCCCCGAAGAGCGGCGAGGGGCCTTCTGGGGGACGCATCTGCCGGTGCCAGAGCAGGAGCCGTCCTGTCACCGCAGCACCACACAGCGGGGGCCTCAACCCAAGCGCCCGAGGCGACAGGGAGCCCCGCACGGGGGCGGGTGCCACTCAGGTCCTACCTGGCCGCGCCTGTTTCTCCGAAGGACAACATCCAGGTGAAGCCATGAGGAGCAGTGACGGCGCACGGCCGGAGGCTGCAGGAGGCCTCCTATGGTCCCACCTGCTCTGGGGCCGCGCCGCAGCCCCCGACGGCAGCCTGCCCTACTCACCTGCGAGTGGTCTGGCTTGCTTGGCCTTACAATTTTGTCTGGTGACAGGTTTTTAAAAACCTCACTCTAGGGGATCCCCGGGTGGCACAGCGGTTGAGCGCCTGCCTTCGACCCAGGGCGTGATTCCGGGGTTCCGGGATCGAGTCCCACGTCAGGCTCCCTGCTGGAGCCCACTTCTCCCTCTGCCTGTGTCTCTGCCCCTCTCTCTCTGTCTTACGTGAATAAATAAAATCTTTAAATAAAAAAAAAAAAAAAACCTCACTCAAAAGTAGGAAAAGATGTCTTTTACAAAGATTATCACATTCCTTGAGCACTTCTGATGGAAAAATTGTAAATGACCTAAATATCCATTGACAAGAAGGAGCTGAGTTCTGGCAAACCCACGTGACAGTATCAAATTGATACATACAGGGGCGCCTGGATGGCTCGGCGGAGGGGCGTCTGCCTCCGGCTCGGGCCGGGTCCCAGGATCAAGTCCCACATTGGGCGCCCCACAGGGAGCCTGACTCCTCCCTCTGCCTGTGTCTCTGCCTCTCTCTGTGTGTCTCTCATGGACAAATACATAAGATCTTTAAAAAATATATGATCAATATAAAGGTAACTATATAAAAATATCACTTGTGAAAAGACGACATTTATATGGTTTTAAGCTATTTAAGAAAAAAATACAGAAGCAAATACGGAAATTGAAAACAAAGTAGCAGGTTTTCTTTCTTTCTCTTTCTTTCTTTCAGTTTCTCTACTATTGCCACAACACTGGGTGGGGGCAATCTAAAGCTATCCTGTTTCAATACACAAAAAACGTATACATCGAGTTACTGAGGTATAAATACGGATGAAGAACTTTTTAAAACGTTTTCGCCTCCAATAAAAAGCAAGTTCCAAATTGAAAAGAATTTTCGGTTTGCAATATAAGGTGGGCGTATCTGAACTTTCCTACAATGAGGCACACCGTTACTGTTCCCAGCGATTGTGGGAGCGAGGGCATGGGGCGCGGGTGGACCCCAGCAGCCAAGTCCCCCACCGGAGGGGACACCCGCTTGGGCTCAGGACGTCTCCGCCGCCAGCGGGCAGAGGCCGGCCTCGGTCCTTCCCCGCCTGCGCTGGGGCTGCCACGGCCTGAGAGGGGAGCTCAGTGCACTGGACAAGTCCCTCTGCCGTCCTCACGTGCCTACGGGTTTCCTGAGCGAAGCCGTCACAGAAGACTGGCATTTTGGCGCCAAAGAACGATGAGAAAAGAGATCAACGTGTTTGTGAGACCATTGACTTTTGAAAGCTGGTCTCCTCCAATCAGAGAACATTTTCACAGAGGAAACCAACTGAAGTTTAAATCTGTATGAAAGTTCCACCTGCACATGTAACTCTCTGGCCCTGACGAACATGCAGATGGACTCTGAGGGCTTGTGGCTTTCCCCGTTACCTAAAATTAGATGAAGTCTCGGCTCAACCCTCCTTCGAGGCCTTGCACCATGCAGTTAGCTGCAGCCTTGGTGAGCACGAGGGGACCCGGCACCAGAGTAGCAGGTGCGCTTCCGACAGGCTGTGACATCTACGCACAACGTGGGGACAGCCAGAGGACCACGCAGTCACCCTGGGCAGTGACCCCGACAGCAGCAGAGCCCCCAAAGCCTGCTGGTCCCTCATGCGGGCGCGGACCACCTTCGAGGCAGCGAGCGCCCACCTCCGACCCTAAAGCCGTCTCGTCTCACTGAACCATTCTGTTGAAGTTAGACTTCAGGGGCTCTTATTTCGTCAGAATCCTACAGCACGGGCCGCTGGCCATCTTTCCGGACCCTCACGACACAGCGCCATGAGCCGTCAAACCCAACCCAGCCTCCTGAGCATCTGCGTTAAAGCAGAACACGCCGCACACGAAGGGACACTTACTGGATGCTTTATGATCATACTGATTTGTGAGACAAAACTAAGACCCCCAACATCAACTGGAGGGGGAGAACTGCAGAATTTTCTTAGTAACATTCTACACACAGCTGCATCTTTAGAAATTCTCTCAGAAATCCTACAGTCTCCACACCGCCCTGATCTCACTACCCTGAGGCCAAGGAGGGCAGACACTGAGAGTATTAAAGGTTTTTATTAAATGACGTTATTGGCCACACTGGCGAGCACCTCGGTCCTCAGTCCAGAGGAAAAGGAGGGGTTCACACGGCAAGAGAAGGCGGGAAGTTGGCCTGGACTGGATATTTGGGCTTAGGCCTGGCCCTGACCCCGAGTCAATCCGTGATGCTAAAGAATTAGCGTCACTTGTATACGTGTGAGCGTGGCACAGAGGTTGATGTTAAAAAGTACTAAGTGCACCTCTGTGAGATGTGCCCTGGGGTGTCCACAGATGATGCTCTCCGAGGGCTGACTCCGCAGCCAGACAAGGGCACAGCACAAGGTGGGCAAGACGGGGAGCATCGGGGACCATCGTCATCCTCCCCCTCGTTCACGCACTGCCTGTTACTCTTCTCTCTACTCGTGTGCGTGTCTGAGTATTTCCATAATAAAAAGCTCGGTCGGTAACAGTTCACCTTTTTCCACTACGCTACTCAGAGCAGTGAGAACAGAGACCAAAAGAAGGGGATGCAGAGGGGCGGGGAGCGCTGGGGTGGGGAAGGCGAGGGGGGCTGGTGTTCAGTGGAGACGGGGTTTCGGTTCTGCAAGGTGAAGAGAGGGCTGGGGATGGCTGCACAACAGGGCCAGCGCGCCGACCACCACCGGATTTGGGTGCTCAGAAATGGCTACGACGGTAAATTTCGTACCATGTGTATTTTACCACAATAAACAGAAACTGGGAAGGGAAAAAGAGTCCCTTTCTACCTACAAACGTCGATCCATTTCTAAGACTATAAAGGTGCTTCGAAACGGGACCTTACCGGCCTCTTTACTACCCCGAACTGTAGGAAGGGAGAGAGGACGGGAGGCGGGGAGGCCTCCTTGCACTCACCGCAGGCTCCTCGTTCAGCGTCTGCAGCATCCAGTTCTCCAGTGCCTGGAAATCCCGAGGCCCCTGGTACTTCACAGCTTCCTGGCCAGGCTTGAAAAACTTCAAGCTGAAAGGTCGAGAGAGGACAAGACAGAGCAGTTTTCAACAGGTGGGAGCGCTCCGAGTGGATGGCGCTGTCCCGCTGGGACCCCTCAGTGGGCCGCATGCAGCCAGGCACGGGCCTGCCACCCTCGGCTAGACCTCAGAAAGACAGGGAAATGATGTCCCGGGAGAAAACATATCCACCTAATCCCACACTTTTAAGAAGTCTCTTAACTTATTCAAGAAAAATAAGACCGAGCAGAACACATGAAGTCCAAGAGGCTGTGAACGAAACCCCAAACCACTGGGGTTTAGGAGACAGGACTTCCAGGCTTTTCCTTGCTAGGTATTCATCATCCTTCCCAGGCTTTAGTAGTTCTTAGAGTCTTACAGTTTTTATTTTTATTTATTTATTTATTTATTTTTTATTTTTAATATTTTATTTATTCATGAGAAACACACAGAGAGAGGGGGGGAAGGGGCAGAGACACAGGCAGAGGGAGAAGCAGGCTCCATGCAGGGAGCCTGACGTGGGACTCGATCCAGGGTGTCCAGGATCACACCCTGGGCCAAAGGTGGCGCTAAACCGCCGAGCCACCAGGCTGCCCTCTTACAGTTTTTAAAGAAAATAATTTATTGCCTCTGCTTCTCTCTCTGTCTCTCATGAATAAATAAAATCTTAAAAAAGTGGCGGGGGGATCCCTGGGTGGCTCAGCAGTTGAGCGCCTGCCTGCCTTCGGCCCAGGGCGTGATCCCGGGATCCGGGGATCGAGTCCCACGTTGGGCTCCCTGCATGGAGCCTGCTCCTCCCTCTCCCTGTGTCTCTGCCTCTCTCTCTCTCTCATGAATAAATAAAATCTTTAAACAAAAAATTTAAAAATGTAGTAGACATAGTACTGTTTGGCAATAAATGTATTTCCGGGCTACCCTGTCAGCTCTTCGACTCTTACAAAGCATGAATGTCCAGGTTCTGGGAGAATTTACATTTCCAGCATGAGAACAGCCTTGACATTGCCTGAAAGGGTCTATCACTTCCCCTACGGAGCAGGAATTTTCTTTTTCCATGTAAATTAGCCTCCGAAGGGGGCTGCAGATAGAATGCACAGCCCTTCCTCTGGTGGCCGAGCAGGATTCCCCGCCGGGGGCGGGAAGCACACCTCCAGATCCTGTGCCATTCAACAGGTGACGGTGACGGAAAAACAGGCTCTAGATAGCGCTTCACAGGAGGCGTCGAGGATGCAGCAGGAATATACGGCAACCACAGAAGGAGGGAAACAGAGGCCAGCAGTTTTGGGCGCCTCTTCCTCCAAATCTCCCTGCGCTGTGCGTCACGCGCGTGGGCACTGGCAGCGGGGCGCAGCCTCAGAACTCAAGGTACCCGGGCTTCGGCGCCGCAGGGCTGAAGAGCTAACTCCCCAAGGCCTCAGAATGAAGGTTCGAGACCAGTGCGTTAGCTGGAAGAGGCGGTGGGATCCCTGTGGGCTCACGGGCCTTCCCACCCTGAGATCGTGCAGCTTCGGCGACGTCGCCCACGGGCCTCCGGGGAGAGTTCGGGCCCTGCCTCCTCGGGAGCTCGGACCTTTACGGCCCTCCCGGCCGGACTCCCAGCAGCCTGGCCAGGACCCCGCTACTTGACCAACTTATACGTGGTGAGCAGCTCGAGGATGATCTCATGGATCCGAAGGCCGCACCCACCCCTGGGACCTCTGGAAGCTCTGGAAACCTGCTGTGCCCGTGAGAGCTAGAAGATGCTTAGTGGAGTCCCTCCCCATGCCCTCCCCCCCCCCCATCTCTCTTCCAGGGGGGCCTCCCTCACCAGGGCTCTTCAGAGTGGAAAAGGCCTGGAGCCACCAGCACCATCGGGCCCATTCCCTCCAATTCTTTGCTAACATTAAAATGCAGTAAAACCTCACCTGTGATTTTTTTTTTTTTTCTGATTTGGTGTGTGCTAAGCAACACACAAATAATTTTTTGAAATCTCTTCTTGTTGGATTAGAAATCTTTGTAGTCTGCCCAAGCCAGAGGCTCTTCCTTAAGTTCACAGAGCCGAGGGATAGAATTAAGGGCTTCCTTTACAGACTGTCCGGGGCATCTGGCCCCAGTTCTTGCTGTAGATGGGCTGAGGGAGGCGATGGGGAGACGGCCACAGGGTACGAGCCCAAAGGACAGCCCCAAATGTTTCCCCCTATTTCTAAACTGCCACATGGGTGTTTGCTCTTCCTGGTGATCTGTTTTTCTTTCAAGGAGACGGCAGGGGAGAAAAAGCTCCATTAGTGGGTCACTCTGGAAATCTAGGATCGCAGTCCTAGCGCTACAGAAGAGGTGGTGTTACCGGCTGACTTGGGTCGCCCAAAGCCGACCTGTCGGAAGTCCTAGCCGCCTGTCCCTCAGAATGTAGCCTTATTTGGAAATAGGATCCTTACAGATATAAGTAAGTGACAATGAGGCTACGAGGGTGGGCCCTAATCTAGCATGTCTGGGGTCCTTATAAAAAGGAGGAAATTGGGACACCTGGGTGGCTCAGCACTTGAGCGTCTGCCTTTGGCTCAGGGCGTGATCCCAGGAACCTGGCCGGATCGAGTCCCACATTGGGCTCCCTGCATGGAGCCTGCTTCTCCCTCTCCCTATGTCTCTGCTTCTCTCTGTGTCTCTCGTGAATGAATAAATAAAATCTTTTAAAAAAGGGGCGGGGGGATTTGGACACAGAGAGAGCCATGTACAGAGGAAGAAGGCCGTGAGGACGGAGGTTTGGGTGCAGCCACCACCAGACGCTAGGCAGAGGCCAGAAAGGATTCCCCTCTGGGTTTCAGAGCGCTGTTGGCCTCCCCAACTGTGAGACGATAAATTTCTGTTCTCTTCAGTCACCTGGTTTGCAGTGCTTGTGTCGGCAGCCCTAGCAAACCTCCCCCAGATGATGCGGATTCCTTACCAGCTCAACAGCATGACCTCCAAACACTTTTCTAAGCACCCTGAGAAATCCTAGGAGAATGGGAACCCCAACTCTCTCCCCGTGCAACCCTTTATTTCAGTGGGAGGGCCCATGGCTAGAAGGACCCCACACCGTGTGCTCAGGCATTTGCATCCATCATCTGCTGCATCTCCCTGAGATGGGCACCGTGTCGGGGGAAGCAAATCTCACACAGGTCAATACGTGAATGCCCGGCGGGACCAGGGTTAACGCGGTGCACCCTGCCTCCTGCATTCCCCGCAAGAAATCTGTCCTCCAGCACTGGCTCAGGGCTGTGAGGGTCACAGAGGAATGTCCTTCCCAAACAATGTTCACTGTCGTGCGAGCTCACTTCAGTTCTTTTTAAGGACACAAAACCAGTGCATGGTGTTCTCGGGGAGACCGTATCTCCTAAATCAAGACACGTGATTCAACGGGGCTCTTTAAAATCTGAGAATAATGGGGCACCGGGGCGGCCCAGTTGGCTGAGCATCCCACTCTTGATTTTGGCTCAGCTCACCATCTCAGGGTCAGGAGATCGAGCCCCACGTCAGGCTCTGTGCTCAGCTTGGAGTCTGCTTGTCCCTCTCCCTCTGCTCCTCCCCCCGCTCCACCTCTCACAAATAAATAAATGAAATATTTAAAAATCTGTGGATAACATCTATGGAGCAAGTGATGTCGCAGCCAGATAGCTCAGATGACCAGGTGGAGGTGGAACCCTCTGCCGCCCCCTCACACTTGCTCTGCTCAGCCTCACGAGGCCTGCCTCCCTCCCAGTGGTGTGGCTGGTGGCACACATGACCACATGGCCACACTCGGCCCACTCCTTAAGAGTGGACACCATAGCCTACTATCTCTGCACCTTGAAAGTAACGGGCTCTCAACAGGTAAGCATCAATCTCCTCACCTGGACCCACCACTCAGACGGCTTCCTGGCGACGCTCTCCGTCTATGCGGAGTTTCTTTTAAAGGCAACGCTATGAAGCATAGGACAATGATGCCTCTAGGTAGGTGCACGTGGTAGAAAATTTTCTCTACTGATCTGATCTGAATGATGGCACTTAGATCAGCAGTGGTCACCAAAGACCAAGAATTCTAGTGTCCTTTGTGAAAATGCCCGAATTCCAAATGTTAGGGAAAACCTTAGACATTTACTGTGTGTGTTCAGATCAGTGTCTGCAAACATGTTATTTCATCTAACAATGTTACTGGAGGGGGTGGTATCAACATCCTTTTTCAGACTCCGAGGTTAAATAGCGTGACCTGGCCTGCGTGATAAATAAAGGGTAGGACCAGGATTCTGACGTGGCTTTTAGGTTCCAGCCCAGAGCTCCCTCCCCTCTTCTGCACTACACTTTTCCATGCTGTCTCTCGGGTCTGAAGACAGGCCCAGGTTTTACAAGAATTTCCTTCTTTCATCAACACAAACCAGTATCTGGGGAATACAGTGGCCAACACCCCGCCATACATATGGAAACAGCACCTTCACTCTACCACCTGCCTGCGGTCTGAGGGGGGCTGCTGCCTAAGATACCCTGCCCCTTTGGCCACAAGGACTGCAAAGAACATTCCACTGAAGCTGGGCAATCGGTGGTGAGCCCAAGCCCACCGTGACTGCGAGGGATGCAGGGCTGGAAGGGTTAATCACTTACGGGACTAAACGGGGCCCTAAACCCTTGGAGGAGCTGAGCCTCAGAGCTTCTTCCACCGCCTTCCATTTCATCCCCTTTTGCTTACTGGGCCAGTTTCAATTTCTGTCTCTTAACACCCCACCCTCCACCCCCCAAAATTTATTTTAACAGTCAAGGCCGTAAGGAACGCCCCTTGTTAGAGCGGCTAGATTCCTTTGTCCCCTTTCCTTCCAACAGAAGCAGCCCTGCGCGCGTCGCTTGGGAACTTACTCCAGGAAGGATGCTCGACAACAACAGAAGTGACCAAAGACTCAAAGTAAAACTGATGACAAAGCTTGCTCGTGGGGTCAAGGTACTTGTGAGCATCACGGCTGACGGGACGCCGCGGAGGCCACCGTTTCTGCTTCTTACACACACACACACACACACACACACACACACTCTTAGAAACAGGAAAACCCCACACGGATTAATGAAAGGCGTTTTCCAAACAAAGCCCAAGAAGGCATTTCTTCTTGCGTGAGGGTCAGCCCTCCGGGCTTAGCTTCAGCGCCTCCCCCCCTCAGACCACAGAGTGGGCTACCAGAAGCCTAGCGCGGGACGCGCAGGGGACTAGGCCCCGACTTACGTGGGGTATCCTCGCACACCCTGCTCGGAGCACACGTCTGAGTCGGCCGTGCAGTCCACCTTGGCCACGTAGACCTTGGCGTCCTCCATGCTGTTGTACTTGTCTCCCAGCTCGTTCCAGGTAGGCTGCAGCCGCTGGCAGTGTCCGCACCTGGAAGCGGGTGAGGGGACGCTGAGTCTCGGGCCAGAGGGCGCCGGACCCACCTCTGTGGGTATCACTGCAGCACGCTGCCCTGCCGCCACCACCGGGGAGCCCCTGCGGGGTTCCCAGCCCCAAAGGGACACCCAGCAAGGCACTGGGCCTGCCACCCACCTTGCTCAGGGCCTGCGGTCCTCCCCTGCTGCCCGCCTGCCCTTGCCATCGGTCCCGGAGCCAAATGCTACTACCAGCACTTTCTGGAAGGGCCCTGCTTTGGCCTGCCCCCCAGGAAGCGGTACCGGCTCCCTCGGACACCGCCTCTCTAGGCCCACCTGGGCAGACAGGAATTTGCCCTTCAGGTCTAGTTTGGGTGTCACTTCCTCCAAGCAGTCAGCTCTGACTTCCCAGGCTGCTTGGTGCCCTTCTCTTGTTCTGGAAACCTCCCTGGCTCCCTGCTCTCCTGCAGCAACTTTGCACTGCTCGCCTTAATCGCTCCTTTTTAGCTGAGACTCTCCTAAATAAGTATCTGCAAATGCAGACAGAACTGACCATCTTTACTTATCAGCTGCCTGCAATGCCGTATCTGAAGTCTGCATGAGCCGGGACTGGAAACTTGGATCTCGAGCCTCAAGGACAATCACACAGAATTACAGCCTGGGGCGGGGGCGGGGGGGGGGTCAATCACCTGGTGTGTGTATTCACGATGTCTACAAAGGACAAAGTTGCCCTATTACTTTTCAAAGTGATCTTTAAAATGTGTGCTTATATGAACGCCCCGACATTGAAAATGGTCCATCTGTCCTCAAAGTAACTTCTCAAGAAAATCAGTGTTAAATTGCGTCTTTTTTTTTTTCTTTGCCTCTTTTCTTTTCTGACAGTTGACCTCCATAACAAGGACGGAAAGGTAGCCCTGGACAAGTCGGCTTCAAGCTAATGTGGCTTCCCTGTGCAAGCACTAACCTGGCCAGCAAAGAGAACCCCTGCTTTACAAGAAGCTCAAATACAGTATGATTCCTTCTTTCCTGGACGGTAATTGTGAGGGAAAACCAGTGTTACATGTAAGTTATACTGTTATGTATTAAGTTACATAATTTATATGGTGCAAGTGCCATGAAGACAAGCACTGTTCTTTTTACAGCTGTATTCCCAGCACTCAGCACATGCTTGGCAGGTACTAAGCTCGGCAATTTCTTAGTGATGGATCGATCCGTAGGTGCCATGTGGTCGGCACCTCTGGTTGGGCCCCTTGTGGCTCTAGCATGAACCTCTGAGACAGTAGCTACATTCAGAAGGCAGTCTGTGGCCATGTAACGAAGCAAAGCCACCTGGTGCCCCCCCAGGAGGTGGCCCCAGCCTTGACCTCATTGTCCACCAGATTCAAGGTGAGCCACAACTGGCCATACAGAAGCTGTGACCTGACGTTAATGCAAAATCTACAGCAGAGGGACATCCTTACATCCACCAAGTTCAGAGCAAAAATATGCAGAGCAATATTTTTGTTACATGCCACCCCTGCCCCCCAGATCACATGTGGGCTTCTAAAATTCCGGAGACGGAAACTGGAAAGAGATGGGGGAAAGGGGTAGCCCACAGCATGTTCTACGTGAGCTCTAATGTGTTCTTAAAGTCAGGCTTTTAAATGCCATCAGAGAAACCACGCGTCTCTATTTAAGTATATTGTAGCAGACTCTTAAGAAGAAGAAAAAAACCTTCAAAAGTTAATTTTTCTGGGAGCATCCATCTAGAAAAGGAATTTCCTTAAGAGCAAATGCCCAGACTTGCCAGTCTTGTGCCTCACTCCGTCTAGGACTAGCTGTAGGTATTACTGAGACTCCAAAATTAAAACTCCATCCGCACTGTATGGACTTTATATGTCTATGGATCAGTTTTTTAAAACAATAAAGAAAAACAACCCATGGGCTTATCCCACTGAAAAAGGCTCCCATTAAGTAGCGTATTTAACTGGAGTAGTTACTCTGAAAATACTCCTTCACAGAAGAACTATGAATAATGAACGATTATTTGTTGCTACAAAATATCTTCTAGGCCTCGGGCAGCTCTAAAACCTCACCTCCGGCAGGTTCTCGGTTCTCGACACAATGAACCCGAGATACTTTGTTAATAAGTGACAGCTCTGACCCAGACCTGCCTCCCCCGCCCCCGCCCCCGCCCCAGAAGCTGATTTATCTGCAAAGAACTGAAATGCACGAACAGCCTGATTATGGAAAGAAAAAAAAGTTTCCTCCAACTTCCGCCCGCACATTTTCGGAACAAGCCGGATTTTCTTGGGCATCTTCTCCCGGTTCCTTCCTACATCCCTTCCCCACGTCTCCGCGAGCCTCTCTCCCGCTCCGGGGAAGCACGCCAGATGCTGCCGTGAGCCTGCGAACCGCCTGGGCCCTCGAACCGGCTCCGGGCTCCTCGCCGGGCGTCTGGGCCCTTGTGCGTCGGGGGGCCCCGGAGGCCGGGTCCCGGGGAAGGGTCGCCGCGACCGGCCAGCGGAGAGCCCGGGCAGGAGGAGCCGGCTGCGGACCTCGCGCTTTGCAGAGGACCAGGCCCCACGAGAGCAGCGGGGTGGAGGTGCGGGGGGCTGCAGGGGGGGGAGCAGAGGACCGGGCCCCACGGGAGCAGCGGGGTGGAGGTGCGGGGGGCTGCAGGGGGGGGAGCAGAGGACCAGGCCCCACGGGAGCAGCGGGGTGGAGGTGAGGGGGGCTGCAGGGGGGGGAGCAGAGGACCGGGCCCCACGGGAGCAGCGGGGTGGAGGTGCGGCGGGGGGGGAGCAGAGGACCGGGCCCCACGGGAGCAGCGGGGTGGAGGTGCGGGGGGCTGCAGGGGGGCGGGAGTCCGGGCACAGCTCCCCATCCACTCTGAGCTGCGAGGGGGTCCCCGGCACCCCCGGCCCGAGCTGCCCCTTCCCACCTCCGCCCCGGGCACGGGGTGGGCCGTGACAAGTAGCCCCCGGTGCAGGGACGGGCGTGCGGGGAGCGCACCCAGACCCCGCCGCACGTGGCCCCGGGCCCCCGCCCCCGCAGGCCGCCGCCGCCGCGCAGGAAGTTGGGGGTGGGGGCGGGGCCTCGGGTGGGGGCGGGGCCTCGGGGCGGGCGGGGCGGGGCGGGGCGGGCGGCCTCCTCCCGGCGGTGGCCTGGGGCCCGCCCTCCTGCACCGCCGGCCGCCCTGCGCCACGTCAGCCGCGAGCGCCCCCGCCCCCGCCCCCTGCCCCCCGCCCCCGCCCCTGCCCCCGCCCCCGCCCCCGCGGGGCCCCGAGGAGCGCGGCCACTTACCAGGGCGCGAAGAACATGACGAAGTGCGCGGCGCTCCGGATCCCGTGCGTGAACATGTCGGCCGTGTACAGGTGCCGGGCGTGCGGGTCCTGGCCGCCCCCGCCCCCGCCCGCGCCCCGCCCGCGCCCCCGCCCGCGCCCCCGCCCGCTTGGGGCCCGTCCTCGCCCCCCGCCGCGCCCTGGGCCCAGGCGCCCCCGGGCCCGCGCCCGCCGCCATCGCCCAGCAGCAGGAGCAGCGGCAGCGCGGCCAGGGCCAGCGGCGGGAGGACGCGTCCGGGGCGCGCGGGCATCACGGCGGGGCTGGCGCGCTCTCGCCGCCGCGGCCGGTCCCCTCCGCGCCCGCCGCCGCCCGCCCCGCCCCCGCCCCGCCCCCGCCCCGCCCCCCGCGGGCCGCGCCCCGGCCGCGCCCCGCCCCGCGCCCGCCGAGGCCGAGGCCCAGTCCGCGCGCGCCCGCTGCGCCCCGGCTGCCCGGGGAGGGGGGGGGAGGAGAAGGATGGGAGGGGGAGGTGGGGGGAGGGGAGGGGGATAAGGAGGGAGGGGAGGGGAAAGGAGGGGGGGAGGAGGGGGAGGGGTGAGGAATGGGGAGGGGGAGGGGAGGAGGATGGAGGGGAGGGATAAGGAGGGAGGAAGGAGGGGAAGAAGGGGGAGGGCAGGAGTGGGGGAGGGGAGGGTGGGGGAAGGGGAGGAGGAGGAAGAGGATGGAGGGGAGGGGAAGGAGGGGGGAGGAGAAGGATGGGAGGGGAAACTGGGGGGAGGGGAGGGGAGGGGGCAGGGTAAGGAGGGGGGAGGAGGGAGGGGGAGGGGTGAGGAATGAGGAGGGGGAGGGGAGGGATAAGGAGGGAGGAAGGAGGGGAAGAAGGGGGGAGGGCAGGAGTGGGGGAGGGGAGGGTGGGGGAAGGGGAGGAGGAGGAAGAGGATGGAGGAGAGGGGAGGGGAGGGGGGAGGAGAAAGGGGGAGGATGGAGGAGAGGGGAAAGGAGGGAAGGGGGAAGGGAGGGGAGGGGAAGGGAGGGGAGGGGAAAGGAGGGGGGGATGGAGGAGAGGGGTAAGGATGGAAGGGGAGGGGAGGAGGAAGGGGAGGGGAAAGGAGGGCAGAGAGGGGAGGAGAGGGCCCGCTCAGTCCCGAGGAGACCCGGGGATTTCCGGCTGGAGGAAGAAAGCGCGGGGGGTGGGGGCCTGGGCTCGGGGACCTGGGGCCCTGGGGTCCTGGGGCCCCGCCGTCCGGGTTGTCATCCGCGCCCCGCCTGAGTTCCCTGGGTCCTGGGTCGGAGCGGCCTCCGGTAAGCGTCCGCCCGGCCGGCCGCGGAGCCCCGAAGCCCGGCCGCTGCCCGCACCCCTGCTCTGGAACCCGGGGGGGGGGGGGGTCGGGCCCTGCGCGCCCCCCCCCCCCGTTCGCGCCGCGCCTCCCCGCAGGCGGGAGTCGGAGTCTCGCGGCCGAGCCCGGGCATCTGAAGCTACATTCGGGGGAACCCCTGCCTGCGCCCGGGGATCCGCGTGGCCCCGGAGCATCCTCGACCGGGCAGTCTCGGGGCAGGTACCCTTGGCAGGGCGACCGCGCAAGCGCCGGGTGACTCACCTGGCGCTCCTCGGCCCCCGACTCTGCCGGCCACCCGGAGGCCACCCTGACCGCAGTTTGCCAGGTGCCCAACCATCAGTTTCCCCTCGAACGCTCTTCTCCCGACCACTGCCACGCGCGAGGGGCGCGCCCACCCTTCCCGGCCGCGCACAGAAACACGGGAGCTCCCCCACGTGTCGCCCCCAGCCCCGCCCTCACCGTGAGCCCCTCCAGCCGGGGAGTGAAGCAGGTGCTTCCTTCCTTGCTCCCAGTCGCCTCCCAACCACCTCTCCCCTTCCTCCTGCAAAGGCCCCAGCGCCCCTCGAGTTCTGCCGATGGGTGTGACGTCTGCTGCTCTTGCGGGCCTTGTCACCCACCCCCTTCTGTCACCTAACTCCTGCCGGGTTCCATCTGACCCCCCCACCCGACCCTTCACTGAAGATTTGGTTCCTGGCTCACGGTATTCCTGGCCACCCCTTTCCTATCTCATCTCTGGGGTCTTCAGCACCCAGGTGGGTGGCCGGCCTGTCTGTGTCCCTCGGCGACTCCTTCCCGAAGGGAATCCCTAGAACCTGTTATGACCTGAAACTGCACTGTCTCCAAAACCTGCATCACAGGCGTCCCCACTCCGCCCAACACCTCTTGTCCCTACCGATAGGCCGCTGGCTTCATGTGCCCTCCTCATGGGCCCCGAGCTCCTGACCCCACGTGCTCACTGCAGTCCACACTGCTGTGTGCCCGCTTGCCTCTTGACCAGACTGGATCTGGTGAGTTCTCTTACTTGGTGCCGTGCCACGTTCCCTTGCAGTGACGCTGGCAAGGCCCAAGAAAGAGCTGGGTTTTGCTCTCTGCCGTGCTTTCACACCCCTACCAACAAAACCCGCCTCCACTCCCCTCTTCACCTTTCTGTGGAAATTGACCTCACACTGCTCTCAGGAAACTGCAGCCCAAAGCACAAACTTTCATGTTTGCACTACCCCCCTTCTAGCCAAGGCCGGGCCTCTACAGTGCTCTAGAGCAATCCATGCCCAGCTGAGTAATGCACTACCCCCCCCCCCCCCCCCGCCCCCAGATATCCAGGTCCTAATCCCCGGGGGACCTCTGAGCCTTACCTGATAGGACAAATGAGACTTTGTGGATGTAATTAGATTAAGGATCTTGAGGTGGGGAGATTATTCTGGAACATCTACATAAAATGTAATCACAGGTGTTTTTAGAAGGGAAAAACGGAGGGAAATTTGACTACAGGAGGCAGGCAGAGCACAGAAAGATTCGAAGATGCTCCGTGGCTGGCTTTGAAGTGGAGGGAGGGACAATGAGCGAGGAATGCAGCTCTGAAAACCAGAAAGCAGAGACATGGCCTCTCCCCTCGGGCTCAAAGGAGGGATCTTTGGCCCTACTGACAATGTGACTTTGGTCCAGTGAAGCTAATCTTGGACTTCTGAACCCCAGAAATGTAAGAGAGTAAGTGTGTGTTATTTAAGCCCCCAGATTCATTGCGGTTACTCAGAGCAGCCAGAGGAAACTGATACCATCTCAGCTCGCCTTTCCACGGGCTTTGCTCCTCCTAGTATCTTCTCTCTCTCTCTCTCTCTCTCTCTCTCTCTCTCTCTGGCAGGATTATGAACTGCTCTGTCTCTCCTAGACATTTCCACGCATGCACAACATACTTTAGGTCGCCTAACTAAAAGATAAAAAACATCCCTTAACCTCACAATCTCCCAGCTACCATCCCATTTCCTTACTTTTCTTTCACAGCAAGATCTTTCCAGAATTATCTGCATTTGGGGTGCCTGTCCGTTAATTGCCTGACTTCGGCTTGGGTCATGATCTCAGGGTCCTAGGAGGGAGCCCGAGTCAGGCTCCCTGCTCAGTGGGGAGTCTGTTTGTCCTCCCTCTGCCCCTCCCCCTGCTTGTGCGCGCTCTCCCTCTCTGTCTCTCAAATCATTAATAAATTTAAAAAAAAGAAAAAAGAAAAAAGAATTACCTGCATTTCACATCCCACTCATTCTTGAGTCCATGCCACTGTGGCTCCCACACCCACCAGACCCCAGGTTCACCAGAGGTGTCCATACTGGCTCACCAGAGGAGCATTCTGCTCTCTTCGCCTCCATGGGCCTACAGTCAACGTGGGCTGCATCTGGATCCACTCATGATGGGGATCTGATTCGCCTCCCGCCTTACTCCCCACTCCTCAAGCCCCTCATCTCAACCCCTAACATGTTAGTTTCTGGGGGCTTAGCCTCCGACCTACTTTTCTCTCGCTACACTCCAGGGCCCAGGCGAGGTCTCTCAGAGCCATGGCTGTGGCTGTGGTCACCATGGGACCCACGCTGGTGACTCCAAGGTGCATATACCAGCAGAGACCTTCCTCCGAGCTCTCACTGTCGTCACTACCACCACTCGTTTATCTTCCCCACGTGGCCCTAACCGAGCTCAGGACTCCCCATAGCATCTGCTCCTCCTTCAGCTTCTCCACCTTGGTAAGTGCTGCTTCCCGGGGCTTTGCTCACAGGCTGTGCGCCTTCCATCCCATTTTCTTTATTGCTATGTCTCAGTCCGTACCCCGGCCATCAGCTCACACCAGCAGGCTCAGTCACTTCCGTTTTTTTTTTTTTTTTAAGATTTTATTTATTTATTCATGAGACACAGAGAGAGAGGCAGAGTAGAGACACAGGCAGAGGGAGCAGCAGGCTCCATGCAGGGAACCCGCTGTGGGACTCGATCCCAGGACCCTGGGATCACACGCTGAGCCGAAGGCAGATGCTCAACCACTGAGCCACCCATGCGTCCCTCCAGTCTGGTTTCATACAGAAGCTACAACTGACTCACAACATGGTCACTTAACCCTTTTCTCTTAGACTGCCGTCCCGACTCCTTGCCTTGGCTTCCAAGGGCCTTCAGAAAAGGTGAGGTCTCATCCCATACCACTGTGCTCCTTGCTCCCCTAGATTCCAGCCCTTCTGGATGATTCTTTTTTTTTTAGATTTCATTTGCTTATTTTTTTCTTTTTTTTTTTTTTTTCATTTACTTATTCATAAGAGACACACAGAGAGACAGAGACACAGGCAGAGGGAGAAGCAGGCTCCCTGCGGGGAGCCCGATGGGGGACTCGATCCCAGGACCCTGGGATCACAACCTGAGCCAAAGGTAAACACTCAACCACTGAGCCACTCAGGTGTCCCCCCTCTGGATGCTTCTTAACACCCTCCACGTACAGTGCCCCAGGCTTGTTTCCTCTCTCTTCCTGTGACTGGCCTCGTTGCCCCATCAGCTCTCTCACCCCCACATCGCCTCCTCAGGGACACCTTCCCCGCATAGCCGTCCAGAACAGCCCCTCTCTGCTCACCCCGTTGTCTCTGTCACTGTGCAGCGTAGTTGTCGCGTGGCCCTTTTCACAATCTGATGTCCTTGTGTTGCAGATGCACGTGCTAAGTTAGCTCACTGGCCTTGCCCAGCAGCCCCGTGAAGGCCAGCCCTCTCCGTCACGCTCACCGCTCTCTCCCTAGAGCCCAAAGGCCTGGCACATGGTAGACGCTCAAGTGCTGGGTGAAGGAGCCCATCTCCCAGCCCATGTCTCTTTCCCAGGCTCCAGGAAGACTAAACGACTTACCCTTTCGGAACCCCACCTCTGAGCAACCTGGTTTTCAGCTCGAGAAAGCCTAAGAATGGAGAAATGGAGTTTTTATACGATGAACTGAACCTAACTCTCTCAGGGAAGACTTTCCTGACCCCCAGCAGGGGTCGGCCCTCACCCCCACGATGCTCTCACAATACCCATCCTTTCTACCCTTGAAGAGAACAGTCATTATTTGTTTGTATAACTCTTTGTTTAGTGTCGGGCTTCCCCTGTGGACTCCATGGGGCCAGGGTTGTGAGCACGATGCCTGGTACAGGCACTTCTGCGTGTCTGCTGAATGAATACACGAGGGATTAAACGAAAAGTCACAGCTGTTTGCTCTCAGATGAGGGCTTCCTTCAGCTGGGGCCCTTAAAATCACAGCCTTGTCCCCAGCAGATAAGGCTATAGGCCCGGAGGCGAGGATCAAGTATCACCCCCGAACAAATAGTGCTGCTGCGCTGCCCTTTACTGTAAACCCGTAGCCTTCAGAGAGCTGTGCGCTCATCCCAACAGCAGCCCCAAGGGGTGCGACGCCTCTTGTTCGTAAAGCTGTCCTCATCCCAGGGAGTGCAATCAGAGCTGAAGCGGGAGCAGTTGCTATTGAGGTAAAACTGCAGCCTGCGTTGTCCACCTTCTGAGAGTAAAATGTGACCCCGGCAGGTTGTCACTTTGGGAAGAGGACCCCACGGAACATTTTGTTAATACAGAAACTAAAATGCCACCATTGGAACCACTTTAACAGGTGCATCCTGAGTTATTACGGGGCTGAAAATGCTACTTTTAGGCAGGTACTGAGAGCATTCACATCCTGTGGTTCTGTCGGTCAGAACATTCTGGAAGGTGCAGCTGAAGGAGAGAAACCACTTTTCTCAATGAGCTTTTGTGACTGTTCCAATGTGACTGTTGAGGGAGAGGGCCGCGCTAGAGGACTGCTCTCGTCGGGGAGCGTCTACAGAGGCAGTCTCAAGACTGAGGCAGCCTCCCAGCCTGGATCACTCAGAGGAGCAGAGCTATTCTCAGTGTTTGAAAAAGGCCCACAGAGATGTGACAGTGACTTGCTGGCCTGCTGACATCCTTGGGCAACACGGCCCACCTCCTGCTGAACGATTACTCATCACGGGAAGAGACACTGGGACATAGCAGATTCAGCTCAAAACTCATGTTGGGGGGGACTGGGGGGCTGGGGGACCCAGCGGCTGAGCACCTGCCTTGGGCTCAGGTCATGATCCTGGGGTCCCGGGATCGAGTCCCGCATGGGGCTCCCCACGGGGAGCCTGCTTCTCCCTCCGCCTGTCTCTGCCTCTCTGCGTCTCTCATGAATAAATAAATAAATAAAATCTTTAAAAGAAAAAAAACAACCCACGTGGGATCCATGCCAGGGGGAGCATTTTAAAAATTGTTCTCGAACAGATTGAGACCATTAAGCGGAAACAACCAGGCTGTCTCCCAAGGCCCAGGGGTTGTGGCTCTAGCTCTCCGCCGCGGCCCGCTGCAGTCCTTGCACAGCTGACCCTCCTGCTCCTCAGCACCTGGGTCCTGCTCCCAGCCCCGCATCTGCTGGACGTGTTTGTGGCAGCCCTCCTGCCACCGTCCCACACGCTCCCTCGGTGCAGGAGACGGGCTGGTGCGGAGCCTTGCCCGTCAGCACCCGGGCCTCGCCCCAAGGAGGCAGCTCCGCTCCCCCCGTGGCTGGGCCAGCTGGCGGCTGCCTTGGCCGTGGCCTGGGACGTCTCACTCGGGCCCGGGGGGCATCCTACGCTCCCGGTGCTGAGAAATGGCTCTAAAAGGCTGCCCTATTCCAACTTCAGAATCCAGGAAAAGAGTTCACCTCAACTAGTGGTTCTCAACGCTGGCTGCATACTAGGATCAGCTGGGTCCCCTGGCCTGGCCCCCAGAGTTGGGGGGCATGGGGGTTAGGTAATGCACAGCCGGGCTCTCTGCCCCTGGTGGCCCTGGAGGGGGTGCTGCAGGGCGCTGGGGATACAGATGTGGGACAGACCAGCAGAGGAATGCTGATATTCCCTGGTTAATAGGGGTTGAGAAAAGGGGTCTAGGGGGCACCTGGGTGGCTCAGTGGGTTAAGCATCCGACTCCTGACTTTGGCTCAGGTCATGATCTCAGGGTCGTGGGATTGAGCCCTGTGCTGGGCTCCATACTCAGTGTGGGGTGTGCTTGTCCCTCTCCCTCTACTCCTCCCCTGTTCTCGTGTTCTCTTTTTTTTTCTCAAATAAATAAATAAAAGAAAGAAAGAAAGAAAGAAAGAAAAGAGAAAGAAGAAAGAAAAAGAAGAAAGAGAAGAAAAAGAAAGAAAGAAAGAAAGAAAGAAAGAAAGAAAGAAAGAAAGAAAGAAAAGAAAGAAGAAAGAGAAAGAAGAAAGAGAAAGAAAAGAGTTCTGACCCCAACATGTTTGCAGAACACTGGGTTTCAACAGGGACAAACAGCCAGAAGCAATTTCCAGGTCACACCACAGTACTGCTCAGGTGCAGTCACCTTTGCTACCACCTCTGGGCACAAGCTCTGCTTGTCCCACCTCGGGTCCAGGATGCTGGACTCAGCCTCCGCACCCGCCGCCCTGCCCCCCACCCAGCCCCCAGCAGGAATGGCTTCTGCGTGACACCTGCTTCTTCACCAAACTGGCTTCCACCAGAAGTCCCGCTGCATCAGGGCCCAGCGCCCTGCAATCAGGTTCAAAGTCGGAAATGTGACCTTAGAAGCCCCACAAGCACCGGGAAGGTGAGCCAAGAAGCTGGGAAGACTGAGAGAGTGGCCAGATGAAGTGGGGATGGGGAAGAAATAAGAAGATACAGGCTCACCTGCCAAAGGAGTTCTCAGGACTTTGAATATGTAGACACATCCTGTGAATCCCCAACAGTATCATATGCAGTGTCTCCCCAACTTATTTGATCACAGACTGCTTTTTATTTGTGGTAGATCTCAGGCCATTAATGCTTTGCAGAACTCTTCATGAACAGCTCGATTAAGGTACTATTTCAGAGTCAAAGATGAATGTCTGGCTTCCTGGGCTCGCTGTAAGTGCAGCATGTCCTCCACCGTTCTGTGCACCTAACTGCAGGGAAATTCACTCACACATGTACTGGGGTCCAGTTTGTGTCAGGCACACCTCTGGGCGCTGGGGAGTCAGCAATGACTGAAGTAGGGGAAAAAAAAACCCTCCTGTCTTTAAAAAAAATTTTTTTTAAGATTTTATTTATTTGGGATCCCTGGGTGGCGCAGCGGTTTGGCGCCTGCCTTGGGCCCAGGGCGCGATCCTGGAGACCTAGGATCGAATCCCACGTCAGGCTCCCAGTGCATGGAGCCTGCTTCTCCCTCTGCCTGTGTCTCTGCCTCTCTCTCTCTCTCTGTGTGACTATCATAAATAAAAAATAAATAAAAAAAAAAAAAAGATTTTATTTATTTATTCATGAGAGACACAGAGAGAGAGGCAGAGGGAGAAGCAGGCTCCATGCAGGGAGCCCGATGCGGGACTCGATCCCAGGACCCAGGATCACACCCTGAGCCAAAGGCAGACGCTCAACCGCTGAGCCACCCAGGTCCCCCCAAAACCCTCCTGTTTTACTAGAATTTTAAGATAAGGGAGATCCATCCTCTGTCAGGGGCAAATGCCAAGGAGCAGGCACGAGGCGGGGAAGGGAGATGTGAGGTGTTAGGGTTCCGGTGGCACTTATGTTTTAAGAAGAGCTCGCCGGGAAGGTGGTTTTTGAGCAAAGGTGCAAGGGCGGTGACATAGAGGGACGCCGGTGACCATTGGGAGGAAGAGCATCCTAGCTGAGGACACAGCAACAGCAGAGGACTCAGAGCAGAAGGGATGAAGGGGCGAGTATTAGGTGATCAGAGGGGGGACAGCCACAGGGTAGGGCAGCTCAGAGGGAGAAGGCTGGCTTCTATGAACGGGAAGGGAAGTCACTGCATGCCAGCTGGCCACGCACACTTTTTGATATAAATGCCAATAGGATGTGCCACTTGAGCAGAGGAGGGTTGTGTGACAAAGACAGGAGTTAGGGAGGACCTTGGGGTTCTTTGCTAGAGGATCAAGACATCATTCCCTTTGATGGGAAACAGGTTTTGGGAGGAAATAGTCACTCAGAACTGAACACATGAAATTAGAGGTGTCTGTAGGTACGTGGGGTAGGCAGCTGGCTATTCGAGTTCAGGGCAGAGATGGGGCCAGAGAGGAATTTGAGGGCCATAAGCATGTAGGTGAAATTTAAAGCCATGACACAGGACGAGATCCCTGTGGGAGAGTCTGGACAAGAGAAGAGGTTCAAGGGCTGAGCCCTGGGACCCCTCACGGTCTAGAAGACCAGCAGGTGAGCAGGAGCATAAAAAAAAAGACTCACAGGGAGCAGCGAGTACAATGGGAGGACAATGTGGTAACCGTTGCCCTAAAAGGCAAGAGTAGAAAGTTGGGGCGCCTGGGGGGGCTCAGTGGTTAAGCGTCTGCCTTTGATTCAGGGCATGATCCTGGGGTCCTGGGATCAAGTCCCACATCGGGCTCCCTGCATGGAGCCTGCTTCTCCCTCTGCCTGTGTCTCTGCCTCTCTCTGGGTGTCTCTCATGAATAAATAAACACAATTAAAAAAAAAAAAAGAGTAGAAATGTTTCAAAGAGGAGGGAGTGTGTAGATGTTGTAAATCTGCTAATATGTCTTCACTTGCCCTGGAAATCCCTGTTTGCACCTGAGGGGCAGGTGTGATCATTGTTAGTACCCCATTCCCTCTCAAATGTGTGCCAGCGTGGACGGCACGTTCACAGGTCATCCTATGATCAGTCAGGTGTGATGGGCCAACAGGCTGTGTTGTCCCTTTGGGAAGAGGACTTGGCTTTGAATTTGGCAATATTGAGGTCACAGTGACCTCGATCGTGGTAAGTCTCAGTGGAGAGGTGGCCACAAAAATGTGATTGGAGTGGTTTCCAGGGGGCAGGAAGAGAGGAACCAGAGAAATGAGTATAAAAACACATTTAAGAACTTCTTTCGTATATAAAAAAAGGGGGGGGGGAGGAACACAATAGGAAGAGAGAGTGTGGCTAAGAGGGTTTTGTTTCTTCAACGTGGAAGGAAAGCCAGCAGGTTTCTAGGCTGATCCAGAAAAGAAGGAAGCAGTGAGGGTGCACGAGAGAGAAGGGAGGATTTGTGGGGCACTGTTCATGGGTGAGTGTGGGGGGAGGCCACTAGCTGCATAGGGGGAGAGGTTGGCTGGCCCAAGGAGCGTGGCCAGTCGCATGTATCAAGAGGCGGGCAGACACAGGGGTGAGCAGTGATCCCGACAGGTGGGTAGATGGGAACCTGCACTGATCCTCTTCTGGCTGCTTCTACTGTGTCATGGTGATGGGAAGCGATGTCAGGAGGTGGGACGGAAGATGGGGGAAGAAGCACTGGAGGTTTGGGGAGGGAAGAGAAGTCTGAGGTGGGGGTCCAGAAGAGGATGGGGAAGTGAGGGACCCGGGCAGGCTGGTACGACTGCCTGGGGGTCTTGAGGACCCTTGGAAGTCAATGTGACGTATGGGAACATTCTCCAGGTGCACCTGTCAGCGGATCCGCTGTATAGTCCGGCCGTGGGGCAGCCGAGCTGTTGAGTTTGGCCAGGCTGCTGCTTTAGTCAAGCGAGGGCGCAGACGCAGAGAGAGGCCACGGAGTGAGAGTGGACACAGGGAGGAAATGATACCACTTGACCATGGGATTGAAGCTGGGTGGATGATCTGAAGAAGCTGTCGTGCTCGGCCGGTGTCCATACAGTACGCAGGTTCATTGCGGCTTGGATACGCTGGGAATTTCCAGTAGGTCACCGGTCAGCTTATTGAGAAGTCTCCTTCCACACATCCTCCTCGAGTTTTGCTACTACTCTTGAGCTCATTTCCTCCCTGGATTCTCTCCCTAGGATCTTGGCTCTTACTACCAGTTCCATGTGCAACCATCTTGGCCATGATAATCTAATTAATGACTAATGACTAATAAGCAATATAAACAGATTAACAGAGATAGTCCAAAATACTGTAAAAAGCAGCTTTGTCATGCCACTGCTTTGCCCCAAAATAAAGAACAGCTCTGTATTTCCTACTACTTGACACCCCACATCATCTGCGTGGGGTTCACAGCTCCCTCTGCTTCTGCAAACTCCTTTTTTTAAAAATAAGATTTTATTTATTTACTTGAGAAAGAGACACAGAGCATGAGCATGAGTAGGGAGGAGGAGGCAGAGGGAGAGGGAGAAGCGGGTTCCCCACGGAGCGGAGAGCTCGATGTGGAGCTTGATCTCAGGACCCAGGGATCATGACCTGAGCCAAAACCAGATGAAGACGCTCAACCAACTGAGCCACGCAGGTGCCCCTGCAAACTTATTTCTTGCATCATGTAACTCTGTCCCAGACAGGCTGGCCTTCCTATTGCCCTTGTCAGATGCTGCTCATGCTAATGCTTTCGGCGTGAAATCCTCGCTCTGCTTTTCAAAATCCTGTGTGCTAAACATTCTAAACTGTGATAGTGGCTGACACAAGGAGAGGACCGGGATCTGAGGGCTGTGTGTGCACATGTGCACATACATACGCAGTTAACAGTTCATCTGAATGTTTGCAATAAGCCTGTTTTCATATCACTTTTGTAATTTTGCCGTTGGAAACCGTTTAAATTTAATTAAGAAATGCTTCTTAGTTGCAATTTGGCAATAGGTAGCTTAAATGTAAGTAAGTATACCCCCTCACCTAGCCGTTGGTTGAAGACCTTATCTTTGGGAGAAAACTTCACAAGGTCATTGCAGCATTGTTTATAATAGCCCACAACCCTACAGCCCTTAGGAGGGGACTGAGTTAAAAAGGGAAAGGTATATTCAAAACAGTCACAACATGCACGACAGTACATTTTAGTGGTTAATGGTACAGCCACTGCAAATGACAACTCAGATTTGAACTTCAGCTCTCACCCCTGTGGTGCTTTGTACTTCCCATTTTTTTTTTTTTTTTGAAGATAAGCAACAAAACTATTTTCATCGACAAAAACCTGACTAATTCTTTCAGTAAGTAATCTAATCTCATTTACCTTTATTTTCACAAAGAATGTATTCTGGTTCATTCTTCAGTTTTCAAATGTTTTATTTTTTCCTTTACATTATGAATTATGAACTTTCCCCTCTCAAATAGTTTGTTACATAGCTAATTTATAATTTGATCATCGTTGTTCTTTAAGAGTTTCAAGAACATATTTGAAGATATACCCATCGGGACGCCTGGGTGGCTCAGCAGTTACAGCGTCTGCCTTGGGCCCAGGGTGTGATCCTGGGGTCCTGGGATCGAGTCCCACATCGGGTTCCCTGCATGGAGCCTGCTTCTCCCTCTGCCTGTGTCTGTGCCTCTCTCTCTGTGTCTCTCATGAATAAATAAATAAAATCTTAAAAAAAAAAAAAAAAAGAAGACATACCTGTCTACCAATTCAAGGATAAAATGTCCCAACTTAAGAATTCCATTGAGTGCCTTTGAACCATAAGACATGATGTAGGCTCATTTTACTTCCTGTCATCTCTTTTCCCCTATTTATGTTAAATTTTAGACATCAATTTTCAGGTTATGATTTTATGTCATATAAATGTATACATAGACTTTCAATATACATTTATTAAGATTTTATTCTAGGGGATCCCTGGGTGGCTCAGCGGTTTAGCGCCTGCCTTTGGCCCAGGGCGCGATCCTGGAGTCCCGGGATCAGGTCCCACGTCAGGCTCCCTGCATGGAGCCTGCTTCTCCCTCCTCCTGTGTCTCTGCCTCTCTTTCTCTCTCTGTCTATCTTAAATAAATAAATCTTAAAAAAAAAAAAAGATTTGATTCTAGGGTATTTAATTTAAATGCTCAAGGCTGAGAAGCTGTGACTTTACTGTTTGGGAGGGAGTAGCTACATTTTTTATTAATTACTTGGTTTATTAGAGCAGTACTTTTTGAACTTTAATGTGCATATAAATTATGTGGAGATCTTGTTAAAATGCAGATTCCGATTCGGTAGATCTGAGATGGAGTCTGGTTCTGAAATTCTGATTCCCAGAAAAGTCCCAGGTGATAGGATGCTGCCAGACTGTGGACCACATCTGAGTGGTTCTCCCCACGAAAAGCACATGGATTGTGTATTTTGAGCCCTTGAATCTCTGAAAATATTTTAATGTTCTTGACAGTGAGAGACAACTTGGCTATATAAAGAATTTGGGGTCACAGAGTTTCTCCCTCAAAACTCTAATGGTCATGGATTGCATCATTGATTTCAGCATCTATAGTATTTTTTTTAAGGAATTCTGGGGTTCCTGGGTGTCTCAGTTGTTAAGTATCCGACTCTTGGTTTCAGCTCAGTTCGTGATCTCAGGGTCCTCAGATCCAGCCCCATGTCAGGCTCTGAGCACAGTGTGGAACCTCCTTGTCCCTCTCCCTCTGCTCCTCCCACCCCCTATCTGTCTGTCTGTCTGTCTCTCTCTCATAAATAAATAAATCTTAAAAAATAAGGAACTCTGGGACCGGTTTGAATCCCCCCCCTTTTTTTGTATGCAATCTTGTTTTAGGGCATTAATAGAGTTCCTAATTTTACATACATTTTGGAACTTTCACCAGGGCATATTAAGAGTTTGAATCTCTTCATTTTGCTTAGTATCCAGTGAGCTATTTTAATTGGGAGACTGAGGTCTTTAAGAAGTTTTATATGCGTTTGAATATTGTTTTGGTCAATTTGTTCTGGTATCTTCTTCGGAAATATAGCCACCTACATACTGAATCTCCATTGTATATCTATGAAATACTGCATATTCTTTTTCTCTTTTTTCATTATTTTTTTTGCGTTATATATATTTCCTGGCCTGTCTTCTGTATCACTGAAATAATTTTTGGCATTTTTGGCATAATTCTGCTCTTCATTGCTTTGGATGCATTATGACACTCTGATATTATCTGTTTAGTTCTACAACATTTATTCAAACCCTCATTTATTTCTCTGGATGGTTCTGCCTCTATCTCAGCATAATCTTCCACTGTCACATCATTTTACAGTTCATCTAATTTTATGGAGAGCATATTTTTTTTACTGTTGACAGTAAAGAGTAGATGCTGTCTGAAATTCTTCTTCTTCTTTTTTTTTTTTTTTTTTTGCCACAAATTCTTTTCAAAATTATACACTTTCTCTGGATCTTACTGATAGGATTTCATGAGAAAGAATCTTTCCATGGACAGCATATTACTTTTGTTCTTGCTCACTGATTGTTGCTAATCAGTGAGCCAGCCTGAGGGAGCCCGGAGAGCAACAGAGCCTCAGGCTACGCTGACTAGGGGGTTTGGTCTCTATCTAGAGTGAAGCCACTCTGCCTGGCACCAGGATGACGGGGAGGCCTCCTGTCTGGCATCTGGATATCTGTCTCCTCAGTCCCATCTCTCTATATGGCTGTCGCTGTGTCCCCAAAGACTGGCCACCATCCAGGCTGGGCTCCCACCACTCCCAGCAGCTTCTTGTTCCATGGTGGTGTGTGTGGGGGGGTGTCCCAATCTCCCCAGGCTGCCGACCACGGTTACAACCACCTTCACACTTACATCCTCTCCTGAGCTAGAAACCACAGCTCTTCACTCATCACGGCAGCCTGGATGTCCTGAGTCCTGCCCTGGCTCTGTGGGTGGGGGGGGTCTGCGCAGACTTCACAGGGTGCTCTCCAGGGTGAGCCTCACAGCCCACACTTTCCTCCAGAACTCAGCCCTCCCCCCACCTCCCCCCACCCCCAGAGACTCCACGGAGGCCAGGACTTTACCATTTACTTCCCAGGAGCCATGCCATGCATCTGGGAACAAGTTTATTTCTGCCATTTTGATGATTTGTTTCCACAGTTTTCTGAAAAATGGCTGCTTTTCTCAACTTTATAGTTTTTGGGTTATTTGGGAATTGATGGGAGACGAGTGTTCAGAAATAAAATGGGACCAAAAGCCAAGCCTCTCTACCCAAAAGTGCCTGTCTTAGTCCAGTCAAGCTGCTCTCACTGACCACCACAGTCTTCTAACCATGGATGGCTTATAGCCCACGGATGTTTATTTCAAAGTTCTGGAGGCTGGGAAGTCCAAGAGCAAGGGGTGGAACATTTGGTGTGTAGTAAGGAGGCCCTACTTCCCCGTTCATAGATGGCCCCACATGGCAGAGCAGGGCCACGGAGCTCTCTGGGGTCTCTTCTGTGAGGGCACAGATCCCATCCACAAGGGCTCCACCCTCGTGACCTCATGACCTCCCAAAGGCCCCACCTTCCAACACCGTCACATTAGGGGTTAGGATTTCAACAGATGAAATCTGGGGCAATATGAATATTCAGTGTATGGCAGTCTCAGAACATTTTTTAAAATGAGAGTAGAATTATCTCAGGCACAGTGATTCCACTAGGGTTTCCTTCCTCTTCCTTGATGCTTTTAAACAACATGGCCTTTCCCAAATGGCACACTGTGAACTTGAAAACTTAAAACTTGCATTGCCCTTTTGCACCGTGGGATTAAATAGACTGGAAGTTAAGACTCTGCCTTCCTGACTAAAGACAGCCTGTTCATGAGTTTGTTTGCTTTGAGTTGAGAAGTTCTAGTAAAAGCGAATGCCCTCGTTCTTCAATGGAAGAGATCCTCACCCCCATATGGTGCTTTATTTTATAAACAGCTAATTTTGAAATATTGTTAACACTTATTCTGTGTAACTAATTCAGAGTGAATTAGCATTCATCTCTGAAAAAAAGAATCTACCCCAAAACAAGCTGGTATCAAGCACTGAAAAAAGCATCAGTGTATTCCTCTGAACTTCCACAGAGCGATGCCTCCTTCGGGGTGTCCATTGCATTTAAGGAATATATCCAAATGTCCCTTGTTAGAGTCTAACTTTTTGGCACCTAAGGCACTGAAGTTAATTTTAAAGTTGTTTATAAACAGAGACGCTTATGGAAACTTGGAGAG
Organism: Canis lupus dingo; assembly: GCF_003254725.2. Classification (NCBI taxonomy): domain Eukaryota; kingdom Metazoa; phylum Chordata; class Mammalia; order Carnivora; family Canidae; genus Canis; species Canis lupus. The sequence goes on from NC_064277.1 coordinate 7,968,492, forward strand.
ATGTTTTCCAAAAAAAAAAAAAAAAAAATTTTCATCTACTTCTCTTTTTAAATTGTTAGAATTATGTCTCCATAGAAATAAAAGTATCTGTTTAAGGATTTTCAGTCCAAATCAGTCTTTTTCTGTATATGTCATTACCTTTTATTTTCCCCTCTTAAAAAAAAATAATCCCATGAGTATAAAGACCAAAGTTTCAAACATTTTAATAACGGATTGCACTAAGGCAACAAAATCAGGTCTTCAGTCTTCATGCTTAGAAATAATGAGCCAGCTGTGAAGCTGTGTACCTTTCGACCAACATTAAAAATCGAGTCTTGAATATCTGGTATTTATTCAGTTGTGCCTTCTTGCTCCATGTTTTACTAAACAGGGAAGACTCTACAGCCTCACACATGTAGGTCAGACATAATATAAAATAAGCCAATGCATTTAATGATGGGCAAACCCAGTGATGTAACTGTAGCTTTTCTGCTCCACTAAAAATCTCTTTGCAGTTTTCAAGACACAGCAGTCCTAGTCCTGTTGTTCCAGCCAAAGCCCTCCACGCGCAGTGGCGTCCTCCGTCCCCTATCACAGGAAGAAGCTCAGGGCCTAGTGGGGTGTGTGGAGCTGCTCCGTGCAGACAGGCAGTATGCGTCGGTCCTGGGAACCGCTTCCTTCTGTGTCCCCAAGACTCAAGGAGTCTGGAATTTCTTTCTTTTTTTTTTTTTTGGAATTTCTGAGTTACAGGGCTGCCTCTGCCAAAGACTTCCTGGCAAAGTGTTTTGTCTGCAAAACAGACACAATAATGAGGACCTCATATGGATTTTGAGAAATGCCCTACACCCTGGAAACTTCTTTTGGAAGAAGTCAAGGAAGAAATCCACTCTTTCCCTAGGAAAAAAATTTCCACAGCAGCTTGAAACCTTGTCCCTCATATAAGACATTAAGAGCTGTTTTTAAATCCAAAAAAAAAGGCGGGGGGGACTAGGGACAGAATTTGACACTAGGGCCCTGAAGCCAAGTCTCAATGGGCCAATCTTGCAGGCTCTTGAGTGGTCCCCCGAGTTACCCCACTGCGATCCTGTCCGGTCAGCCCAGTCAGCATGCCTGAGTTTAGCTGGTGGGAGACACAGACTCTGAGGCTGCTCATGTTGGGTCTGGGCTGAGCTGTGTGTCCTCCAAATTCATATGTTGAATTTGGAACCCCCAGTGCCTCAGAATGCGACTGTATCTAAGTTAATGGGAACTTTACAGAAGTAATTGAGTGAGGCCATATGGGGTGGGCTCTAATCTAACAGGATGGGTGTCCTTAAAAGAAGAGGAGATTAGGCCACAGACACGCAGAAAGACCAGGTGAGAACCCAGGGAGAGCCATCTACAAGCCAAGGACAGAGGAGGCCTCAGAAGAAACCAGTCCTGCCAGCATCTTGATCTCGAACTTCCAGTTGCCAGCACTGTTAGAATACACATTTCTGTTGTTTTCGCCACCCCGTCTGTGGTTCTTGGTGCACAACCCCAGCGACGTGAAACACCATGCAAGTCTTTCCTTCCCTTGGTGATGCTGAGCCTTGGAAGAGCCTTCCCTTTGGGAGGGAGCGGTGCACCCTGGGAACAGGACAGGTGGCCAGACAGCTTCTGCCTGTCGATGCCCAGCTCTCGGAACGAGGCACCCTTGTCTGACATCACGGTGACCTTCCGTTTCTTATTTTCCTCTCTGCACATTTTAACGCAGCAAAAGGCAAGACCAAAGAGCAAGAGACCAGGCCCAGTTGCTAGGGGGGCTCCAGCCGCAGCGCAGCTCTCTGTGAAGCGGGACCCCCGAGGGCCCCACGCTGCTCCCGGCCCACCCGACTGGGGCTGCACAGGCCGTGCCTCAGCTTCTCAGAAGGCGCACTTCGCACAGCACGTATGGACGGAGTCACTGCTGCTAACCACCAAGTACGCACTTCTCGGAGTTCGACGGTTTTTGCCACTTGGGAACAAAGGAAGCGAACCTTCCTGTGGCTGGTGTTTTCCTGCACAGTTAGTTGTGTCTAATCCTCCTGCGTCCATCAGCATAACATCCGGTCAGCTGAAGCTTATTTCCAACGCCAGGAACCTTCTCTGGCTTTGCCCTGCCTGCCAGGTGACGATATCTGATCCTTGGACACTTGTTCTGGGTATTTGCTGATGCTTCTCCGGGTCGGGGCCCTGCAGCTGTAGCACGGACTCAGCCCTCCAGATCTCGGGAGCTGGATGGTCCGTGCTGTGTCCAGAACACGATACAATCACTCGATGTCCCTTCGGTCATCACCCGGTGATAACCTGGTGATATAAGCGGCCCCGCGTCCTGTGGTCCCAGGTGACTCAGCAGTGTCTCCCTGGGCTGGTCAGGGGCACGTGTCCCGAGGCTGCAGAGGAACCCCCACTTTCACCTGCGAGGCAGGTAGGCCCACGGCAAGAGGCCAGCAGCCAGGCCCGACCTCTCCCTCTCCCGACTCACTGCCCTCCGGCCTCCTGGGTCCTGCTCCTCCTCCCTCACAGTGGCCACGCCTCTTACGTTACATTTTTGACATTATTTTAAAAAGGCAAACTCATTAATACGTGCCTTGAGGATTCACAAAGCTCACGGTAACGTATGTTTTGTTCTCACGGCTGCGCTCACACGCTTAGACGAGGCCACTGCGAGGGAGATGGTATGACATGATGTTGGTGACAGCACAACTGTCATCCTGCTAGAGGGGACAGTATTGTGATCTCAATGGAAAAGAAAAGTGAGGCTTTCATCTGTGAGCTCGGAGCCCATTGACTGCAATCATCTCTACCCGTGAGCGGGGCCGGGAGTGGAAATGACTACGAGCCGCCGAATCCAGTTGACATCATCTTGCCACCCACCAGTCTTACGAATGTGACAGCCCAGAAGATGGCACCGGGCTGGAAGGAACACAACGCCAACTAAGTCAACAAGTTGTGTGTGTTTGAGAGGAGATATTTTCATGGAAGTTGTTTTCTTCTATTTTCTGTTTTGGTTTGGCAGCTGCCACCGCTCTAACACGATGAGCGCGACAACAGCCACGAACGTCCCCAGAGCCGTGGCCAACAGCTCCCTCGCGTGGAATGACAAGAGCCTAGAGGCCTTTTCCATAGAGCGTCCACAACATGGGGCTCCGGAGGCTGACGTTTCAGCGGGTGTAGACACTGTCCTGCTGTTAGTACTGCTAGTTTCCCACCTATAACGCTGGTCCCCGGACTTTCCACTTAGGCTGCCACAGCTGGTACCTGCCCCACGCACCCTGAAGTCGTCCCGGGTCCCCAAGAGAGCATTTCCTGCCTGCTGATTTGGCAGCTGCTCTCATGCATTTGCTGGAATGCTCGGCCCATGTGGACTATGCCCGAATTCTCTGCCGTTACAGGACACATCCCTTCTTCTCAATACCTGGCGAAGCTTCTACCTGCAGCACCCCTGGCACCGTCATTCTGGATACGGTAAATCCACCACCATAATCATAATCATAAAAATGGAAATAAGCAAAAGGAAGTGATTTCAAGGGAACGAATGGCACTAAAGCTATAAGGCATTTTATTTATTTTATTTATTTATGATAGGCACACAGTGAGAGAGAGAGAGGCAGAGACACAGGCAGAGGGAGAAGCAGGCTCCATACACCAGGAGCCCGACGTGGGATTCGATCCCGGTTCTCCAGGATCGCGCCCTGGGCCAAAAGCAGGCGCTAAACCACTGCACCACCCAGGGATCCCACTATAAGGCGTTTAAATCACAAGTCTCTCATTTGCTCACTCTCAGGGCTTGGTGTAGCCCACTTAGGCTTCAGTGGAAAACTTGGCTTTAATCGTGTTTTATTTATTTATTTATTTTTAAAGATTTATTTATTTACTTTTTATGATAGACATAGAGAGAGGAGAGAGGCAGAGACAGGCAGAGGGAGAAGCAGGCTCCATGCAGGGAGCCCAACGTGGGACTCGATCCCGGGACTCCAGGATCACACCCTGGGCCAAAGGCTGGCACTAAACCTATGAGCCACCAGGGATCCCCTTTAATCGTGTTTTAATCATCAGTTTCTTTCTTCACTATCTACTACTCTTTCGGTGGCTTTACAACCAATGTGCTTGGGTGTCTATCACCAAAACTGTGAGGCTGCAAGCTTATCTTTTCAGGGACAGCTGGAACTCGTGCACCTGGGTGAGATGGCCCCTGGGTAACAGGAGGACCCCTGACTCCTGATCACCAGAACTGTGAACGACCGGGTCAGGAGTCCCCAGTGTTTACACTTTCTATATGTCTCCTAACTCTGGGGGGTGGCCCGGGAACACAGACTCCCCAGGGCCTCCCAGAGCTTGCAGAAACGTGTTGTCAGCAACGCGACCTGTTACTTAGAGAAAAGGAATTGAGTTTTCAAAATTTGAAACTGTCTCCTCTCTCAGCGTCCCCCAGTCTAGACCCATCGTCCTCCTCCTGGAGTCTGGGACTCTCACGGGTCTTTGCCTTCTGATTATAGTCCTGCGACAGCATTGATTTTGATGTAATTTATATTAAATTTCAGTGCAAATGCATTCCTCATGAAAATGCAAATTCCTTGGGAACAACAATCATCTCTCTCTCTTTTTTTTTAAAGATTTTATTTATTTATTCAAGAGAGAGAGAGAGAGAGAGGCAGAGACACAGGCAGAGGGAGAAGCAGGCTCCATGCAGGGAGCCCGATGTGGGACTCGATCCCGGGTTTCCAGGATCAGGCCCTGGGCTGAAGGCAGCGCTGAGCCACCCAGGGATCCCTCATCTCTTGTTTTGAGGGTTTTTTTGAGGGAGGAGGGGCAGAGGGAAAGGGAGAGAGAGAATCTTAAGCAGGCTCCATACCCAGGGCGGAGCCCCTTGAGGGGCTCCATCTCACAACCTTGAGATCATGACCTGAGCTGAAATCAAGAGTCAATGGCTTAACCAACTGAGCCACCTGGTTGCCCCAACAATCACCTCTTATTAATCTTGATAATTCCCCTGAAAGTACCAATTTAGTAAACGTTGTTGTTTTGAATTATGCCTTGAATAAAGCTACCAGACCTGAGGCACCTGGATTTCTCCTGACTAAATCTCTAGAAAGCGAGCCACTAGACTATTGGTTTTATTCGTGAATTTGATATACATATTCAGATACACCAATTCCTTATAGGAAAACTTCAGAGTCACGCTATATCAGAATTTTTTTAGCTTTTCACAAGACAAAATGACTCACGTATGATGTATGTTCTCAGTGTGTACATTTACAAAAAGTGTAAGAAAAGGAATAAAGACTAACCTCAGTCCAGGTTCTATTTTATCATCGAATAAGTTTGCTGAAAACTTCTCTTAAAACATTTTGTCTTCAAAGTTTTTGGATTTCAGAATAATGAAGGACCACTGACCTATATTCAAAGCGAAAAACAAATGAATTACTTCTTTTACGTTAAATTTCTATAACTGATAAAATATTCCTTTAAAAAAATGCCATAGTCTTATTTCTATACTCTCAGGTTTTAAAATTTTACAAGTAATCTACTAATACACGTTCTCTACTTAAAAATGCCAATAATAGAGATGAAGCAAAAGATGGAAGTGATTCCCCTTCTCATCTCAGTTTTCCTTTCACAGGACTCCCTGGCCTTCAGGAAGCCCCTCAGGCACACACACCAAAGCACAGGGCACCACCTTATCTTTATGAAACCCTCTTGCAACGTGCCCTCATTTCCATCTTTTCCCTTGACCCTTCCTTGCCATATTTTTGGTCATACATAAGCAATGCTGTATCGACCGCACACATGTCTAGAGGTGAGAAAAATCAGGATGAAAGACATTAAGATAATTGCTGTGTGTGACAAAGAGCTTATGAGTAGAAATGATGGTACTACAACCCAAATGTCCTCCCTCTTGCTGTTCTTTGTGTTTTCTGCCATCAGATTCCACTCTCCTGTGGATTCCTAACACCATGCCTAGTGTCAGAGGTCATTGTGCAGAGACATGCTTTCAGCTAAAAGGGGGGAGGGTCTCCTTCGATTAAGGGAGGCCATCTCCCAGCTTGTTGGGGGCCCCACCTCCATCCCCCCAACATCTGGGCCAGTTTAACCTGGGAGCACAGTCTTGGAAGTTCTCAGGCATTTTACCGATGGAAATTTGCCAGATTTAAATAATGTCCCATCCTCTACCGATGGCAGTGCCTTAACTGGACATTTCATTTGTTTTATAATTGCTGCTATAGTGTTACAAAGGTATGCGATTCACCAGTTTTGATCTTCTAAAATCACCTTTTTCATGATCATAGTTGTATCATGACCTTCAGCAAAGAATGTAAATTCATATGTTGTCTATTTGTCTTAAAGCCAAGTTCTAAGAAGGAATAGCCCGCCCCCTTCCCCTTCCTTCTCCCCCTCCTCCTCCTCCTTTTTTTTTAAAGATTTATTTATTTATTTATTTATTTATTTATTTATTTATTTATGATAGACATAGAGAGAGAGAGAGGCAGAGACACAGGAGGAGGGAGAAGCAGGCTCCACACCGGGAGCCCGATGCGGGACTCGATCCCGGGACTCCAGGATCACGCCCTGGGCCAAAGGCAGGCACTAAACCGCTGAGCTGCTGAGCCACCCAGGGATCCCCCCTTCCTCCTTCTTCTAATGGCTTCTATGGTTTATAGTCTAAGCCTTCCCATTCCAGAAACACATTTTTCTCTGCAATACAGAAAGCCTTTCCCATTCAAGGAAGAAGTATTCCAGATATATTCTGAAACATAAAAATCTTCAAACATCAAGTCTTTGAGGCAAGCCTAGAAAGTTCTCAGGAACAAAGTGTCATCATGAGAAATGAGAGTTTCTTTTCTTTTATTTAGCATTTTATTTATTTACCTCTTCGAGAGAGAGAATGCACGAGGTGGGGAGGGGAAGGAGGAGAGATAAAGGACCTCGAGCAGACTCCCCACTGAGCATGGAGCCCAATGCGTGGCTCCATCTCAGGACCCTGAGATTATGACTGGAGCTGAAACCGAGAGTCGGATGCTCAACCTACTGAGCCACTCATGCACCCCGGGGTGAGAGTTTACTTTATGAATCTGATATCCAATGCAGTCTATTGAAAAGAGATTAGTGCTTATTAATGAGATCTGGTATTAGTGGCTGCTCTAAACAGCACACACTATTTGGCAAGAGTGCCTAAGAACTTGTCCCATCTGCGCAAAAAGATGTTCACCACACTGTTCTTAGGGAACTCTTTCTCGTTTTCATCATCTCTGTTTTAGAATACATACAATAGTGTAGAATATTTGAATTAGATATTTGCAATCCTAGTAATCCCTTGCAATCATTTTGAGGTGTTTTTTTTTTTAAGATTTTATTTATTGATTGATGAGACGTGCACAGAGAGAGGCAGAGACACAGGCAGAGGGAGAAGCAGGCTCCATGCAGGGAGGCCCATGTGGGACTTGATCTCAGGGCCCCGGGATCATGACCTGAGCTGAAAGCAGATGCTCAACCACTGAGCCACCCAGGTGCCCTCATTTTGGGGTTTTTCATAATGTATCATCACTTTCCTATACAAGAGGGGTGAATTTTTAAAAACCTTTTGTTCCTCATTGAAATACATTAGCTTTTTCTTGGTGAAAAGGAGACAGGAAGGGACAGGTAGTTTCTTCAATAATAATTTTAGATAAAGACCTACTGTTTTATATAATTCATTGTATTTCAGGGAAAAGAAAGTTGTCCTAATTCTTTTATTTGATCAACTTTTATAGACCTGAAAAGGCAGATTAAATTGTGATTAAAAAAAAAAAAAAAACTTCCCCAAATGTCATTAGTTCGTTGCTTAAATCTTCCAAAAATTGAAATTGGCTGGGTGGAATGAGTTCTATTTCCTCGCCTCTCTGATCTTTCTTCCTGCTAATCAGTGCTGACAAGGATTTCAGGGGTAGATCCAGGGAGCAGGGAGGGATGAAGGAGCAGAGGGAAAGGACTCAGAGCAGCAGCAGGGGCCCAAGAGGAACCAGACTGGGAAACAGTCAGTAGCATCAGTCAAATCTGGTGACTAAGAGGGAGAGGGGGTTGCGTGAGAGGGAGGAGAGAAGTGGGAGTCTGAAGTTTCTAGATTGCAAGCCATCCTGAGAGACCACCTGGGCTTTACTCCGGGAGATGAGGAAGAGAAGAAGGAGAGTGGCGAGGCCGGAGCTGGGGTGCTGAGAGAGGGAGGGAGGGGGCCCCTCTGGTCTGGGGGCCACCAGAACAGCAGCGCTTTCTGCTCCAAGCAGACGATCCTTAGGTCATCACAGTGTGTGGGAAGCCAGTAGTGGCCTGAGACTACATCACAAAGCCAACACCATTCCCCTCACTTCCTCTCGTCCCCTAGGCACGTTATCACCTCACATCCTCCCAAGAAAGGTGCATACAGTCCAGTAAGATACTCTGAGAGAAGAGAGGGAGAGAGAGAGACCGCATTTGCACAACTGCTATTACAGTATATTGTTATACTGTACAATTGCTCTACTTTATTATTATTATTTTTTTTAAAGATTTTATTTATTTATTCATGAGAGACACAGAGAGAGAGAGAGAGGCAGAGACACAGGCAGGGGGAGAAGCAGGCTCCATGCAGGGAGCCCGACGTGGGACTCGATCCCGGGTCTCCAGGGTCATGCCCTGGGCCGAAGGCCGTGCAAAACCCCTGGGCCACTGGGGCTGCCCTACTTTATTATATTATTATTATTATTACTCAAATTATTATTATTATTATTATTATTATTATTATTATTATTATTGTCACTCTGTCACCTAGTTTATACATTGAGCTTGACCACGGGTCCGTGCGCACAGGACGACAGGGTCCGCAGGGGGCTCAGCGCGTCCCGGCTCAGGCGCCCTCTGGGCTCGGGGCACACGCGCTGCGGGGCAGAGGGAGCCACTGCTGGCCGAGCCGGGAGCACGGTGGCCGGTGTCGCGGGGCCAGCGCCGAGCGCACCCCGCCCCGCTGGCGGCCCCTGTGCCGGCTCCTGTCCCAGCCCCGCGGCCCACCAGCCTAGCGCGCCCTGAGCCTCGGGGGCCTCCAGGCCAGGCGCGGCCTCCGGCCCGTGGGCCACCAGCCAGTCGCACCCCTGCCAAGCCTCCAAGCTCAAGTGCAGCTTCCAGCGGCTCGTGGCCCCCCGATGACACCGGCTTCCCGCAGCAGCGGGACAGGCTCCGAGTCCCTGGGCGCCAGCCTCGGCCTCGCGCCCTTCCCGCCGTCGCGGCCTCCCTGGACGGGGAACCTCCTGGACACTGAAGGCTCCCAGTCCCCGGGGACGTGGCTTCTCCCTTTCCTGTCCAGCGCCCGGCCCGGCTGTGTGCTGTGTCTACAGGCCCCCCGGAAGGCCAGTGCCTCGGGGGGGACTCAGGTGTTGACTCCCTCCAGGAACATCCCCTGGTTTTCTGACCCCCTCACTCAGGCAGGCACCCCTCTGTCCTCAATTCCATCTCTCTTTTTTTTTTTTAATGTTATTTATTTATTCATGAGAAACACAGAGAGAGAGAGAGGCAGAGGCACAGGCAGAGGGAGAAGCAGGCTCCATGCAGGGAGCCCGATGCGGGACTCGATCCTGGGACTCCAGGATCACACCCCGGGCTGAAGGTGGCGCTAACCGTTGGGCCACCGGGGCTGCCCTCAATTCCACCTCTTAGCCCCTCCTGGGGAGCATCCCCCCGTCACTGTCTGGGGACTGTCCATCTCCCTCCCTATCTGGGGAGCTCGGCGATGTCAGGTTGCTTTCTTCAATTTTGTTTCCCCGAGGCCTAACCCCAATCTGGCACCCTCCTAAAGATCTGTGAATTAATGACAGAGGTGGCATTTCTTCCATTCCAGAGGAGTAAAGGGCTTTTGCGTGAGGGTGGAAAGGCTGCTTCTAGTTTACTGCTGTCCCTTTTCCTCGTCAAGAGCAGCAGGGAGGGGCAGACAGGAGGCCTGCAGTCTCCCTGCCTGTGGAATATCACATGGAGAACGGGCAGGTGTTACGGGAAGGTACTACAAGGGAGAGGTGTACTCGGTGTACTCAGGGGAGAGCCAGGTTCCAGGAAGCTTGTCACCCTGACTCCATCTTATTTTATTTTATTAAGATTGTATTTATTTATTCATGAGGCATACGCACACACACAGAGGCAGAGACCCAGGCAGAGGGAGAAGCAGACTCCCCACCAGGAGCCCAATGAAGGACTCGATCCCAGGACCCTGGGGTCATGCCCTGAGCCGAAGGCAGGCGCCCAACCAGTGAGCCACCCAGGCCTCCCAACCCTGACTGAATCTTAAGTTCTATCTTCTTCCAAATACTCAAATGCTTCTTGGATGTCCTGGTTTTAATACAGGTGAGCACAAGCATCTTTTAAGGAGAGAACCTATAAGGAAAACCCACCCGAGAAGGGAGAACTGTCACAAAGAGGTAGCTTACAACACCACTGGGTATACCGAACGCATATAATCCAACCACACAGTGGGAATGTGGGGGAGAACGAAGGAGCCGAAGGAGTGACAACACACACACACACACACACGCCTGCGCACACACGTGCATGCACACACAGCCACAATAATAATAAGAGGACATCATGAACAATTTGCAAATCCTATATTAAGCATTTCTGTGTAATTCGAAAACGGTTAGTAAAGATGTCTTTAAAAATAGAAGCATCCCTAAATAACTAAAGCAGCTCTAAGAGCTATTTTAAAGTTGAATGCTCAATTGCCCTTGAAAAGGGCACAATAAAGACTTTTCACAGTTAGTTACTATCATCTCTAACCAGAAATTATTTGCACGGACTTAGCATATAATCAGTGTTTGATGCATGACTAACAAATGTTCATGCTGAATATATGAGTCATGTTTTCTTTAAAAAATATTATTTCCAATATTAAGAAGAACTACATATATACACATACATGTACACACACACCCATATATATGCCATAAACAATAGTAGTAATAAATGTAAGAGAATAAAAGATATTGCTAAATACTAAATATAATCAGTTAAATCTACATTACAAGTTGATACGTTTTACACCAGCCAAGTCATACCTCACTTTATGGAATACAGATCCTTTAGTGAAAGTAAATTTTTTAAAAAGTTTATTTATTTATTAATGAGAGACACACAGAGAGAGAGGCAGAGACACAGGCAGAGGGAGAAGCAGGCTCCATGCAGGGATCCCAATGCGGGACTCGATCCCAGGACCCTGGGATCACGACCTGAGCCCAAGGCAGATGCTCACCCACTGAGCCACCCAGATGCCCCCAGTGAAAGTAAATTTATGCTTATTATATCATCATTAGCTTTCCTTACAAAATTGAAGGTATATTCCAACATGTGATACAGTCAAGCAATAAAAATCACGGTAAAGGAGGAGGTAAATTTTTAAAAGTCATGCCTTTAATGGAAAACCTGTTTAAAAAGCAACATCAACATTTATAACTCAATGTGTAATATTGAGACTTAAGATATTATACCAGGAACTGTATTCCCTGGGGCCTAGCTAAATCTACAGAAGCCAGGAAAGTATCCTACTTTTAACTAAATCTGTGATTTTATTTCCACCTCAAGGCAAAAAGTTCATTTTTTAAACCACAAGCTTATCAAAGGACATTTATAGAATGTACCATGGACGGTACAAGAAGGTTTTTCAGCCTTAAAGACGTTATTACCTTAGAAACTATTCCAGACTGACTCTACAGTGCTTCTCTGAAACGTGTAGGTAGAGTAGGAAGTCAGAAAGCCCATTATGAAGGGCTTGTCAGAGACACAATAGAACTTGCCACTAGCACCCACAGCAGACCTAAGTAAATATGCAACTACTTCCCCACCTTCTAAGCTAACACAGGAAATATGATATTAAATATTTCAAAGTACTTATAAGCCCACCAAAGTGCAGGTGATATTTAACTATTTTTTACAGCTGGATTCTGCACAGAAGAAAGAACCACTATTGCCAGTCAGCTCCCTTTCTGTAGAATCCATACATGAGACTTACTCAAGTATGGCTGGAGTTGAGGAGACTCAAAGAATTAGGTAGGGTTTTGTTTTGTTTTAACTTATGTGCTTAGTATTTTTGTGAGAAAATATTTTTAAAGTTTCCAATTACATTACACCATTTTCCAAAACAAAGTCACAAATATAGGACCAAATGATTCCAGAAAGTTTTAGAACAAAATCCAAAGGAATTAAGAAACTGGGAAGATTATGAGTAGGGGAGAGGTTAGAGGTCAAATTTGCCTTGATCACTTATCATCATTATCATCACCATCATCATCATCATCATCATTTTGTCTCCCTAGAGGGAATCTTTATAGTTCTCTAGTATTTAGCCAAGACTGGCATTTTCTTTTTTCTTTTTCTTTTTTTTTTTTTTTTTTTTTTTTTAAGATTTGATTTATTTATTCATGAGAGACATAGAGAGAGAGAGAGGCAGAGGGGGAGGCAGGCTCCATGTAGGGAGCCTGATTCAGGACTTGATCCTGGGACTCTAGGATCAGGCCCTGAGCCGAAGACACTCAACCGCTGAGCCACCCAGGCGTCCCTTCTTTGGTCTTAAATAACAAATAGAATCTCCTTTTGTGTTAGGGGCATATTAGAGTTGACTTTAAAAAAAAAAGATTTTATTTATATATTTGATAGAGAGCAAGTAGGGGGGCGGGAGATGGAGGGAGAGGGAGAAGTAGGCTCCCACAGGGAGCCCCATGTAGGTCTCGATCCCAGGACCCTGAGATCATGACTTGAGCTGAAGGCAGATGCTCAACTGACTGAGACACCCAAGTACTCCTAGAGTTGATTTTTTAATGTTCTCACTATTTGACATGCACATTCTATACAATTTTTGTATTTATTTTATCAATAGTTGCCAAACACTGGCAAGGACATATAGAAGATTTAGGCAGTCTCCTCAGTGCTGATGTTGAGAGCATCCAAAACTTTCCAGGGATTTTTTTCAAGGCTGCTAGTGAATGCTATATGTCTCAAGATGCCCAGGCCCAGAAGGGTTTTAAGATCCTCAGATGCGATCTCCAAGTTCAAATATCCCCACATTATTAGACTAGACTTATTCCCTTTTCTAATTTTTCTTGATAATTCCTCAGATATGTCTTAGAGCCTGGATGTTATGGTGATAGGAGGGGGCTATGGAAAAAAAAAAGTTGCAGGGTAGGTTTGAACATACAAAAACCTTCATTTGGCATTTAAACTTACACAAACTTATTTGAATTCATTTCTTTGAACTGAAAGAAATGCATCATCTCCCCCAGTGCTATAAGTAGGTACCATGAGCCCAATAAAGTGTTCCAAGGTTTTGCCGGTCGAGTGAGTTCCTGGCAACTCAAGAGCTGCAGCTGCTGAAGGGATGGACAACCCAAGAGCAGTAACATAGTTCGCTTTGTGTACTAAATGAATGGATAATAATGGAAAAATATCAGATCATCATTATGCCCATTATGTTCTGGAAATATAGGCACCGAATGCAAAAAGAATATGCTCTTGGTATTTCTATAACAAGTTGCAAAATTATTCAAGCACTTGTTTTCAGAACTGTTGCTAAGAATTCATCCTAAGAAAATAAACTGGGAGGTTACAAAATACTTTCTTGCTTGTTGTATTTTGTTTTATTTGCTATTATAAACAACAGATGCTTCTCATTAGCACTTATTATAATAACAACATAACTATCAAAAAAAGTTCAAAATATTTAAAAATTTGATTAAGTACATCTATGGTTAAAACACCAGGCATGAGGCACCTAGGTGACACAGTCAGTGTCTCTGACTCTTGGTTTCAGCTCCAGTCCTGATCTCAGAGTCTTGAGATCAAGCCCTGTGTTGGGCTCTGTGCTCAACACGGAGTCTGCTTAAGACTCTCTGCCCCTCCCCCACTCTCTCTCTCTCTCTCTCTCTCTCTCTCTCAAGTAAATAAATCTTAAAAACAAACACCATGTACCCACTCCGAATGATGCCTCAGTAGACTATTTAATGAAAAGGAAAGTAATACACAATATATTAAATCATAAACTGCCACGAAACATATGAAGAGGAAGATAACACGAATAAATGGAAAGGTATACCATGCCCATAGACTGGAAGAATTAATATTGTTCAAATGTTCATACTACCCAAAACCATCTACAGATTCAATGCAATCCCTATCAAAATATCAGTAGTGTTTTTTCACACAACTAGAAAAAATAATTTTAAAATTTGTATGGAACCACTAAACAGCCAGACCACTCTTGAGAAAGAAGAACAAACCTGGAAGTATCACAATTCCAGATTTTATGCTCTATTATTATCAAATAATATGGTACTGGCACAAAAATAGACATATAGATCAATGAAACTGAAGAGAGATCCCAGAAATACACCCACACCTATGTGGTCAATTAATCTATGACAGAGGAAGCATGAATTATTATACAATGGGGAAAAGCTACAGGCAAAAGAATGAAACTAGACTACTCTATTACATCCTACACAAAAACAAATTCAAAATGGATTAAAGACCTAAACGTGAGATTTGAAACAACAAAATTCCTAAAAGAAAACATGAGCAATAATCTCTTCAACATTGCCCTTAGCAACATATTTATCTCCTCAGGCAAGGAAAACAAAAGCGAAAATCAACTATTGGGTCTATAACAAAATAAAAGGCACAGTGAAAGAAACCAACAGCAATACCAAAAGGCAACCTAATAAATGGGAGAATATATCTGTGAATGACATATCTGATAAGGGGTTAATGTTCAAAATATATAAAGAACTTACATTACTCAACATTAAAAAAACAAACAATAGAATTTAAAAATGGGCACAGCATCTGAATAGATATTTTTATTAAAAAAAAAAAATTCAGAGGGCCAACAGACACATGAAAAGATGCTCAACATCACTCATCATCTCAGGGTAATGCAAATCAAAACCACCATGAGATATCACATCACACTAGTCAGAGCAGCTAGTACCAAAAAAGACAAAAATATCAAGTGTTGGTGAAGATGTGAAGAAAAGGAAATCCTTGTGTACCGCTGATGCGAATGTAAAGCAATGCAGCCACTGTGAAACACAGTATGGAGGCTCCTCAAAAAATTTAAAATAGAACTACCATATGACCATATCTAGTATCTAATACTAGATACTTACCCAAAGAAAAGTAAAACAATGATTCAAAGATACAGGCACCCCTATGTTACTGCAGCATTATTTACAATAGGCAGGATATAGAAGCAACCCAAGTGTCCATCAATAGATAAATAAAGAAGATATGGTATATATAGATATATAATGAAATATTACTCAGCTATAAAAATACTCTCTAGCTCCATCTGTGTCATGGCAAATGGTAAGATTTCATTCTTTTTTATGGCTGAGTAATAATCTAACATATATATATATATATACCACATCTTCTTTATCCATTCATCAGTTAATGGATACTTGGGCTGTTTCCATAATTTGGCTACTATAGATAATGCTGCTATAAACACAGGGGTGCATGTACCCCTTTGGATTAGTGTTTTTGTATTCTTTGGGTGTAATCTAGTAGTGTAATTGCTGGATCATAGTTCTATTTGTAACTTTTTGAAGAACCTCCATACTGTTTTCCAGAGTGGCTGCACCACTTTGCATTCCCACCAACAGTGGGAATAAGGGTTCTCCTTTCTCCATATCCTAGCCACCACTTGTTGTTTCTTATGTTGTTGATTTTACTTGTCCCAGAATTATATTCTTAAATAGAATACTCAATTTAGATTTCTTTTTTAAAGCACCTGGAACTAATTTATATATAATAATATGTGTATATATAATGTTTATTAGAAATACAGTTTTTTAAAAAATATTAACCATTTACTTTGCAACATCAAGAGAAATAGATTTGATATTTTTAATAAGAAGGAAAAAATAAAGAGCTTACTTGTAGAACTGTGTGAGAATACTTGACTTTCATGTGACCTCATATTATTGTTTTCCTCCCTAAAAGTGTGTATATTACAAATAATCAAAACAGGGTATTAATTATATTGTAAGTTTTTGACAGCAGGAATTATTTCTTACTTGCTTTGTATTCTTAGAACCTGGTCCTAAACACATACTCTATATTGGTTAAATGAATCAGCTAGCAAATGCCTGGATATGTTTTGTACAACTTATATAATTCTCCCATATGTAGCTTTTCCATTCACATTACAAAATATTTCTCTCTAGAAATAAACTTGGAACACGGACAAACTAAGAGAATAGCATTTAGAAGGTGACTTCTATAGGCTGTTTACCATTATCCCCTATAGAACCAAGAGCATAACTGTGAAACAGAATTTTAATTAGCATTGGTTTAAGTGAATAACCAAGGATAATGTTTATGGCCTTGGGTTAGACTCTCTACCCCTGAACCAGGCAAACTGGCCTGAGAAGAATCAGGGAGGGTGTCCTTGGACCCTCTTAGTATCATGCTTCAACCCACTGAACCAACCAAATATGCTTGCCAGTGCCTCTCAGCCTGGTGTGTGTTGAGTCAATGAGATACCCTGCAGCATGTCTACCACGGAAGGCCTTTGGGGATCAAAGGTTCCTTGAATGAAAAAAAAAAAAAAAAAGGTTCCTTGAATGAACCTTTCTTATAACCTGCCTGTGCCATTCACTGCCACGTGGTCTGGTTTCCAGCCTCCTTCTATGCACACAGGCTACTCCCTGCCTCCAGGAGAATATACCTCAGCGGAATCCACCCAGGTACAATCCTGATAAGGTTCAACGCTTCTCTCAAAGCAAGAAATTATTAACTTCTGAATTTCCCAGGCTAATTTTATCGACTAACCATCAGAAAGAAACTCTTGAGGCTGACAAGTGTTCATGTTGGTTTCTCATTGAAAACCTAGTATTTAGTAAACAATCCCAACTACAAAGTAAAGAACAGTGGCACTTTAAAACAAACTCAGATGATTAAAAAGATTACTATTGCTTTTAGGAGTTAATCGCACAATGACATATTTCCTTTCTTAAATAAACATTGACTTTTTGACATCTGGTGTTGGATCTCTTACACTTATGGATACGGCTCAGTTCCTGGATAGAGTGGAGTTAGTTACACAGAATGAGTCATAATGCCACACCTCAGTGTGCTCAACACTAGGATACTAATACAGGACTCACAATAATCTAGATTTCATCTCTGCAAGGAGTGCCATAAGAGGAAAATGGTTCTTACACATAAGAGTGGCAGGGGAACGATGGAAATTTTTCTTATATTAAATACAGATTTGGTTTGTTCACTCTGTGGGAATACTGTAGCACTAAGCGTATTAAGTGATAGCATGAAGAATAGATTTGTATGCTGAAGACCCTAACTTAACAACCAAAACTTCCACAGGTCTTACCCTCTACAGGTTATTATAGTTCAATTTCCTTTCAGATCTTATGGTCTCTCACTTTAGGGACTGAAATTCTTCAGAATTTCCTGTGATTTTTTTTTTTTCCCTAGTGTTAAGGGAAGGTAAGGTTATATAACATATAAAGTTGAATTCTAAAATAAACAGAGGTCTTAAGATATGAGGCCAGGAGTGTAAAGAGGTTGAGAATGTATACTGGGCATAACTAACAAAGACTATGACTAGTTTCACAAAATAATTGTCACAACTGTCTTTAAAGAGAAAGTTTAGTAACTACACTTTAACAGCTAGATTACAGATCTGAGAAATTTTAGGGGGAAAAAAACGAAGTTCTAATCCTCTTCCCAAACTGGAGTGGGTCTCTTTGGGGGGCCCGTGCAACTATGAACTTAGCTTTTAATTCACTCTACGATGAATACCTAATTATATGCTGAAAATGCACTCTAGGCAATGAAGATATGGCAGAGAAGAAGACAGATAAGGCCTTTGATCTTATAGGGTTTACAGTCGCCTGAAGGAGAGAGCTCATTCACAATAAAGAAATAAAAAACATAATCTTTTCAGGTAGTGCTAAATGTTATAAATATTTTATTTATATGTTATATAATGTTATAAAATATTATAAACATTACATTATAAAATGTTATAAAATATTTTATTTATTGCTATAAATAAATGAGGGAAATGTGATAAAGAGAAGGAGGAAAAAAAATAAAATAAAATAAAATAAAATAAAATAAAATTAAAAAAGAGAAGGAGGGTGGGTAGCAAAGGCATAGTCTCTGTGAGGAGGCGGCAATGAACCAAGACATGAGTGACCAGAAAGAAACAGCCTTCTGTATTTAAGGAATGGAAAGAAGAATAGAGAGGCTGTAGAGTGAGAGAAATAGAGCAATAGGTAGTGAGACCAGAGGGGCAGGAGGGGCAGACTCACACAGGACTTAATACATCCTGATAAGGGATTGGAACTTGAACTATAAGGAGTAGCCTTTGGGAGATTTTCAAGACACAGTGATACAATTTGATTAAAGATTTTTAAAAGGGTGATGTGGCTGGGAATGGGCAAGTAAAAACCTCTGGAAATCATCTTCTTCCAAAAAAGCAAAGAGAACACTCAAAACTTGTCCACATCAACTTTTTTTCAAACTCTGGAAATTAACTAAAGGCTTGCAACAATCTGGGGAGCACTTATTAAAAATTTTTAAAAAGCCTGAATTCCAATTATAAGAACAACTTTGAGGTATTTTAACTTGCTCCGTGCCCATCCTTCTCTACCAGCCTCTGAGGTAGCCTTGTAACCAACCAGTCCCACAATCTTGGCGAATATCAGAAGCCCAGCAGCCACTGGAGGGGGCACAAATCCCCACACCTAAAGACCTACCTGGAATTTCTTCGGAAAATCTCACTCAGAGAACTTGTCTTCATTTGATCTGACTCAGAGATCATTGAATATAAACAGCTTTTCCTCTGAGGGTATTTGTTGAAAAAAATTAGTGGCTATTCCTTAATATTGCAGCTGCCTGAGGCGGTAATAACAGTTGGGGATCAAAAAACAGGTTGACAAAAACACTTAAGAAAGAAAAGCTGGGGGTGCCTGGGTGGCTCATTTGGTTAAGTATCTCCTTGGGCTCAGGTCATGATCTCAGGGGATTAAGCCTCTCCTAGGATCAAGCCCTCCATTGGGCTCCCTGGTTGGCAGGGAGTCTGCTTGTCCTTCTCCCTCTGCCCCTCACCCCTGCTCACTCTCTCTTTCATGCACTCTGCTCTCTATCTCAAATAAAATCTTTAAAAGAAGAGGGAAGGAAGGAAGGAAGGAAGGAAGGAAGGAAGGAAGGAAGGAAGGAAGGAAAGAAAGAAAGAAAGAAAGAAAGAAAGAAAGAAAGAAAGAAAGAAAAAGGAAAAAGAAGGGGGGTGGGTTTCAAAATCTCTAACAAACTCCTGGAATTCTAGAGGACTGTGTGAATATTCAGGAAAGACCTGGGAAGGCACCAGGCTCTCACCTCTGGATAATGTTGAAGCTCTGTGCAAACAGGAATTGAAGACTAAGGCAGTTGTCAACTGCCTGACCAAGTGTTGAAGGCATGTCCAACATGCACACAGAGATTCTCAGCAAAGACTGAGAGACTTATTTTTCAGATGTTTTAGGCATCTAAGGAAATATTTCTCCAATAATTAGTTGACCACTAAAATAAAGGAAAAGAAACTTCAGTGATCACACACAAGAATATAGACTTTAGAAAATTAGTTCAGGAGAGTCATTAAAACAACCACCACCACCACAACAAACACCAAAAGCAAAAAACCCTGGGGAAGAGGAGAATTTCCTTTCCAGATATGTAAACTTATATTTTTTAAAATGCCTGATAATCAACAAAAATAATAAAACATAAAGAAGAAGAAGAAAGTGGCCTATATACAGGGAAAAAGGCAATCAATAGAAACTGTCCCTAAAGAAGCCTAGATATTGGATTTACCAGACAAGAACTTTAAGTCAGCTATTTTGAATATATCAAAGAAAAGAAACTAAACAAAAGTGTAAGAATGATGTCTCACTGTCTCACCAAATAGAGAATATCAATAAAGACTATAGAAAGAACCAAACAGAAATTCTGAAACTTAAAAGTACATTACATGAAAATTTTAAAGGTCTTTAGATAGTTCAACAGGATATTTGAGCAGACATAAGAAAGCATTCATGAAGTCAATTTGAGAATTCCAAAGTCAATTGAGTTCAATTGAGATTATCTAGTCTGATGAACAGAAAAAATTAAAATAAAAGAATGAAGAAAAATGACCTCAGAGACCCCTAGGACACCACCAAGTATATCTACACATGCATAATGGGAATCCAAGAATGAAAGAGGGGGGCAGAAAGAGTAATTGAAGAAATAATGGCCCCAAACTCCCCAAATTCAATGAAAGACATTAACACACACATCCAAGTTCAACAAAAAGCATGTAAGTGTTAAACGAAGTGATCCTCAATAAGATTAAGAGATGATTTCTTATCAGAAACCATGGAAGTAAGAAGGCAGTGGGATGCCATATTCAAGGCATTGAAAGAAAAAGCCAACAAAGAATTCTATATACAGCAAAACTATCATTCAAAAGAAAGAAGTTAAGACACTCTGAGATAAATGAAATGCAACTGTCACTAGCAGAACTGCTTTACAAGAAATTAATTAGAAATTAACAGTCTTTCAGGTTGAAATGAAAAGACTATAGGCAGTAACTTGAATCCACTAAAGAAATAGAGTATCAGCAAAAGTAACTACATGGGTGAACATAAAAGACATTACAAATGTATTTTTTGCAACTCTTTTCTTCCCTCTTAACTAACTTAAAAGACAACTGAATAAAGCAACAATCATATATCTCTGAGGATGGGCATAAAATGTATAAAAGATGTCATTTACTTGAAAATAATAACCCAAAAGAGGAAACTAGGAATGGAGTTATGGAGAGACAAAGTTTTCATGTACTACTGAAATTCAATTGGTATTAATTTTAATAAAATTGTTGTGTTAAGATGTTAATTGTAATTACCAAAGCAACCGCCAAAATGAATGACTAAAATATATATATAGTAAAAGATGAGAAAAAAGATTATAAACGGTACGCTAGAAAATATCTATTTAATACAAAAAGAGGCAGTAATGGAAGAATAAAGGAACAAAAAATACATAAGACAAATTAGGAAATGGTACACCTAAATTTTATCTTATTGGTAATTACATTAAATGAATTATATGCTTCAATAAAAGTACAGCGACTGGCAGAGCAGATTAGAAATATTTTTAAAAATGACTCAACTATATGCTGTCTATAAGAGACATCCTTATTAAAATTGCAGTTGGATTTTCTGCAGAAATAGACGAGCTGGTCCTAAAATTCCTATGAAATCAGAAGGGACTGCAAATAGCCAGAACAACCTTAAAAAAGAAGCATAAAGGTAACAGACTATTAATCTCTTGATTTCAAAAATTACACAGCTACAGGGGTGTCTGGGTGGCTCAGTTGATTAAGCACCCCACTCTTGATTTCTGTTCAGATCATGATCTCAGGGTCCTCAGGAGCGAGTCGGCTTGAGGATTTCTCTCTCTCACCCTTTGAGGGAGAAAGTTCAATTGAGATTATCTAGTCTGATGGAAAGAAAAAATTAAAATAAAAGAATGAAGAAAAATGACCTCAGAGACCCCTAGGACACCATCAAGTATATCAACACATGCATAATGGGAATCCAAGAATGAAAGAGGGGGGCAGAAAGAGCTCTCCTTTCTCTTTTTCTCTTTCAAATAAGTAAATAAATCTTTTTTAAAAATTACACAGCTACAGAAATCAAAACTGTGTGGAATTAGCCTATGGTCAGACATATAGATCGATGAAACACAACAGAGTGTCAGAAATAACCCCTTATATTTGAGGTCAGTTGATTTTTGACAAGGGTTCCAAGACAATTCAGTAGGAAAACAATAGTTTGTGCAATAAATTGTGCTAGGACAGCTGGATTTCCACATGCCAAAAAAGCAAAACAAAAAACAAAAACAAAAACGGTGAGACCCTTAACCTCACACCATATAAAATGCTTATTCAAAATGGATCAAAGACCTAAATGAGGGACGCCTGGGTGGCTCAGTGGTTGAGCATCTGCCTTTGGTTCAGGGAGTGATCCTAGAGTTCCAGGATTGAGTCCCGCATCGGGCTACCTGCATGGAGCCTGCTTCTTCCTCTGCCTATGTCTTTGCCTCTCTCTGTCTCTCAATCTGTGTCTCTCATGAATAAATGAATAAGATGTTTAAAAAAAGAAAGACCTAAATATAAGAGCTAAAATGATAAAACTCACAGAAGAAACCATAGGCGTAAATCTTCATAACCTTGAATTAAGCAATGGTTCATAGATATGACACCAAGAGCACTGGCAACAAAAGAAAAATAAATAGATAGGATTTCATCAAAATAAAAGGGTTCAAAGGACAGTATCAAGAGGGTTAAAAGCTGACACACAGAGTAAGAGAAAATATTTGCAAGTAGCATATTCGATAAGAGACCATAGCCAGAATTTATAAAGAACTCTTACAACTCAATAATAAAAAGACAAATAAGCCAACTTAAAAATGGGCAAGGGAGGGGCACCTGGGTTGCTCAGTGGTTGAGCCACAAAGGTTGAGCTCAAAGGTTGAGCCTTTGGCTCAAAGGTTGTGATCCCAGGGTCCTCGGATCAAGTCTTGCAACAGACTCCTCGCAGGGAGCCTGCTTCTCCCTCTGCCAATGTCTCTACCTCTCTCTCTGGGTCTCTTATGAATAAATAAATAAAAATAAAATCTTAAAAAAAATGGGCAAGGGATCTGAATAGACATTTCACCAAAGGAAACATACAAATGGCCAAAAACCACATGAAAAGATGCTCAACATTATTAGTCAACAGGGAAATGCAAATCAAAACCACAGTGAGATACCACTTCATATCCACAAGAATTGCCATAAACAAAAAGTTGGATAATAAGAAGTAGTGATGGGGACATAAAAAAATCAGAAATCTCCTAAATGGTTGAAGCAAATGTAAAATGGAGCAGCTACAGTGTGGTAGTTCCTAAAATGGTTAAACACAGAGTGAGAATATGACTCAGAAATCCCACTCCTGGGTGGCTCAGCGGTTTAGCGCTGCCTTCAGCCCAGGACCTGATCCTGGGGACCTGGGATCGAGTCCTACGTCAGGTTCCCTGCATGGAGCCTGCTTCTCCCTCTGCCTGTGTCTCTGCATCTCTCTCTCTCTCTCTCTCTCTCTCTCTGTCTCATGAATAAATAAATAAAAATCTTAAAAAAAAAAAAGAAATCCCACTCCTAGGTATCTATCCAAGAGGAATGAAAATACATGCCCATAAAAACATTTACACAAATGCTTACATCAGCCAACATTCATAATAGCCAAAAGGTAGAAACATATGTCTATTAACTAATGAAGGGATAAATAAAACGTGGTAATATTCACATAATGGAATGTGATTTGGTCACAAAGTTCTAATATATGCTACACCATGGATGATCCTTAAAAACATTATGCTATGGGTGTCTGGATGGCTCAGTCAGTTAAGCATCCAACTCTTGATTTTGGCTCAGGTCATGATCTTGGAGTTGTGGGACTGAGCCCTGTATTAGGCGGGGGACCCAGCCTGCATTCTGCTTAAGACTCTCTCTCTCCCTGGACCCCTCCTTCCTGTTCTCTCTCTCTCAAATAAATAAATAAATAAAAACCTTTTTAAAAAAAACATTATGCCAAAGGAAAGGAATCAGTCATGAAAGATTGTATATTACATGATACCATTTATATAAAATGTGCAAACTAGACAAATCTATAGGTAGAGAAAGTAGATTAGTGGTTGCTTAGGGATAACGGGGATGAATGGTTAGAGGGAGGGTAATAGTTAAGGGACATGGGCTTTCTTTCTGAGGTGATGAAAATGTTC
The DNA here is from genome assembly GCF_003254725.2 of Canis lupus dingo. Classification (NCBI taxonomy): domain Eukaryota; kingdom Metazoa; phylum Chordata; class Mammalia; order Carnivora; family Canidae; genus Canis; species Canis lupus. The sequence goes on from NC_064277.1 coordinate 7,992,324, forward strand.
TAAAATTGATCGTGATGGGCTTCGCACATATCTGTGAATATACAACAAACCACTGAATTGTATACTTGAAAAGTGTGAGTCATACAGTATGTGAATTATATGTCAATAAAACTGTTACTTAAAAAAAATGGTCAGGCTGATCTTGCCACAAATTATAAGTCTAGTGGGATTGGACTGAGAAAAACAGCCCATGCTTCTTACAAATTATGGCAGCTCTACCATATTTGGAAAAAGATAGACCAAAGTATCATCCCTACCCAACTGTCTGAAACCTGCCACCAAAACTTAGACTCACACTGGGATTTATGCTTTGGTTATTCTACAGACAACCAGAATAAAGCCCTCCATCCACATCCCATCCCACAGCTCTCCTTCTACCATTATTTGGAGACAGTAACACTTCAAGAAAATACCCAGGATAGAAAGTGGTGGGGGTGGGGGGTGGAGGGACATAATCTAGTGAAATTTTTGAATTCTGAGGATAAAAAATGATCTCACATGAATTCCAGATCGGGTATTTCCTAAAAAGACTTAAAAATCTGATTGTTTTTTTTTTTCAAACTTAGCTCCACAAATCTTTCCCAAGGGAAAGTAACAGTTGCAAATACTCAAAGGTTAATTAATAGAATCAAAGGCTGATCCAACCTCTTGAGGATTCTAAAGCTAATACAATTTGGGGAACTTCTTTAAAAATAGCATTCCCCCCGAAAAATCTGTAGCATTACAAATGCAACCTTGGGGATGGGGTAGGAGTACTCTATGTGAGATGTCGTATGGCTTACCCTTCAGGGGCACTTGGTAAAGCTGCCTCTAATCTGAACTGCCTTCATTTCCTCTTGAAAAAATTCCTTGAAGGTTCAATCTATTTAGTTGACTAAGAGAGCAAATAAACATACAAGAAGCTGAAAATCAGGAACCAAAAGCATTAGCTGAGAGCACTAAAGGCAGTTAAAGATAGGGCTATAGAAAATACACTATCACAAATACAGATGCTAAGCTCAAGGCAAATGTGGGACGCAACATTTGAAAATGAATGTGTGTATATCTACAAAATATAAAATAATAACAGTAGCCTGAGTTTTAAACTCCTGATTATATTAATGAAGATTGGGATTAAAGCACAATCAAGATGAAGAGGTGGAAACAATTTAAATTTCACACCTTACATGGGAATTGTGGGTGGGACAGGTAGGTCATAAGGCATCTTTATAATTTTTGAGTCTGAAGATGGAGATTGGATTTTTGAAAAACCATTAAAAGCAAACTCTAATAAAGTATTGGGATAGTTAAAATCAAAGACAGTTTGGGGTTAAAAGTAGAAGTAAGTGATGTCACCAAGACAGTGACATGGACTGTTTCTGAATTCAGACCCCCTCATAAGAACAACTAACAACTATTCAAGAACAAGATGCCACTGAGAGAATCCTAGAACATGGGTATGAAGCTGAAGCACCCATGAACCACAGAGAACAGGACAGATTGCATTAGACGGATAAGAGAGGTGGCTACACATTGACTATATTGTTTCTCCCCCGGACAGGGCAGCACCAAGTGGAGAGGCTTTCCCCTAGCCACTTGTTTTTTCAGTGAGAAAAGTCAACCAGGGCTCCCCCAATCCCAGCATTGTGGACTGTTTTGTGGGAGGCCCCATGCTGATCTTGTACTACAAGGACTGCAGGGGAGTCCTGGGAGTCAACCGTTGGAAATCTGATGGTGCTAGAAAAGTGGGGAAGGGCTTGCAAGAACCAGCACATGAATCTTGGCAGACTGAGTTCACACCTGTAGTGCCCAAAGAGTAATCCCAACCAGCAGGTTTGCTCATCTGTAGAACCAAGTCAGGGGTACACTCTGACCAGGGAACTCAGTGGGGTACAGATCTGCCTGATTTTGATCCTCAAACAAGGAGTTTTACTAGCCCTAGAGCCCGATTTATCTACACCCAGGCAAGGAACTGAATCCTACCCTGCCCACTGTGGAGAGAGTTTTCCAGCCCCATCCTACCAAAAGGGTTGGCAACAGCTCTTGACCTTGTGTGGCCCATGGTGCTTTAACCAAGAGGGGGGCAGGCAGAGCTGACTGCCCCCAGAGCAAAGCCAATACCAGGTGTGCAGCATTCCCACATTACACACAAACAGGAGGATTAATTCACAGACAAGGCTGAGTGTAGCCCCCGGCCCCTCCAAACTGGAGATCCTGTTGGGGAAACTGAGAGTTGCCTGGAGTGGCCCTTACCCTCCCACCCAGGCCACGAGACTGTGACATAGCCCCACCTACTGTGGAGAGTGTTTTCAGACCTCATCTGACCAGAACAGTTGGAGACAACTCCTAGCTGTGCAACCCAATGGTACTCAAGCTGAGGTAGGCAGGCAGAGCTGATGGTTTGCAGAAAAAAGCCAGTGGCCCTGCGGTGCAGGTTGGCTTGATTAGACAATGAACGAACATCCTTACTGCTTTCCTCACTGTGCCCAGATAGAGTTATTCACGGTCCTGCTCATTGTAGAACACAGCGTTCAGCCTGTTCAACCAGGGAACTTAACCAGAGCATGTGAGAAGCTCTGTAGCCAATTCAACATCCCTATGTGCAGAGGTGATTGAACAGAGAGTACAGCCCATGGCTTACCCCCATCTGCAGTGAAACTGGCAGCCTCACCTAACCAGGGAATTCAACATACACTCT